>NW_026695315.1:686368-1372736 GCF_028974085.1 Penicillium chermesinum
CTCCAGAACGCTGCTGAGAAGTCCGTCCAGTTCTCCAAGGTCGTCAAGATGGCCCGTGAGATTGATGTTGGCGTTGAGTTCACCCTGGGTATCTAAATGGGTGGAGCCCTGACCTTATAGAGAAGAGCGACATGCATGGGGAGCCCGCAGGTACGCCGCAGAACACACTTTAATCAAAGCATGTCGGAAGCTGCGGCACCTTTTACTGTGTCATTTAATTTTCTTTTGTCACTGTATTCTTTGAGTGTTTCTATGACCTTTCTAGATCATTTCCTAATTGGAAGGCGATATGAAATTTGATGTATTCTTTTGTACGAGGCCGTAGACCAGAAAGGCTCTCAGGCTCTGAAGTGGATAGCCGAATAGACCTTGTAACAGGCACAACCCAAAAGGCGGTGGTTTGGGAAATTCGTGGTGAGAACACAGACCTGGATTCTCGCGAAAACCTTGCAACTCTCCCAACAGCCCTTCCCCGCCCGACAGTCGTGCATCCCATCAGCCTCTCCCAAGGTTTGGGTTCGAATCCAACGGAACCTCCCGAAACACATCAACTTCCACGGCAAATATTCCTCTTGGTCCTGGACACCCACCCCTGGGTCAAGCCCTGGAAAATGTCATGTCTGACTCAGACGTGGAGGCCATTCTGACCTGTTTCCGCGGTCTCCCTCGAACAGAACGTCGCGCGGTGTATGTTCCGGAAATACCAGGATAGTCCAAGTCGAAGAGGTACTTACACTCACAGAATCCATGGTATCCTTGACGGGCTGGACTCGTCAGAATGGATGAGCGTTAAAGCTCGCACCCGTGAAAGATCATATTGCGATATACTAGGAAAACTGCCCATCGAGCTTGTCGCACTTGTCGCGGGAAACCTCCCGTTAGTGGACATTATCAAGAATCAGAGAGTCTCGCGCCGATGGAGGCAAATTCTCTCCTCGGCAGAGGTCAAGGCCGCTGCGATCAAAGCTGCTTTCGATCCGGGAGAAATTACTGTGGACCTGAACAAGCTCATTCGACAAAGGGTTCGAATCGAGCGCGGAGACCCTGTTTCCAGATCCCGATGCAGAATAATGCCACCGGCAGATGCGCGAATGATACACCTTGATGACAGCCTATGGATGGACTGCACTTTCAATGGCGTCGCAGCATGGCATCGCTCCAATGACCGCACAATCATATCTCTCTTCGATGCGAAAAATGGGGAACGTTCCGACTTATGCTCCGAAAACCGTGAAAGCCTGCACTCTCCTGCTATGTCAGAAGCATTGGTGGCCGCGGTCTCAAACCGGGGACATTGTCATGTGTGGAGTATCGTCTCCCATGAGTACAGATCCTTTCGCCTACCTTCTGCATCTTTTACTGACGTGCGAGTCAACGGCTCGAATGTGATGGTTGCTGAGAAACCTTCCCGCAACGACAGCATGGTTAGCTGGGAGTGGGAATCAGGTATAGCCGAAACCAGAGCCTTAGACACGGCCGTATGGTCGGCCAGCAAGACCTCCAATATGATATGGCCCGACGAAAGAAAAGATTTGCCACCCAATGCGCCGTTCTGCCATTATGTAGGTATGGGGCTTTTCTATTACATGAGCCAGAACAATGTACTGAACGTACTGAGCGCTTCGGATCGGTCTCGCTTGTCCAAGAATCTTCCCCATGGCGATTGGAATGAGGGTAGCCGGTTCTTTGGGAATGAGAACTTTCTTGGCATCTTCCATCGGTCTTCAGGTGTCATGGAGATTTGGAGATTCGATGAAGAGTGAGGCAGAAGAACCTGCTCCTACTGAGCGGTTGAGGAGTCACGGTGCTCTTGTCTTCCAATTTTTTTTGGGCTGTACGAGTAGATACAGGTAACGCTCTTCATACCTCGCGCCGAATCCCTTGAAGCTTCAGTACTACGAGTCATACTCCTTGTCGTAGGCAGCAGTTCGAGAAGGATCCTGTGCCTCCAGGTTGCTTCTCTGGAGGTCCCAAGGGCTACTAGTATTAATCTACTCAATGCCAGGATCAGCATCGCGTAATGAATCATTCAAGACCATCACTCTTAGTCGCCTCTTGGCCACTAGTTTTATTTTACTTTATTTTTTTTTTTTCTTGAAAAGAAAAGAAAAAAAAATCAAACCAGCTACTAGTACAGGGTCGGTTTGTGGTGCGTAGATCGTGGCCGTCTTACTGGTGCAGGGTTATATATTGATGGAAGCGGGGAAGCTTGCAGAACCACCACTGCGAGCTTTTCCGGGTGAATATGTTCGTGGACTTTTCTTCCGAGTCCAAAACCGGACCAGGGAACTCTAGAACGTCTAGAACCTTGATAGAAGCTGTAGAGGTAAGGAACAGAACACAGGACCAGGGTTGCCAAGCTCTAGATGGTATGTCGAGTCCCATACCTGCAGGAAGAGGCAAACCAGGCAAAATGCGGCGATATGCGCCCCTGGCAGGCATTTGGCAGTGATCTATACAAGACACAAGAATGCCCCCGGAATGGAGGAGGCATGGCCTGGGGAAGCCAGAGAGAACCACCCAAGAAGCTCCCAGTTTCATCAGAAACTAGTGGGAAATGAAGGGTAGTATATCGCCAAGTGGAGCAGGTCACCCAGAAGGTCTCGCTCTCAGAAAAGAACCCCCCCCCCTTTTCTTCTCCACTCATTTCTTCACCCTCAGCTTCCTCGAAAACTTCCCTCCACCACCTCCCCTTGAGCTGATAGGGGACCCCCCGAACAACTACCACGTTACCAAGCTCCTGCGACTTCCCCCTTCCCTCCAGGAACTTCTCTCCTGGCTCTTCCGGCTCTCTCTGGACCCTCCGCGCCATGGCCTTGATGCTTGGGGTGTTGATCTGCGCCTAGTCTGGGCCCCTGCGATTATCCGTCCTCCCACGTTCTCCCGCCACGAGCGGTTCAACGGTCGCGATTCTCGATCCTGACCCTCTTGCGACCGCGCGAAGCTTCATTGGCCTTGCCCGCTTTAGTTGTCGTTAACGCCATATATATTCCCATCTGCGACCGTACGATATGAGTGGTCTCGCCGATCCTCCCTCCAGGAATACCTTCGCCGGGCCCGGTAAAACACGAAATCTCCCCGTTCTTCCATCGTCCGCCCAGCACGCTCGACAAATGGAGCTCACCCCCCCTTCGCCCACCACCGCCGGCGGCCTGGCTGTCCATAGCAGCCCCGACCCTGACCGGGTCCCCATCAATACCAATGGCGCCGACGCTGGGAACACGAGTAATCCCTCTAACCCGGCCGTTGGGGCCGCCGCCGCCGCTCAGCAGCCCAAAGTGGTACAAACTGCGTTCATTCATAAGCTTTACAAGTATGTTGCCTGGTTCCGTCTCCGGAAATACTGGTCGCTTACCTTTAGAATAGTATGCTGGAGGATACCAGCATCCAGCATCTTATCTCATGGTCAAGTACCAATGACAGCTTTGTGATGTCGCCAACGTCTGAATTCTCCAAAGTTCTAGCGTCAGTAATTCCCATTCTTGGAGCTTTTTTGATTCTCGATTCTGTTTTTGGCCCTCCTACCTTTTGGTAGGATACTAACAACCCCCAAGGCAATACTTTAAACACACCAATATTTCCTCCTTCGTTCGGCAATTGAACATGTATGGATTCCACAAAGGTATGTACTTTCATCCGGTGAAAAAAAAAAAGAATGAAAAACCAGGGCAATTGTTGAGATGGATATAGTGAGCGATGTGTTTCATACCGGTTCCCCGGACTCCGCATTATGGGAATTCAAACACGGAAATGGCAATTTCAAGAGGGGCGATCTTGTGGGCCTTCGAGAGATCAAACGTCGCGCCTCACGCCATGCCTTGATCCATCGCGACTCGTTCACTGGGCACAAAGCTGCGGTATCGCAACCCGGTACCCCAGCAGAGCCTGTCCCAGATGCAGGAGAAGCTAGATTGCTGAATCTTGAGCATACCCTCTACGACATGCATAACCGCCTGGCTCGCGCCGAGGAAAGCAACTACGCTCTCAACTCAAAATGTCAAAGCATGGCCGAGGGATTGGTGAAATGCTATCATGTATGCCTATCGTGACCCGTCATGACCGCTTCAATTCTAACGGGCAATGTTTAGTGGACACACTCTATTTCTCGCTTTCTGCAGGGGGTTGTACCTGATAGAGAAAGTGCTCTGTATCGCGACAGTACGCCCATCTCTCCTGCATCTTGGTCCCAGAGGTACTGACAGTTTTTGTTCCAGTTTCAAATATGCAACGAGAAGTCGAGAAGCACTTGGAAGCTGTGCGCGCAATGGAGGCATCCCACGAGTCTCTCATGCCCCCTCGCCAGCCTTTTTTCGGAGGCATGACTGTTGAATCCGGTCCGCCTCTGTCTCCTCGCCAGTTACCACAAGACGACAACCGCCGTCAATCCATGATCCGACCACCTGTTCCCCCTCATCTCGCCGTATCGCCCCGCCGTTTCGGTTCTACCGGCGGCCCCAATCCTCCCACTAATTATAATCGAGCACAGCCTCCTCCTGTGGTTGCGCAACAACAACCAACCCCTCATCCTTTATCTATATCCACCCCGCCGGGGCCCAACCTGGGACGTCGGCATACCTTCGCGGACATCCGGCAGCATGATTGGCCCCCGGGGAACTCGCCTTTCCCTCCGGGTAATACCGCCAGTGGCGGAGCTTGGCCTTCGTCCCCGCACCGTCCACCCGCCTCGAGTGACCAGCAAGTGCGGGATGTTCTCGCTCAGTACGAAATGGGCGCCCCCCGACGTCTCCAGGATCAGTCACGACATGCTACCCCGCCTGCAAATGCCGAGCCATCTCCATCCATGCTGAGTGCCGACAACGGATGGGCCATCGGAGGCTCTAGATATCCGCGCCAGGAGTCATCATTACCAGCAACTCGTCGCTCAAGCATGGCTAGTAATGTTCATTCGCTTTTGAATCCCGCTGACACCGCCGAACGGCCGGATGAGGACCAGCAGATGAACGATGATCGCAAGCGTAAACGATTGGAGTGATTAGATCATTCACAGACAATTGGAACTTGGTTATGACATCTCTCGAACGTACCCGTGTTGGCGCCATCATCTCCTGATCCATTTTGCAAAATACGAGCACACGTCAAAACTGTTCAGACGCTACGTTACCATATTTGATTTGACTACATTTGACATTTCCATCCAATGTGATGTGTATACTTGAAAATCCCCCCTCTCCTTCGCTCACTCTACAAGACCAATTGCAGCCTGGACTGCCGTGCTGAAGCTCCTTGAGTCTGTAGATGCTTTCACCCGTCTCTTCCCCGTCCCCTCAACAACCGTTTCCCTTTTCTCATTTCATATGCTTTGGATACTGGAAGGCGAGGTTATCCCCGTCGGTTCCAAATGGCAAAAAGGCTCATTCGTGGTTTATATTTGGATTTTTGGCCGCATCTTATATACCCAGGAGTCGGAACAATGAAAGATACACATGGCAGCTAGAGGTGATTAGAATGGAAATCTGTATTCTAAGTCTGCAACAGTTTATACTAGTATTTAATCTAATCAAGTCTCACCCAACCATGTCTGTAGGAAGGAACAGCCGGCTGACAACCCTTTTTTTGTATGGATATAACCTCTGCGCACTCGAGTCTGCCTCTGTTGGATTTGCCATTGCAGGACGCCTATCTTGATTCATCTCATTGCATTGAGGGCAGCGTCTGGTGAGCAGGAGTCACCGCGATAGCGCCATAACCACGGGCCTTGGCCCGACAGATTTGTGTTCATCGAGGATCCCTCAAAAGACGCCGTGACGGGCAGTAGTTGAAGTCAATCAAGTATCCAGAAGAACCTTACTTCTTCTTTTTCTTGTTAGCCCGCTGTGCTAGAATCTCATCCAGGTAGCTCGTCGCCTTCTTTTTCCCCTTAGAAGGTGCCTGTCGCACAGGCACATCTTTTCGTACTAGGGGTGCCCTCCTGCTCTTCTGATGGGTCCTTCGATTGAGAATCCTTGGAAGCTATCGATGCGCTGACTCTTCGCCTCTTTTTGCCCACCAGAGCCGTCCGGCCTTCTTCATCATCGTCGCTTTCGGCGTCTTGATTGGTGGGAGCCGCAGACGGGGCCGTTTTCCCTGCTTGAAAGCCCGGCGCTGCGCCCTTATTTGCTGGGTTCGTCGCGGATGCTTTCATGATTTTATCGTAATTCCTGCCAAGTAACTGCTTGCGCAGTTTATCATTCGAACTCAGTTCTGTGCGGTTCCAGCTTCCATCGGCGGCTTTTTCGGGGAGCGGAGCACCAACGCCGAGTCTATTAACAAAAAGAAGGAACAGTTAGGAGCATTCAGAAACCTTGTACAGTCAATTGAAATGACTCACGTCTCGGGAACTGCGGTGAAAATCTCGTCTTCCTCGCGCCGGAGCTCTTCTTCGGACTTGGTGTTGGCGAGCTCGTCTTCGGTTGGTGCAGGAAGCCATGAGGCGACGAGACGCTGGCTGCGGGCAAGCGCAACATTGGCGCGGTTGAGAATCACATCGGATTCGCTTTTCGAAGCGGCCATTTCTGGCGTGAGGAGACTTTTTGTTGCAACTCTCAAAATCCAAAACGAAGCTTTTGGCGATAAGGGCAGTATGAGGGCGGTGAGAGGCCGATAGACAATCAAGTATACAGAATGCTCATCGCATACGTCCAGAACATATAAGAAAATGCAAGATAACATAGAATGACAAGGTTCCTTGTGGGAGTAGTATGAACACGGATACAAAGAGAATCATGTATCAGCAGAGGGTATTGTACAGATATTATAAACATAGACCTATATTACATGGAAAGTGATTTCTTGGGCTCCACGAAGCCGTACACAAACAAGCCCTTTATGGCAATTCAGCGGACGCTATGGGATCGAGTCAAGCTTCAATCGCGGTGACCGGGTCTGCTTCTCTGTTGGGAGCTGGATGAGACTTCACTGGAGGTCGGAAAGAAGTTATTCGATGGGTGTCAGCATCGATGACGCGGCAGACGGCATTCCGGAAGCTCTCCAAGAGCTGAGAGCGCTGGTGAATGAACTGTTTGCGCTGATCTTCTGTTTCGAACGCCAACTCAGGGCTGAAGGTGCTTAATGCAGCGTCAAGAGCCTAGAGTAAGATCTCCAAGTTAGTCAATCCATTTTACATAAAGTCCTGCCCCGGTAATGATGCGAAGGCGGAGGCAGATTCTCACCATGTCGATAGTTTCCCGAAAGCTGGTGATCGCATGAGCAGCCTCCTCCTCTGAGACTGACGTTCCCGCAAGTCGAAGGCGGATTGGAAGCCACGAATCAATCCTCAACCTGTTCTGGCTCCAATCGAGCCTACTTCCAAAAAGACATGCCATCAACGGTGTCACGAAAGAGATGTTCTTCGGTTGGAGCAAGCCATCAGGCGATTGGAACAAGGACGTGAAAATGGCAAATTGTCGGCGGTGAATTACTTGCTTCAAGTGATTTTTCACACTAGCGAGCCTAACAGGGAAGCGAAGGTCGGTTTGGTTTTTGGTCCGGAATCTTTGGCTGGTTGAGTGTGGTCTGGCAATCCGCGGGAGGCAATGTAGCAGCAGAGCTTTGATGAGGGCTTCATTATTGGAGTTGGTATTCAATTCTGGTCCACCGAAGATTTTGTTCTTTGCCGAAGCAGCTGGTGAGGCAGCAGACTTTGGGATGATATCCATCTTGGCCAAATGGTCAAGAATTTGATGCGCCAGCGAGAAATCCGTCCTCAGGTTCGGGACATTCAATCCATTCTCTGTGGCGCAACGCAAGGCCGCTGGAATGCCTTTTTCATGTACCAATTTTCTAAGCATGTCGAACGTCTTGATCATGCTAATATGGTCACTTTCGGGAGTGCCTAGAAAGCCTGTGCGATCGTCGAATGCTCCCCACTCCTCAGCTGTCTTGTGGAAAGGTGAACTTGCGTCCATTATCGCTAGGATTATCATTGGATCCAGACAGCGAAAGACAGCCCCCAAAAGAATCAGCTTCCCGAGGTACGGGTGACGTGGGATTTGAGAGAGAAGCCCCCCCCAGAGGTGTGAGTTCCGAGTCCTTGTCCAACGCCTTGAGGAGCCTCAGTGACTCAATGGAGGCATTCACATCAACAGGGTCCGGGGGGTCAATATTCTGTGCAAGAAGCTCTGGAATCGGAATGTCGGGGGCAATGACCTTTGCCTTCAGGCATATTGCTCGCAGATCGCTCCGTATAAATTCCGGGGAGATGGAGGCTGGGAGTGTGTCAAAGCGTCGTTTGGTTCCAAGAAAAAAGTACTCTCCAGGGCGAACTCTGCCAGCTCGGCCAGCTCGTTGGGTTGCATTGGACTTTCCGATCCAACTACAAGTCATTTCAGAAACCCCGCCAACAGGGTCATGGATGATTCGGTGAAGTTTTGCGGTGTCTATCACATAATTGACGTCCGGAATAGTTACCGAAGCCTCAGTTACATCGGTTGATAGGAATATCCTCCTGCATTCTTTTGGATAGGGGAGACGCATCTTGGCCATTTCCAATGGATATTCGGCATGCGCAATGATGACCCTGAACAGGTCCTCATTCGATAAGTCAAATCCTAGGGGTTCGGCAACTCTCCGGATATAAGTATCGAGGGCTCGGATGCTCGAAATGCCTGGGAGAAACACCAAAATGGCACCAGACTCTGTGGTAGACAAGATATGGAGAATTGTTGCAGCAACTAGTCCCAAAGGCATCAATGGATCCAGCTCAAGCCCCTTCTTCATGGTAGAGATCGACGGTAGGGGAGATTTCTTGTTTCCCAACGAGCGGCATGCTCGAGATCAGGCTCTTCTATCATATGGCCCATATCAAATCTTTTGTAATGATCGTTGAGATACCACTGAGTCGATTCCTGGTCTGACTCCATGAGCTCGCCCAATTTTTCCGGCGTAAAAGTGGTGGTCAAGCTATCGAGGATATCGTCAAGGAAGTGGAATTTGACGTTGTATGCGTTCCCAGGAAGAGATAAAGAAGGAGCAGCGATGAGTCTCCCCTCTGAGTCTTTGACGCTGAAATAGGATGTGAAAAGGTCAAGGTCTATCGTAGCGCTCATGATCACAATTTTGGGAACGGGAACCCCTTTCGATTGGCATTCAACAACAACCCGCTTCAGAAGTATCATCAGGAGATCGATGCCCACATCACGTACATGAGCTTCATCGAGGATGATGTGAGAGTATGCGAGGAAATCCATGCTTCGGGATCCGAGCATGGCCAACGCAATGCCTGTAGTGCAATACGTGATCGAACCAGCAGGGTACGGATCCCGGTGATGAAACCTCACGATACACCCAACGGTCTGCCCAACAGATTCATTCCTTTCTTTCGCAACACGTTCGGCCAGGAGCTGGGCTGCTACCCGCCGTGGCTGTATACACAAGACACGGCATTGCCCACCTTTCCCCCTGGCAGCTGCATCATCCAGGAGAATTTGAGGGACCTGGGTCGATTTTCCAGAGCCAGTTTTGGAAGCGAAAACGCTGAATAGGCTGCCATTGACTAGCTCCAAGACCTCTTTTTTGAACTTGCTGACAGGGAGCTTGTCTTTTTCCAACTCAGCTTGAGGGTTCCGTTTCTTGCGATCACGCTCGCGTTCTTGCAAAGCGAGTTTGAGTTGGGAGGATCTGGTTCGTTCATACTCTGGGCTGCAAATACTTCTTTTATAACCCTGGGGTAATTCTTCGCTCGCCGCAACATTCGGGAGATTTTCAATTGCTTTAAGCAGATCATCCCGCGCCGATTGTATCTCCTGAAGCAGATTGTCTGTTATGGAGAGCTGAGATTCCGATGCACGATCCTGAAGTATGGCCCACAGGCCCGATTTCTCCTTTAGACGTGGAATCAGACCAAGGATTGCCTTTTCAAGATTTTGACGCTGCTTTGTGGTCAGTATACGCCCCCCCAGCTGGAGAAACTCATCACACACCATATTACGACCATTAAAACTGGCAGAGGAAATGATACTTCTTGACCGCCGACTCGGACGGATGTATCTCTTTTGAAGCAACACGAGTGAGGCCGTACAGGACGACTTGGTCTCTTGGAGGTCGATTCGGAAGCATTTCTGATCCCACATCTGACCAAGAGCTTGAAGGTCATCATTGGAAACTGATTTTCTTTCAGATGATTCGATTAAATCTTGTAAAGCTTGCCTTGCGCGTCTATCTGCGGCAGTCTGCAACAGTAGAGCAAAATAGTCCTTCTGATGTACCAGCTCCAGATGCGAAACATAACGCAATATAGCCATCAGCTTTGCTTCACGCTAAACACCAGGATGGTCAGGCTTATCGTTCAATGAATGGGTATAGAAGGGGATACGTACTGGTGTGGATCCAGATGTTTGAATATGCCTCTCCAGTTTATCATTGACTGGCACTCGAAAAACAGCGTGGGAGATATAGACACCTGGACTGGGTTCTGAAATCTCAAAGGTGGCCTCAATAGATCCATCATCAAGTAACGCTCTAGCCTTGCGGAGTCTCTCCCGCCTGCTGGACAAACGAAGAGCGATGGCTCTCTGGGTAAGATTCCACTGTCCTTTCTTTTCCAATTCAGAAAGCATAGCCATGCTGGAATTTTGTGCTGCGACGGCCTGTTTTTGGGGGTGACTGTCAGGATATTTCCAGATCATTCAACGGCATATAAACCCGCATCTCAAACGTACCTGGCTTGGCCCATTTCCATATGTTTGCAATTCCCCTTCAATACCGGGCCCTTGGATGACCAGACGGCAAAGAGGGATGTTGGTCGTAGCATCTTCTTTCAGGATTTTCTGGCGGGAAAAGTGGCGACGGAGTGTCAAATTTTTGGTTTGGCACCAGCGTTGTAAAGCCTCTGGGAAATGCTCTGCACTCCGAGCATTTAGAGTTCGCAGGCTCAATACCGCAATCGCCTCGGGAAACTCCGCAAGTGTATTTTCGATGAGTTCGGCGTGCATACTCTGCAAATTGTCACTTGATTTGGCAGTCGAATCATCAAGTCGTGACATATGGGCGGAGCGCATACCGTGCCCATCAGGATTATAAGGCGACAAAGAATCGGTCAAAATGGCCCCGTATTCTGGTCTTGTCGTTGTAGTATCATATTGAGCGCTGGTTGAGGATATTCCGTGTTTGCGAGCTGAGGATGTCAAGCTGCGGCGATTCCGAATGAGAGTCGCGCATCTGGTCTTTTGGCACCGCGCTCGAGAGCCTGACAGAGATGCCCAGTGAAGAGCTCTATAACTTGGCTCATATCGAGTGAACATGACCGCTGGGGAAGACAAATGTGTACTGAGGGATGCGGTTGTTGCCATTGAACAGACTTGGATCGGTCATCGCAGGGGAGGGATGGAAGGCGTGGATTTGCGGAGGATCCAATGGGAAGGCTTTGACACCAATTCGAGGAGAAGCGCCAGGAAAGAGCATCAGCGCCGACATAGAAGACCAGCGCCGGGTCTGATTTATGTCGAGGGCGCGGTAATAAAGGCTGTGCAGCGCAGGCAAAAAAAAAATCCCGTATCAGCCCAGATAAGAGGGTCTCCGATGGCTTATCCAGCGAAGCTTGATCTGCCTACCCGAGCCTTGAAGTGGACAGTGAATGCCAAGTTTGTCATCAACTCGAAATTATCTTGAGAATAACAATAGCAATAATATTTTTTTCATGGGTAGCTCGTCGGACTAGTCCTGTTTAAGCACCATCCTATTCCCCGGACAGGCAACGAATTTCGCGAGACTCGGACAAACGTTTCATATTCAACCCTAAAAACGATTGATCTATACATGATTCTCTCATCAATATACATAGCACTTTCTATAACGCAGGTTCCACCATGTTTTCTTCACTCTATGATATATAGCACGGGTATCAACGAAGAATGAGAGAAAAGAGCCGGTGAAGATCTAGGAAGCTTCCGCCTGTTGACGTTTGGTGCGAAGCTTCTTTTCCGTCTTCATGAATTCCCTGATACCAACCGGGATATTTCCAAATAGATCTTCGTCCTCGTTGAGCGGAGACCAGTTTGCATCGCTTCCGCCGCCATCGTCATCCATACTTTGACTAGCGGAGCCTACTTCGGCGCGAGGAGCCGCGCGCATGTCTGCCGTGCCCTTCAAGGGACCGCCCTTGGCCTTTGCCAGGGCAACTCGACCGGCCCAATCCTCCATCTCATCTCGGAAGTCGTCCCAAACGCAGTGTACACAGCCACTCATGCAGCAATTGTCGGGTTCCTCGGGACGCGGTGGGATTGCGACACCATTGATTGTTTTCCATTGAGCCTCCGGTGGCATTTCCCCAGGATTATACCGGGATTGACGACCTGGGCCAGCGAGTCGTGTCCCGAATACAATAGCCATCTTTTCTTGGGGCGTTTTCGCCTCTTGCATAGATGCTGATGGTTTACCTTCTCGCATGGAGGCCGCTCGTGCAGTCGATACTTGGCCTTTGTAGTGAGGCTGAGAATCCATTATCATAGAGTAATATCCAGATAACGGGTATGCTTGAGATGAATCATTACTCTCGCCTGGAGAGAGACGGGAGGTATCGGGTTGGCTCTGAGCATCCATGCGCTGTGGAGTCGTGCTGAAGGCATACCGCCGAAAGATTGGTGCAGAAGGTGAAAACTGACGGGAGGGAGAAGTATAAAAGGCCCTCACTCTCCTGAGTGAGTGCCCTGCCTGCCGCGAGGCTTTCCATTATGTGCGGAAGAGGACAAGGAAATCCTACACGAGACCGAGATTTGGACATACTGGGGCATTATGTCATAGATGCAAACACGGCAAACTCCAAACTCCATGCGGGCGCGGGTTGATTGTTTATGCACGCGATGCGATGCGCCGAGCTCTGAGAACATGCGAAATGTAAATTTTTCCCAGACTCAACAATGAATTCGCCACCAAAACGCCCCCGACGGAGCGAGGGAGCCGTTACCTTGCAGTCTGCAAAGCCTCCTGGATCACGTTCCGCTCGCCAACCCTCTTTCCAGTCACCAACACGGTCAAGTCTTGCCAAAGCTTACCCAGATGTCCTCGAACGCGCACTCAGCAGATCGCCGGGTCATCGCCCAACGGAGCGAGGAGCTTCAAGTAGGACCAGCCTTGCTGGAATACGGGGAAGACCTGTCAGACTCTCATTAGGCGCAAGCTCAAGTCCATTGAAAAACCCGTCGCAATTATCCGAGGAACGTCCACATCTGTCTCCCAGTCGAAAGCCCAGTGGTATCCAATCGTTTACGAAACCGCCGCGGAGATTATCGAACAAAATTAAACCCGGCGACTTCTTCTTCGGATCGCCAGCAAGGAGACAAACGCTACCGGCAGAAGAGCCTCTCTCGAACACCCCCGAAGGTCAGTTGGCTCAGGAACTAGGGAGTGCAACTAGAAATGCGAGTGTTGGAATGAGTCTCGGTGCCGGACTAGATGGGTCGATGGATGTCGATTTTGAGGACGAAGACCCATTGGAACCAGATCTTCCTCCAACGCCAACCCAACTTGGATTGGAAAAGGCGCCAGGCCGACCCAGAGGAATTTTAAGCAGTAGTCCCAGCGCGAGACACGAAAAGCGTATGAAACGGAGGGCTACAGAAGCCTTGCAGGGAAGCCCATTGAAAGCCTTAAAATTTGGGTCGACAGATGTACCAGAAGATGCAGACGATGTACTTTCGGAATCAGAAGAGCTATCTGCAGCCATCCTGGAGAAGCAGCAATCACGAAAGAGCCTCCGAGCTGAATTGCAGCAACTCAGGAACGAAGTTGCCGAATTGACGAAATGGACGGGGAGGGTTGAGTCGAATGAGGACTTGGCAACGGATTCGAAGGAGCTTGACGACTTCCTGTGAGTTTCAGCCTGATATCATCTCGTAGATTTTCATCTGACAAAAATGCAGAGAACTACTGTCAGAAGAAACTTCACATCTAAATCGACCTGCCCCCAAGCAAAATCGGGCATCAATGTCATCGATTATCTGCCGACTACTGCCATTCTCAACCAATATTCCTCTACCTTATCGTGAAGCATCGCCTCTGCCCACCAACCCATACGCCCTTGAAGAAACTTCTCGTTCAGCCCCTTACCTGACGGTATTCGCTCCTCTCGCCCTTCATACAACCATCAATCGCGCGACTACATCGAAAGCAGCCATTATCGAAACCCATACATTGACCTTTACCGCACCCCGCCCTTTCCCGCCAACCCTTTATAATGTCTCGGTTGTGTATGAAACAAATCCCGAGACACAATGTGTGACATCAGTGTCAGTCCCAACAGGTAGCAGCAGCAAGAAACGGAGAGTCCCTACGGGACTTCGCCAATGGATAGATTCCCGGCTAGAGAATCCGCTTTTGAAACTGGATGTTGCTACTCTCTGCTGGGGTATAAATCGATACTGGGAGGCTTGTGTCGCTCGCGCACATCTGTGGGTCCAAATTGATGAGAATTTCGGCAGTCAACCGGGGAAAAAACCATCGATCGGTTCTCAAGCCGGAGTGATTTCTCTTGCAGATGTCCGGCGACTAATTCCACATCTTGAACGCAGTACGATGATCATAAAACCGAACCCGCCCAGTACCGCTCCAAGCATTCTGCTATCTAACATATTGACTATGGACGACTGGACTGGAGAGCCACGATTGGACCCTGACCTTGGGGTTTCATCTTCAGGTGCGAATGGAGGATCGGGCAGTAAAGTCAACCAAGAAGCAAAGAAGCTATTTCATACCATGTTGCACGCAAACGATCTCACCTCGACCTCGAAAATTGCAGGGGAGGTCAATCTTGTTGCCATTTCCCGCACCACGAAAGCTACATTGGACGCATTACAAACACGGGCTTGATTTTCGTTGTCCTATTGAATTCTGCTTTGACTATAGCGACGGCGCTGGGGATCGAAGATGCATTGCATTGGGATTTGACGTGAATCAATATGAAAGTTTTCTTTTCCTATCAAGTGAATATAGGATTCAGACTAATATGATAATTGGTCAATCATCATCCTAGTTCACGTTGTTCAGAGAGCCTTACAGGTACCACCAGTGATTGCTTTGATTGACTATCAATTAGTGTCTAGAGTTACATTCCACTGATGTTGTTACATTTCATTGCTATCACGAGTTCTTCAATTTTTTGCAAGGAAACGAGTTCAAGCTGATCTTGAATTTGGACTCGGGTGGAGCTATATATACCTCCCCGCAGTCCACACTACGTACAGTAATGTCCAGTTTGCAATTCACGGCCACTGGCAGCCGCAGCCCTTGATCTCGAGTCGGTAGCTTAGAAATTGAAGCTCAGATAAGCCATTAACCTCGTTAGATAAAGTGTGGTTTGAAATTTTGTTCTCTAAACGTATTCGAGTCAGTCTAAGCCCCTGAGTCCAAGTTGTGTACTACCCTCGAGCCAATCTACCAGTCAACGGATACCGCTAGTACATTATAGCAATAGAGACCACGGAGTCTGAATATATTTGTTGGAGGGCGCAAAAATTCTTCCCATGGCGTAGCTCTTGCCTACTCTTAACTGAAACCAATTTACAATACCATACTTTTCATACCCACAAGAAGATCAACCCATCCTTATCAGAGGATTGTCTCATGTAGATTTTCCACAGGTCCCAAGTCCCCAACACCAAAACATAAGCAACAAAAGAAACATAAAAGACCAGATTTGAAAAGTATTGGGCGGTTTTGCATTTCGAGAGGATCTTCCGAGTTCTTTCATTTTTAGGGACAAAAAGGGCAAAGGGTTAGGTAGGAGGGGAAGAGGGAATCAGTTTGAAAGGAGAAAAGGAAGAGGCGCCACGCCATGCCACAGTACACTCATCCCCGATCCGAAAACCGACCCGATCATCATCATCAGCACGAGCAGAAAATTATCACACTTATTTCTTAGCGTTGGCCTCCTCCTCAGCCTTGGCCTTGGCGCGCTTCTCACGCTTGCCGCGGTGACGGGCCTCAGCGCGGGCGTCACGCAGGCGGCGGTAAGCAGCCTCCTCACCCTTGGGGAGATCGCTGCGCTTGATCTCGGAAATGGCGTGCTCCTCAGCGGGGTTGGTGATAGGGAAAGCAGCCTCGACACGGGTGGCGACACCCTCACGCTTGCCGTCAGCAGTAGCGGCCTTAACAGCCTTGACCTCCTCGGCGGAAGAGTCGAGCTTCTTGAACTGACCGCTCTTGCGGGGAAGAGGATCAGGCGGGCCTTGTAGTCCTGCAGACGGGCAACGTTGGCGACCAGGGACTCCTTCGAGTAGTTGGTGCGGCGGTGGTCGACAGCGATACCGACGGTGTTCGCAAGCTTCTTGGGGATACCGGCCTCCTGTAGACGTAGAGATATGAGTCTGTGTTCAAAAAGGCTATCATGTCGATGAAAGATGGAGGGTTGAAATTTACCTTGAGCTCAGCCAGGGTGAAACCACGGCCGGCACGGACACGGCGGTTGTACTTGACGGTAGGGCATCGCACAACGGGACGCAGCTTGTCCACCGGACGGGGAGCGACGGCAGCAGCCTTGGCGATACGGTTCTCACGACGACGGTGCTTACGGCCGGGCTGTGGATCGCGGAAAAATTCCATGTTAGTTCCAATAGTTCATTCCATGCAGAAGACGCCGTCCAATTCAGATCCGGTGCGTTGAGTTGATTCAATTGGCCGGGTGGTAACCCCAGATGAGGGGGAAGGAAAGGGTTTTCGAGTTCGTACCTGGTCGAAGTGCACGCGCACACGCTTCTGCCAGTCCTTGCGGAAGTCTGCAAAAGACAGTTAGTTGAATCGACTCCCCAAAATCGCAATACTCATGGCAGTAAAAGAAGCGCCACGCTGGAGGGCTGTGGAAGGTCACTCACGGTTCTTCTGGATTTGGTTGTTGTGCTTGATCGCCTATAAATCGCAAGACAGATGTTCGTCAGCCGTCGACTCCCCCAAAAAGTAACCCAGGACCGACGAGATAAACTCGTTTCCATTTCTTCCTTCACTTCTGTATCGTATATTCGAGGGGAAACGCACCATGGTGACGGATGGGGATCGAGCGTGGTCGTCGGAGGGATGCTGGTCAAATCTCGCCTTCAAGAAAGTCTCGGGTGTCCAATTTTCGTGTGGCCCGCTTTGCGGTTCACCGCCTAGTTTAGCGAGGCCCTAACTAGGCCTATTCGGTGCGTCCCACTGACTAATCAGAGCAACGGCAGAAGGCTGAGTCAGCGAGCCGCATTTCGCCTGGGCACCGGGGCATGTTTCTGGGTCAACTGGACTTTCCGGGCCCAAACATCACCTTTCGTACTTGCACCGACAGAGGGCGACACCCGGCTGCTAGGAGTTATGAGTTACTCGCTGTCTCCATGACTGGCAGGATTAGAGTGTTGCTAATGCCGATTTACGAAAGGATGTTCTAGTGCTGATCGTTTCATGTAATTGATTGCTTCAATGTGTATTGTACAGCTTTGCGGGCATGCAATCTGATGCTAATATCCCGTTTCCTGATCGGCATTCCCAAACTCATTTCAAAGTGTCCCGAACACAATCCTACCGAGAGCCAGCCAATCCAGTTTTTTTTGTAAGACGCAGAATCCAAACGCCACCAAGATAGCCGGCAACAGGACTACCTGGGATTTCCCAATGTATAATGGATATCCAAAAGGAAGCCAAATATAAAGCAGTACACCAAAATCAACGTAAAGCAAGAAAAAAAAAATCGCAATGTTTGTGGGCATGACGTTCATTAATCGTAAAATCCCCGAGGGAAGCAAGTCATCACAAGTGCAAAGAGGTCAACGCTAGTTCATGAATCATTTCTAGGACTGCGAAAACAGTCAAGTGGAGAAGATGTCTGGTTTTAGGTTTCAATACCCAACCCGACCCCACCACTGTTTCTAGCTCTCTTGGGTGTAGAGCTGGTCTCGTTGGAACCAGCCTTGCGCTTGTTAGACGAACTGCGATCCACACCAGGTTTCTTGACCTGCCCAAACAACTTTGTTTGAAGAAGAGTGCTGGTCTTGGGTGCAGTGTACCGAGCCTCGGGATGTTGCGGGTGCAGAGTTTCTTCCTCAGATTCTTGGGCAGAAAGAGAAACAGTGCTATCACTATCGTATCGGTGATCCTGTGAGCCCTGGTGAGGAGTCGAATACTCCTCTCGCTGAGAAGAGCGGTTGGGGGTCATTGGAAGCGTGGGGGCCCTATACGTAGGCTCTTGGATACGGTTGGTGAACTCTCCAGCGAAGAGGAGGGTAGCAAGACCGTCCGTAGGTTCGCCACGACATATATTGTGTAATTCATTTTGCATGCCTGGAGATAGGCAACCAAAGTTGTATAATTGAGAGAAATGAGAGCGGTTGTCTTCGATGCGTTTTCTCAACATGAGATTCTTCTCTTTCAACTCAGAAGACCGGGCGGTTTCATCATCAATGGCACGCTTGGCACGTCGAAGACGACGGTCTAGCACGGCATTCATATTTTCAAGCTCCTTAGCGCGCTGAACTGCATTGAAGTAATCCTCGGATGATACCGACTGTGATTGTCTGGGAGTGAGGGGCTCCACGGGACGAGACCGACGGTATTCAGCGCTTTGCAAGATTTCCACCTCCCGCTTCGCCAAGTGGTGCTCGACCTCGGCACGCTTTACAGCCTCATTGCTGGCAAATGAAACGAGACTGTTTTGCAACTTGAAGTGCAAGGCAGACATGCGGGCTTCCTGGGCAGCAGCCAACAGGTCTTTGGCGATAGAGCGCAGTTGCGTTTCATTTGCATTGTTAATATCTTCAATGCTTGGAAGATTGTCCGATGCCCCATAGGCATCGTACAGCGACTTATCGAGGTTCGCTGGAGTGACGAGAGATGGGCTGATAGAGCGAGAGTGCGATCGGCGCAGAGGCGCTCCGGGGATCTGAGTAGAGGGTGGGGGAGTCATATCAGACGAAGAAAGAGGTTGTGAGGACTCGAGCTTCCTGTCCGATTGCGAGGATCGTGCCTTGATGCCGGCACTGAGATCTGGAGAGGGCGATAAAGTAGCCCGGCGAACAGGAGTTGCCGGGGCGATAATCTCAGCTGGGGCAGCGAGGGGGACTTTCAGAATGACGAGTATTTTGAGACATGGTCGGAGTAGATCGATCAAGAGTGGCAAGGGGTCAACCGCGGGGAACTGTGGTCCTCACACTGGAATGGGGTCAATTCGGATGATCAATAGTGATAAGCGATCAGATACATACCGGAGATGGAATTTGAGACAGAGCGCGGAATAAAGGGACTTCAAAGACAGAGGTGGGAGCGACGACTAGAACGACCGGGACAGTAGGGGTGAGACGAACAGAGAGATGAGGTTTAAGATGGGCAGGTGGAGGATGATATCGTGGAGGAGGGGGCTGGGAGGCTGGGAACGGCCCAGTGCGAAATGCGGCTGGGGATCTGATTCTGGACTTGGCTTAGTGCCCAGCCTGCACCAACCATGTGAGGGAGTACATGGGGAACATCCAATCAAGGAACTCTCTGACCGACCCACATTTCTTGATGCGGCTAGATGGATGATCACGGGACGCTCAGGGCAAGTAAACAGCCGTGAACAATCGCTCAGCTGCAGGTTGGGCTGGCAACGGATAAGCTTGTCCATGGTTCTTCTCATGTGTCCTGCTAATGTAATTCCTTGCTAGAAGCGCTGACCCAGCCATTTGGTTTGTACGTGGTGATTGCCTTCTCTCTGCACAGAGTACGGAGTGCCCCCCCCATAGGTTTTGTCAATTTATCCACTTGTCAACCCCCTCTTTCAACGTAGGCTAAGCGACGCTAGTACTCAAATCCAGCCCCAGCTCTTTGAATACCCAAGAGACTATGACGACAGATGTATTTATTTTAAGCGCCCAGTGGAGATATCTTGTTTCCCTAATATTGTAAGGATTGAGCATGACGTCTTTGGAAAAGCCTTCTCAATTCAGCCCAGCACAACAACGATCTTTGCCACGAGGGTTCTCTCCCCCTCCGCATACATTCCACAGTATGACCCTCATGGCCGTTCCCCTCTGGAGCTCAGTAGGCTATCTATCGAGAGGAAAAATGGAGCCCCATTGGTATCATGTGCTATTAAGGTTTATTTTATGCTTTGCTCATCCATGACGAACAAAGTAGAAAACGATAAAGAAATCCCCATTGATATGGATTCTTGCCTGAGGCGGTTATCGCTCTTGCCGCGCCGCGTGTCCAATTCGAGTGATTTTCATGATCGTAATTTCCCAAGTAAACAACGTCAAGTTCCGTTGCCTGGGATGAACTCGTCTGTGCATTAGTGGGCCTCGATCCATCCCAAAATCCCCCCTAAGCCGGCCCCCCCACCATTTGTGTTCGTCAGTTTTTCTTTGGGGTTCCATTCCCGCTCTCATTGCTTATTTTCCGGTCCCCGGGAATCTAGCTCCTCGTTCTATAAGGCTCGTGAGCCATGGAAGGTCAATCCAGAGTTGGCTCGCGCCTTTCGAGTGGAATTCCGCGCCCAGTCTCCCGACTGCCCTTGCCGACATCTTCAACCTCCAAGTCAATTCGTCCGTCTCCTTCTCGCGAAAGGTTACGAGCTGACCCTGGCTTGGATGACCGGCGCCTACGTAGGCCTTCCTACGAATCACTCCTCCAGAAGCCCAGATCCCATTACTCGCCTGCAAAACCGCGACCCGGAAAGCTGCCAAAGCAAGAAGAAGTCGCCAACGAGCCGGATGACGTACATAGCCCCGAAGGAAGCCCGCCAGCAAAAAGAGACGATGTCGCCGCGTACGAGACCCGGGGACGCACCCGACCCTCGTTATCAGAACGGACAATTGAGACGCTGTCTAGTATCCCGCCCTCACCGGTTTCTGTGAAGAGGCAGAATAGTTTTTTCAATGGCGCGAGTCCCATTCGTTCTCCCTCGCGCACCCCATCCAACGTGTCCAGCTATTCCCGGTCCCCGTCGCGCTCTTCGAGCAACCAAGCCAGCAATGATTTGCTGGTACAGCCGGTCTCTAAGCTGCGTCTTCCATCTCGGTCCCGTATGTCTGTGGCATCATCTTCTGGTCTTCCCGGAGGTACTGTCGATGCGGATGACAGCGCTACGAAGATGCCACCGCCTCCTAAGAGACAGAGTATTGCTGTGCCAAGCAAATCTTCGGATACGAGTGCAACTCCGAAGAAACCCACGACTGTTGCAAAATCAAACGTGCGACCCTCTCCGAGAAGCTCATCGAAGTCTTCATTGTCCAGCATGGGCCCTCCGGAGCGACCTTTACAAGTTCGGAAGACGAGGAAAACCCCGGCCGATTCCCCATCTTCCACTAGGTCTCCCTCTACTACCTCTCGATATGTCTCTGCTGCTTCCTCTTTGCAGGATGATCTCACCCCAGAGCAGCAGGCAGAGAACGAGTCAAGAAAAGCCTCCAAATCGTCGAGCACCTTGCGAGATACGATTGCGAGGGCAAAAGCCGCAAAGAAAGCGGCCGCAATGAATAAGAAGGAAGATGGGCCAGACGTACCAACAGTTGCCAACTCGTGGGATGTTATAGATACTGAGGATCCCTTCAATCAACTGCCCAAGGGATCGAATGCCAATGTGCTTCGTAAGCGAGTAGATGGCGCACGCACCTCCGGCACTTTGAATATCGCGGCTTTGTCTTTGACTGAAATTCCCGAAGAGGTCATCTCTATGTACGTGTTTGATCCCGAGAAAGCCGATAATTGGTTCGAGAATGTGGATCTCGTCAAGTTCATTGCGGCCGATAACGACTTGGCCGAAATTGCCGACGCAGTTTTCCCAGACATGGATTTAGAGGATGTCGATCCTGATAGCGACGAAAGAGGCCCGCAGTTCGGAGGCCTTGAATCGCTGGATCTGCACGGTAATGTGCTCCGCTCACTGCCTTTGGGACTCCGACGACTGCATCAATTGCGCTTCCTAAACCTCTCTAATAATGACTTGAGGATGGAAGATTTAAGCGTTGTGATGGAGATCCCGTCTCTCTCGGATTTAAAACTTGCAAACAACAAACTGCAAGGGTCTTTTTCTAAAGCTGTGGGCAATCTTCGGAACCTGGAGTCTCTGGACCTACGAGGAAATGCAATCACGCTCCTGCCAACCGAATTGGGCGAGCTGACTCGCCTGAAAACTTTGGAAGTGGGTGAGAACCAATTGACCTCTCTCCCATTTGAAGCCTTAAGCAAGCTTCCTTTGATTACCCTCAGTGCTCCCAAAAACAAGCTCGATGGCACACTGATTCCTTCATCTGTCAACTCTTTGGATACCTTGCAGACATTGAATATTGCTCACAATCTTGTGGAGATCTTTGCAGACAACGAAAAGTTGTCCCTGCCTAATCTCCATAGCCTTTTCATCGGAATAAACCGTATAAGAAAGCTACCGTCTCTTTCTTCATGGCAGTCATTATTGACTCTTTCGGCTGAAGACAACAACTTGACTGAACTTCCCGTTGGATTTGTGGATTTGAAGAAGCTCAAGAGCGCTGATTTTACAGGCAATAACATTACCAGGCTGGATGAGAGGATTGGATTTATGGATACACTCTCCTTGCTACGAGTGGCTAATAACCCCCTTGTTGAGCGCAAGTTATTGAATATGGAAACAGAAGACATTAAACGGGACATGCAGAATCGATGTGAGCCCGAGCCTCAGGAGACAGACGATGAAGGGTCTGTGGCAACCCAGTTCACAGATGCACCTGAGATTCCGACAGTGCAAAGTGGATGGAAGATCAAGTCTGGTGGTGTTCTTGACAGGTCGCATTCGGATCTGAAGGATCTAGATGTGGAGAAACTGAGCTCGATCAATGTGCAGGACGTTCGTTGCCTGTATTTGCAGCACAACGAGCTAAGCCTGCTGCCTGTACCAGCCCTTGAAATTTTAGCCCAGGGCCTTGTCGAACTTGATCTTTCTAATAACCCGCTGGGCGATTCCCATCTCTTGTCTTCAGCCTTGGAGTTGCCAAAGCTACAGACCTTGAATCTGAGTGCTGCCGGCCTCACAACACTTGAGAATCTTCTGACGCATGTCAAAGCTCCTTCCCTCACGTTGCTGGACGTGTCCAAGAACCGTTTGACCGGCGATCTGCCTAACACGCGGCAAACATTCCCGAATCTCAAAAGCTTCATCGTGGCCGATAACAAAATTATTCGACTTGAATTCGAGGCCGTACAAGGACTACAGGCATTGGATGTGAGCAACAATGACATCGAATCCCTTCCCCCCAAAATTGGTCTGTTGGGTCCTGAACGCCCCCCAAAAATTGGGGCACTGGTGTAGCACTGAGGCGTTTCGAAGTTTCAGGGAATCGCTTCCGAGTGCCTCGATGGCAGATTGTTGCCAAAGGCACTGCGGCCATTCTTGAATACCTCCGAGAGCACATCCCAGTTGATCAACTACCTGAATGGGAGCATGAAGCTGAACTCGTTGATGCATATTGACGATATTTCAACCGCACGCTTCAACATTCCCGCACGGCGGAAAGAGTTTTTTACTGTTTTGTACATAGTGATACCTTCATTTCCTTGTATACATATATTAATGATCGGAATTATTATCCTGGATATTGAAAACTTGCACAGACCCCGAATACTTTACATTACATATGCACAAGCTGATTGGGGAGTATACACGGACCTAAATCGGTGGCATGTGGCAGAACCCCAGAGAAGTATTGCAAACACAGCAAACACTCGCGTCACCACGAGTTTCCTGGTCAGGAACTTGTCAATGTTTCTCCAATCACAATAATGGGAACGACAAAGGCTCGCAGCGCTGCAAAGGCTGCAAAAGAATCGCCGGATGTTCCAACACGAAGCCTTCCAAAGAAGACCTTCGTCCTCGACAATGGTGCGTACACCATGAAGGCAGGGTACGCCGCGGATCCGGCGTCCTCTTCCGAAGACGCCCTTTCCAACTGTTCCTCGATTCCAAATACCTTGGTCAGGACTCGAGACAATCGTATTGTGGTTGGCGCACAGATATCAACGCAGGTCAGCGACTGGAACGAGGCTATGTTCCGCCGGCCAGTTGAGAAGGGCTACATTGTCAATTGGGAAGCGGAGCGAGAGATTTGGGAGCAAACATTCTTCGAGGAGAAGGCTACTGCAAAGAACAAAAACCTTCGAATTTCCGCGCCTGAAGAGACAACACTTGTGTTGACCGAGGCGCCAAATGCAATGCCGATCTTACAACGTAACGCCGACGAGATGGTCATGGAGGAGTGGGGGTTTGGAGGATATGTCAGATGCTTGGGTAAGAGAAATTCGGCATCTAGGGTTTACAGATTTGAGGACCGTTGGAATACTAATACTGTGGCAATCAATAGGTCCAACGCTAAACTCTTGGAACGATCTGCATGCTACCTTTGGGGACCCTCTTGTCAAACCCGGCTCTGAAATCCTTCCCAAAGACTGCTTACTCGTTGTCGATTCCGGATACTCTCACACAACGGTCACTCCAGTGTATAGAGGGCAAGCACTCCAGCGCGCTATCCGTCGTCTCGATATTGGAGGCAAGTTCCTCACAAACTACCTGAAAGAGATCGTGTCAATGAGACAGTACAATATGGTGGACGAAACATACATTATGAATGAGGTCAAGGAAGCCGCCTGCTTTGTCAGTAATGATTTCAACAAAGACATGGAACGGACTTGGAAAGCCAACCGAAAGCGCCAGACGGAGGATGGCGTCGTTGTGGATTATGTTTTGCCGGACCCCAATGCTGGCAAGAAAGGGTTTTTGCGGCGACACGATCCTCTGTTACATGCGAAGAAAAAGAAGGGTGCTCTTTCCGGACTTGACGCAGAAACTTTGTCGGAAGACGTCTTAGTCCTTGGTAATGAGCGATTTACAGTGCCGGAACTGCTGTTCAGTCCTGGCGACATCGGAATAATACAAGCTGGAATCCCAGATATGATCATCCAGAGCTTGTCAGTACTTCCTGCGGGACTACATGCAGCCTTTCTCGCAAATGTGCTGGTGGTGGGCGGGAATGCTGCCATCCCAGGCTTCATGGAACGACTGTAAGCTCACAAACCCGGAGTACAGCTGATGAAGATCCTAATCCATTTTTCACCAGGGAGACGGAACTGCGCCCAATTGCATCTGCTGATTGTGTAGTTAGAGTCGGACGCGCGGAAGAGTAAGTTGTTCGAGGCAGATGATTCAACTTGTTTTGTACTGACTGACATGAAATAGTCCAATTGTCTCCACATGGCTTGGCGGATCTCGTCTCGCAAATAATCGGGAGGAGCTTAGTAGAGTTGCAATTACTCGCCAGGAATACCAAGAGTATGGATCCGGCTGGGCTGGACGACGATTTGCTGGGACGATATGAAGAGCCGGCAAAAGAGAAGACAAAAGACGAGCGCTATTTCTCGGAGTTGGGGTGTTTTGGTCAATTCGAAGCCGTATGTAACAAAATGATACCCATGCCTTTCATGATGATGCTTCAGTCCGTCTTTGAAGAGCGTCTGGTTCCATGGTTGCTCTAAGGGATTCCTTGGGTTGGACCGGAATCGACGTAGCTATCAAAATAAACACACCGTTTTGGATGACGCTTTCGTTACTCGCTCTTCATGATCAAATGTTACCCAAAGCTGCCTGTGTTCTTGGATTATTTCCTGTAGGCAGGGGTAAACAAAACACCTTCGCTGGTGAATGCTTCACGGATTTTCAATTATTAATTGTCGTGAGAAACTCCAAGATTGGGGCTTCTAGAAATCCGCGTATAGTGTCAGATTACAGTTGGCTGGAAGGTTAGGGCTGCCTTGCCTTGTTGCACTGGCGACTGGGTTTTGGAAGCTCTTCAGAGAAGAGCCAGACACAAGGCTTGCTTCTTCCCCATGTTGTCGATCTCAGAAAGACTGCA
Organism: Penicillium chermesinum; assembly: GCF_028974085.1. NCBI lineage: Eukaryota > Fungi > Ascomycota > Eurotiomycetes > Eurotiales > Aspergillaceae > Penicillium > Penicillium chermesinum. The sequence goes on from NW_026695315.1 coordinate 712,171, forward strand.
AGCTTTTACAGCGGGACAACCCTTTTCTTCCGGTTTTCTCAAGGTCTCGCAAGGACTTCGGGCAATTTCTTTTGACAAGGTATCTCGATTCCTCTCACATACGATTGATACCGGCCATTCTGCGCGTCTTCGATAATCGATCAGAATTACGATATTTACAGTCTCTAACCGCCTCTCATCATTATGGAAACTGGTCTTTTTCAAGATGCTATCCAAGAAAGCAACAGACGCTCACCAATTCAGCCGCAAGGGGTCAGAGATAGGTCGAATGGAACTCCACGCCCTATGGAATCGGCACAGACGCGATCCCAAGCTACCGAGAGATTCAGACAACTGCTGAAAAGCGCTTGGAGCAATGTGATTGCCAATAAAAAGTCCGTAATGGCATCTTTTCACAACCACAGTATCGATCTCAGCTCACCATCCCGAAGTCATTGCGTAGCATGCAGCAGAAAGGTGCCGAACCACCGACTCGTCATCGCCCAGTGCAAGCATCAGTTTTGCATGCAGTGTCTTTGCAAAATGGCAAAACTTTCTCTGGGTAATGACATTACCTTTCCAGTCCAATGCTGTGACCAAGAGCTCCCAGTTAAAAGAGTTGCGTCGGCCTTGAAACCCCCAGAGCGAGAGACGTACTGCAGTCGAAGAGAAGAGCAAGCAACTCCTCCGTCAGAGAGGATATACTGCCCTTTTCCAAACTGCAGTAAATGGATCCACCCTCAGCACCTGACTATTAGGTCCAATTCTTTGAAGTGTCCCCATTGTGACATCTCGATCTGTTTGAAATGTCGGGACTTTGCCCATGCAGGCAAGGATTGTTCCAGCGACCCCGACTCAGGCCTCAATAACCTGCTATCTCTCGCACGAAACAACCACTGGCAGCAGTGTTGGAGTTGTGGAGTTCTAGTGGAGAAGATAGAAGGATGTTCTCATATGATATGCAAATGCAAAGCAGAGTTCTGGTATATCGCCTCCATCAGCTTGGTCCTAAGTTAAAGGGGATACTGATATGCCTTAGCTATGGCTGTGGCCATCCATTATCGAAGTGTTCCTGTGAAAGCCAAGCTAGATGCTACTTTTATCCAGCGCCTCAGGCACGAATTGATGACAGCGCACGTGGAAGAGAGAGAATGGGATTCCAAGTGACGGAGAGGGAGGTGAATCAGGACTGAGTATTTGACCAATACATCTAACCAATAGCTTGTATCATCATAAAAAGAAAGACTGGAGGAATCATTTCAAGAAATTGGAGTTACTAGATCTGGGGAAGTCGGGGGAAAAGGCGTTGCGAGCCCAATGTTTATTATATAAACTTGTTAACTCCCTAGGACTATACATTCTACTTTCAGGGACCAATCTCAGGATAGGGTCATTGCGCTGGCAGCTGGCACAAAAGCTATCCCAGGATCCACACGAACATATTGTTACGAGTTTTACCTCGACAATACACATCTAATATCAGATGCCTCAATAGTCGTAAAATCCCTTTCCAGACTTCTTTCCAAGCCAGCCAGCATCGACCATGCGGCGCAACAGGCCAGAGGGTCTGTATTTGCTGTCCCCAGTCTCTTGGTGCAGAACGTTCATGATAGCTAGACAGGTATCAAGACCGATGAAATCAGCCAGGACCAATGGTCCCATGGGAACATTTGTTCCAGTCTTCATGATGTTGTCAATATCCTCACGGCCACCGACACCGGTCTCAAGGCAGATGATGGCTTCGTTGATGTAAGGCATCAGGATACGGTTTGCTAAAAAGCCAGGTGAGTCTGCCGAGATGGAGGCAACCTTGCCCATGCGCTCGACAAAGGCAATGGCGGTATCCATGGTTTCTTGTGAGGTCTGAAGACCGCGGATAATCTCAACGCCCTTCTGGATTGGGACGGGGTTCATGAAATGAGTAGAGATGACCCGCGAAGGAGCTTGGAGATCTGTTGGGTCGGTGGACGTCGCAGCTGCAATCTTTGTGATGGAGATGGAAGAGGTGTTGGTAGCCAGGATGGCATGTTTGGGTGCAATCTCGGCCAGCTTGGAGAAGATAGACTGTTTCAGATCGGGGATTTCGGGAACAGCTTCAATGACGAAGTCTACCGAAGACAGGTCTTCCATCTTCTGGCTGGGAGAGAGCAGTCCGCGGGCAGCATCAGCGGCCTCCCGAGTAATGCGCTGTTTCGAAACATCCTTCTCTAGCAGCTTATCTGAGAGCACCAGTATTGTCAGTGATAAATGTTCAGAAATTTGGGACCTGTAAGGACGCTATCGGTCCATTTGAGTCTCGCCCGCATTGAGGAGATCCTACCAGCAAACTTGAGGCCCTTATCCAAAGAGGCCTGTGAAGTGTCGACCAAGGTCACAGGGACCTGAGCCTTCTGTGCAGCGACCAGCGCAATCCCCAATCCCTTTTATTGTGTGAGAATCTTTTCTGCAGGTCGTGGCGCTGGAACTTACCATTTGGCCGGCACCGATCACGCCCAGCGATTTGACCTCGGCTGCACTTGCAGCGGCGGTTGAGGAGAAGCTGCGGCCCAAGACAGGGCCATTGCGGCAAACAGAACGAAGGGAAGAGGCAAACATACTGTACGAAGCGATCTTTACAAGTCTAAGCAAAAGCCAGGAAGAAGTTCCGAGAATCTTTAGTGTTTCATAGATCTTCACGTGTGCTCCGACGTCACCGGTTAACTTCGGACATTGCCCTCGTTTACATAATCCTTCTAGTTCATCAAGGGAACGCGGTTTCTCCGAATCGCCGAGGTCGCGTCTGGACGCGTTTGCCCGTTTAAGGTACATTCGCGGTGGATTGGACTTTACTTGCACCCCACCTCGCCATCATGGACGAGGAGCCAGTCGCATTGGCTGCACCCGGACATGATGTCCAAGTCATTGATCCAGATGTGCGCGCTTATGTGTATACTTTAGTCACTGCGGTAAGTCTTGGTCCCCTAATAGATTACGCCGACTGACCTTCAAAATTTAGCTTGGAGGGTTCAACGGCGAGGACCAAGACCGCTACATCCTGGGTGATGACGCCCTTGCATGTCTCCGCGATATCAAACGATGGCTCAAGCTCTACGACGAAAAGAACAATCGAATGGACGTGGCGCGATGCCTCGGAGAAGCCAATTTGGTGAACGGAGACCTTCTCCCAATCCTATCTCTGTGGTGGGCGAACGGGCAGAAGAACAAACATATGACCCGTATTGCCCTGGCGTGTCGTAAGTGGCTAATCTATAAGCTCTCATGGCGGAAGAAACTCATCCTTTTCTAGTGGAACTCCTCGTCCCTTTGACCTGGCCCATTGAATATCACAGCCAAATGACCGTGAACCACCATCGCCATACCGCATACCTCCAACAAATCCAAGTCCAATACAAGCGTGGCGTGCTTAAATATGGCGGCCCGAACCTCCTCCGTACCATTATTCGAATCGCTATCCCGAGTATGGCAATGCCTCGATCCGAACGTGAAGCGCGCGATGAGGGCATTTTGAAGCTCATGCTATACTTCCTCCGAAATATTGCAATAATCTCCACCAATGCAAGACTGGCCGCAGATGGCGAGGAGGAAGAGACTTCTAGATCGGCCACTATCGACGCCTTTCAACAGCAGGATGCGTTCGCTCTCATCCTGACCATGTGTTCCAACGTTGGAGAGGATTTCAATCTCCAGGATGTGATTTTATTGGAGATTCTCTTTCATCTTGTGAAAGGTGTTAATGTTGAGAAGCTGTTCATGGACGACCCCAGGGAAAAATCCAACGGTGGGAATGAGCTCAAAGAAATGCTACGCAAGGAAGCATTGGCCCAGAAGGAATACTCGAAAAACGGCCCCCACGCGACACGGGCGTTTTGGGACAATGATCTGGGTCAAACGAGATAATGACAAAGTGTCTACCGTTTCTGGGCAGAGCATTCTGAAAGATAACCAGAGAACTCTCCAGAAAATGGATGAGACCAAAAAATGGAATAAGCCCAAGCCTCGGAAGAGACAAGAAGATGTGGTCCAAAATAACAATTTCAATATGCCCACACCTCTCTCTTTCAGCGCGTCGAAAAACCTCCGGGATTTCGTCGAGGAGTTCCTCGATGCTGGGTTCAATCCTCTCTTCACCCACGTCCGCAAGGCTATTGAACGGGAGGCCGAGAGGATCCTTGAAATCAATACGCGCCAATTTTTTTACACTGTTGGCTGGTTCCTCGAAGCTGAACGTGCCCGGCGGTCACGGCAGGTGGCTAAAATGGCCCAAACAGAGAAAGGACGGAAACTTCCTGAGCCGGATAGCTTTGGTTTGGTGGCTGCGGTCTTGAATCAGGAAATGTTTATCTCCCTGAACCGTGCAATGCAGAATAGCCTGGATTCAAAGGAATGGGAAGATGTCACTGCCCAGATGCGGTGCTTCACCCAGATTCTTCTGACTGTCCAAGAGATGGCTGCATCACCAATCGAAGAGGATCAGGAAATCGCGGAAAATATCCAAAACCGAATTTTCTACGAGGAAACCACTCACGACCGCATCATTTCAATCGTACGTGGGTATAAGGACCAAGGATTCGGTTATTTGGATGCTGCAACTGAGCTTGCACATGTGTTCTTACGAATGCTTGAGCGATACTCAAAAGAGAATGTCGACTTACAGGTGCGGTCTCGTCGAAAGGCTAGGCGCAACAAGAAAAAGACTGAAGATGCCACTGGCCAAGACGGCGGAGACAATGACGAAGGCCAGAAATCCGAAGAGGAGGATATAGTGGACGCTGCCAAGGTGTCAAAGGAGCGCTCATTTGATTTCAAACGCTTTGCTGCCAAATTCTGCAACCAAAGCTGCGTTGATACGTTTGTCGCCTTTACGCATTCATATCGAGAACTAAGCGCTGAGCAGCTCAAACGCGCCCATCGCTATTTTTACCGTGTCGCATTCAAGAACGAGATGTCGGTCTTGCTGTTCAGAGTGGACATTATCAATCTCTTCTACCGGATGATCAAAGGCCCAGGCGCCATGGATCCCGACAACAGATCGGTCTTCAGAGAATGGGAGGAGCTCGTGCGGCAGCTTATTCGGCGACTGGTTAAGAAAATCGACCAACGCCCTGGACTGGTCACCGAGATGCTTTTCAGCAAGATGAACTCGACTGCTTTTTATTTGGAGTATGGACACGACAAGCAGACTATATCCAGGGCTAAGCAAGCGCCGACCAAATTAGTGATCAATCACGAAGATGCGAAAACACCGCAAGCCAAATTTGGTATCGTGGCAGGCGCTCTTACCCTTGACGGACAGTTGGACCTTATGAAATGGATGCTCGATACCCTCAGCTCAGCAGCTTCCGAGCGAGAGTCCTGGGAGGCCGAAGAGGAAGCTCGCCGTGCTGAGAACCCTGAAGCTACTAGCACCCCGAACCCAATGATTCGTACGTGTTATGATCCCCCCCCCCCCCCAAGCCATTAAACACTACTAATGCTGCGCAGACGTCAAAGCTCGTGACGAGTTCTGCCAAAAAGCCATGTTTTCGAACGCAAAGCTCCGGCTTCTCATGGAGCTGGCTGGTTTCGAAAGACTTGGTGTGGCCGACGTTCCGGGTGCTGCTTGGGTGATTCCTCCAAGCTTGAAGGCCCACGATCTTCAGGAAAGCGTTGAAATAATCAACAGAATCATGGTCAACCCGAGATTAGAAGGCACTGAAGAGGACCCTCGCAAGCTTCTTCAGAGCAAGAAAGCTGCGCGTGACATGCGAGACTCGTACCAAGTTCACTTCGGCTCCGACTCCGAAGGCGAAGATATTGCGCCTGATGAAGTACTGTTCCCTCCAAACCCACGAACCAAGTCGAGTGCGTTGGATGAATTGAAGAAGAAACGGAAGAAGAAGAGCAAATCAAACTCTGAGCGAGAGCCGTTGGATGACGAGACAATCGAGGCGCGCCGCCAATCACGTCTTACCAATGACCTTGCCCGCCAGGCAAAGATCAAGAGTGATCTGTTCATCCATGCCAGTGATGAGGAAAGCGACGAGGACGGAGACCAAGAGTTCTTTCGACTCGAAGAAGAGCGGCGAAAGAAACAAGCCGCGAAGGTCAAGAAAGCCATGCTCCTTGGAATCGCCGAGCAGAAGGGCAAGAAAGCAAGCGTGCGCAAGCGGAAAAGCGACACAGGCACTTCGGAGCCGAAACGGCGCCGGCATGAATCCGGGTCTGCCGGAAGTGATGGCGATGGCGATGACGATGAGGATATCTCGATGGCAGACGTAGATGCTGCATCGCCTGGTTCACAACAGGATGTCTCTGCCAGTCATGGCTTTCACGACGAAGATACCCCATTGACATCCGCCGAAGATGAACTCATGTTTGATGACGATCTCGCATTCAGCCGCAACCACCAATCTAAACCCTCTATGCTCGAGAGTGACGAAGCTGAGGAAGAAGACGCACCGGTGGTACCATCGCGGCGTGTGCGTGGTGGATTTGTTATCGATAGCGACTCAGAATGAACAGGTGGACGACATTTGTGATGACTTGACGAGGCGTTTTTGCATTAGGGAGCGACTGGGACCTTGTCATGCATGGAACAATATCTAGCTCTGAATCGAGAATACATGTACATTTTTGTTATCTCTTTCAGTTTCATACAGTAGCGTTGCCTCGATCCTCCAAGCATCGGATGATCTTTGAGACTGGCCACCCAGTTCGCCCACCCCAGTCCTGCACCGCCTCAATGATTGTATTCAATTTTACCTGCTCGCGGAGGAAGCAACCACCTATGGAGAGGTTAGCCGAGAACGCGAAGAGGTGAAGAAGATGGCGTACAGAAAGCTATCGGGCCAAATGAATTCACCCAGACAGCTTCCGAGTCACTTGACAACGCTAAGGCACAGATCTCGGATGCACGGTCCTCGAGTTCTTTAGCGACGGTCAACATGTGCGTCATTTTATCCCTGATTGAGGCTTCTTGGTCATTCGGCTTCGCTACGAGGAGAATGATCATCGCTGTTTGATAATATTGCCTTGCGGCAGCTGTTACGAGAGTCAGGCTTGGCGAAATCAACTCAGCGGACCAAATGCAACGAACCGTGCCACCCGTGCAGAGTGCCAATGAAAGGGAACCCTGTGTCACTACCAGGGGAAGAATCGCTTGCTTTCATCGTAATCGGAGTAAATGAGGCGGGCAAGCGGTCATACCAAGTCTTCAGATTGTGTTTAAGCGCATCATATATTGAGATCTCGAAGGGATGTAGGTCATCGCTAAAGCACTTATTGATGACCTGGCCTAGACGAACCGTGATGTGGTTTGCATAGTCATCGTCAAATTCCAGTTCTTGGGGGAGGTGCTCGTCTGAAAGGTCGATCATCAGTCTCCGTCGTTCAATCAAGGCCATAGTGATGTCTTCTCGCAGATAATTCCAAAACGCCGCACGGGCAAGACCCGACTCTGATTGGAGCTGTATGGAATGACTTGCTAGAATGGAGTAGCATCCTTGAAGATGATTCTGAGAGGTGAGGTTATCTGGATATGATTAGCGGAGGGGGGGCCGTAGTGGGGATACAGACGGTAAATCTCACGGGAAATAATTTCAAAGGATCGCAGCAGACAGATTGCTGCTAGCATCTCACCATTCGATATAGCATCCTGTATGGTGCTTGTGACGCGAAGAAGGATCCTGATACTCTGGAGATGGTAGAATTCAGCCTTCTCTACCATCCGACGACCCCCATCATTTGAGTGACAGATACTAGCAGCTGAGAAGGCTAAGATGGCACTCAAAAGAAGTGGGTTCCGTCGTGCCATGACGGGGACACGGTCCCCAAAGTGTCGACAGTGATCGTTCAGATCATACCAAGTGGCGAGGTGCAACATATAATGGCGAAACAAGCGGAACACCTCGATATCTTGAAGCGCCACTTCCGGGTTATCCGTTGACACAAAGCGGAAAGCTTGGAAGGAGCTCGAGAGCTGTGGTGGGGTCGAGACCAAAGATCTTATCGTTGAATCTCCTCGAAGGCGCTCAAGAGGCGCTACCAGTGCATGAGATGAGCCACTAGCTCGAGGGGGCCACTGGCACCTACGATGGAGCCTGGCACAGGGGGGAGCAGCAAGGGCGAGTTCCATCACCTCTTGAGGTCAATATTATATGCTGATGCTGAGATAACCGAAAGGACTTACATCGTACTCGTCGTTTCCGACACTCTTCGCTTCTCGTTCATCAGAATCAAGGGCCCTGGAAGATGCAACCAAGACTTACCACCCTGCAGGACTTAGTTTGTGTGCATATTGAGTACGAGGGGCACGAACGGTTGCGCTGGAACTGGCGGGGCATGGGCCTGGGCTCTTAGACCACGGCACCCTGGAATATGATCGACCTGATTGAAGTATGCGAGCCAAGAGGTCTCTACGCGCTCGATGATCACCGGTTGTGTTTGCGCAAAGGCGAAAGGCGAGGAATGACGAAGAGCGAAAGGCGACAAGCAAAGGCGATTGGCCCAGCTGGCCCACATCCCCCACACTAGTGCACGGCCTCGATTGTTGTAGACCAGCTAGAAAGTTATAAAGCTGGCTTAATGCCTTTGCCATTCAGACGTAGAACTGGATATATTCGAAGAATTCCTCCTCAGTTCCGCCAAGTTTCCAGCACAGGCGTCGCAATGCTCAAATTGTCCAATTGGAATTGTACGCGCTCTCTCTGGGCCTCTGTCCAGTCCGCTCGTGTTGTTCGACCAATGAGTACAAACCGCAGCCATCCAACAGCCATCAGACCATCCAAAGCAGAAATCCAAAGAGGTAGTCTCACTCCGCAGAACGTAGAGATTGCCATGCGTAGCTTGCACCATGATGGTTTAGTGGTCGTGAACGATGTTGTACCTCATGAGACCCTCGACCAACTCAACGAGAAAATGGTGCAAGACGCATATACGCTGTACGCCCGAAAGGAGAACAGTCCATTCAACTACAACCCCAACAACATCCAGCAAGACCCGCCGCCTATGCGACAGTATTTTGACGCTCGAATCTTCCTCAGTAGGTGCCAGTCGGAGACAACCCCCCGCCTCTCGGAAAATAATAGCCCAACCCCAATGACTGACGATCTCAAAGATCCAATTGCAACCCAGCTCACATCGACTGCCCTTGGTCCACTCCCCAAATGGACCTTTTGCTCAGGCAACTCAGCCATGCCACCCACAGCTGAAAACCCACCAGTTTCGCAGCCCGTACACACCGACGCAGACTTTGACCACCCAAGCCACCCCTTTGCATACGTTGTAAATATCCCGTTGATTGAAATGACTCCGGAGAATGGCTCTACGGAGGTGTGGCTGGGCACCCATCAAGAGACTGATCTTAGCTTCCAAGACGGCCAGCACGGTGAACGCGCCAGCGGTCGAATCAAAATCGCGGAGCTCGAAAAGCGCCGGGCCATCCGACCTCCATGTCAGCCCACTGTTCCTAAGGGCTCGATTGTCATCCGGGATCTGCGACTTTGGCACGCTGGGATTGGGAACCAGACTGACACCGTCCGAGTGATGCTGGCGATGAGTGAGTCTTCACAGTACAGCCCTCCCCAGGATCCATGGCTAATTTGTTCCGCTCAATCAGTTCACTTTGCACCTTGGTACCGCAATCCGATGCGGTTACAGCTCGCTGACGATCTGAAGCCATTGATCGAAGCTTCCAACTCGTTAGAGATCCCGGTCGATTGGGACACTAGAGCGGCGGTGGCCGCCCAATACCTGAATCGGGCATTTGGCAACGCATATGACTTCAGCCAAGGAACGAATGCTCAGTGAGCCATCCCTCGGTAGAAAGAGCTTGACCCAGAAGAATCCCATCTGGGCAGAGAAAGTGCAGGCTTGCCAAGCCTAGGCGCTGACTCTTTACCACATGGCCCGTGCATCTCAATACCGTATTCGCAGTTTCCCCTCGACTGGATTCTGATTCTGGAATTCATCTCATACATGTCAGAATGCCTTGAGTAAAAATGATTGACCTCTGCGTGTCACTTCCGCAAGGCCCAATTCACACTCGCGCTTCTTGCGGAGTTTCTTTCCCTAAAAGTCTACCGGTGCCCCTGCAGCATCGGCCACTATACACATGGCGATTGCGCTACCACGTGTGATTTAGCCGGGTGTCAATCGAAGGGCGGAAACAGTGGGGGGGGGGGGTGGGGACGAATCGGGTAATGCAAGAGGATTTCACGAAACCGTGAACAGCGATATGCTAGTCAAAAATAAATGATTCATAACTATTTCCGACTCCCTAAAATCAAACTTTCTACTTTGCCGGAGCCCGCTTGTCATCGGCAGCCAGACCCACTTGTGAGTCAATGCGGGGGGATGTATGAAGTATAAAACCCAGCTACATCTTCCGATATCCTTCTCTTAAACCAGGAAAGCACAAGTAGCAGCCATGACTCAACTCAAATTCATCACTCTCGACGTCTTCACCTCCAAGCCGTACTCCGGCAACCCGCTGGCAGTCGTATTCCTCCCCGAAGACGAGTCGCACGCACTAACCCAACGCCAAAAACACATGATCACGCTCGAATTCAACCTATCCGAGACCATTTTCGTCCACCCCAAGCAGGAGGCATCTAAGCGCTCGATCGACATTTTCACGCTCGAAGGCGAGCTGACCTTCGCAGGACACCCCACCATCGGCGCCGCGACATGGTTCCTCTGCCACGGGCCGGACGCCGCCGCAGGCGAAGTGACCACGCTGGGCACCAAGTCCGGCGACATCCAGATCGCGATCCAGGACCCGGCGACGCAGTATGTAGCGGCCAAGATCGCGCATAACACGCGCATTCACGGCGCGCGGTTTTCGGTCCAGGATCTGCTGCGCTTGCATCCGACGCTGGCGCCGTTTTGCGCGCAGGATGCGTCATTTCCGGTCTTCTCGATCGTCAATGGCATGAGCCAAGTGCTCGTCGAGCTGCCGTCGCTGGAGGCGCTGGCGGCCGTGACGCCTGCGACGGGGGGCGAGATGGTGGATTCCGAAGGAGGCACGTACCTGGACGAGGGGTGGAGAGCGGGGCTGACCTGTGTCTACTTCTTTGTGCGAGATGTGCAGGACAGTGTCATGAACCAGAAGGTGATCCGGACGCGCATGGTGTTGGGGACTTTGGAAGATCCGGCCACGGGGAGCGCGGCGAGTGGGCTGACGGCCTATCTAACGCTGACGGAAGGCGAGGCGGGGAAGGAGCATCGCTACCATGTTGTGCAGGGAGTTGAGATGGGGCGACGCAGTGATATTGGCGTCAATGTGACGTTGGATGGCAGCAAGCAGGTTGCGAAGGTTGAATTGACGGGCACGGCGGTCGAAGTGTCGGAGGGTAAGATCTTGGTACCGGATGAGGAGAAATAATTATAGACATGGCACAGTGGGGTTGAGTACTCTACACGAATGTCAAGTTGAAGGTGTACCAGTATAATTTGTACTAAAAAGAGTTTGAGCTCCAGCTGCTGGTATTACTACAATGTAGATTGAAAAGATTACTCCTCATGCACACAGCTCATGTCGCCAGGAGAGGTGTGTGTTATCACACATGACAGGGGTATACAAAGTCGGTAGCGGATCTCTATATGCTAAGCTACACTGCCCCGAATTTGGACTTCAAGTACAACACGGTCATGCACCCGTCTCACCAATCTGTCTCGGCCAGAGGCTCGAGGAAGATCTGATAGGAATTGGCAACGGGGAGAAGAGCTGGGACGAAACATCTCAACCTCCCAGTGCCGCAACCCCTTTTCTATCCCATATAACGAAAGACCTGAACCCTAGACACCGTATCTACCCAGAATCGGATTTCCCAGTCAAAGACGGCCGGCCTCCGCTAACTGCCGAAGCACTTTGATCGTGCCTTCGACCGAGAGTTGACTCATCCGCTTCTCCTTGCCTAGCTTCTTCGCCAATTCCTCGGGGGAGCAACCAGGATGCCTCCACTCGAAGATATAGGTGAGGTAGAGACTCCCATCAGCGCCCTCGCTGATCACATTGCTGACACTGGTGTTGGCCTGCTCGAATTCCACACGACAGGGCTCGAATGCCATCACGGTCTCCTGGATCCTCAACTTTGAATCTCGAAAGGCGACTTCTCGGATGGTGACGGCATTCCCGGTCGACGGCTCCACCGACTCGCTGAGCACCTCCGTTGACTCAATCGCCGAAGGAACAAAAGTCTCGGCCGAGCGAATCTTCAGGAGGAGGCCCGCCCAGACCTGGTCACGGCTCAGCGGGGTCTCTCCAGGAGGGTTGATTGGGGCTGTGTAGGCGATGTTGTTTGCGGAGGGCATGGCGAGAAAAAAAAATATCTACCAAAGATGAGGAGATAGGATGGGGGAGGGGAAAGAAGGAAGAAGGACACAGCAGCCGAGCCTTAAACTCCCCCAAAAAGCAAGTCTAAATCTACTTATGAAGATCGCAGATTATCAACTTTACTCCAACAGCTGCTGACCCAGGGGAGAGGGGTGACGTATCTCCACTTTTTCTCCACCGCTTTGGTCGCGTTTTTCCTTCTTAAACTCAGGAACTAAACCTTCATTCGAGGGTGCCGCTAACCAGCTTTCTCCACTTTCCTACTCCCTCTGGTCCCCCGGCGCCAGGGTATACATCACATCGCTCCGGACAGTATACTTGACGCCGCGGAAGACATCGTCCCCGCTGTGCAGCAGACCACGCTGCTGGAAAATCAACACCGAGCCCGTCCTGGGAAACACGCGCACGGCGCCCGTCCCTGATAATTGTCGGTGAACGAAGTGGCTCCCCCCAGCAGTTTCTCCAGCTCTTTCGACGAATCCAATTGCTGAGGACTGACCTCCTCCCCGGTCTTCATGAGACCAACCTCCCCCTTTTCATCCGTCGCCAGCCCATTCTCCTTCTCCAAGCGCCGCATAGCATCCGTAAGCTCTTCCATATCCTGTTCCCCCTCCCCATTTAGATACAAATGAATCGTAAACAAAGACCGCTCCTTCCCATCCGGTGTAACATAGCACCCGTCCCAGTGCGGGCGGAAGTAATCCCCACCCTCGTATCGCAGGAACCGCAGGCGCTCGTTCAGCCTCGCGAGCCGGAACGTCTCGCCGCGCCTCGCGGGCCCGAGCCCCGTCACCAGCGGCCGGTCCCGGACGGCATCCAGATTCCATTCGCGCATGAACGGCATCATGCGGTCGAGGAGGCGCTGGGCGAGGTCGGGAGAGTCGAAGATTATGCGCCCGCTTTTCCGCGTGTCAACCGACATGACCTGCTTGCCTGCGCCCGCGTTGACCATGGCGCGCTCCCATGTTGGGGTGGGGTGGGCGGAGGGAGCTGCGGAGGTCGATTGTTCGGCGCGGCGGAGGAGTTCCTTGCACTCGGCTTCGCTGAAGAGGTTGTCGATGACAGCGGCGAAGCAGTCTTGATATGCCCGGATAGAGGAATCCTTGAAGAGCTGGCGGGCGCAGACGTCCGGGGGTGGTGGGCCCCGGAGGAATTGGTCGGGGATGCTTGAACCCATTGTGTCGAGTAGGGTGGATTGAAGTCCCAAGAAACCTTTTCCAGTTGCGAGGGACTGGAGAAGATCGGAGAAAATGATGCTGGTGCCAATTTAAACCTGTATCATTCTGCGACGCTATGTGGATCTCTGCTTGTTGCATATTATTGCATAGTAAGGCGTCCAGGTGAGTCAACCCCTGCTGAGGCTCTGTTGCCTAGTGCTGGGACAGCATGGCTTGCGGGGGGGGTTTAAGCCGCCTAAACTATTAGGAACTGACGGGGCTAATGGGGGCAGGGCTTGCACAGCCTTGGTGGCGGGATGCTGTCATAGCCAAACGTTATCTATTTAAGCTATTTAATTGGGATGGATGGGGGGTAAAACTGCGCTTGGCTTGTACAAATTTCATGTAGGCCAGCCAACACAAAGGACACAAGTAGTCAGTAGAGCAGATCGTGGTGGGTTTTCCACGCAGTTTGAGGACAACCGCGGACCACCCAGCATCACCTTGACGAAGTCAGTGCAAAGTGGCTGAGTTGGCAATAGTACGAATACTTAGTCCGTGGAAGACGCCCGGTGCTTACCGAGGCGCATAGAACCGGCCCGGGCTAGGGTGGGGTCAGACACACAATCTATGATCAGGTCAAAAATTCTTGTTCGAAATGTGAATCGGTAAGGATATATTCGGCTTTATGTAATTTTTCCTTATTTATATTCTCAACAAAAGAGCTTAGGAGGGCGCCCGTCCATCCAATTGTTCATGGAGATAGAGGCGTCCTTCGGTGTTCACGAATCCTCCGATTCCAAACGCGGGGATAATGCGGCACATGCGAAGTAGGGATGCACCCAGCCAGTCGCGACTGATGCGGGAGATGCGGTCCTTGGTGGGGAGGACCTGGGGTCGGTTGTAAAGATCGAGTCCGAAGAGGTGGATCGGGGTGCTGAGAAGTTGGATGGATGCAGGGATGGCGAGTTGCGCGATCAGGATCTTGAGATATTCTTGCGATGCGACGGAGTCGGGTATGGCGGTGGAAACCATGGTGGGGAGTGTAAAGGATCCGAAGATGGTCAATCCATCTCGAAGGAGAAAAGCAGAGTAGGTAGCCAAGGGAATCCGGGTGCGTCCGATAGAGCGAGCGGTTTTGGGGGGGAGGGGTATCAGAGGCAGCTTGGGCGTTGGGTGAGGATGCTGGTGGGGGGGGTTGCTGTCGATTGGGGCCTGTTCATGTGGCCGAATAGTTGGGCGAATTTGACATCTTTCCAAATTCCCACTGAGGAGTTGACAAAGAAAGTAGATGCGAAGGTGGTCATACCCGCAATTGCATGGTCGATCTTGGGGTATACTTTGTTTAAAATCGTTTCAGAGGCATTGGCAGTGGCGAAAGTTGCCGTGTAGAGGCCCCAGACAAGGAGACTGGGCCGTGAGGTCAGGAATGTAGCGGGCTGAGTGATCGAGAACCAGAGATGCTTGCGGAACGCTGGGAGTAGTGGTTGGTTGTAGAAGGCCTTTTCGACGACGAGTCTACGGATGCGTGAGAAAAGAAGGGGGGAATGGCGTCCACCGAGCTTCCATGCTCACCTGTCAAAGATCATCACCGCCGGTGTAATAAGGGTTGCTGAACCCGCAGCAACTAGTGTGTCGGCTACCAGAAGCTCCCCGAGCCGGCTCCGGCTTCGTTGGATGCCTATGGGCATCGACTTGTCTTGCAGGTCGGGTGTCATGGCGTCTGTAGGCTGGAAGGGACGTGGTCGTCGCCCAGTTCGGGGGGCTCTATGGTAGTCGAGGGTGGTAATAGCCCACCACACCGATGGGATCGCTGGACTCGAGGGGGAATAGGGCTGCGACGATTAGATAAAGAAAATTTGGGCGCGGGGCAGTCGATTGCACCGAGACTTACTGTCGACCGTATTGTTTGTGGGAGCAAGTATAGACTGGAGAAGACGAAGAGAGAAAGCGAGCCACAGGCCTGAAGATATAGGTCCCCCGCAGAGCAAGCAATAATGTAATGAGAACCATCTTATCGCCCAACAATGCTGGATTAAGCTGTGAAGGCATCTATAGATCGTGAGTCGAGACCGGCGATTTCGACCAATCAGAGCGCCCCCGGCCCGGGCGCCGGTGTTGCATGCGTGGCGCTGGTTGGCCCAATCGCCGAGATTGGTTCTGAGGTCTTCAGGAACAAAACCTTCTGGAAGATGGGTGAGTTCAGATCATAAGGAATCGCGCAGAACAACACCTCCAAATCAGACGCGTGGGATTGCCCCAAGAGGAATGATGTCGCGATCTGTCCCCGCATTCATCCGAAGCCCCCCCTTGGAAAGGGTCGAGTTTCGAACTTTGGGGACCAACACTTCTTCACCGACTTGGAGGAGAGTGGTGGGGTCGTGTTTGTTTCGAGATTGGGCAATAGTGGGAGTCTTTCAGGCTTCAGGCAATGGTAACGTGGCCCGGCTTCCTCTCGGCAATCAGCTACATCTGGGGTGCTCCTCTACATTTGCCTTTCTCATGTTCTTGTTCCTCGAATGTCCAGGCCCCGGGCCAACCATTGCACACATGGACTAGTAGAACCAAGAGCGTCTGTGTTTGGGAGCTTCACTGCTAGTTAATTTGAGGACAAGCGGTACGATAACTTCCAAGGGTTTTAGTTTAGTAGGGCAATGATCGATTCATATTAAGCGCTGAAAGGAAAACCCGAGAAGGGGGTGATCCTGTTCCTGACATGTGAGAACCTTCAGAGCCTGCAGATTGAAATCGGGGCGCTTTGCATGCCCAAGTTCTCGAAACCGATGTCAATGATAAGGAATCCCCCACGGCTCCTGCCGAGAGACTGCGGGGGTGTGGCCTATTTGGTATAACGTGGACCCAAATCATGACCAGCCTGGCACACCTATAACTTGTGGGTGGCAGGATACTCCAATGTGGCCTGGAACCTCCCGGAATGTCCCAGCGGGCCAAGCAGGCCAGATAAATAGCACGTTTGTGTCCTGCGAAGAACTCGTTTCGAACGAAATGGGAGTCTAAGAACACGACGCGCTACTCGGTCGCACTGAACGAAGGATCAAGACCAGGCGGACATTATCCTGGCCTATGTCGAGCCGAGCTGATCCGGCCTCCTAGACACTGCACGTAAGTGATGGCTTCGTCGACAGGCAACAAGGGCAGGTCGATGATAAGCTGAAGATTCTAGATGCGCCTATCGCATGCTGGGAGGCCTGTGTAGAGGAGACAAGCTGGGAGGCTCAACTATCTCAGTGACGGCGATCGCCTCTCAATTATGATGGCATCTACCATCGGCCTTGGGCGAACACCAGTTCATCGCTGGCCTCCGAGAGAAACCAAGCCGCGTTGATTGGGCGTGGGAAGGGAGCAGCATGGGGGAGTCAGCTCTTTATCTCCAGCGGCAGATAAGCTCGCCGATATAAATTGGCGGGCGCGGGCGAGTCTCCGAACTCACCCGGCGCCCCCTCTCCTTCTTGAACGCGCATATGGCAATACGAGAGGGTTGCTTCCCAGAATCCCGCCCCGGAATCGAGTAGGGCTACCCCACAGGAGAGGCTAGACTCCATGCCAGTCGATCAAGACTCGTCGCCTCCTTTGCGCGTCTCACAGCGTCGTCCTTTGGCCTGCCGCGGTAATACTTCATCCCTTGCTTCTGGTTTCTTTTGTTCTCGGTGGCATTGCGCTGACATGACCCAGAGTGCACGAAGAGGAAGAGGAAATGTGACAAGCAGGTCCCGTGCTCAAGGTGCAGGAGGCTCAATTTGCATTGTTCCGTCGAGGTAGTACAATTAAGACGGAATACTGTGCAACATGCCTCGGAGATTCAATTTCTGGCGTCAATATTAAGTGAATTAGACTCGTTCTCCGCAGAGAAGGTGCCGCGAGTTGCCCGGAGGCTAAGGGATCGGATCTCTCAACTCCAAACTGGCCATAGCAATGACTCCGAGGAGGCTGCCTCCGTGTCGGCAGCGGATGATCAAGAGACCCCCTCTACAACCCAGGAGGACAAGGGCCTGCGCCATCGTTTCGTAGAAATCCCGCCAGAAGGGAATGATCCGCCGCTCCTCACGGCAATTGAGCACCTCGCATGGGGGCGGAATTCG
Organism: Penicillium chermesinum; assembly: GCF_028974085.1. Lineage (NCBI taxonomy): Eukaryota > Fungi > Ascomycota > Eurotiomycetes > Eurotiales > Aspergillaceae > Penicillium > Penicillium chermesinum. Next base: position 729,720 of record NW_026695315.1, read on the forward strand.
GCAGGGTGCTTCCCCCATAGACGGTGTGGTTGTGAATATCGCAGAGACACCCCCGAGCTCTTATCGATGAACAGTGGCAGCTTCCAAATATACGGCTCGTCGCTCGAAACCCTCGTGATGCTCCCACCGACGGAGTTCGCCCAAAAGCTTGTGAAATTCCATGTCACGCATCTGACTTGGCATCACAACGCCTTTCATACACCGACATTCCTCGAGCAGTGCCAGCTCTTCTGGGAAACTGGGAGATGTGACCACCCACTCTGGATGGCACTTTATTTTGCCGTGCTCAGCTGTACGGTGAACTCAATACAGAACAGCGTCAAGCTCCGACTCCTGGTCAATATAGATCTCGACGCGATGCAATCGGTTCACCAGCTGTTTTCCGCCATGGTGCAAACACTATATAGCTGCCATTTCTTGAACAACTTATCCATATATTCTGTCCAGGCAGTCGTCATTTCCACCGAGGTCGCGCATAACCTTGGCCTGAGCCAGTTGAATGCGACCTTGTTCAACGCCGCCGTGCGCATTGCCGAATGCCTGGGCATCCACAAGATCAAGGACCACTCGAAAAAATTTAGCCAAAACCGGGATGAATGGGAAGAGAGAATTGAGCGAGAAGTCGGCCGGCGTGTGTGGTGTCAGATGCTCATTCAAGATCACTTCGCCATCCCCTTCACCGATACATATAGCATCTCCCCGATGCACTTTTCCACCGGCCTTCCGCTCAATGCCGACGACCATGACCTAGTAGATATCCCAAGTCAGACCCCGACCATCAGCAGCTATGTACGAACCCTCGTGAGCCTTGCCGCGTTGATGCCCGGACTCGTCGACGGGCTAGGACCTATGAATCGGCGCAAACCCACCCAGGAGCAGTACGAACATATCCTGAAGGTGGACCAGAGAATGAGAACAATTGTGAAGAATATCCCGTTATTTATGCTGCGCCCAGATACCGCAAAGGAAGCCGAGATACCATGGCTCACCATCGCGCGGCGCAGTCTTGCAATCACAGCCGCAGAGAAAATCATTATGATCCATCGATTATTCCTCTTCCGATCATTCCACGACTCGAATTACGGCCACTCACGACGAACCTGCGTGGCCGCCGCCATGACGATCTTACGAGAACACGAAACGATTGTCGAAGAGGGTGACCTCTCTATCTGGACCCATACGGCGTTCGCGATCACCGCGGGAGTCATCCTGTGCTTTGAAATGAACGCACTCATCCAAGACCCCGCCAAGGACAAGGCGAATGTGGAGATGTACCGAATAGCAGTGATTGCTGCCCGCAATCGCCTCGCAGCTCGGACTGGCGATCTATTGGCGCAAAGAGGCGTCGCGCTGATTGACTCGATTTTGATCGCCGAACAGTCGAGCTCCGACGGGGCCCGAACGAACAACCAGACTTCCATCGACTTCAATCGCATCATCTCGAATTTCTCGACTTTGAGTCGGGCGAGCGTCATTCCGTATTCTGATGAAATGACACCAAGTAAAATGTCAGCCAATACGCCCGATGGCATGAACTCTGTGGATATGAACGAAGTGCAGTTTCCGTGGAACCAGGAGGAGATCGACTTCGACAGGTGGTTTAATGGGATATTCAACAGTTTCGCGGAGGCTTAGTGTAGCAACATAACGAAGTTAAGACCTGATGTCACATTGTATTTTGGGATGCTATGTTTTGAATATATTCGAATTAATGACTTTTTCACTATCTGACATGGCCTATGGGTGCTTCACACGATTGCTAAATTACCACCCGCGGCCATTACGCAACCCCCAGACCATCGACGCCCAGTTGAGATGGCTCATGTCCGGCCCGGATGGCTGACCGGGCCCCATGTTTGCGAGCATCCTGGGATCTACCCATGGGATGTTCGATGGCTCGCCCATCCCGTAGAACATATACTCACTCCCATCCACTGGCATAGATTGGGGGGTAGTGCTCAGATCGGTGGCCACTCCATTATTCGGCACAGCAGGGGCATTTGCTGCACGCTGTGTAGATTTGTGAATCCTTCGGTTGATACTCCGCACGATCTTTGGAGGGGCCTTTTGCTCCCCTGCATCACTGGCAACTTTTTCTAGAACTTCCCAGGCCTTTAACACGACGCCCGAGAACACTCCAAAAAGGCCATCGACCGGCGTATCCTCCGAAGCAAACCGGGCCTCGTAATTGCTGTTCATAATCTCCCATGCTCGTTCTGCATGCTTCCCGGCAGGTCGAGCTACCAGTTCTTGTACAATGTGCGCGTAAGCAGGGAAGGGGAAGTAGAAAGAGATGATCCAAGTGTACCCTTTAGTGAGAGACGACGTCAACATTTTGGTGTCGCACTCGAGCATGCGAAAAGCATGCTGGATGCCAGACTCGATTTGGGACCCTGTCAGGTGTTTCGCAGCGTCCATGTTCTTCGCATAACTTTCCAATAGATGACTTTTGGAAAGCTGTACATGGGACATCCAAACAGCCATGCAATGAAGCGAATTGCCCTCATCGCAGAACTGGAGATATTGGTGATGGATTTTGTTTTCAAAGGTGTTCATTTCCCCGTATGACTTGGTGAGAAGTTTCATGGCCGGATTGCTGAATTCACAGTGGAATGGAGCATTTCGCACATATTCCGCATGCTCACTGCGGGTTACAATGAACATTGTTTCAGTGGCATCTCCACGAGGGCTAGGAGGCACTTTCATTTCTGGCCAGAGACTGGATTCATTCACATTGAGAGGGACTCGGCAGTCCCAGGTCGGGTTGAGTATCGATGTTTTGGACTCGCTGAGCTCGCCTATGCGCGCATCAAAGCAGACAAGTGCCCACCACAGTCTTCGTCGCATCTCGGCTTCGAAGGGAGTGCACCGCGCGAGATCTGATTCATTGTGTATTCCCATGCGTTGTGCGATACTCACTGCAATAGCTAACATTGATCCTAGAGACCGGGGATGCATTCTGGCATGCAGTGATACCTAAATGGTGTTAAGCAATATGTCGACTAAAGATCGGGCGGGAGAAGTTACAAGAAACAGAAGATATGCTGTCAAGCAGTCGCGATTATCAGTTCGGAGGAACCGGCAGTTCAAGAGGGCTTGTTGACAGCCGAACTGATACCTCGTCAAAAGATCATCCCTTGACAAAGCAAAGAGGGCTTCGCATTCAGCCGCCGGGAGACTCCCGACGGCCATGCTGTATATGCTGAACATGAGGGCTTCGAGATGGGCGTTGAGGTTTGACGTATTGGAAGCCGCCTCGATGATTTTGCTTTGAAGACTGGGATGATGCGTGACCATTAAGAGGGGATTTACGTTTTCAAGGTATATTTGCCAGAGCCTAAAGATGTGTACTGGCTCTGGATGGAGCGTCGAGATGTCAACAAGCTCTTTGCGTGAAGTCAGAATAATATGGTCATCGCTTTGAAACGACTGATCCCACGACACTTTCACCGCTGACTCGGGAGCGCTTTCGGTCAACGCATAACCTGGATTGGGAGTTGGGAACTAGATTGGAATTAGAGAAGACTGCGAATAATATTTTGCCCAACTTAGACATACCCCGCCGCTCATAGCCCGCCAAATATCCCTGAGCGGTTGTTTGTTAATTCACATTGTCCAGAGGGTGGAACAGTAGTCAGGCTGTAGAAAAACGTACTTGGGCGATGTGGAAGGAGTGGAAGCAGATGGAGCTGCGTCTGCAAGCTGCTCATCATCCGACTCGTCATCCTCCCCATTTGCCGTTGGCCCTTGTTCTTTGTGGAGTGGATCAAACGGTACGTTATTCTGGCGAAGTAGATCTTCGTACTGGCGGAGACGACCTAGGAGCTCCCGTTCGGGGAATCGACGCTTCCGTGGGCGTGTCTGCGTTGCCGGGACACATTGTGTTTTGAGCCGGAGACAATTGGCACAAGGAAATTGGCGATTGCACTTGACTTTGCGCTGCTGGCAATTCACGCAGGCCAAGATTCGCTGCATCTTGGGCTGTGAGGGCGGGTGTTGCGGCCCTGCGCCAGAGCTCTTGGTGTCCGACATGACCCAGTCCAGCCTTATACCCACCCAGCAGGATCACAGTGTAGACTCGAAGGGGAGCAGGCTTGTACTAAGAGAAGATCTCATCTCTGACAGGAAATCCATTCTTGTATTCCCTGGGGCCCGAGAGACGATACAGTGAGCGTGACGCTTCGGGGATTTCTATTCTCCGTCCGGAGGTCAGTTTTGCCCGAAGTTTCAGGCCCGGGCTTTACGTTACGACCCCAACGGTGGCTGTCCAAAAAGACGCCCAAGATCCAATAAACCAGACCCTCTGCTTTTGCACTTGAAGCGATGAATAGCTATGAATTGGCTTTTGGATGGATTGAAGCATAATCGGGATCTGCTTGGTATCTACTAGTCGGTTGCACGCTTGTACTCATGATATTGGTGCATCTTGCAGGAGCTTTGGAGTTTTCTTTCTAAAACCCTTTGATTCGACGCAACATCAGCTAAGGTCGTAAAACCTCCATGAGGGCTTATAGTCGCGAGACAGCGGCTGGTGGATCATTGAGGCCCTGACTAATTCAATCGGCATGCGATTTCCCTGCAAAAATCGATCGTGGAAATCTTTCTCTGGAATAGCTCCCGTCTCCACAAGCTCTTGTCGCAAGGTAAAGATTTGGAGAGCCCCCAGCATATATCCGGCTTGATATAATGGGGAATAGTCACCATTCAGGGACCGCCTGACTTCACCCTCTGCCGTCGCACGCTCGTGGCCGACCTCGGCTACGAGCAAGTCAATGCATTCCTGGGGAGACATTTGACCGAGATGGAATTTGACCGAAAAGATAATCCGGGCACAGCGATGCAGTCGCCAGAAGAGCATCCCGATCCTGTTCTGGGGAGTCTTTTTGAAGCGGTCGTCGTTCCAGAGAAGGAATTCCCAGTACAGTGACCATCCTTCAATCCAAAATGGAGTGTCGAATAGCTTTCTGTATGGCTTGTGCCTTGCGTTGTAGTGGAACTGCAGATGGTGACCCGGTATCATCTCATGAAAGACAGTGGCGCGAGAAAAGTGAATGTTATTTCCACGCATGCTCATGAGCTTTTCGTCGTGCGCCATCGAGCCGACCGGATAAGAAACAATGATTGATGTTCCACCAAGGAAGAAGGGGTTGACTTTTTGCCGTTCAGGCGACATCATGAACATTTGCCAGGTCTCTTTGGCGATCTGCGGTACCGTAACCAATTGATGATCTTCGACAAAGGTAATGGCTTCTTGAACCAGGCCTCGGACGAGATCTATCTGTTTTCCGGGCTCGACAAAGTCATTTTTGACTTCCTCCAGAGCCTGATGCCAGTCCTCGTGTCCCATCCCCCGCGACGCCTTTTCCATCTCTGCAATACACCAGTGGAACTCCTTTTCGCCAATTCGAAGGATCTCCTCTGGCGAGTATGGGATCATTTCTGCCAGCAACTCGTCGAGTAAGCCTTCACGCCCAATGGGCTGACCGACTATGGCATTCTCATTGCCCGGCTCGATACCTACGAGGGTTTCGCGGACAAAAGCCGCGAGCCTCTCAAGGGAGATATCTGCCGAGTTGTACGGACTTTCGACCCACCAGTCGAACAAAGGGTCATATCCCTTGTAGAACTTGAACCAGTCCCGAAGGTGACCCCGAAGGCTTTGGACCGCATTTGCGGCCCGAAATGCACTGTTTTTGCCAATTTGGAATTGGACAGGGTTGGCTGTGATCTGGTCGATCAGGTTGTTTGCCTCCACATATAACTCAAAAAGCGTTTGAGCAGCAGCCTTGGGTTCCATTGGCGAACCTAGAGCTTGAGCTTCACATAGGTCAACGACGATATGGGCAAAGGGCAGCAAAGGCGTCGCTTGCTCATTTTGCTTGCAGTCAAGATCTAATTCGCGACGCTGTCGCTCCAAGTAATTCTTGAGGAGGAGATAGTCTATCTTTTCCTGTTGGTTATACACGTCAAAGGGCTGATCACCGAGAGCACTGAGCTCCTGATCAAAGAAGTCATATAGCCGCTTTGCTCTGCGAGGAGATATTGTGATAGGGTAGAACCTCTTGATTTCCTTCAGATCTTCCTTTACACGTTCGATCCTTTCGCGAATATCGTCGCCGTGGGAGTACCGCAGGGCGATGCCTCGCGGGGTGCTCGAGGAAACCATCGCAAAATAGTCTAGTTTCTCGTTATCAGTAGAGACTTGAGGTGCATGCACGGCGAGACAAGATGTAAAGCTTGATAAGTGCAAAGAAGCCTAAGAAATCCCGCCAGAGCAGGGGCCCGGAAGGTCCAGGCGTGAGTTTCGGGGGAGCGCCCCGACATTAAGCGACCAAGGGCTATCATGTCGCCAGCCGCTCCGACTGGTGCGATTGGGGCTAATATGTTAAGCAATCAGCCTCCGCCTTTTTACCCAAACGGGGGGCGATTGAGGTTATCAGAGTGGCGGGCCGCACTCTAACGCAACAACGGGATGGCGTGCGGGGAAAAGCAACAAAGGGTTACATTCTTATCTTTCCAGGGCTGAACGCGCAAGATATGCATAACAACAGGATTCCCTCATGTCTGGATTCGAGGATCATTGTCATTTATTCCTATCGTTGACACGCGGTCTCGTTGGCCATGCACGAACGAGGAGATTACGAGCCCCAGGGCGATCACAAGATAGAGAAGTCGCGCCAGTGGGACCCCAACCTGCCACAGGAGAAGGTGGAGGAGATCCACGAAGCAGTGATCACAGAAGATCAAGAAAAAGCAGTGGAAGTCGAGAAGTCCTTGGTGCAAGATTCCCAATATGAATCAGTTCGTGCTGCTGTGCGCAATACAGATGGCGGGGAGCCCGCTAATACAGTGCGCGCCTGGATCCTGGGGACGATCTTTTGCACAGTCGGCAGTGGAGTGAACATGTTTCTGAGCATGAGGTAATTGGACACCTGCCATACTCACCAAAATGCAAGCTAAAGCCTCTAACAGGAGTCCGGCGATATCGATCCCTGCCATTGTTGTGCAATTGGTGGTTTATCCTTTTGGCTGCCTATGGGCCAAAGTTGTTCCTACCAAGACATTCAACACATTCGGGGTGCGTTGGACCTTCAATCCAGGTCCTTTTAATATGAAAGAGCATACAGTAATCACAGTAAGCGTCTTCGAATAGGGCCTTCACGACTTTCGAGATTCTAACGGGGCTTTGTTTATAGATCATGGCCAAGTAAGTTTGCAGGTGATACTACTATACTGTGTCTCCTAACCCAACCAGCGTCTCGATAGGTTATGCATACTGTACTGATGCATTGCTGGCATTGAAAGCACCATGTATGTGAACGCCATGGCAAAAGGGGTAAATACTAATAAGACTTAGCCCTGTACAACTTGGATCTGTCCTGGGGATTCCAGCTTCTATTCGCATTAAGTAGTCAAGTCATAGGAATTGCACTTGCTGGGATGTTTCGCCGATTCCTGATATGGTGAGCTGTCCACCTCGCTGGCAAAAGACGATGTTTCTAATGATGCGAAGGCCGGCCGCCATGATATGGCCAACTCAATTCGCCAATACCACTTTGTTCTATGCCCTTCATGACAAAAGCCCATCCAATCCTTTGGAGACAAACGGATGGAGTATTTCGCGCTATCGCTACTTCATGTATGTCATGATAGGCGCATTTTGCTGGTATTGGTGAGTTACTTGCTTATTCCTTCCTGTGCCTGCGCCGGCGAAAGCTCTCTAAATCAGTTAGGTTACCGGGCGTGGTTTGGCAAAGCCTTTCAGTCTTTGCATTCATTACTTGTAAGGCTTGTGACGACACCTGATTTTGACTAGACTGACGGACGACAAGGGATTAAACCGAACAATGTGGTTTTAAACCAGCTGTTTGGTGGCTATACTGGGCTTTCTCTCATTCCAATCACATTCGACTGGACGTAAGTTTAAGAACAGAAAGCCCTTCCTAGAGAACCCCCATTCATGACGCTGACCCCTTGAAGATACGTCTCTGCTTATCTCTTGGACCCGTTGCTGACCCCGGCTCACGCAATCTTCAACACCATGATCGGACTTGTAGTATTTGTGTTGATAACTACGATCGGAATTGCGTACACTGGAGCCTTGTATGTGGAACTTTTACCCTGTGAGCCTCGCTTGATCTAACAACATACCAGGTACTCTGAATACCTTCCTATAAATACGTCCACTACCTTTGACAACACACAGCAAGCATACGAAGTTCGAAATATCCTTGGCCCCAACTTCTCGTTTGATGAGAAGAAATACAAAGCCTACTCGCCCATGTTCCTAGCACCCACCTTCGCTCTGAACTACGGACTCTCTTTCGCCGCCCTGACTGCGGTGCTAGTGCACGTTGTTTTATACCACCGCACGGAGATATGGCGTCGTTTCAGGGAAGCTCGAAACCAAGAATCCGACATTCATCTCATGATGATGAAAAAGTATCGCGAAGCTCCTGAATGGTGGTATGGAGCTCTTTTCATTGGGGCTATTGCGCTTGGTCTTGGCGGTGTGCTCGGATATGACACGAATATGCCTTGTACGTTCCTCTCGAGATTGTCCCGTGAAGATTCTAATGTGCTTCACAGGGTGGGCTTTCTTCGTGTCTCTGATCATTGCGTTTATATTCATTGTGAGTCTAAACCCGCCTCGGTGATGCCCGATACTAATCCATCCAAGATTCCAACTTGCATGATAATGGCCGTCACGAACATCCAGCTCTGTAAGTATCTCTTTGATGTTCGATAATCCGTCAGAAAAGCTCATCAGATGCAGCTCTTAATGTCCTGTCCCCATTCTTGGCTGGGTTTATGATCCCCGGGAGGCCAATCGGTGTTATGGTTTTCAAAGTCTTCAGCACGATCACACTGGGGCAAGCGTGAGTCATGACTCTGCATCAGCTGTTTTGATCATCCCGACTGACGCTTATATAGGCAAGTTTACTGTCAAGATCTGAAGGTACTCTAAAGCTTCAATCCTATATGCGTCGAATGTGTGATAACTGATATTCCCCACAGTTGGCACACTACATGAAAATTCCACCCCGAGTCACATTTATGTCTCAGGTCATCGCTTCGTTATGGGCCTGTTTTGTGCAAATTGCAGTCATGAACTGGACTATGGGGCATATTGATAATGTTTGCGCTGCGTATGTTGCTGTTCTCTCTCTCAAGATTGAAAATTTGCTTACATGAATTAGAGATCAAGCCTCTCATTTTTCATGCCCGAATGGGCGGACGTTCTTCTCCTCAAGCATCGTATGGGGTACGTTGAGCCCAACCAGCAATACCATACCTTGACCTGACGCTGATTCATTGTAGGTGTCATCGGGCCCAAACGAATCTTTGGCCCCGGCGCAATCTACACCTCGATCCAATGGTTCTGGCTCATTGGCGCGGGGCTCCCTGTTGTGTTCTATGTATTCACGCGCCTGTTTCCAACATCCAAACTGCGACTCTTGAATGCTCCCGTGTACGTGAACCGCTTCCTTCTCCAGACCATTTAATGCTGACCAGATGCAAGAATGCTCGGCGCCATGTCCTGGCTGCCTCCGTGAGTTACCATGAAGACCCCGTGCTTGTACTATTCTGTGCGCTAATGAATCCTAGGGCCACTCCAATCAGTTACTCGTCTTGGATCATCTTCGGCCTCATCTTCAACTACTGGATCCGTCGTCGGTGGGGCGGATGGTGGCGCCACTACAACTACATCACGGCTGCTGCACTCGACTCGGGCCTCATTCTGTCCACCATTGTCATCTTCTTCGCCATAACATTGCCCGAGGTTTCGGTGCCAAATTGGTGGGGGGAACTCGGCCCCCTTTGAAACGATGGTGCGTGCCATACGACTTGATCTTTGGAAGTTCCCACTAACCCGACTCTAGGATTACCTGTCGACTGCCTATAGGAAGACAGTCGCACCTGGAGAGAAGTTTGGCCCAGCCACATGGTAGATGGTTGATCGGGAGTACTGACTTGCATTTTTCTCGACTGAACATGCTGAACATGGTTTATCGCATGGCTGCCGTGGTGTTTGCGCGACATAATCTAGTCTGAGAATATCTCTCAGAATGAGTGTCTTCTGTGGCTCGTTTTGGGAGCTCGATCCCATCATTTAGGTAAGGACGGATTTGCATCTGTGTAGCTTCAGCGATCAAAGGACTCTGGGGCCCCCAGCTACGCTACGATACAGGATCAAATAGACAATGGATATAAAGAGTTATAAGTTTCTTATGATATTCACTGAGAATTCGACTTGAGTAGCTTTGCAAAGTGGACGATACTCGCCATAGTCTGACAGCCGGATGCCGCTGCCAGCTGCCCTATTGTCGGCTCTCGGAAAATTTCGCTTTAGTAGCTTTCCATTTTCGAGTCCACAAGATGACTTTCTAAAATGCCCAGCGCCTAAGAGCGCTCAGCCGTGAAAAGTTGTCGTCTGACTCCGATTGAAAGAGCCGTATGCTATGTTCACAAGACCAATCCCTACATAAGACTATATAAACTTATTTAAATGGCATGCGGATGGAAAGCGGGAAATGACCACAGGACCGAAGAGAATACCAGCCAATCACGGCTCAGTCACGAATTGTCACGACACAGGGACTGAATCGTGATCATTCTGTTCTGGTGAAATCCAAGTCTTGACGATGCTGATCTCGAGCAATAAACAAAGAACTGCGAAGACTGGGAGAGCATGTTTTAAAGTTGGGATGAAGTATACTGGAGCAGAATGTTATATTATAGTGGGTTATCATTAAGAATGATGAAATTTGAACCATTGATATAGCAGAGCTAAACGGTCATTCAGTGTTCCATTCCCCGCCAGCTGGGTCCAAGTCAACATCCATAACCCATGTTGCGAGATCAAAGTTATCGAAATCCGCTAGATCAATGTTATCAAGATCTGAGAATCCTGCGGCGGTGTCTACAGTCAGTGGGGTTGACGCAGAGATCGTTTGAGGAGTGATATCGGAGATCTGCCTGTCATTGCTCGAGCTCGAAACATTGTCAATAGGGGCGCCCGTTGTGCGTAGCCCGGCAAATGAATCCAAAATGCGATCAAGTTTGCGTGAAAGCGTCTTTGATGCCTGTTGGCAATAAGTATGATTAGGGTCACCAGGGCGCGTCATAAGATCAAGATTGGCGACCAAGACCGACAGGTTCCGAATCAAAGCACTCGGCTTTAAAAGGGGTGGAAGCGGCTGGGTCGGATCTCGAGAAGCACTTTCCAGAGCTGTGATCAGAATGGAGGCACAGGGCAATCCGTAAGATAGCAACTTAAATTGGTTAGTCGGGTCCTTTCAGGGGATGAATGAAGAATTCACTCACGATCTCGGGAACTTCACGAAAGGTAAAGGATGTCTTGTTCCGGGAATTTGTCATTTGGATGACTGTTTCCAAAATGCTGGAGGAAAGTTCCAGTAGCATTGGCAAAGGTGTTTGCAACCCTTCGCCTAGGATCCTTTGGATGTAAAATTGTATGTGAAGGTAGGACAAATAGATTTTGCCGAGCATAAAGCAGCCAGCCACAGGGATATCCGAGTCCCAACAGTCGGGGCGATACTTGAGATGGGGAGGCAAAGAATCCCACACTTGTATACAACGGTCAAACAGCTCTCTTTCTGTCAATTAGCAAGGGGTCTGATCAAACCTGAAGCAAGAGGGGTCTCACAGAAGTTTTGTCTTGTCGACAGGGCGCACGGCAGAAATCTGAAATTCAATCATTTCCTCCCGGAAAACGCCGAGGATGCATCTTACGCGAGCCCATGTTGTCGTATGATATCTCGAATCATTTGCCCAACCATCGGAAGTCACCTTCCTACACGAGCTCTCGACTTCTGCCTCCGATGACACGAAAATATCCCTTGATGCCAGATCGAGAGGCAGTTTGCAGTCTGCATGACGAGCTGACATACGAGGTGGCCGACTGAGTACTATGGCAAATACCTTGTCCAGGTAATAGGAGGAAGCATATGTCTTTCTTCGACATTCAGCCAGAAAGAAGGGAATTGCGCGTGAGGAGTAGGTTGCCTCGCGATTGAGACCGAGCGCGAATACATCGTTTGAGAGATCGCTAACTCGCCGCCAGCCGTGGAGTCCTTCCGTCGTGAATACTAAAGCAAACAAAATGGGTCTTGTGAGACTTACCCGCATCTCCTGCAAGAAGCGTTGTAAGTTGGAGATTTTCTTGCGCCAGCCATATAATCAAGTCTGTCGTCCGTGGGCTTAACTCCCGCGCAAGGCGCAGACAAGAATCGCTATACCATATCATATCCTGCATCAGGGCATCTTCACTTTCATCCTCATGACGAGAAAAATACAGCGCCGAACGTGCGGCAATGGTATATACAAGACCCAAAGCCTCGACACGTAGACAAGGACCCGTGAAAAGTGCGCAAAATCCTTCAGGATCCAAGGATGGTGTTATCGTGATCTCGAGCGACGACGCTTGAAGTACGCCTCTTGCAAGCTGAGTAGGGTCCTGGATCTCCAGTACTCCATCCTCACTTTCGTTGGCATAGCCTGCCATGGTCAGACCGGTTTTCATGGATGCTATGAGCTGAGAAACGATCGGCCTTGCAACCAGCGCAGCCTGGCTAAACTTGTAGTACTCGTTTAACAGCCTTTCAATTGTCGGCAACAATGAGAGCTTTGACACAAGATGGATCATGGTCGCCAGGTTTGCCTCATGAGCCAGCTTACTCTCAGTCTCCACGCGCGAGAAATACGATCTCGATTCGGGAGCGACCAAGGAAGCAAACGGCCAAAGCCAAGGCTTGAATGTGGCAGGCCTGATTGACTCCATCTCTGCCCTACCCTGGCTGACCGATTCATTTGCTTGCGGAGAATCGAGAAACGTGTGTGTCTCTAATAGATTTGAGATAGGCTGTATTGGGTCCAGGATCGGGGTTGGCATTGCCGTAGCTCGCCTGGTAAGTGGCGCTGGGTGATACCAGCATCTATTTTGCAGTTGTCTGCGGAGACATCCGCCGCAGACAGGCTTCTGGTGGTCACATCGGACTTTTGCTTTACGGCACGGCTCGCATGAAGCCAACGACCGATTGCGCCGGCGACTAGAAGTAGACATGGTATGCTTCAATGGGTCACTAGTATACACGTCCCGAAGCGAGAAGGTCGAAGTTTCCCCATTGGGTGAAGAGAAGTTCGGGTCAGAGCAGGCATCGGATTTGACACACACAAAGGAAACGATAATGTGTGCTTCTTGGTGCCTGAACATTCGATGTCGGTTTATCTGGCCAGAGCGTAATTCTTACCAGAAATTACAGGTATATTTCATGTCCTGCGAAAGGTGGAAGACGATGTCCCCACAGGGCGGTGAAATTGAAGTATCGGGGTTGTATCGGACTAACCGGGCTAATCTACTCCGGCCATTCCATCCTAATCTTGATTGACTCACAAAGTGATTGAAAGTTCGAAAAGCGAATGTCTGATCTTCAGAAAAATAGAAGCAAATAAATCTCGTTGAATCTCGCTACATTCTACATACTACTAGTACACCTGCTATCTCGTGGTACAAGGGCTTCCTGCTTGTGCGACAGCGCAGACTGATTCGGTGTTGAAGCCTTATTTCCTAGTTAAAAGGGTTAACATAATCCAACGCACGGAACTAAACCAGGAGATGAGTATTAATTTATGATAGTAAGTGAGCGATGGTGCCGCTGTGGTAAAATAGCAGTATTAATATATGATTGATGAGCAATATCCATGTCAGACTTAGTCTCAGACTGGAGGACTAGGACTCATATGCGAACGGCCTTGACTATGCAAGGGCAGGCAAATCTCTGATCGAAGACTTGAGAATTGCTTGATGAGGTTCATTTTGGTATTTATGTACATGATTAGGCCGCAATGGCTTTCAAGAATGGAGCGCACTCGTGGCCTTGCGTGACCTTCGAAATTGGTGTCAAATAAGCTTCCGAGTCCTCCTGGGTCTCTTGGAGCCAGCGAACATAAGCCTGAGCGACCTTGAGCCACAGATGCTTCTCTTGCTCGCTGGCGCCAAGGCCCTGCCAGACCCAGAGACGGGACCCGGTGTCGAAAATGAAGACATCGTTGCCATCGAGATCTGACTGCTGCACATGGCCTCCCTCGTTGACGAGATCAAAGGAAAGGGTGCCCGATGCATCACTGAGTCGGAACAATCTACGTGGACGGGCGTTACTGGAGTCGCTCTGTAAGCTTCTTGAGAAGTACCCGGGTCTCGGGGCTTGTAGCGAGGACTGATCAGCCTCTTTACCACCGAGCAAGTCAACCACGATTCTGGATCTAGACTCCAGCTGAGAGAGAACCTCAACATCGACATGCTTTGCCAGAGTCATATCGTTCACAACCTGAGCAGCCTTGGCCTTTTCCATTGGGCTGCATTTCTTCCCTGCCAAACCCAGATCTTATCGCCTTTGTCCAGAACAAAGACATCATTCTCGTCCAGACTCTCCCAAGTGGGCTCCACTTCATGCACAATGATGGGGCTGATACGGCCAGAGCCTGGGTGCTTGAAGATGCGGAGTAAAGTGAGAATCTCCTTAGGTTCCTCGGGCTCAACGTGGGTGAAGCCAGAACGCACCCCGCCAGAGCGGATTCTGATATGGTGGAAAAGTGCGAGGAACTCCTCAGAGGGCTGCTGCTGAATCTCCCGGTGCTGCGTTGCCGCGCCCTGCAGGAACTCATCTAGCTCCACCTGTCTTATACGCGGCAGTGCCAGCCTCGTCCTGCGTGGTCTTGCTGCCGAGCCAGAAGAAGATGTCATGGCCAAGCTTGTGGTCACCGACCTTGTAGCTGTGCAGCACAATGTAGCTGTCTCCATCGTAGAATTCCCCCGTCCTCTCCTTGGGCCAGGGAACAACCTGGAAGTCTTCAATGCGCCAGATAAAGAGTCCGGGCACCTGACCGACCTTGCCGTTGTTCCAAGCGGGCTCGGAGGCAGCCGAATTGTACTTCACACGGTGGTCCAGATCGGAGCCAATCAACTCCACATTGCTGTCCTTAATGTCATACTCCTTGGGGTGAACCAATCCTTCGTGGGGTGCCATTCTGTCGATATTGTTTGTGTATTTGGGTATTGGGAACAGCGTGGATGCAGCTCCGGCTGATGTCATGGAGTCACATGATAGTCGGCAAAGAGGTCCCACCGACTGGAGAATACCCCCTGATGTTAATGGGGACAAAAGAAGGACTAATGGTCGGGCAAGACGAGATGATAGTCATTTTTGTATTGCAGATCGATCGTTGTCCCCACAGTCACGATGAGTAGCCAGCATAATCAAGATCAAAATAGGGTAGCACCGGCGTACAGACTAGTATGCAGGGGATGAAGCCGGCTGGCCTACAACACCACACAACTGGGGCGATAGCTAGTGCCAGGGAAACACCTAACCGTGACCAAAAATAAGATTAGCGAGAAAAAGTATGACCGACTAGTCTGAGCCAGAGCCAAAATGGCCCAAAGAGAGCGATAGATGATCTCGCGGACCCCACTCTTGAGCCAATCTGATACAAGGCCAACCTTATATACCCTTGCCTTCATTGGCACAACGCGTCCCGAGGCCCTGGTCTGGATCATGTACTAGTTATCATGTAACATAAGGTACCCCATGGGTGATTTCAACAGTATGATCCCCAGAAACAGACAGCAAGAGGTGATCTATCACGGAGTGCTGATTCTTGTCACACACAGGCTTTATACCAATCACGAACAGGAGGTCGAAGAGGCTTTCCCTCTAGACCGTCCGGAAACCTAGCTTGCTGATCAGGTGCATCTGTGAAAGGGGACCTCTTCGTATGATGACACGAGCCTCGAGAGCGCCCACTTGGACATAACTAATTAGTGGAGCTGGAGGCAATAATTCATCGCAAAAGGCCGAAAACCCTTGGAATCAACCCCCTGATCCGCCGATCGCTGGGCGGACACCAGTCGCGATCTGCGTCACCAAAACTTCTGTCCAAGGGAAACCCGCCGATCTTAATTCCATGGAACCACGCTGAATACCGTTCGGCCTATCGACTGCCCCGATTGACTGGGGCTTTTGTCAGGCCCACTTCTCATTAAGAAGCCTCCCCCACGGCTAATAATTGCATCACGCCTGCAAATCTTCCAAAAATCTTCTCTAGTCCTTCCAGGTTGCCAGAGCAGAACACTGGACGGCATGAACTTCGGCGCCAAACAACCGCATGCCCATACGTGTGGGGAATGCGGCGCCCCAGTGGACATCTATCCCCTCCACACGCTAGATAACATCAAAGAAAACTATTCCTACGTCAATTGGTTCATGCGCTTTAACGATGCCCTGGACGCGAATCAGCTCAACAGGGCTCTATCACGCCTTTTTGAGATTGGGGACTGGCGCAAACTAGGCGGGCGATTAAGACGTAAGGTATTGCGCCGATCTGTCGCGGCTTGTTCGAGGCGTGGCAGTCTTCCGACACCGCAGAGCATTTGCTAACAATCCGCCAGCCCGATGGCAAACTGGAGATTCATGTGCAGAAGCCCTCGCCGGCAGATAAGCACAATGTATACGTGTATACGACACACACCTCATACGACATGAGACTGCGAGACCACCCGGTGGGCAGCCGTCTCCCCCGCGACTCACGGTCCATCGCTGCATTCGATATCTCCCGATTTCCGGCCATTTCTAGCCCGGACGAACTTTCCGACGTTTGAGGAGATTATCCAAAAGAATTTGCCCCCAATGTCGGTCCATATCAGCTCGTTCCACGACGCCACTTTAATCGCCTTAGTATGGCCTCATGTCATGATGGACGCTTTAGGCGGCCATGCGCTGCTCTCCGCCTGGTCATCAGTCTTAGCGGGGCGTGAAGATCAGGTTCCGAAGCTGGTCGGCGCGCGGAAAGACGCCCACCGGGAGGTGCTGGAAACCTCGGCGGACGATCTCGGCGAAGAATTCGAGCTGGAGAAGAGGCGGCTCAAAGGACGCGACCTGTTCAAGTTCTCCATGCGATTTCTGTGGGAGATGACTACCAACTCCAACTACGAGCGCCGAGTCATCTATATGCCCCGAGATACGGTTCTCAAACTGAAGAAGACGGTTCAGAAGGAGATCGCGGAGGGTGCGCACGGATTCGGCGCGAAGCCTTTTGCGAGTGAAGGAGATATACTTACTGCGTGGGTCGCGCGAGCCCTGGCGGCAGCGCAGCCAAAGCCTCGACCGCTGGTCATCTTCAGTTTCCTGAACACTCGTTTCAGGTTTCCGAGTCTGCTCAAATGGGGAGGGGTCTTTGTGCAGAATATGGTTCTTGCAACATACTCGTTCCTCACTGCCAGGCAGGCCCAGGGATCCGTGGCGTCGATTGCACTGTCCCACCGGCAACAATTCACGGCGCAGTCGACCGAGAAGCAGACGATACACTTCATGAGAAGTGTTTTCAAAGACATCGATTCCGGCAAGAGTCCACGGCTTCTGTTCGGCGAATCGGACTCTGTCGTGCTCTTGACCAACAACCTATTCAAAGCCAATCTGATGCAATCCGTGGACTTTTCGCCGGCCATTATCCGCCAAGGAGAGCCTTCATCTGAGAGGACGAACCCCCCCCGGAACCATGGTCTGGTACTATAATGAGGCGGTAGGCAAGGCGGATAATCTGAATATCTTCATGATGCTGGGGAAGGACTACGGTGAAAACTGCTGGTTCTTGGGAACTTTTCAGCCCCAGACCTGGACAAAAATAGAAGAGGCTATACTACAGTTATAACGAAAACAACCTGACAATGAAAATGACTTATGACAGGGAATTGGCAAAGGACCTTTTTCCAAGCCTGTCGATTCCGAACGCACAGTCTGGACGCCCCCGCGGAACTAGTCTAGACAACCGGGCTCAAGGAGGCCTTTCCACACATTCCGTTGTTACTCAGAATCGTCGCATCCACTTGCATGAGTAGCTGGGTTCCGATGTACTGTTCCAGAAAACGACTATGTTTCAAGAGTTGTATTGATATTAGCGGGCGTCAAACAGCCCGGAATTAATTAGTAAGATAGTATTTTGGTATCATAGGATATGGGAAAACGCTCATCGTAACTTCGTGGTATATGCAAAAGCCCGTTCCCGTTGTAGGTGCGGATTCCTCGATTTGTGACGGCCGCGATCAACATACAGATGCTTTTTCCCAAGGAGAGACGTTGTCGGTGACTCCTGGTGCCAACCCATTGGTTGTGCTGTGTGCAAACAGAAAAGAAGTGCGGGGTATATGAGAAGAACGAGAGGCGCCGTTGTATGCAAATGTGTTGTTCAGCCCCATGGGGCCTTGTTGAAATTGCGCGAAAGAAAGAACGAGACGCCTACCGATCGAGGCGCGCCACGCAATAACGCACTGCTTCCTCGATATCCGGCCGGGTTTCATCGAGAATCGTCACAGTCCACGTCTTCTAGACCGTTTGCATGCCCTTTCGAACCTCGGCTCGTAGGCAAAGAGTCGGCGTGGTTGTAGTCGGTCATGAGCTGAGAAGGATCGACAAAAGAGGGGTAGCGGGGGCCGCCAACGCGATCAAAGGACGATTGCCAGACATGCCGGTGGGCGACATTGACTAACTTTCCCAGCACGGCAATCTCCAGCTTCAGCTTGATGCTGTAGAGCGTAGCCTTGAGGGTAGTTTGGTAGATGTAGAAATTCATGAACTCGATGACCATCAGCGCGATGTCCATGAGCACACAAGACACGTTGACCGCCAGCAGCTGGATGATCGTCTTCCGGGTCCCACGATCAGGATTCAATTGCAACAGGCGCCACGTTTCCCACATGTATAGACAGGAGATGATCACTTCTTGGACACAGAAGCCGGTCAGCTGAATCTTTTCCATAATATCGTACCCGCGCACCGAGGCGTCGGTGTGGGAGAAATTCGCGTCGAAGGTCAAAACGGTTGTCGGGATATGGAGGAAGAAGATGTTCGCGATAATCATCCCCTTTACCAGGCGCAAAATCCGGAGGTTCTCGAGAACCAAGTGCAGCCGGGAGTACAGGACGAATGACTGGCCGGTAACCATGGTCCACCATCCGATGGTGAGCAGGACGATCGGGAGCCATGTCGCGGTGGTCAGGGCGAAGAACTTGATCAGGTAGCCCACGGAGCAGGGAGGATGCCGACCGAGGCTATCAACATGCTCCAGAAGTAGGGACCGCGGTAGCGCTTGAAGGTGAGGAAGATGACGACAATCAGCTCGATGACGTTGTACCACGCGACCCCGATAAAGGTTGCGATGGTGATGCGCAGGCCATTACTGTCGCCGGTGTAGCTGCCAGTGATCCAGCTGCTGGGGCTGGCATCACTGGAGGACGACATCGTGTGAGGGTCATGGAGGGAACGCGCGGGTTAGGGGGGTAAGAGGATTTTACGCGGGGAAATCCTTTCGTGAGCTTTCCAAGCTAGTCCGACTCGAGAGGGTAAAAACCAGCCTTGGCAACAGGGATGGGCCGCCCTCGACCCACCACCCCCTGCTGTTTCCGGCGTGAAGTGCATTGTTTTGGCGACCGGGGACGAAGATTCGGGGAGTATATCCTGTAGGCTGTTCGACATGAGGGCTACGTCTCGTATTTAAAACTTAAGCTTATCTTCCAGCCCCATAACGATGCTGCGGGAGCTTACAAGAATGGGGAATCACATGTGATTGGGAGGCGAAAGATAAGGTGTCTGTGCTTATTTTTGAGCCAAGCACGACATAACAGCATTTCGCGGTCGGACATACATAGGCCAGTTGGGCAAGAGAAGAGGATCCACCCGGACCCGATTGAATTACACTACGCAGTACGCATCAGATAACGTTAAATTGCAAATCTTATTTCAATGTTGCCAGTGTTAGATAGAATCACTTCAGAGGAACAGAGTCGCGTAGGGTAGTTGCCGACATGCTATAAGGCTCGTGTCAATCAGGGATCTCCCGATGCATCAGATCGGAGATGCACTTACCTGGCATGATAACGTTCGCCCGGGATCTCCGTCTTGTCGACCAATTCCCGGAGCTCTTTCAGCTCTTCGTCGGTCAGCTTCACCAGTGAAGCAGCAGTGTTCTCTTCGATACGAGCTGTAGAGCGGGTACCAGGGATAGGAATGATGTCCGGTCCCTGAGCCAACAGCCACGCAATGGCAACTTGAGCGGAAGTATAGCCGTGGGCCTGGGCTACCTTTTCAAACCCATTGGCGAGCTTCAAGATATTAGGGAAATTCTCCGCGGAATATTTAGGCAATGTCTTGCGGAAATCATTCTCCGCAATGTCATCAGCCGACTTGATTTGGCCCGAAAGAACTCCCCGGCCGACCGGGCTATAAGCCACTACGGCAATGCCAAGCTCCCGGCAAGTGTTCAAAAGGTCAATGGTAGGCCGTTCGATATCGGTTGCGAAGGGACTGTATTCTATCTGGTAGGCGGTAATCGGGTGCACAGCGTGTGCTCGGCGCAGGGTTGCGGCCGATACTTCAGACAAACCGAGGTACCGGATCTTGCCTTGGCTATCCAGTGGGAAGCAGTATTAGCATACGAGCGCATTCACGGTGTGGGTCCGGAGATGGGGCCACTGACTTCTTCAACTCAACCATGGCCTCAATGGTCCTTTCAATAGGGGTGACACCATCGATGCGGTGGCAGTAATAAAGGTCAATTGTGTCGACATTCAGGCGCTTGAGGCTCTTCTCGCACGCCTCGTGGACATACTGGGGGTCCGATCGGACCTTCATGCTCTTGGTGGTGAGGTCGAACTGACAAGCAAACTTGGTGGCAAGGAAGATGTCGTCACGCTTGTGCGAGCGCTTCACCCACTCTCCAACCGCATCTTCACTGTCAAGATACATGTCGGCAGTATCCCAGAACCGCTGGCCAATGGCATGAGCGTGGTCCAAGAAGGACACCTTATACTCCAAGGAGTCTTGATCACCGTAGATACCGCCCAGGCTCATAAGGCCCAGTCCGACAGCGGTAACCTTGGGGCCATCACGGCCAAGACTACGAAGTGGAAATTCACGAGACATTGAAGAAGGTGAGGTTGCACTTGAGGTCAAACACGAAAAGGTGGGGGTGGGAAGAGAGAAATAATTCAGGTGGAGATAGGATAATGAGAGTAGGTGAAAAGTTTGAACCGGAACTGCTTGGAACACAGCGACCTTTAAATATTTTCTGTCGGATAGTGTCCGGAAGTGATTCCATTTCCAATGGATCTCCAGGCAGTTCTATGGGTGTCATCTTGTCTCTAAACTCCGGTCATCTGCAACATGGCTCTTCCCCCCACCACAGCTCTGTCGGAGTTAAGAAGCGCAGACCCACAATGTGCAGCAGCATACGCAGTTACAAAGTCCAAGGTCCTCCCCCGCAGCTGCGACCGCTGGCCAATCATCATCGAGGGTTTCCGAGCGAGCCAGTCGCCTCGAATAGCCTCGCGTACTGTCAACCTTAAGAGGTGCTACTTGTATTCAAAGGTCCATATCCCTCTACGCTCTAAATTGTCTTTAATTTCCTCCTCATATATAACTCAATGGACACAGGATCCCCGGCGAAAAGTCGCAGGAAGGTCAAGACAGGATGCAAAACATGCAAGTAAGTCGCAGCATATCGCTCGAAATATGTATATATACCGTACATTTAACCCAACTGCGTCAGGGTGCGCCGGGTGAAATGCGACGAAGGCCGTCCAGCCTGCCGGCGCTGTGTATCAACAGGACGTGTGTGCGACGGCTACGGCATTTGGGGGGAGGAGGTACTCCGTATGGCCAACCACAGAGCCATCGCGCGTTATCAACGTACTGCACTCCCGTCCCGGCGGGCAGCCTCAACCACGACGAGCAGATGTCGTTCGACTGGTTCAAGGAAATGACGACGAAGAAATTCGCCGGGCTCTTCAAATCCGACTTCTGGGAGACACTGGTCTTCCAGGCCAGTGCGCAAGAACCGGCCGTGCGCCACGCGGTCGTGGCCTTATCGGCGGCGCACCGCTTCGATCCGAACTATGAGCCGTGGACGATCCCGACTACGTACCCGTTTGATGCCGAGCAGTTTACGCTGCAGCAATACAACAAGGCGATTCAGCATCTGAAGCTCCGAATGGGGCGCAATGAGAAGAACGATGTGCGGGTTGCGTTGATCACTTGCATGATTTTCGTGACGCTGGAATATCTACGGGGGCTGTATAAGAGGGGCAGTGCCCATTTGCGCCATGGGATCGCGCTCCTATCTAACATACCGGAGAAAAAGTCTCCGATGACTCCCAATGTTTTCGACGCGGCGGAAGACTTCGCGCACAATGCTTTGATTGATTCGTACGCGCGGCTGTCCATCCAATCGGCCATGTTCGGCCATGTCCCTGCCAGCATGTGTGCTGTGATTCGGAACCCGAAGACCAATGCGCTCCCATATAACTTCCCCTCGGCTTCCGAGGCGCGCCAGACTCTCGATGATCTCCTCAACCGGATACACTGTCTGAAGAGGCACTCGTACGCTTCTAGGGAAAACGAATCAAAAGACGATATGAGAGAAATGGTGGAGACTCAGGAGGTCATCATGGGCGATCTCGCGCTCTGGCGGAAAGCATTCGATAATTCGATTCCTCGCTTCATGACGGGAAAAGACGGGCGGCGCGATCAGTTCGGACATCTACTGCTGGTGGTCTACTACGAGATGGCTATGATCAAGGGCTCAACCTGTTTGTCCGACGACGAGATGATTTTTGACCAATACACGCACCGATTCCTTATCATTCTGACTGCGTTTTTGGACATGTGGAAATTCTTCGCTTCTCTCGACTTTCGGATACGAGATATGAGGAAGATCATGGATGAGCCGAGTGATAAATGCGCCGGGAATGGGTTCACCGTCGAATCCGGCTTCATACCACCAATATATTACACGACTCTCAAGTGCCGTGATCCTGGGATCCGGCGCCAGGCCATTGCAATATTACGGTCTGTTCCACACAGAGAAGGTGTTTGGAATGGGCCGTTGCTGGCAGATATCGCAGAGCAGCTCATGAAAATGGAAGAAGCCGGAGTCTATGATAATGATCCCACGGTAAATGACAGAATCGCGTTTCAAGATCCGCCTGCAAAGGACCTCCCGCCCCCGAAGGTCAAGAAGGAAATGCGAGTCTCGGATGTGAGCGTCATTCTGCCCGACCGGGTGGACGGTGACACTTTTATGAGGTATTCAAAAAGAGAAGGAGGGAAATGGCAGCATTTCTCTCGAGTCGTCCAGCCCGGATGGCTGAGCAAACTCAGCCCCTCCACGAAGTACTCGTCCTTAGGCTTAGCCTCCCCGCCAGATCATTGGATGCTGGATAAGGGGTCAATATCAGGAACGTGATTAGGTGATAGAAATTCCATTATTCAAATTTCAATGATCATATTTCCGGAGAACGCAGCCCAATCGTAATGTCGTTACCTGCCCGATCTTCAGCCAACGCCAGCCGTAGTGAATCACTCTGTACTTATTTATATAGAACATGAATGACCAGAAGGCCTTCTTAAAATATCACTTTTAATGCCCTTTGGGGGGGGGAAGATGGCCTTCAATCTAGCTTCTGCTTTTCAAAAAAGCGACCACTTCCTCATGGCGAGACACAAAGAACATGCGCTTCCGGTCCGACTTCCAGACTAGCACCCCAATATCTCGAGCATACTCACAAGGAGTCTGATAATCAGCAAGACTACTGAAGTCCTTGAAGAGAAATCCAGGGGTGGCCTTGAGACGATCGCGCTCCAATTGCCATAATCGGATTTGATCCGTGACAGTTGGCGGGAGCACTGAAATAGGCATGGTAGAAGAGCTACTGGTGGCTTGGCCGGCGTTGTGTTTCCGCAGCTGGGGATGCGCATGGGTAAGGAGATAGGAGATAATTTGGTCCGCCGTGATGCCCTTATCGATGGCTCTGCGGACAGACATTCTAGTGATCTTGCCGGTCACCAGGTTCGGGAACCGGTATTTGAGGTTGGTGAAGAGAGAGATGAGGGAGATTTGGAGGGGCGATGACGTGTAAGCGTAGAGTCGGTAGTTAGTCTCAATAATAATGAAGCCAGTGCCTGGAATGCCGGGTTGGCCTGGTCCATTCAATGAACCGCTAGCAGGGGTGCTTAGCGCATTGGAGTCGGATGTTAGGGTGGTCGCCAGGCGGGTGGGGTAGAACCGCGTCGCGTCGGGAGATTCTTGATACACAATGCCAAAGTCGGCCAGATCAGTCAGAGTGCGAAGCTGCACAGATGTCATGCCCTTCTTGTCGTATGATTGACCCAGCTCTAAACTGCTGAGGAGGAAGAGAAAAGAGAGCACCTCGACGCTGTCCATGCCGATGGCCTGGGCGCTCTCCACGTAGAGAATCAAGATGTGCCAGACCTGGGTATTGACGTCTTGCAATACGAAGCCGAACCCATCCTTGGTGATATCGACATGATGATTTCTGATTTCCACGAGATGCCCTGCTTGAAGAAGCTGTTTGACACCTTTGCTCAGGTTGATATCGCGTTGGCCCAAACCACTCGTTCCCACCATGTAGCCCAGGACTCCTTCCCATTGCCGTCGGGCGTATTCGTCTAAATCAGCAACCGTGATTGTACTTTCATTTGAGGTTTGAGAGAGAACACCGAAGGACTGTGCATCATCAGACCCCATGAGCGCCTGTCGGAGGGAAGATGCGAACGGGTCGTTGACCATGCATGCTCGCACATTATTGTCGGTCAGGGTGGTTGAGAGGATATGGAGCCGTCCGAGTATTGACAAGGCGTTGTCGCGTTGCCTTAGCGGGAGTTGTTAGCTTATCGCGGTAGATCGACTCAGAACTGTCGAAGCTCACCTCTTACTGTCAGATCTGACCCATTTCTCCAGATCAGATGTCGGCAAAGGATCCTTCAAGTAGAGCATAGCCATTACAAAGCATTTTGCTGTAACAATAGTCAGTCTGACTGTGTTTATGGAACGAAAGCAAAGCTCCAGGTACCTAGATCAGGTAACATGCGCCGAAAGATCGCTAGCGCAGTTGAAGGCTGCTGGTAGAGCTTCTTGAAGGTAGTGCCCGGCAGGCTCTCCAGGTACTCCAGAGGCCTAGACATAGATGCTGCCATCTTGAAGACCGGAGGGACCTGGTGCCAGTGCCTCGCTTTGTTGGATGGATAAGAAGTTCGTGGTGAAGTCATGCTCGAGTTCCGGCGGGCGCTGCGGCCACTTTGTGCAGTTCCCGCGATAACGACTCAACTGCCGGCAGAGCACTTCGTCAGCTATAAACAGTTCTTTGGTTTCTCCAATTCCTACCAAAATGACTACTCTTCGATTTGTCCGGTCGGTGCGTTATGGCAGTGCCTCACACACACTACTGGGTTATTACTTACTGCTCTTAACTCAGGTCTGGGAGTCCTTCCGAGCCACCTCAGGTCTAGAGCCTCGGTAAGCCAAGATGTTCACTTTGAATCAAAAAGCAAATCTGATGATGAGATCATCTGAAGGCTCCTAAACAATGTATGCATCTCTCAAGCGCTGAGTTTTTAAGGGGCCTCGCTCATTCAAATACAGCTTCGAGTGACTGCTGCTCGACCCGGAACCGTGAACTTTGAGCTTGACATCCAAAAAGAACACACTGTAAGTGATGACATCTAATATATAAAAGCGTCACAGACCCAATAAGGTTGATGTCTGGCATTATACTACATCCGAAATGTGTCCCCAAAATTGCGACCCGGGTGATTGACATCGCACTAGAACCGCTTGAGTATTATTCATGGAGGCACCATTGCAAGCATGGGTATGTTTTCTGAGAGACCATGTCAATGACTGGTAGCTAACCTTGGCATCTACCGTTCACCAGTTGATCTGGGTGGATCCCTAGCTGTGGCTTCGAGGGGATTATTCGCTACCGGAGTGTCTACCGATTTAAATGGTACGGGACCCCTACCCTTCATGGACTAACACCTCTAACCCGGGCAGTCACCTATTTGAACGCTGGCGGCAGAGTGGGCGACAAAATCTTGGCTGTATGTTCTGAAGAAAGTGCATTTGATGCCTTGATGGTTGCTAATATGCTTTTAGGAGGTCACCTGTGACAAGTGTATGAGACCAGCCGTACTTGCTTCCATAGCGCAAGCTAACGTAACCCAGTTGGAAAAACGCTTGCTTTCACCAATATTTTATTCACTAACCCCAAGGGAGACGTTGTCGCCAGAGGCAGCCACACCAAGTGAGTCACCCGTCAAACGTAGTTTCCCCGAAGGAATCTGCTGACGATCTAGATACGTGACACTGGCCTGGAGGGACCCGAACAACATTGTGGAGGAGATCAACAATCTCAAGGAGCCATAAATGGCCAACTACACTCGGAAATTCCTTCCTAGTTTTTGCTTCGCCAATACGGCAAACTATAGCGCCATACGACCTAAGGGCGGCTTCTATCATGACTATTGGTCAGATTGTATGAAGACTGCTCGACTTTGTAATGGCAATGAATCGTGATACTTGAATACAGAAAACCTGATACATGTGCCGTAGTATAGTAGAAAGAACAGTAACTTGGGTATCAATATCGCTCAGGATGTACTCAAGAATCAACGCCAATCAACTAGGATCCATGGGAAGCCAGCTTTTCAAACGTAGCTGGAGTATGCGGCTGCAAGGATGACTGGTTCTAGAGGCGGAAGCTATATGGGGGCAAGGAGGTGGGATTGTGGGCGGACGTCAGCAATGAAGCATTCCTTGATGATGAAGAGCGGTGTTAGGGGATTGGCCCACTGTAGGGCATGAGTTATGCACGGATTCTGTTCGGATTCTCAGAGGAGGGACTTGAAAGGAAACGAGGTGAATGACAGCAGGAGACTCAGTATTTACAAATACGAAGGACCAAGAATCAGCGTTGGAAATGCAGCTTCCCGCAAAATTAATTTCAAGATTTTCATACGATCTCCACATCGTCCTCTTCGTCTCCTTCCAAGGCATCGTCCTCCAAAAGGCCGTCCTCACCATCGGGGGCCTCATTATCAAGAACCATTTCCCCATCACCCATAGCCTTCACCTTAGCCTGAGTCATCTCAAACACGTATTGACCAAGATGCTCAACGCTCTCCATAGCAGTACCCTCGGCAGGAGCGTTTAGCGCCCGAGTGCTTGGGAACATCTCACCAGGGAAAAGCATGAGCTTGTCGGGGCGCTGGAAGAGCTGGTCAAAGGCCGGCTTGAGCTCGTAACATGATTCAAACACTTCCCGACGACCAAGGATGTACAGACCCAATCGGGCTCGGGAGAGAGCAACTGTAAGGCGACGCACGTCACGGAGGTAGCCGACAGTGCGAGTGCGAGTCAAAGAAAGAAGGACGTCTTAAGACATATTAGTAAAAGCGATGGCGGCAATAGCTATTTGACAGAAAGTACTCACAGTCATTCTGTTCTCCTTGATATCTATCCACAGTCGTCACGATCTTGGGCAGTCCGAACAAAGGGTTCTTGCCACAGCGGTGGTTAAGCACGTCCCGGATCAAAGCAGTCTGCCCAGCATACGTGGCCAGGATCGAAATCTTCTCGGCCGGGTAGCCGAGCAGACGCATGTACTGGTACAAAGCCACAGCGTACTCGGCTTCACCCAAGTTCTGAATGAAGTGAGGAGTAGGCTCGCGTTCACCGTTGCCCTGGTAGTCGGGCACGTTGATGAACTGATATTCGAATTGGAACCCGGCATTAGCGAGCTGGAACTGTGGCGCGGTCTCAACGACGGGCAAGTCACCCAGCTCCTTGTAACGCCACCGGAAGAGCTCTGCAATACTGGGCCGAGATCGACCCTGCTTGTCCAGGGTGATCACAGGCACGCCGAGACGGGCAAGGCGCAAGAAAAGGCTCTGCTCGAAATGGGCGTATTGGCGGAAAGCCATGTTTTGGATGACAGGGGAATTTTGATAATGATCTCCGCAGAGAACAACTCGCTTGAGAGGCAGCTCGCCATTCTTGGGGTTCTGAAGAGCCGTTGGAATAAAGCTCTCGACCTCAGTAATTTGGGCCGCTTCTTCCATGATCACATTGTCATAATGGAAGCCAAGATCAGCAATTTCCTGACGACGCATGGCTGCATGGGTCGATGTCATGGCTATCACGCGGGCTTCCTTCAACAACAAGTAATTGGCTTTATCCTTGGGCTGCCGAAGGATCTCAAAGGGTCGGATATCCTCGAGCTCGGAGAAAATCCGCTCCAGATGTCTTTGACAGCCTGCTGCAATATCCAGCACTGTTTCTTTTGAAGCGCTTGGATCGAACAAGGGCTGTGGAGCATTGGAAAAGTATGCATGGAAAGGAAATGAGGCGGCAGCGTCCTCCGAAGAAATCTCCTCAGAGTTGACACGGTCCCAAAATTTGGCCCAGGCAGGTTGGACGTAGACGGTGTTGAAATAGCCAGCTGTTTCACAAGAGTTCCCGTGCGCTCCCTGAGCACCGATCGAAGCAGCCAACCGCATCACTTCTGATAAGTAGTTGTTGCGATTGTCAAGGAAAGACTCAACCCGACCATACTTGCTGTAATCGGAATCAGTATTCAACTCTTCCTCGCCGTGGCCCAATCGCAAAAGATGACGTTCATCGATATCGAGAGCGATGATCTTTTGGAATAACTGGTTGAGTGCTTGGTTGCTATGAGCGATAAGAAGCGTGCGCTCGCGGGGGAAATTATGATAGATGTTATTGATGATTTGAGTCGCGACGTCAGTCTTGCCGGTCCCTGGGGGTCCCACAATGACAGTGAGTCCAGGCTGAGTACCAGAAGCAATCGCCTCGACTTGGGCGGATGTAAAGCGTACTTGATTGAGTTTGGGGGCATCCACAGGTAGGGACCTGGGTTTGGAGGCTTGTAAGTTGATACCCGGATGGTACTAGGGCCTTGCTCTGTTTGCCCAGCCTGCTCACGTCGCCGCTTCTTTTGTGGAACTTCTTGGGGCTCAGAGGATTCAGCCTGGACAGATTCCAGGATATATGGAGGGCCAAAGCTAGATGTCTCGGAGCCAGCCGGTTCGACTATTTTCCCTGGGAAGCTTTCCACAAGATGAGCCCAATCTAAAAGCGTATCGCGGAAATCAATAGACTTGAGGCGATTGGGCAGTTGTGAATAGTGGGCACCTGATGGGTCTCCATATCCCAGGAAGATATCTTGGAGCCAAGACGGGAGAGTCATGTCTGAAACAATGAGCTTCTGTATCGTCGCGAGGATTGATTTGAAGTTGTTTTCGCGGCCCTTTCTTCTGGCAATAACATTGATCAGAGGATAGATATCTGGTTTACCCTGCTGTTGTCTGTCCTTGTCTTCTTTGAAAGCTGCAGCATCCAGGTTGACAAGTAGTCGACGGAGGCGGGGCCGAGCTTTGTAACCGTTTGTTTGGCCACCACCTGGGTTTCGCAGCGGACGGCCTTGGTCATCCAACACTTGAACGATTTCGGCTGTCCGAAGGTGGGTTAAACGTGGGCCCTCTGCCGTTTCATCGCGAATGCCCGATGGAGGAGCCGCAGTTGACTGGATAGCCATCAAATAAACAACATCATCGGGGCGAAGTGACTCCCATTCTTTCCGAATGTGATCTGCTAGCCTGCCGACCTCGATTGCAATCTCTGCACGAACAAAGGCAGGGTTTGGTGAGCCAACTTTCGCTGGTGCAACCTCGATGATCGCAGGCTTTGAGATAGGGATTGCCATGCGAGAGAATCCTTCGAAGGTCAAACTCCCATCCCGATTCCCGCGTGGTTGCATGCGTTTGAGGATAGCCTCCATATCCTTTCGGATCTGAAAAAATGCCTCCGATCGGTACAAGAGGAATGATCGCCAGAGGAAGTCACCCAGTGTCAAATACTGGAGGTTCAACTTGGGGATTGCAAGAGGTCTTGAGCCATCGTAAGTCTCATTCCGCAGCAGTGCCGGATCATAGAGACTTTCCTCTGTGGGTACGATCTTGAGCTGTGAGACTACTTCTTGAAAGGCCAGTTTGCGCTCGTAGAACGAGACAAGAACCTCCAAATACAAAGAGCGATCGGGAGTGATGTTCGCTGACTTGGGATAAGTGGTTCGGAATCCCAACTCAGAGCAGAGGCTCTGCAGCTCCGATTCGTTCAGAGAAGACAGTTGTCCTTCAAGTTCCGATCGCTGCTCTATTGACCCTAGGTTGGAGAGGGCAAGGATCATGAGCTTGTCTTTGAAAGATTTCATGGCGGTTCTCTGCAGTCGCGCTAGCTCTTGACAGTGCAGATCATAGATTGACTGCGGTGCAAGAGCATCTCCCGAATAATCGTCAATAGCGAAGTTGATAAAGTGCTTCAAAAGGTTGTAAAAGTCCCGGAAAAGATCATTTCCTGGGGTGAGATACAACTGCGAAAGTCGGATGACGGGGAGAAGGTTGAGGTCTTTCAGAAGAGTATTGACGTATCGGCGGGTAGGTAACTGACTCAAGAGGTCGACTAACAGCTCCAGAAACCGCTCACAATATAACACGTTTTCCGCTGGTTGATTTTGCGGCCCATTCAATTTCTGCGTAAAGTCCAGGAGCATGCTATACAGCCAAGCGCGCTCGAAGCGAATTTTGGCCTTAGCAGCTTCGTCTCCCGCATCGTATCGCTTCGCTGATGCCCTCCACGCTTTCTTCAGAGATTGTGATTTGGCAATTACGCGATCCCGGGCACCTTCGCTGGCCAGATTGTGCCAGATAGAGATTGAAACAAGCGGGGCACACTCCTTCCGAATCAATGGATTTTCCAAGGATTGGAAGGCGCCGATGACGAAGGAAAGGATCGCGAGGCGCGAGCTAGTTGGAAGGGAATGATCGATGCTCATAGATAGAATCCGATGGAACAGGTTGGAGAAGTCGTCGCTGCGGTCCGAAAACACCTCTAGATTCACCTATTAGTATTCACTAAGATTTACGGGTCCACTGTCGCACTCACTTACCCCATATTGGCAGATGGTCGCGATACTTAATACTCACGATTATCGCAATCAAGAGTACGTGGTGATTCGATGCATCTTCAGTGTACGTGGGCCACAGATACCTGTCGCATATTAGCTCGGGCTCTCGCTCTCCCTTCACGCTATCTGGTGCGGTTCTTACTTCTCCAGGACATTCAAGTTCTCTAACACCAGCAGTGACCGACTGCTAAAACCTTCGGCTTCAAGCGGATCCCATAATTGCTTTTTGATCGCGTCTGATTTTACCTTGCGAACCTTCACATCTAACCAGTGGGCCTTAGCAAGTTGCACCCACGGGCTGTCTTCACGAAAGTCCACGACAGTGGGCCTAGTTTCCAGACTCTGCGCCATCACCGCATTCGATTGTCCCTATTGTTGATAGGGTGGGAGTGGTGAAGGACGAGAAGCGAATCCACGCGCACGTCGGAAACGCCGAGTAGTGAAGCTACGGGAGCTTTTTTTCCGGCAAAAAGGTCTTGGCGCTTCCTCTCCGCCGAGCCGCAACTTTGCAACCTTCCGCGTTTCTTCAACTCGCGTTTCTTCTTTCTTTTTTGCGATTGGATCCTCGGAATTTCCTCCAAGTCACTCGAACACCGGCGAAATGGCCCAGGAGGAGCTGGAGGTGGTTAGTGTCTATAAGACGCTAATCGAAAGCCTGTTGGACCGCGCCGCGCAGGCCAAGCCCGACAAACAAATCGAACCCCCGTTGACCGAAGCACACCTAGGCGAGGCCATTTGGCAGGTTTCAAAGGAACATGAAGGAACAGTGTCGCAGTTGAGCCAGCAAACTCAGTTCGCAGCGGCAGAGATTGCTTTCAGAGAGAAGTTCTACCATATTTTGGTAAGGAGCTCAACTCCGCCCCGGACTCAACCATGATTGATAGAATATGCGCTAATCACTGGATGCTTCTTGAAGGCAAGCACTTCCATAAATGATCCGAGTTTTATTGACATGTGGAACCTACTCGACATAGTGTCCATCGTCTCCGACAATGGTGGGTTGCCTCAAGCGATTCCGACAACCGTCTTTACTCGTGCTGATTACCCCCTCCAGAACAATGCGAGCCTGGCTTGATATTCTGGCTCATCGAAGAGCTGCTGGACAGCCAAACAATAGATGGATGCCGCAAGGTCTTCGATTACCTTGAATCACGCCGTGAGCGTAATATTCGAGTAAGTCCCCGTCGATTCAGGTATGCTTGGATGGTCATGGCTAACCATTTCGTAGAAGCACTTCAAGCAAAAGAATTTGATCATCCTACGGTCATGCAATGAACTCCTCCGCAGACTTTCACGAGCCGAGGACACAGTGTTCTGCGGTCGGGTGTTCATCTTTCTCTTCCAAAGCTTCCCCCTCGGAGACAAGAGTTCAGTCAACTTGCGTGGCGAATTTCACACAGAAAATGTTACTACCTTTGATGACATACCGAAGCCAGCCCCATCGAATGAAGAAGATACGACTATGGCTGAAGGTAATGAGGAACCCCCCGCGACAGGAAAAAGAGAGGAGGAGTCCCCTAAGACTGGGGACCAGGGATCCCGGCCGCAAACACCCAAGGTGGTTGTCTCCAATGACAGCAAAAAAGCGGCGCCTGCCGAAAAGGTCGATCTTGGAGAGTTATACCCCTTATTCTGGGGGCTACAGGCCTACTTCTCCAACCCAACGAAGACCTTCGATTCGGAACAATTCGCATCTTTCAAAGCAGCTATCGAAGCAACGCTGAATGCATTTAAAAACATCAATACGGACAACAGAACTGTTTCACGCCAGACGGAGGAAGAGCGCAATTCTCACAAACGAAAGCACGTGTCTGACGAGGCAGAGATTGGCACCAGCTTCAACCCCAAATACCTAACCAGCCGGGATCTTTTCGACTTGGAAGTCAGCGACGAAGCATTTCGCCGACATGTCCTTGTCCAGGCATTGATTCTGTTTGACTTCCTTTTATCCTTGAATCCTAAAGCCAAAGCACGTCTTACCGACCTGACTAACAGGTCGGTGCTCTACGGCTTTACACTAAATGAAGAAGATACCAAATGGGTGACGGCCATGCGCAAAAGGATCGAAGGGTACCTACAGGAAGGAGTCAGCGGCAAGTTCTATTACCGAATGGTCGATACGGTCCTATCTCGGGACAAGAACTGGGTACGCTGGAAGGCCGAAGGATGTCCACCGATTGAACGTCCAGCTGTCTCTGTTCCCGATTCTATGCAGGCACGAAAGGAGGCCAGTAAACTATATGCCAACAAACGTCTTCGCCCCACGCCTATGGGAGCACTCGACCTGAGCTTCCTATCTGAGAGCGCGGCACAGGCGAATTTCGAGCGGCTTAAAGAGCAAGATCGCTACACCATTCCAGCGGCCAAAACATACATGGGCAAAATACTAGACAGTGAGATGGATATTGACATGGCGTCAAACCAAGATGAGAAGGATGAAGCCGTGAGATCCAAGACCAGCCAAACCTGGCGCATTCTTCGCTTGTCTGCGAAAACAAAACTAGCCGCATTCGACAAGATCGAAGATGGCAACAAGCTCGAAGTTTTGCTCGAAGCCCCAGCCGCGGCAGTGGAAAGTCCAGGAGAGGCGGAGGATACCGAAGACGCCAAGGACATACCGCAGGGGGTCGAAGAAGCACCCAACGGACCTCTTGATAACGAAGTTCTCCCCGATGCCGCCAAGAAGGAATCGACTGCCGCTAACGAGGAGAGTACGACAACAGACCAGGGTCCTTTGAACTCAACTGCCAATACCGGAGAAGAAATCACAAGCCCCGAGGCAGCCACCTGAATAGACCCTTAGACCCTGGTCTAGCGTACCCAAGAAGGTTTTTTTTTTCTGTTCGCACTTGTCTGCTTTGAGCTTTGACCTCCCTCTTCGGGAGTGCGGAGCAATACCCGCACCGGGTATCGCTAGGCGGCGAAGCCCACAAGATCCACAATCAGCTAGTCGGATCTGGAGGGCTGTGAAGCCTTTCACGGATATCGGGAACAACGCAAAGAATTTTGAACTCCAGCGCCGCTTGTGTTTTCAGGAGATGACCGCGAAGGTGATGGCTGTGTAGGGAGGTCCACATCATTCGCCTCACTTGCTCCAGGGAACCCAGTTTTACTGCCCCGGCCCCAATGATCATAGGGTACACGCAGAAAGAGTCCATAGGATCCGCCAGGTTAATATGGCATGCACTGGGGCAAAGGGTAATTCTAGTCCGGTAGAAAGGATTCAGGGAGTTGATTTGGGGGTTGATGGACGCATTGACTGGCACTCACTCCCGACCTTCCTGATTGAAGGCAAGTAAAGTAGCATGCTGGGTCTAAAGCTTAGCGAGGCTCGGTGATAGTATCTCAACAATACCATTTCCCCTGTTTCGCCACCACCGGCAAACTACTTACATAGAGTGGGATCGGCGTGAGCGCCATCTACTGTCGGAATATTAGCTCCCGATCGCGGGGGATTTCTTTGGTTTTCTGTAATTCTTCTAGCTGATCGACAAGTATCTTGAGCTCGGCGCGCCATCTGGAGGGTTCCTGCATGAGATTCCACCAACTAAAGAACCACCGCAGCCTTCTAGCGGGGGTTCCACGTATCACGTCTGGCTTTTCGGAGAAATTGAAATTCCCCCAAAACTAAGTGCAGTGAGGCTGGGGCACCGAGCCGTCGCAGCCGTGTTTCACCATCGGACGCTTGGCGAGTAGACTAGTATGAGGATGGTGGTAGTTTCGGCGATAGAGGATCGAGCCATAATACGCTTTATGAGCACGCAGATTTGAAAACGACGAAGCTGAATCCTATCCTAGTCCTTCAGAACCAAACGTCACCATTAAGCATCAGAGTAGGCCCCAGTGCCATGCAGTGTTAGAGTTGGTTCCTTATTTAAGCTGCATTTTGGGTCCCTTTTTGGAAGCCACTAGAGTGCCTGCGGGAGTTCATGGAAAGATTCTTCGAGAACAAGACGCATGGATCGTATGAAGGACCGAGAGTCCCAGGACGCCGTATGGTCCACTTTGTTAGGGCGAGGGAGTTGCGAGCTCCACAGTGGAGTTACGAGGGGACGCTACACCAGAAATTGGAAAGGAGCAACCGATGCCCGTTGGCTGGCGTCGATGGTGTCAGCTCATTGCATTTCCCGATCTGGGATCGGAGATCCACCGGTGATTCGGAGAATAACATGTGTCCGAGAGGGTCTGTAGACGGAATGCGAGTTCACGAGCTCATGGTGCCTTCTAAAGTTGGACGATAGCCCGGCGTTTCGCGCATATATGGGGCCTTCCATCGAGCAAAGTTTCACCTCAATACCCCCTGGGAAGAAGCAATGTAGTAGCTCCACGCGACAGCCCAGTTTGCCTCTGATCGACCCGTGAGAATCTTCGTGGAGCTGGGTGTCACCCAAAGTTGAAGGGTTGGAAAGACCCGCAAGGCGTATGTACAAAGGACGTATTACGGGGCGGGGGAAAGGGGGGAAAGGGGCGGGAAAAAAAAAAGGAGAGGGAAAGAATAACCTGGCTGGCGTATAGAAACGAGCGTTTTGCAGAACCATAGCTCCACTGCTCTTGATCTGCAGGGCAACGAGGTTCGGACCAAATTACCGGTGGAAGATACCTTGGGTAGGATGCATAAGTTGCACTGGGCACACGGTGAGCATAGAGTCGAAGGGGTCTTACACCAAAAGGAGGGGGATAAGAACTCCAAAACAGTTGGCCATTGGCGTTACAATAGGAAGGTCCCGTGTCCAGATTGGCTTGCGTAAGCCGCCTAGCCTCTTTCCTATCGAAGTAACATAGTCACTCTGCGGACAGCGCACGGAGCCAGTGATTGAACGGCTACCGCTGTGCGTATCGTCAACGTGCGCTAATGAAGCTAGAAGGGGCCGAAAGATTAAAGTTACTCTCAAGGGATTCCCACGCGGTGAGGGTGCGAGCCCGCCCAGCTGGTTCCCCGCACCTTTCCAGAAGCAAGGCATTGTATCCTTCCAAGGTTGCGGGCCAAGGGAGGGAGAATGCCTATTGCAGGGCTCAGAGGCTCCAGGCCCCCCCTAATCGGACTCGTCGTTTTGACTCGACGCTTCACCGTATCCATGCAGACACTGCTTCTTTTCTTTTTACTTGGTCTTCAAGTAAGGGTCCTAGACCCGTATGCATGATAGATCACAGACGGGGAAGGGACAAGTGGCACGCAAGGGCCTCGCCGTGGGTTCAAATCCTGCTGATTCCACGTGGGTGACATGCCCAGCTTACATGTAATCGATCCCGTTCCTGATCCTGGCCTGTGGAGAGAGCCGCGTCATACCGAAAAAGGAAACGAGAATCTGATCGCATACACAGGCAGCCTCCGGTCGACAATGGTTTCGGCCGTTCAGAGCGCCGTAGAAAGAGAGCGAATCGAGGATTCTGATTCGGGATCTCAGTCTAACGGTCCCGAATTTTCTCCCCTCCGAGACCCGCCGAACTTAAGTCTCCATATTTTGGCCTGAGTGGGCGAGGTTCTACGTAAGAACAGTAACGGGCGGTGCAAATCTCCACCGACTATTGAGCGGACGCGCTGGAGATGTGTACAATGGACGGAGTAGCTACTTTAACGTTCGCAAAAGCCAAAATCCGAAGCCACCGAAGGCCACCGACCAATCCCCATCTTCCAAGCTAGTGTTTCCCATCGGCACGAGTATGCTTTGCAGTTATGACCTCATCATACGAGCCAAGACAAGGAATGATATGCACCATGGCCGGTTGCCCGATGGAATTTGAAGTCGATACAGTAGCACAGCAGCGACGAGGGCTAGAGCATTGGAGCATGAATGGCGACTCCACTGTGATTCATCGGGACTAGTTTTGGTAGCTGATCCCCCGTACGATAGGCATCCGAGTTCAGGACTCGGACTCACAATGCTCCAGGTGGGAAGTACTCCGTACACCTCAGATCGGAGAGTCTAGATGAACTGGGCAACCTAGGCTCAGGAGAATCATGTGCTTGTTCTTCACATTCGTCTACAGCAGACCACACTCCCCCCCCACCATGCAAAGGACCTTTGAACCTTTCATTTCCCAATGCGACTCGGAATGTTTCACGGGGCTGGGATGTGGAGATTTCAAGGAGCTCTCTTCGGTGGAGAGCGCCCGGTGGGGGGAGGAGGTAACGGTTAGCCCTAAGCCACGCCCGGACTCCGTTGTAGTCTGGCAGTTGGAAACACCTCTCGCCTCCCTTCTTCTTCTTTGTAAGCTAGCCAGCTCGCAGTGTCCATCACTTTAATCCGACGTGATTACAAGGAGAAGCATTTAAAGACAAAGGCGCAGGAAAAAAAGAAGAAGAAGAAGAAGAAGAAGAAGAAGAAGACGGAGAAAT
Source organism: Penicillium chermesinum (assembly GCF_028974085.1). Classification (NCBI taxonomy): domain Eukaryota; kingdom Fungi; phylum Ascomycota; class Eurotiomycetes; order Eurotiales; family Aspergillaceae; genus Penicillium; species Penicillium chermesinum. Next base: position 766,970 of record NW_026695315.1, read on the forward strand.
CAATGACCTTAGTAAAGCGGAATCCTTGGGAGGCTCTTAACCGGGGGCAATTTGCCCGACAGTGCCCGTCTTGGAGCGGCCGGTACCGTCTAACCGATCGCCCCCCCCCCTAATGGCGAGTTTCAGGTATCCATCGCAACACCAATGAGGGGCTTCAGCGGATTGCCAGATGATCGCTGACCATGGATGATCTCGGTTGAGAATGGGAAATAGACACAAAATCCCAACTCGAATATTCCAGTCCCTCCACATGTCTACGTGGACCTACTGCGAACAGAGGGATTACTCTTGGATGTCTATTTTCCTGATTTCTCTCTCCCGGTTTGGTTGGGGGGGGTTTTTTGTTTCTTCCCTTTTTTCTTTCTTTTTTCCTTTTTGCTTTTTTCCCTTCCTGGCAACTCGCGATAGTGTAGTTCTCATTGGACCACCATCGCTACATGTTGATGCACCTACATCATGCACCCATTCAAGACGAACGGTGGCGGAAAGCGTGCTGCGTGGCTCACCGGATAGTGGCTTGCGAGTGGCTCACGGACTTCCCCTTGATCGATCCATGGATTATCCAGCATCCGGCTTTTGGTTGCCAAAAAAGTGACAGGCTTCCACCATGGGCCAAGTATCTGACGCTACCCTAATCCTCCGCGGTCCATGCAGCTTCGATATCTGGTTTTTGGTCACCCCCCTAACAACGAATTAGGATATTTCCCCACCTCGTCAGAACACCCCCCAGCCCTCTGTTCTTTGTCAAGTTCGAGAACACGATTGACTTATCCCACCCCTGCAGTCCCGCTACTAGGATAAAAATACACATTGCTTCTATCGTATCCAAGGACCTCAACAAGGGTTCATAGTACCCGCACGGGAGCATACAGAACACAGTTGTACCTGGTGGGTCAATAGATCCATTGCTGTGTCTCCCATGTGTAGGGACCCCAAGAGGATCCCAGGAGCTTTTCTTTGGACCTTTCCAGCCTTTTGCCCGTGGCCGTGGCTAATGGCCCTTTTTTTGATTTATTTATCGTTTTGGGATGAATTTCTTTTTTTCCTTTTTTTTTGGTTTTTTCGGTTTTTTCGGTTTCCCTTGTTTTCTCTTTTTACACTTCTCACTCGGGCAGAACCGCCATTTGCCACAGGTAACCCGTGGCATTAATCTACGGGGAGCAGGGCGTGGGACAGAACTCTGGTACATCCAACCAGATAGGAACTGTCATTTGTGAATCTACCACATTGCAAGTCTCAGGATGCGGTCTGGCTACCCCGTAATTTCAGCAATCGGTCCAGGCCTTTGGAAACGCCTCATTCCTGCTCTGTGCGTTTCAAGGCTTTCAGCACCTGATAAAAGAAAAAAGATCTGAAGCTTCAAATCCTTCTGGAGATCGTTGCTAGGAATTTCTCTAAGAATTCTATTCTGACAAGACACTAAACGGGGCCCCCGGAGGTTACAAACTCCCGGACTATGCCCCGTCGAGGATCCTTCCTCTCCATGGAACTTAGCACCGAGCTAGCTTTGCTAATGGTTAACCTGTTCTTCTCTCCGGCCCACTATAGTTGACCCTAGCACAACAAGGTTGACGACAGGGTCGTTGGGCTGGGACCCTTCTTAATCGCTTTCGGCATTTTTAAATTCTAAATTTTTTTATCTCCTCGGCTCCCTTATTTCGACCCTCTCATCAGACCTTTCCATTTTAGAAATGCGCCTTTTTCTCTAGCTATAGCTTTTCGAACTTTATATTCTCCTCCCGCTTGGCCGTCGCAAATATTGTCGTCTTGCGTGAACTACCGAGAGACATATCAATCCTTCGGCTTGCAGGAACTATTCATTCAACAAGGATTGTTCCATAGAATCTTGACAACAGTTGTATATTGTCCTCTACTAGGTCAATTATTCACCACCCCAGCTCGCCCTCGACCCTTGGTGGACCCTGGGAGGTTAATGTGGGCGTCCGGATTAAGATCGTGACCCAACTGCCATTATTTCCACCCCCCCAGCCTCTTCCCTCGCTGTTTCCTCAATACGTATCTTTGGGAAGGGAACTCACTTGTCTTGCACAAGCTTTTGCTGGCAAGGGGCTTTTTAACTCAGGAGTCGCTGTTTTACTGTGCATTTCTCCGTACTGTATAATCCCACCCTCTGAGATCGTCCAGACGCCAGGCCAGCCACCTCCAAGGCCCCAGTTAGCGGACCCCGGAGGACCAGTGGATGCGTACACTGCCAACGGAGCATCGTAAAGATCACCAAGTGGAACGGGGTATACCTTCCCAGCGATCTCAGATCTTACGCGGGCCGTTGGTCCGCTCTTTTTGACATATCTGTGGCCACGGCTCTCGGCGCCTAACTTCCTCCCCCCTCCTCCTTTCCCGAGAGACCCTCCGCTTCATCTTATACTGAGACTCTTCTGTTTGGTTTGGCCTCACCCGTGATTCCGTTTAATTGCGTAAGGAACCCTGGACTTATTTCACAGGCGCCCCGGCCTTTTATCCAGACCCACCTACGTCTCATCTTGCAGAAGGGCGCTCTAACGGTTTTATTGTTTCCCACCACCCCCTCCCCCAATTTTTTTTCTTCTGGTGGTTTTGTGCATTGAATAGACTTGGGTCTGTTCAGCACATCACTATCAACGAAAATCTGGGACTTGGCCCCAACTCGGCTCTAAAAGGGACGATCCTTGTCCATACTCTTACCATGTCCATCGGGGGTCCTTGTCTTTGGATGCCTCCGTTGTCCTCACCACTGCCTTCTCCGTTCACTTCTGTTCCAGTCCATTTTTCTGGGGCACATAGAACTGAAAATTGGGCCCCCTCCCGCACAGAAAACTGTTTCCCCACTATTGCCACTATACAACGAACGCGAGTCTGGATCCTCGACCGGTTTATATACTGTCAAACAACCTTCTAGCAAGGCTGAAGACTCCTCATATACCTCTTCACGACCTGCAATAATGACCGGATCAGTATCTAGCGGGCGTGCAGACGGAGAAATGGCCTTGCATTCCCAACTCAATCAGCAACCCGAGATGGGCAGAGAAGACCTCTTACCCAGAATGAAGCTGCAAGTTCCGGCGGGCGATAGCACGGATGGCTCTCTGCTACGGCCCCGGGCTGGCCCTAGCCCTGGACAAGAAACGAGCAGTCATTCCAATTTTGACCTAGGTTTGGATTTGAAGGAGGAACGCGACAGGGATTCTTCGATGAGTCCCTCCGATGGCAGAGGAGATACTGCCGGAAGCGATGAATACACATCGTCGTTGGAGAAAAAGAAGATGAAGCGATTCCGGTACGACGGGAGACTCCCGAGTCCTGTACAAGACTTTGTACCGATTGCTAACAGCATCCACAGCTTGACCCATAACCAAACTCGATTCTTGATGAGCGAGTTTACTCGGCAAGCACACCCAGATGCCGCTCATCGCGAACGCCTGTCGAGGGAGATCCCCGGCTTGACGCCCGACAAGTCCAAGTCTGGTTCCAGAACAGGTGAATATCAATTCTTCTATTTCATCTGGCAATTTGGCGCGGGTTTAACAGTATGATCATGATAGGAGAGCAAAGCTCAAGCGTCTCACTACGAACGACCGCGAAAGAATGCTCAAGTCTCGAGCTCTACCAGACGATTTCGATACTAGCAAAGTACTTCGTACGCCCTTTGAGGGAAAACCTGGACAAACATCCCTCACCTCGCCTCATGACTTCAATAGCCCCAATACAACCTACTCCGGCTTCAGAGGAATACGCCATGACGGCTTCCGTCCCAGTGACGACGAATACCTCGTCTCTCCGCTCAGTTCCGGGCCCTACATGTCCTCTGCTGGCCAGGGACGAGAGGGTTTTTCTTCCTCGAGTGTGATGTTTGGTCGCCCGGGCGCAACAGGATCCCTGGACCAGCAGCGACCGATACGCAGCGATTACAACATCACCCGGTCCAGCAGCATATCCGATACCTCCCCCCAACCCAACACCTTCCATGCGGGCTATCCGATTCCCGGTCGCCTTGGACCATCAAGTGGACCAGGTCTGCCTTACGGACGATCGCCAATAGATTACGCGGTGGTTCGGCCCGCGAGTGGAATGGTGCCAGGCTACGATCAGTCCCAGTCATTCGACAACTCGGTTTCGCCTACAGACACACAAGGCAACCAGATACAGTACGACATGAGCAACCTAGGTTTGTCTTTGATTACTTTCCCCCGCCGTGTAAAACGGCCCGGAAAAGGAGCGAACCCTAACTCTCGGATGCAATATAGGCACGCAACCGCCAAATTATGCGCCTCGGATGCCTGTTTCAGCCCAGAGCAGTGCACTCGGGCTTAACACCCAACTCCCCAATGGCCGACCTCTCTCTTCTCTGCAGTCCCTTCCGCAGGACTACCGTCCTTTTTCCTATGGTGCTACGTCGTCCCCACTCGGTAGCCTCAACTATGCTCCCGCAAGTGGAGCCTCGAACCTCAACCTCCCTGCGACATATGCACCTTCAGATCAAGGCATCACGGCTGATCAGATGCAGCAGGGGGTGCATTCGATTGACACCGTGCGCAATAAGTTCACAAACCCATCTTTCAACTACGCAGGCTATATTCAGCAATAATAGAAGGCGGGGCTGGTCCAGAATTGTCTTCCAACATCATTTCAGCAGGCGCAAAAGCTTTAAAAACGGTACTCGGTGGGCGGTTTAGATCCATTCGTTCCATTCGCAAATTTACTTCTCTCGCTAAGCCAGCAAAACGGCATTTGACACAAGTCAGCGTGTTTTAATTTTAATACTTCTGTATAGCCAAAATTGTTATTTCGTGTATCTTCTTTTTTTCTTTTCTTTTCTTTTCTTTTTGAAACGCACCTGTTACCGCTGGGTGTTTGTCTGCATCCTGAACTGTTCTGGGGCATCTTTTCTTCCATAAGACTCGGGAGCATCGGGTTCGGGCGATTCACTGTATATACGATTCTTTGATGTACTAGCCCTAGTTTCATCTCTGATCTGGGAAAAGGAATTCCATCTAATATTAATTTTTCTACTCTAAATCCATGACACGCAATCTACTGAGCCAATCATTTGCACCAGAAGTGAAGCATATTTAGTGAAAAGACCCAAAGCCATGGCTCTTCACCTGCGTATCCACCACTCTGCAGGTAACCTTCGAAGCTGGAACCTCGAATTTACCAGCATAATCGAGGGAAATTCTCCCAGCAGTTCCCCAGAGTCTATAGTCGAGGAGAATATACTTGTTCTCCGGTGGCTGACTGAATCCTTTGACAACTCTGATTCACGTGTGCTCTGGAGCGACGAAGGCCGGCCAAGCTCGACAGTCTAAATCGTCGCTCATGATCGGAGAGCCCGAAAGCGCGGGCGAATCTCGGCGATCAGTCGAGCAGGGCGAAAAAGAACGAGGGGCTCATCGGCCGAGATCTGATACAAGCACGGGCCAGTATGTTCTGCAGCCCGGAAACACGCTTCTCGAAGCAAATCATAAACGGCTGCTGTTTGGGGCCCCCGCAGCACTGAGCATGTTCGAGGCGACCCTGCTGTGCTTCAGGGGTAAAGGTTATTCGACCCCCCTCCCCCTCATCTCTGGCTGTTTTGGGAAGGTCGAATGGTTTCAGGACTAAAAAAAAAAGCTATAGTAGTAGAGGTAGACAGTCGTGTTCCCGGCGATAGGCTTCGCCAGCCGGCGTCATTGGGTTTTCCCAGCTAACTTGCGGGCAAGAGGAAGTGGCTGTGATTGTTGGAGACGACAGTTGGATCCGTCCAGCTTTGTTATACTGTGAGCTTCGGGATATTACATTGATTGAAACCGAGTCCGGTTGTTGGGATTGCAGAAGAAATTCATTCCGCAGCTTTGTTGGCAAACAAAGAGTATGGGCTCCTGCCAGTTCAGGAAGCCCGGCAAGTATGCTTGTGCAATCACCGAGTACCGAGGTAGGACATGCCCGATATGGTGCCCAAGGGAGCCCCATAGATGTCTTTGATTGACTTCCCGGGTTTCACATTCGTATATTCGGGACTTGAAGCGATGGAATGCGACGACGGATATGGTTTTTTTTTGTTACGAAATGAACAAGACTAGACGCAAGTGGCCCGTTCTTTTGTCCCCGTTCTTTTGTCTTGGGAGGCAATATGGCTGAGAAAGCGCTGACGAATAGAATCGGTCATGCTTGGCTCTTTCTCTAGCAGAGACTAGACATTCTATAGGGGTACAAAGTCCTGTTCGCCGTAGAAGAAAAGCTTCATTTCGGGCCAATATCGGCGTTACTACTTTATACATGCTCGAGTGGGAAGATTCTTCGTTCTTGGCTTTCAAATCTTTCATCCCGTTATAGTTCAGTATTGGCCACAATAGAAATACTTCAAAAGTATTCAGTTGAGCATTTTGAAATGTCCTGCTACGAGCCTCTCGTTGAACGGAATGCGAAATACTCAAGAGCAGCTTGGAGTTACTATTGCAATAAACAACAGCTAGTCTCGCTCGATGATTCTCGGAGAAGCATAACGCCAAGGGTAAAAACGCATTAGCGAGAATAGGGATAATAGCATTAAAATTGAGACTTTTTTTCCCTCACATATTAACATGAGATTCCCATGGTATTTGGCCGGTTGAAGCAACTCTGTCGCGCCACGAGAAGGTTCTATATACTACCTCGAATGGATCAGACAGAAAAATCCTGTGAATCATCTGTTCATAGGTAAAGAAGGGAGAATATAGTGATGAGACTCTCCGCGTCAAACGTTGCGGTAGCCGCAAGGCTTTCCTCAATCGTAGAGAGGAGACATAGCAAAGCCGCTTCCAGCTCTGTCTTCCTCTAAAGCTTGGCAGTCTCTATGGGTTTGCGAGCAACTCTTGCACAAACAGGAGGCCGGTTGACTTATCTTCCACTTCTCTCCATCTAAATTCAAGTCCTTCTCCTTCTCCCCTCTGCTTAAGCTACCTCTAGCAACTTAAGGCTTGGTATTGAATTTATTGACCGTAACTGAGATGATCGTCATAGGTGAGCATGATGCGCAGCTAGGATGTCCTGAAGATATCTGCCACCGAAGCTGGAGACTCCAAGACCACTGCTAGTATTTCATAAAGATGGATTAGGTAGGCTAGGACTACCACTAGTAGTCGTGGGACCGTGGCGCAATTTGAAATGGTGCTCTTCGAATTTGTTACCGGAGCGCCAAATATATGTAGCCAAAATCCAACACTCATGAGTAACATCAAGATGAGATTCCGAGTCTATTCAAGAGAGTTGTGATCAGAAACCAACACAAATGAAACAAGGACAAAAAGAGTTCTATCAATTCGTAAAAGCGAAGGCCCTATCCGCGTACATCGGTGATGCTGTCTATGAGTGCAGTCCATTTGCGGCTAGTAAACAGCCGCACGATCAGTCCTCGAATCTTGCATCAGACCACCATTAGTTCATGGACCAATTCAACGAATGAAAATGAAGGTAATGGTCATCGAAATCTGCATCATCCAATCAGAAGAGTTGTGTAGCCATTCAAGTGGCAAGCATCTCAGACAAGGGAAGACGGAGCTGGTCATGGTAGACGCGGGGCCAATCAGAGCGAGAATTTAGAGAAACAGATCACATGATCACTGGTATATCAGCCAATCACAAAGTGGGTAATGATAATCAGGCCGATCTTTGTAACTATGATTTATTCAAATACAGCTTGTTGCTTTCCAGCTATTCCTTTCATTCTTCAAGCCGCCTCCAGTCTTACCAGATTCAATTCGAAGTCTTCCTTCAATCAGACAACACTTCACTAAACGACAAGATGATTTCCCCTGCCACTACCTGCTGCAAGGCTACCCAAGATGGTAGCTGCGTCTGTGCTGCCCAGGCCAAGTGCTCCTGTGGCAAGCAGAGTGCTCTCCACTGTTCCTGCAACAAGGCTGCTACTGAAAACGCCATCACTGGCCCTCGCTGCTCATGCCGTAAGTTCCAATAGCACTATAGCTCATTCCTCGATTGAAGATGATAACTAATATCTACCAGGTGCTCGCCCCGCTGGTTCGTGTACTTGTGAGCGCGCTGTGAGCGAGAACAAGCCTGTACAAGGCGAAAAGTGTCCCTGTGGAACACGCCCAGCTGGTAAGTACCACTAACAGTTTTCAAAGATTGGATTTGAGAAGCGATTTGATGTACTTATGCTAATAAACCTTAGCTTCTTGCACCTGTGAGAAGGCGGCAGCCATTCAGTCTGATCTTGAAACCGACTTTACTACTCGCGCCTAAATCGCCGAGCCCACTGGTCTCATGAACGCTTCATGGGTTCTGGAAGCTCCAGCATTACTTGCATTTTTAAATTGGAGTCAGTTGGGATGGCGTTTGTGTATTTGATTACCCAGGGGTTGTAATGTATCATTAAAGGGTCTGGCCCGCACTGTGTGTGTGCTTACGAGGACAACGAAAACCAAGAATGGAATAAAAATTACCGACAAGTCATGATTAATATTATCCTTCTATCCGCGCTGAGCTCATAGAGTTAGTGTATACTTTTAGCAAAAGTACAAAATTACAAAAGTACCAAGTAGATACAGGTTGATGCACCGCCACAGCCGCATCAACGTTAATCCTGCGCCACAGCGGAAGCCGATGATCGACAGCGGAAAGTGGCCTAAGGGCAAGCCGGAGGTGTGTGATGGGGGACCTAACACTTGACGCGCTCCTATTATCTGGGGATCCATTCCACCAAGTGAATCTGGGTGAGTTCTTCTTGATTGACATTTTCTCTCTACCACGCACGAGCAGAAGTCTCGTTACCTGACCGGAGCTGACCCAAAGTGTAACAATTTAGCGAACCCCTGTTTCTAAGCTCCCCTGCGAACACATCCGGAGGCCCCATTGCCAAGCGTGGACGGCCAATGCCCCATCGACACTACAGCAGCAACAGGACATGGTTGTGTGACGCTATCCGTCTATACGCGAACCCCTGAGGTCATCTCCGCGTGGCATGCGAGCCGAGTGCTTTTCGACTCCAACCCCACCCTCGAAGTGAAAAGACAATTTCGGTCTTTGGTGCGAAAGAGTTCCTGCGCTTCTCGCCAAGACCCGTGTCCGGCGATCTAAACCATGTCGTCAATGAAAGGACTTGTCCAGTTCATCGCAGACTTGCGCAATGCGCGGGCGCGTGAGCTGGAGGAGAAGCGTGTGAACAAGGAACTTGCTAACATCCGACAGAAGTTCAAGGGTGGCAATCTGAATGGCTACCAAAAGAAAAAATACGTCTGCAAGCTCCTTTACGTGTACATTCAAGGCTACGATGTCGATTTCGGCCATCTTGAAGCCGTCAACCTCATTTCGTCTACCAAGTATTCGGAGAAACAAATCGGTTACCTCGCCGTCACTCTGTTCCTCCACGAAGAACACGAATTGCTGCATTTGGTTGTCAACAGTATCCGGAAGGATTTATTGGATAATAGCGAGTTGAATATCTGTTTGGCACTGCATGCAGTGGCCAATGTCGGTGGGCGGGAGCTTGGAGAGGCCCTTGGCAGCGAAGTCCATCGACTCCTGATCTCTCCGTGGGTTATCTGGTCTAACTGGCAAACGACGTGAACTTACTAATGACATGCAGAACCTCGAAAGCCTTCGTGAAGAAGAAGGCCGCTCTCACCCTTCTGCGTCTCTACCGGAAATACCCCGGCATTGTGCGGAACGAGTGGGCCGAACGAATCATATCTATTATGGATGACCCTGACATGGGCGTGACATTGTCAGTGACTTCGCTGGTTATGGCGCTGGCTCAGGACCTCCCAGACGAGTACAAGGGCTGTTATGTTAAGGCTGCTCAGCGATTGAAGCGGATAGTGGTGGACAGCGACATTGCGCCGGACTACCTTTACTACCGTGTGCCGTGCCCATGGATCCAAGTTAAGCTGCTTCGACTTCTGCAGTACTACCCTCCATCAGGTAAAATCCGATCCTTTCCGTCCCGTGAATATCCAGATACTGACTGCCCTTCCAGAGGATAGCCATGTCCGTGAGATCATCCGTGAGTCCCTCCGACAGATCATGCAGTCTGCCATGGAGACGCCTAAAAATGTTCAACAAAACAACGCGCAAAACGCGATTCTCTTTGAAGCTATCAACCTCCTCATTCACCTCGACTCCGAGCACACTCTTATGATGCAGATTTCCACTCGCCTAGGCAAGTATATCCAGTCTCGCGAGACCAACGTCCGGTACCTTGGTCTGGATGCTATGACCCACTTCGCAGCTCGAGCAGAAACACTCGACCCTATCAAACAACATCAGAACATTATTCTTGGATCGCTCCGAGACCGAGATATCAGTGTTCGACGGAAGGGATTGGACTTGCTGTACAGCATGTGCGATACCTCGAACGCCGGCCCCATCGTGAATGAGCTGCTGCGCTATCTGCAGACAGCAGACTATGCGATTCGAGAGGAGATGGTTCTCAAGGTCGCCATTTTGACGGAGAAGTATGCCACAGATGCCCAGTGGTATATTGACATGACGTTAAAATTGCTGTCTCTTGCTGGTGACCATGTTAATGACGAGGTGTGGCAGCGGGTTATTCAAATTGTGACCAATAATGAAGAGTTACAAGCATATGCGGCTCACACTCTGCTGACCTACCTGAAGACCGATTGCCACGAGAGTTTGGTGAAGATTGGCTGTTACGTGCTTGGAGAGTTCGGCCATCTGATTGCCGATAACCCTGGATCGAGCCCCATTGAACAGTTTATGGCATTGCAGGCGAAGATGTTCACCGGTTCGGACAATACTCGAGCCATGATTTTGTCTTCCTTCGTCAAATTTGTCAACCTGTTCCCGGAAATCAAGCCCCAGCTTTTACAAATATTTCGTCTGTACAGCCACTCGCCTGATTCTGAACTGCAGCAGCGCGCATTCGAGTACTTGTCCTTGGCCACTCTACCCACAGATGATCTGCTGCGGACCGTATGTGATGAAATGCCACCATTCTCGGAACGGGCCTCGATCTTATTGTCGCGACTTCATCAGAAGACAGCTGGTACCAGTGAACGCAAGACGTGGGTTGTTGGCGGCAAAGCCGCCAATGCAGACAAGCAAGAAGTCCTTATGGCGCAGTCCACAGGTCTCAAGCGCTCATTTACCACTATCGTCAATGGCACCCGGACCGGTTCCAACGGAATCACTCCGTCACCAACCGGCACGAAGAGTGCATCCGGGGATTTGGAGGGTCTGGATTTCTCCAGCGGGCCGGCTCAACCTGCACCCAACATGGCCAGTGCTGCTCATCTAACGCCAGATTGGGACATCGGCTTCAACAAGCTGTACTTCTTACACGAAGGGGTCCTCTTCGAAGATGCTCAGGTCCACATTGGATTACGATCAGAATACCGTGCCAATATGGGAGTTGTCAAGCTCTATATTTCGAACAAATCATCGTACCCGATTGGTTCACTGACTACCACCATTGACAATCCTGCCTCCCCCAACCTGAAAATTGATTCGAAGAATCTTCCTGAGCCCAGGGTCCCCGCCGCAGGTCAAACCCAACAGACTTTCTTCTGTGTCGCCCATGGCCCCTTCAATGACTATCCAACCATTCGTATCTCCTATCTGGCTGGTGCTCTGCAAGCTTATACCCTCGCGCTTCCTGTCCTTATGCACCGCTACATGGAGCCTTCCTCTCTGTCAGCTGAAGACTTCTTTAAGCGCTGGCGCCAGATTGGTGGTCCTCCTATGGAGACGCAGAAGACCTTTGGACTTTCCGGAAAGAACAAGATCATCCACGAGGCTTTTACTCGACACATGGTAGAGGGTCTTGGATGGAAGATTTTGGACAACGTGGATCCGAACCCGAAGAACATTGTTGGTTGCGCCGTGTATCATATGGAGGGCGGGAAGACTGGCTGCCTGTTGCGCTTGGAACCTAACTATGAGAAGAAGGTATGCAACCTGGCGATCAAACAACCCCAGAACATTGAACTAGTAATACTGACAAACAATAGATGTACCGTATCACAGTTCGCGCGACGCAGGATAGTGTTCCACCAGCCATTGTCAAGCAAATGGAGCAGAAGTTGGGCCAGGGTGTCAAGGAGACTGGGCCTATCTCGAACTACGATTAATCAGTCAGTGCATTCATGGCGGAAGCAAGCATGTATATTCTCCTATCAGCTTTTTGAGCTAATACTAGCGAGCATTCCTTTCGGATCTCTCACCTTCTTGTACAATCGTTTCTGCAGCGGGTCGTGATGTTCCATACAATACTCGGCTCCTGCTGTCTTCTATATCTTTTTAAAGTGTTCTTTCCATGCCTGTCGTATATAACCTTTATGTGACAGTGCCAAATGCAACGATTCATAATACATGACATAAAAACGCCTTCTATGAAGTTTTCCCAAGCACCTAGTCTACACAATCCTCGCCTCACTCTTCGGCGGCCGATCCCCAAAGATAGTGGTGCCCACCCGGACCTGATCCGACCCCAACGCAATCGCACCCTCGAAATCCGAACTCATCCCCATGCTAAGCTCCAGCTCTTCCACGCCAAGCCCCAGCTCCGCAGCGACTCGATCCCTGGTATCCCTCAGACAAACAAAGTCCTCATTCTCATTCTCCGGTGTTGTGGCCTTCGACCTCGCAATTGCCCCAATAGTCATCAGCCCCTGCAACTTCAGCCGCGGGCATTTCTCCTTAACAAAGCGGCACAGTGCCGGCGCCGCAGCGGGGTCAATTCCCGCCTTGTTCTCCTCGCCCGAGGTATTCACCTGGACGTAGATCCGCAGCTTGTCCGCCTCAGCATCTGACTCCTCCCTCTCACCCATAACTTCGGGCTTTCGGTCACCCCATCCCTTATTCAGCAGGGTAGCCTTCTTCTCCGAGTCAACGCTCTCGACGGCCCACAGCGCGTGCACGTCGCGGGCCAGATTGACGCATTTATTTGATTGTAGGCCTCCAATGAAATGCCATTTAATGGTCTTGGGGAGCAGGCGTGATTTCTCGAGGAGCTCTTGCAGGTAGTTTTCGCCGAAGTGCTGCTGCGAGGCGGGCGCTTGGTGGAGCGCGAGGATGTCGGATGCGGGCTTTAATTTGGAGACTGCGACGAGGCGGACGGGCTTGGCTGGGGCCGGGGAGGACGCAACGGCCGTGCTGATGCGTGCAGAGACGGCAGTTAGATTGGATAAAAGAGAGGAGGCTCTGGCGGGAGTGCTGGCCATGTTGGGCGGTTGCGAGTCTTGGGATGTGGTTGTCATGACAAGGTTGCTGTGAAGTGGTTCGTTCGACGGGAGATATTTGGGTATGAGGCGGCTGGAGAGTTCCAAATTATGCGGTTTTGTATGCGTATCCCAGTCGCATATATTTGGCCTCGATCAAAGATTGTAGGTGGCGGCAATGGGGCAACGAGACAACAGTTATCCTTGACTCCGCGGTGAAAATATCGTAGCCTGAGGCACTCCTCCGCGGGAAATTCGAGGTCATATGATGTGCCATGCTCGAGGGCCGTCCTGCCACACCGCCTGTCAGAGTTGGTAGGTTCTAGCCACACCGTTCGTTGTTTCTGTGGCTCAACGCCGCTTGCGGTTGCGTATGCGGAAAGATCGACATGATATCATCCATCTTGATCTTGTCCATGCGGCACTAAGAATGCATACCCGTGCAACATGAACTTTACAATAATCCCGGCGCTAAATGTGACCCCGGACTGAAGGCCCGAGGCGTCAAGCTGCCGGTCGTTAAAGGAACCGTTTGAGAAACCGCTCGGGTCACCGCGGATCCCTGTCAGACCCAAAAACACACCAGATTGGACCTGACACTAGTCTGACCCATGGCCAAAGTTTCATACCCGCCAACTCTATTCCTGTCGATTGGATGCGACTGGCTTCCTATTCCTATACAGGCGCCGGGCTCCTACAGCCGCCCCTATTGCTGTTCCACCCGACCCTCATTGGGCCGGCGCTTGCGGTCCGACGCACCCCCCCCCAGATTTTTCACATTGAAGTCGGATTCAGCCAAGCTACCCCTCTTCGATTTGCAAATGGCATAGTCACAAGGTCTGAACAAAAAGCGCCAAGTGAATAGTGTCTCATAATGACCAGCCATGGGCTGCGGAGTTTGGGGTTCCGGCCAATACCACGCTAGGCTTGACCAAATGTAACCGGCGTAGCACCCGCGTAGCGCCGGACAAGGTAGTCCACTCTCTAAAATCTCTTCGAAAGGCTCCCCCCGACAGTGCCAATAATACCCCCAGTGGCTAGAATGGGCTTAGTATTCACTGTCCGAGGGTATCGGGCGAGCTTGGCGAGCAACATGATTGACGTCAGCTGAAGCTTCACACCCATGGAATTACTGCGCAGCCCTACTCCCCATAGGTTGGTGCCGGCCTAGCCGGTCTCTGTCCCTCTGCCCTTGTGGAGTATAAGAAGTCTTGATGATCTACACTTTCTTACTCCCTTTTTTCCCCTTTCTTCTGCAAATATATCACTCATTCTGTTCAGCTGGACTGATCTTGCTCTAACACCAATAACCTGACATCCGCAACTGCCGTATTGCATTCACTACCACTCCATCTCCTACTACCAAAAACGGCCATATTCGAAGACCGACCCAAGACAGATCTGTGAAATCGATCAGAGTCTTCCGGAGGACCTTTCTCAACCAATCTGAAGCGAGTCCTCGGAGGCTGTCAACCTCGAATTCGCCGCCATCTACTCAAAGCTACGTCGTCACCATCTAGTGTGACCTGCTACAATCAATCACCGAACTGTTCAATTGCTCCATACATACAATGTGTCGCCAATATTACACCCTTTACGAGTGGTGCCACTGCGAGGAAGAGGCTGGCCAAAGCGCCTGTGCTGGCCAGCATCGTAGCAGCTGCCCGGGAGTTAGCGTCGAGACAGTGCACATGCAATGCTTCTGCCATTCTCACGCAACCCGTGGCTTTAAAAGCGAGAAAAAGACCCGTCGGCAAGAAGAGAAGAAGCTTCGCCGTCAATCTCAGGAGTCTTTCGACGAGAAATCCTCCTTTGGCCGCCGGTGGTACCAATGGTATCAATGGCGGGGCTTGCGGGCCCGCTAGTCAACTATTACCCCGAGGGTTCCTTTCTCCTTTTTCTCTCCCTTTCGATGTCAAAATTTGATTTGAAATTTCTTTTTTCTTTTTCCCAAGCTTTGGTGTTGGTGGAACAAACCTGCAATTTTTCGAGTCTTGTCGATCCGTCGTCATTTCTTTTGTGTTTACATTCGGAGCTCCAAAATAGAGTTGGGCAAGAGTTCCGCGACGATCAGGGTGCCCACTTTTTTTTTTTTATGTTTACAATTGATTAGAGAAGCAGAATAGACCAATTCTGCGTGCCATGGAAGGCGCTCCCCAGAAAGAATGTTCCTTTTGAAGTAGACATATTCCAGTGAGACCGCGAAGTAAAGATCGAGTAAAAAGAATGCCTAATGTTGTTGGAATGAGATCGACTGACCCCTTGCCCCATGAAGATTGATCGGATCCAAGACTCGTCCCGCCATCTTCGGTCACTTCCCCCTTTTCAACGCGTCGAGTCTGGCTTCTATCATTGCCCAGGGCACCTCTTCACGCTTCTCAGATCGATGATCTGCACGTATCATGGAACCCTCCAATCACTCGCACGATCCTGCGCCTCCGTTCGCGCAGAACGCCCCGGCGACTATGGTCCAATCGTGCGATCTCTCTGAATCTTTGGATCGTTTATCGCTGGCAAATGCAACAACAACCCCGCTGCCCAACTCGCCTTCTCTCCTGTCGCCCCATGAAACCCCGATGCAGCCTTCCAACCAGCTCCCCGTGCCGCGGCGTTCGCCCAGTTCCAGCTCTTTACGCGACGAGCGCCGCAAGTCAACACCTTCGACCCCCTCCCTCCAGAAGCGCAAGTCGTCTCCCAACTTACAAAAACGCGCCTCAAACGCATCGCTGCGGGCTGTTTCCCAACCCCATGGTCCTCCGTCGCCGCACCCAGAGTCGTCGCGCCGGCCCTCGTCCAACTTTGCGGGGTCCCCCACTGGCGCCGCGTCGCCCGCAATGTTGCCACCGCGTCTTGCGGCTGCCCCTCCAGAGCCGCAAGCCCCCACGGCCGCGTCGATTGCTGCAGAGCATTTCCGAAAAGAAGTTGAGCACCACCAGTTGGTAGATCCCCAGGCCAAAACCGTGGTAGTCGTTCACGATGCCTGCTACGGGCATCGCTTTTCGCGCCCACGCGCCTCGAAATCCATGCTGGCTTCGATTGTAGAGAGACCGGAGCGCATTCGGGCTTGCGTGGTAGGAGTGTCTGCTGCATATGCCCGCATGGGTCGGCGACACTCAGGGGAGTCTTTTGCGCCGCATCCTAATCTCAACCTTGATATGCTACCTGCGCCCCCATTCCGTATGCAAAAGTCCTCGCGCGCGTTGTCGATCATGGATGAGGTGGTGACAAATGTACACCCAAATGCTTGGATGATGGATCTTCATGCAATGTGTGAGGTCGCTGAGTCGCGCTTAGCGCTGACCGGCAAAGAACTCGTCCGGCCTCGCAGCAAAGAAAACGAGGGCATAAAAACAACCAGCCCCGAGCTGCATTCTGGCGATCTGTATCTATGCTCAGAGTCCTTGAATGCCTTTCAAGGTGCGCTAGGTGGCGTCTGCGACGGGATTGACGCTGTGTTTAGCCCTAGCCCGGCCACGCGGGCATTTGTCTGCATTCGCCCACCGGGTCATCACTGCTCTGCCGACTTTCCTTCCGGGTTTTGCTGGATCAATAATGTGCACGTCGGTATATCGTACGCGGCAAAGATGCATGGGCTTACTCACGCAGCCATTCTGGATTTTGATCTACACCATGGCGATGGCTCTCAAGACATCACATGGGCTCAGAATAGCAAAGCCTTGACCGCGTCCAAGAATGCACCCGCTTACAAGAAAACGGCCATCGGCTATTACAGTCTCCATGACATCAACTCGTACCCTTGCGAGGGCGGTGACTTCGATAAAGTCCGCAATGCGAGTGTTTGCATTGATGGGGCCCATGGCCAGTCGATTTGGAACGTTCACCTGGATACTTGGGAGACTGAGACCGAGTTCTGGAAGCTGTACAGGAACAAGTACACCATCCTGATAAACAAGGCGCGGGATTTCCTTCGCAATCAGACAAAGCGACTGGCGCAGACACCTAATGGCCCGCCCCCGAAGGGAGCTATTTTCCTCTCTGCGGGGTTTGATGCAAGCGAGTGGGAGGGGACGGGGATGCAACGGCACAAGGTCAACGTGCCGACGGAATTCTACGCCAAATTTACAGCTGATGTGGTCCGCATGTCGCAGGAAGAAGGTCTTGGGACCGACGGTCGTGTCATCAGTGTTCTTGAGGGTGGCTACAGTGACCGAGCTCTGACAAGCGGTGTCTTGAGCCATTTAGCTGGGCTGTCCAGCGCGGTAGCACATACGCATCCGACTTCTCAAGATGCACCCATTCCTCCTTCTCCCACGACATCTCCCGTTGACACATTGAAGCCTACTTTCAAGCCCCATCCAGCCCAAGCGGACTATGATCCGGAATGGTGGTCACCCACGCTTTTGGCCGAGTTGGAGGCCCTTGTGTCTCCTCCTATATTGAGCTCCAAGTCGACGCCAACCTTCCTCAATTCCACCCGCTCATTCTCGGCCAAGGTGGTCTCCACCCCCGCGCGTGACCGCAAATCATTTGGCTCTTATTCTGGCATTGCAATCGACACAAGCCTGCCCCCGATGCCAGAAGTTGGCTGGGCCACGGCAGCGCATGAGCTTTCTAAAGTCCTTATTCCCGAAACCCGTCAAACTACAAGCTGCAGGCCAGAGGATCTCAATGCCGAGGCGTCTCGCCAACGACGAGAGCGACAAGTTGCACTTGATGGCGGTGTCAACCCTGCAATCATTCCTCCTCCCCCGCCAGCCCCCCCCGTCTACCGAGGAAAAGCGACAACTCCGTGTGAGAAAAGCCAAGTCACCTACGCCTTATTCACCGCGACCTGCTACACCTCGACAGCAGGCGATGCGTAAGAATCGGCGAACAACTATTGACGGTAACGATTTACCCGATGCTTCACAGGAGCCATCTCCGTCGGTAGATGCTAGTCGGCGGAAGAGTGCCACGGCGGCATCTATGGCCGATATTACCAGCACTGCAGATGCTGCAACACCGTCAAAGAGTACTCCTCGATCTGCTTCCGCTACCGGTGCACGGAAGACCAGCGGTGGCTCACGCTCAGGCACGCCGAAGCGCTCGGCGAGCCCGAGGAAGACTGCTCCTCCGGTGCCCAAGGTCCCGCCTTCGTTTCTACCTTCAAAGTTGTCTGGTGAGGTACCCCAAACACCGACCGACGATGTTGAGAACTTGACAACGGGCCTTCGCAAGATTAAACTGGTCATGCCGAGCCCAGAGGAGCAAGCTCTTCGAGAGCAGAAAGCTGCCGAAGAGCGCCAGCAGTCCTCAAAGTCAGCGAAAACGAAATCGCCTGGGAGGACACCCCGGAAGGCAAACGGCTCCAGGGGTGCGCGTGCGAAAGCGACGCCTGATAGCTCGCCACCTCCTCTCCCGGCCATTTCTATGGATGGTGTTATGGACACTGCCGTGAAACAAGAGCAGCCAGCACCGAACGCCGGGCCCTATTCTCAGCCCCTCGCATCTCCTTTTACCCCTGAGCCTGTACCGGGACATGGTGATGGTGGGCATTCCACCTATCATCCACCTCAGTTCCAAACTCAACCAGTCCCTTCGGCCATCAACCAAAACCCCGCGTTTTTCCCTCCCACGTCTCCCCGCCTCATACACCCGACAACCCCGATCTCCCACAGCAGCACTCGAGCATATTCTCCCCTAATACCTCTGCTGCCCAGACAAGAACCGGCCTTCCGGTCTTCACGTCGAGTAGTCCAATTCCCTTTGCTCCACCTGAGACGCCTAATAATGCAGCCAGCCAGAAGCCTGGCGCTTCCCACCAAGCTCAGGGGAATTAGGGTACGGATACCACCTCGTAACCTATGTCAAAAACCATCATGCCTTTCTTTCTTGTGTCTCCTTGCGTTCCCTTGCGTTTTGCTTGTGTTGTTTGCCCTGGCGTCGTGTCGGCTATGTGTGATACCCGGATATGTGATCGGCTGTCCTCTCTACTATTTGTTTGCGTCATATACCCCTTGTGCCTGGATGGTTTATGTCGGCTTTATCTGGTGTTTTCATGGGGTTATGGAGCATGATGGTAGAATTTATTCTTGACTATCTCATTTCTTGCTCTGTTCTGCGGTCGATGTTTGATCAGTACTATTTTACCACTATGAGTTTCCAATCCATTTGCGATCACGGTCCCCTTGCTACAATTACCTGATATTCCAAGGAAAATACGCTCCACACGCATAAACCGCAGTAAAACGTACGTTCTTCTGCTATACTTATCAGGAATACACCAGTCACCCTTTTCCCGAGGGACTAATGTGTCCACGCCTCATGATACTTAATGTAGTAGTTAAGACATCTATGTAGCCTAGGAGGAAAGGTCTTCCATTGGCCCAGGAACCCGTCCTTGCGATTCATCTTTCTTCCCCACGGGAATGCTACAATGGGGCTAAGAGTTCGTACATGCGGAACGCAGCCGGAAATCTTCCACGGAGGTGATATTCTTAGAACAAATCAGGGGCCGGCATTCTTTCAAGCCATGGCCGCTGATTGTTCTGGGGGGGTCTTGATTTTTTTGCTATCAACATCACCGTCCTCGAACCATCCTGGGACAATGTAAGCCAATGGCGAAGTTATTGAACGATCCTTTGGATGGGATATGTGACTCTGGTCGCAAAATTAATCAAATCTCTCCATTCTTCCAAGCAAGTGTCTTCTTCAAATTGTAATGTCAAATGAAAATTGCTAGTCATAACACATCAAGCACTTTGAAAGCTAGTGTTGATTAGTAGAGATCTAGCTGCTGATATGGACTGAACTCTACTGTCTTGGTAAGGAAATCCGAATTTAGATCACTATCGACTATATTGTATGGAATATCATGGATGAATCTTATCTAGGAGAAAAAGAAGAAGAAAAATAGAGAATCCTCTATCCCTAATAGAATAATTATGGGACGTGACGCTGAAACAGATGCGGAGTAGGTTTCTGGGGGCCATCATCGTTACTCGATTTTGCCTTCTATCTTTGCTAGTAATTGAAGCTGTCGTCTAATCGTCTGATGTACAGGAAAATGGGACGGTGGACTGGTTGGATAATAGAAGAAATTTAAGTCGTTCATAGCGTCTCTCCTGTTTTTCCTCTATCCAGCCTTAGTATGTCAAATGCATGCGCCGTTGTCGCTTTGCTCCGATAATGATTGGCTCCCATTGACAGGGCTTATAAAATCTGGTGAGATGTGTATAGAATAGTGCATTAGTATAGACTTTCATACCACTACAAAAGCTGATATGCCTAGCAAGATCTATACAGGGGAAAGCATCACTGATTACTTTGAGGTCTCTTACCAGATACATGCAATAGGAGGAGACACCTGGGCATTGAAGCATATGATGACATATCCAATACTTTTCGTAATCGCTTTATACCTGTTAAAAGCTTAATTGTTTATTAAGATTAAGAGAAACATGGTAAGAACTTTTTTTCTTTTTTTTATAAAAATATTATGATTTAAATGCGATAAAATCCGCGGGATTTAATGGCGTTGTGCTTATTACTGGTCATGCAAGGCTCCCCGGGGAATCAGCTTCACCTGGGAAGATCTGCTCTCAATCCCACCTCATAGGAGAAAAGTGGGCCGAGTCGGGTAGATCGGCTCCACGTTGGACTATAAACAAAGGGAAAAAAGACTTCAAGACCTGACTGAATCCAAAAGTCATACTAAATTGAAAGATTATCATAGTAAGAAATGGCCTCTTAGTATTAGTCGTTTTTGACGGGATGGTGAAAAATGGCTAGGCGGCGTGAAAGAACTGTAGCAAGGAATGAAGCCTCATTAACAAGGGTATATTAGGAGTAGATTAAGATCATTCAGGTGGATCATCCTGGATACCTGACAAGAACTTTGCTTGGACACAATCTTTTTCGATCAGCCTACCCCGCTCTCCTCGAAGAAAATCACTCTCTGTTCTAAGCCCACTGATACGTCGATAAGCCTCGTGAACCGTCAATGACTCGTGCTGTCGTGTCTTGCCTAACCTCATTGATCAAGCGCCAATCAATACGAGAAGGAGGGTGGCTAATCATCATTATTGGTCGTTGCTCACCGACGCCTCAGTCGACCTTAGCGTCACGTGTATTCCCTAATACCCTGACACGCCCACTCGTAAAACCAGATATTTCCTTTCAACTCGATATCTATTTTACACTTCTTCGCGTTCAGTGCTTCCACCGCATAACAGTCTATTCCCAATGGAACCAAATCAGACAGTAAGTGCTTTTCTTCCCTTAATATGTAGGCGTAGATACTGAAATCGTATAGGTTACTGTTACTTTTGATATGGAAAGCCTGAGGCTTGTTCAACTCGCACCACCTCCACAAACTCCGCCTAGATGCTCTCGGTGTAACAGGGTTGGTGTTAAGCAATGCACCCGGCAATCTAACAGAAACGGAAATGCTGGGCGGCCTTATTACAAGTGTCCGCCTTGCAACAAGTTCCTTTGCTTCATCGACGAGCGGGGGAATGATCCCCTTAATCCACCTTGCCACTGTGGAGTTTCTAGCAAAACTCAGATGGCAGGCACTACAAAACGTGTTCCCGGGGGCTGCACTACGTCTGCAGGCTTGGGGCCTGTGACTTTTATCAACCATACTGGAATGGCCAAGGGCAGCAGCTCGCTGTTTCTTCCGATGATCTTGCTGAGCAATTGATCAAACTTCATATTGTATGAGACGTATTTGATGACACTTTTGCGAAGGTCGTCAACGTCATGTCATCATCTGTTTCCTCTGTGAAAGATGATTGCTGTGTTCTTATTCTATTACAGTCTTAATTTTCAGAATACTAAGTATGCGTATACATTGTATTGCACTTCATAATTAATCAAAGGTAGAGAGAGACCTAACCAATGTAATCTATACTTAGTCTGCAACACAAATATCCAATATTGATTCCTGCATTCTGGTAATCACCTTTTGCTTTGTACTCTTGCTCCAACCTTATCAATGTACCAGTCAAGGTCATTATCAGATCCTTGCTCTAAGTCGTCAGTATATGACTGCCGATGATGCTGAATGAAAGCTTTAATTTCTGCGAAGAATTTTCCACCGGGTTGAGATCAGAAGAGTACGGAGGTAAATACACCAGTTGGCTCCTCTTCCAACGCAAATTTGATCGATCTTTCCAGAAGAATGGAAGGATGTATTGTACATAACAGGAACAGAACTTGGCGCCGGGGATCCTCCATCAGTGATGTAGAAGTTCTTCAACAAAAGCTTCGAATAATAAAGCATCTGTGCCGCGTCAGAAGACGGGAAGCTAGGGTTTCGTCCTGAGTATATGTTGGGATAATCTGGTAGCGTTGATCGCGACGGGAGGAGTTATATTCTGAGAAAATATGACAGTAACCAGCACCTAAATTGGGGTCACGCGCTTTTCCTTCTTGTCGAGCGGTCTTGTTGGATCAACATTCGCATTAAGGGGCGTCGCTGCTCATGAACTCTGGTCCGTATACATCAAATCCATCAAGAACGAAGAGCTATATCTCATGAAGGCATCGATTCGGGTCCTCGAGTAGATTGTCGCAGAGAGATCCTGGTATAGTTGGGGTGATGCACTATGGCGGTCCAGGTTTGATGGGAGGGGCTTTGACCCTACCGAAGAGTCGCAGGTTAGACTGAATCATGGCAATGACGCACTTGCTGCAACTAGCCTTCTGCCATCTGATAGATAGTTAGATTATCACTGCTCATAATATCACGAGTTAATACGAGCGTAGTCTGCCCCTAGGTGAGAAGCGCAAGTATATGCGCCAACCAAGAAATTGAGGGAGCGTTGGAAGTTGGTGCGAGCTTACACATGGCAGGGAGTAAACATAATTCGCGCTATCATAACGGCCCGGCCATTTCTGGTGCACCAGAACTGATGAGGCGAAATGGCTCCTTTCAAACGTGATTTAGGGTTCTGGTATTTCAGGTTTCTAGAACTATTGCTACCTGGGCGGAGCGTATGTGGTGACACCAATATCCGGAGATATGCTACTGACCATACCAAGTGACTTTGCCCCTTGCCTGACTCTCAGAAACTTGCAGCAGGTCGGAGATAAGGAGGCGCCTATATTGTCTCATTCAATTCATGATGCAACAATCGAATGATGTCTGGGCCAGGTACATCAAATCCTCATTAATAAGCTTACAGGGTCTGGTCAAATACAATGCGCACGCGGGTCTAATCATTGGCGATGGTAGCAACTTGAATGTTAAAGAAATATTTACGAAAGACTTAATTGCTGATTGGTATTATACTCAGCCATTGAAGTGGTTCTGCCTCTGCTAGCCTGTAGCCAGATGATGCTAGGGACAGAGATCAAAGTCTGCAAGGTTTCACGACTTTGGTTTCGATATTTTGCGATATTCTAGGATCGAATATTGCCAGCTCTAGATTGCTAATCTAGGATACTTGTGTGGTTCCCTGCTTAAGCCCGCCAGTGTCCAAAATCAACTTTCCGCCCCACGGGAGTGCTACAATGGGGTGAGAGCTCGTATATGCGGAACACAGCCGTAAATCTTCCACGCAGGTGATATTCTTAGAACAAAAGAGGAGTTGGCATACAAGCCATGGACGCTGTTTGCTCTGGAGGTCTTGATCTTGCTGATATAGTTCAAGTTCTTTACATTCTCCAGGTTTCAATGCCTTCTGTGATGCTGCGCTAGCCACATATCCAGCCCATCTGTTCTGGAGATTGTACTCGAAATTACGAATTAATATCGCAATGTCTATCCTCATGGGCTTGAGCTGGATTGTAAGTTTTGTTTCTCCTCTTTTTTTCACCGTTTTCCTATTTTCCTCCTTCATCGAGTCTTGTCCTAACTACCAAAATTGACCACCAACGACGAAACAGCGCTGCTGTGCGTTCGGCCATGGAGTGCTATGTAGGAGGAGTGGGCGCTGGGACCCGTTCACATATGGTCCTTTCCAATTGTTGAAGGTGATGGAGTTATAGAAGATTCTTCCTCCGTCGGCGATAGCCTGGCTGAGACTAGTAGCCGGAGATGTAGGCGGAGAATGTATCTCCATGACCGATGAAGTTTTCCAACATGGCTTCGGTTCATGCGGGTACAGCTATCTTAAGGTTCTCATTTAAGATGCCTCCTCGTGGAGGTCGGACTTACCTGTTCCACGTTGCCCTATTTAGGTGATTAGATCGTTTTAATTTCAATAACAGGAGAAGCAAACATATTTGAAAATGAGCGTCCGGTTTGAGTTGACCGTGTATATGATCTGGTAGAGGGCTTTTGAGATATCTAAACTATGAAAGTAGGCGGCTTCAAGTTCAAGTTGTTCCGAGTTAACTAAGTCGACTTCACAATGTAAGGAAGTAATTGCCAATCATAGCATCAGGCAGGTATTGACCAAAAAACTCCGCAAAGTTCATACATCGGTGCAAGCTCGGGATGTTTCCCTTCTACCGGTCATTTCGTGGATACGAGGCTGATAGACTACTGCTTAGAAGACCGTATATGTATTATAGGCCCTCCGAAATACTCCGAAATATTGCAAGTCGCATTGGTTAGCACAAGTTGACGTCAATGCAGAACTACCAGGATCTTCTGATACGTGAAGAGGAGCGGTTTGGAACGTTCCGATGCTACTGGTGACTAACGTTGGTATAATTCTTGCAAGATGAAGACATTGTTCTTTTGTAGCCCCGGGGTTACAGAGGATTTTGGGAGTTGAATCTGAGCACAAATGCCCCCCCTCGATTTACGACCAATGAAAACGCTTGAGAAGGATACAGCAGAACAAGGATAATGATAATCCGCGCACTGGTACTCATGTGGTAGCCATAGGACATCTTTGGAATTGAAAGTAATACGGGTGCCATCGGGACTTATGCCGTAACCTTGAAATCGTGGTGCTTCCAGCCTAGGCTCACGGCTTTTTTCCGATACCAAAGATAATCGGATGATACCTTTCTCGGTGATAAGACATGAGTTGGTTGTATCAAAGCTTATGCATTTCATGCTCCACATAAAGGTGTCAAACCTTTGTAGGAATTTGCCGCTGCCGTTGCTGATATCCCAGGTCGCAATCGTACCAAATGAATTAGCGAAAAGAAGCTTGGAGTCACGCGAAAAGGCAACTGACTCAACCCAACGATGACCTTTTAATAGTTGCAGATAGTGCCTGCGGCCATGATTCACAATTTGAACATATTCATGAGAAGAATAAGCAAGTAGCTCAGAATCATGAGAAAAGGCAATTGCACTGATCTTCTTCATTTGAGATGTACCCCACAGTGTGTACAGGCACTTTCTGGTGCCAGTATCCCAGACCTGGATAGTACCATCGCATAAGCCGGATGCAAGCAAGCTAGAGTCGTCGGAAAAACAAACGCAAGCCACTTCATCAATTCTAGTATGCTCATTCATTGTCTGCAAGCATTGACCACTATTGAGATCCCAGACAGTTGCGACACATGACGGCGAGTAACCGAAAAGTAGCTTTGAACCGTAAGAGAAAGCCATTGAACTGATGAAATGACTAGTTTCGAGTACCCTTAGCTCTTTTCCATTGTTGGCATCCTGGATTTTGATACAATCTAACTGGTCCAAGGCAAAGGCAAAGGCAAGTAGTCGATAGTCTGGAGAAAGAATGACCAATGGCACTTGCTGGTTCTCATCCCGAGATTTGTGATCGTCGTCGCTAGTAATGTCCCATATTTTGATTGTCCCATCTGCTGACGCGGAGCATATAACTTGAGGATCATAAGAGAAGGCCACCGAGCTAACAGAAGAAGCATGACCCTCTAATGTCCTCAGACATGCTCCGGTTTTCGGCTCCCAGATTTTGACAGTGTAGTCCGCTGAAGCGGATGCAACCTGCTTGGAATCGTGGGCAAAACAAACTGATTCCACTTTACCAGTATGCCCACTCATTTTCCGTAGACATTTTCCGGTCCTAGTATCCCAGATCTTGACGGTTTCGTCAGATGAGCCGGAGACAAGCAGAGTAGAGTCGTGGGAAAAGTCAAGCGATGCTACTTGGTCCTTTTTATCAGGGCCTCCCAGGCTCCGTAGACATTGTCCGGTTATAGTATCCCAAATTCTGACAGTCCCGTCCCTTGAAGCAGATGCAACCTGCTTGGAATCGTGGGCAAAACAGACTGATGTCACTCTATCACTATGTCCTTTCATTTTCTGTAGACATATTCCTTTTTTGACATCCCAGACCTTGACGGATCTATCAGACGAGCCGGCGACAAGCAGAGTAGAGTCGTGGGAAAAGTCAAGTGATAATGCAGAGTCAGCAGGACCTTCCAGGCTCCGTAGATGTTCTCCGGTCCTAGCATCCCAAATTTTCATAGTCTCGTTCCTTCCCATAGATGCAGATGCGATCAGCTTGGAGTCATGAGAAATGCAGAACGATGTCACCCAATCGGACATGTATGATATCCATAGGGATCGCCTACTATTGGTGTCAAAAACTTTCACGGAATCAAATGAACCAATGACAATAAGCTGAGAATCCCGAGAGACTGCCATTGGAGAAAGGGGATCTTTCTTTCTTATCTCTAGTGTTTGTAGGCACGCATTCCAATCTTGCTCGATGCCTTCCGTTTCGGCTATCCATTTTGGCCCTTGGGATTCAAATTGGTCTCTTGTTATACTTCCTCTTGGACTGAATACTAGTGCTGTGTAGTAGACTTGCAGAGGCCGGCTCTCAATGACTGATCTGTGATATAGAGCAAAACGATACGCATCGTGAACTCTGCTCAACAACCCAGAGTTGATTCCCAAAGTCTGATTATATTTAAGTTAAAAGAAATCCGTTGTTTATGATGACCACGACACGCACCTCCAAATAATTTCTGAGCTTCAGGATTGAAGCTATCCCGGTTGGTAATATTCTCCAAAGGCTCAGTGCTTCGAGCCAATGAAGGTAATCTTTACAAAAGAAAGTCTCAACCGAGCTGCCATCATTGAAATTTCCATAGACTTCTGTTCGGCTATAGCATTCGATGAGGTGGTCGACCCAGTAGACACAGGCATACTGCATTGTGGCCAGCGGATCGGGAACCGGGCACCTGACCTGATCGATCGAATATCCAGGGGCACGTAGACCATAGACGTCACGAACCAGCCCTTCAGAGATGGCGTCCATTGATTTTGAAAACACATGGAAATGTATTTCTTCAGCCTCGGATGATATCTCCTTCTGAGCCGCCTTTTTGTCCAAAAACTCCTTCGCTGACTGATGCACGATGTACACAGTGTCTTCACGAATTACCAGGAACGATCCACATAGGACGATGGCATGATGCAGGAAGTCTAATTCATGATCGCGCGCATCCTCTGGAACTTCAACAAAGTGTAGCAGTTCCGATAATGTGATCGGTCGGTAGAGCATTGCAGCTAAGGCGATGATTCTTAGACAGAAGTCCTTCCCATCAGATTCACTTACCCTCTGCAACATGCGCTCATATAGTGCATCCAATCCAGGGGGGAATAGCTTCATTTGTGTAGTAGGATACAGGAAAGACTTTTTCATGAGATGCTCGCAAACCAAAGCCACCCAGAGAAATGTGCCGCCTGAGTTCTGAGTCAAGTGGTCTCGTACGATAGTTTGTGTTTCGGAATTCCACATTTTCCGCTGCGTCAACTGCCTCATCTTGTGTTGGATATAATGTTCAACCGCGTCAGAGACCGACTGAGCATTCAACTCAAGAGATAATTGTGCGGCACGGCTAAGTTGCTCATGAATAGAGGCATAGTTGCGACTGGAAACAACCCATTTGATTTTTGGGCACGAAGAATGTTCCATGATCATCGTGAACAGCTCTGTAAGACCATCGCCACACTCATCTAAACCGTCAATCACCAGGAAGGTAGGTTTCAACCGTTCGTCCTCTACGAACTCAGTGAAAATCTCCAATAAGTCGTACCAGGACCATATGTCTTGATACTTGTCAGCTTTCTTTCGCAAATGCGAGATCAGAGATGGTTGCTGGTCGATGAGCTGGCGGATTAGGCAGCGAAGTACAGCCGTGGCGTTGTTGAGTCTTGGATCGGTAGCTTGACAGAAAAAGAACGATAGTAATTTTGATTCCCCGATTGAAAGTTGCAGTTCATCAATGATGCCACACAGCAGCATAGTTTTCCCTTTTCCAGGGTCTCCACGGATCCAAAGAATTCGATGCTCTTGGCCATCCAGCCATCTTTTGAAGTCAGGATTGCTGAGGATCCATTCGTATACATCTTTCAGGAGGTCACCCTTGGTATTCTGAATACGTTTCTTTTCATTTTTGGGATCACTCCTCCATAGTTTATTCAGAACCTGGCGGTCTTGATCATCCATAACATAAGTGTCACTTTTAATTCTTAGCAGAGACACGCTAGGTTATACGGGGCAAGCAATAGTCACCTTGTGTCCCGTTCCCATCTGACCAGTTCCCCAAGAATCCTTTTGTACCCATTGTCATCAGAGGTATCGAACTTGACCATGTTGCGATGATTCGCTCGAATGCCAATTGAATTGTAGCCTTCAAGGGCAGCCGACTCCTTGGACACAACAACCCTGTCAACTATGGATAAGGGCAATGTTTCATAGAAACAGGTGACCTCAATTAATCGACCACCCTCTCGCTGCTCCCGGATCATGGACCAAAAATCAACTTGAATGGCCTCAAGTAGTTGGTTCTTAGTCTGGAGGATGTCGAGAAGTGACTTGTTAGTGGACTTGACAACACCAAGAGCTTTAGCTGAAATCTTGCCCCAGTCCGCCATCCACGACCCTTTATGGGGGGTCCCCAGGAAAATTATCCCTTTAGTACAACTGAAGATGCTCCGAAGGTGAGCTTCGGGATTGTGACGTGAGGACAGTATAGCTTTCTTGCAGACCAGACCGCCCAGGCTGTGAGTGACGAAAATGAGTGGACGAGATGACGCATTATGCTCTGCTCGCTCGGCAGTCAGATCATGGACAAGATTCGTAGCATGATCAATCAGTCGTTCGGTTCCAGCAACTGACTTGCGGACTACATAGGCGTCGTAGCCGTAGGTCATGATACGAGCCGTGGTGAGCTTTGGTGGAAGAAGGGTGCGTGGCCATGGTGCAGACTGCCCGTCGGCGGTCCAAGTGTTCTCTCGGTCTCCAGTTAAGCCGTGAATAAAACAAATGTCAACGGTTGCATCTTGGCAGTCATGTAGAATTTTGATTCCTTCTGGAAAAGAGGACGGTGCGGCGAAATCTTCTGTCGGTTCGATCGAGGCCACCGCGTGACTGGGTTGTTCAGATTCGGCCTCAGAAGGCGCGGGGCTTTCCCCTTTGATCAGATTTCGAAGCTTTTTCATGGTGTTATGGCGAGTTCAAAGCTCTGGGCTAAGCTATTTGAACATGAAGGGGACGAAATTGTCGTGATAAAGGCACCAAATTGGATCCTGACTTTTCAAGCAGTGATTTAACAGAGGCAGTCCAGTATCGCTGGGTCACGACGGAAGCATTTCTCGCAAGGAAAATTTGGAATGGGGGCTCTTCGAGATTAAGTCAGGTGCGGGGCTGGGCGACAATACTTGACGTGTTCACTCTTAATCCCTGCCACCCTGCAGCCGCAGGCATGCCGGAGCCACTGGGCATACAGTTTTTGGGAGGTGGAGTTGAGGTGGGCGTCTACACTGTGCACCTCATTGGCCCGATATGGGGTTCAAGTCAGACACTTCAAGCGGTTAGCTAATCTTAGGCTGCAATCTCAGTCTAAACCTGAGCGAGCGACAAGGGAGGGATGTAAATAGGGGGCAAAAGTCTGTGTGCATACCGCTTCACCTACCCCATCAAATACTTATGTATATTTGTGGTTACATATCCTACACCACCAATCCTTATTGGATCATACTAAATTCAATATGCTGAATAATCAGGTTTATATAGTTACAGAGTTGTCTTGCTTAATATTTCGTATGATAACCCTGGTTCGTATACAATCTATCTATCCTTCCTTCTTCCTATACTCAATATTAACGTACCAATCTTCGTCTAGTCTAACACGTCCTATGCAGCATCAATACACTCTTTAAGATAAGCCCGATCCTCTTCAGATCTTCTCGTCTATATTTGAATACACAAAGACAACGTTTTAGTATTTTCCAGACCAGTTTAATAGGGTTAAGATCAGGCGAGGATACAGACCAATCTTTAACGTATATCCTGTGCTTCTTAAACCAAACCTGTATATCTTTCGTCATATAGATCTTTTTGCTATCTTGCTAAAAAATCATTCCAGATTGATAGTGATCGATGCCATGGGGGAGGTGTAGGCGAGAAAATAAAAATGTAGGTGGTTGTTAGGGTGATGGTAATGGGTTCGAGCGCACACAGACTTTTGCGCGGTTGGTGTATCAAGGATGAATTTTGGAACATGCTAAGGACATTGAAATCATCTGTTGAACTGTTTTTGCCTCTGCTAGTCGGTAGACGGACGGGAAGAAAGCCAAGAGATCGAAATCTGTAAGATTCACGACTTCGGTATCGATCGATGATCTGCGATACTTTAGGATCGAATATTGACGGCTCCAGATCGCTAATCTAGGATTCTTCTCTGGATCGCTGCTTAACCTCACCAGTGTCAAAATCCTTTGCCCACTTTCATATTCCCTGCTCCGATGATTGATGATTCAGGACTTCTCCAAGTACCCTCAGCCGCACGACTGCTCCCCAAGATGCACCCTTCCATAACGTCAAAAGACACCCAAGCCCGAAGACTGCAACGATAATTGCCTCGAACCCATATCCAAGACCGTATCCAAACTTCTCACCCGAGTTCGGACTCCAGAACGGCACACTGAAGGAAATGACTCGATGAACGGTGTTGATAAGCTGGAGCACAGAGTCAGAATAAGCCTGGAGGCAGTCAACACCCTAAGTCTTGAGAGGATTCGTGACTACCTGGAGTCCGAAGTTTGCGATCGCAACTCTCGTGCATGGACTGATCCAATGTGTCTTGTTTTCCAGCGTGAAACCGAAGATCAGGACTCCGGATATGGCCAGTATAAGCCCGACATGCCAACAAGAAGACGTTCAAATCTTTCTGACTCCCCACTGGAAGCTCTGGAAATCCTCTGCCGCTCTCGCTTGTTAACGCAGTCGCTCATCGGTCCCATGATCTGCTCCGCTAGCAACGCACCGATCAACGGCCCAAGAAAGAAAAGACCTTGAGCTACCGGGCCGAAGCCGTATATCCTTGCCAGGGCAATCGGCACAATGGTGGACAGCCAGACTGAGACGATTGCAAATGTAACGCCATATGCAAAAGCAACGAGTACAACCTGAGGCGCTTGGAGCACGAGGAACGGCTCAAAGAAATGTCGGGGATTCAGACGAACGTTCCCGTGCCTAGGAAGAGGACATGGACCGCCACCAGATATGTTGCCTTTTTGCGACGTAACGTCGAATTCTTTGCAATGTCATTCGCCCCTGGGATCAGGATTGCGCTTGCAAAGCCAGGCCCCAAGGCGTAAAACTCGCATTGTAGTAAGATGATATGTTTTCGAAGGGAGGACCAATGCTGTACTTGTGAGATCTCGGATTGTGCACTTATGACCAAACCACCAGCAGTACTTACAATCGGAGAATCGGCAGCACTTGGCTCAATCGTATCTCGGGTCTCCCATTCGTGATGAGCAGTGTGCTCAGTTGTAATCTTGTCAGACAGAATCACGTAAAGACCAAGCGCTTATTGAAATCAAGCCTCTTTTGGGGGGCATGGATTATTTTGCTCTTGAGTGCATCCATGATACTCAGAAGGCCGGAACCTCATATATGAGATGAAAAAACATTCCTTGATGGCGGGAATAGCGGGACCCTTGGAAGATCCGCACAGGAATTCGCTGCATTTCATTCCTCGCAACCTCCCAACTAGTGGGTTGTACGGAATATCCTCCGCGTTTATTACTTCGGAATGGTTTACCCCACGTTTTAATTCAGTATACCCGAGGTAGTGTGGGGGATTAATCGAAAGAAGCTGATATTTTGGTTCGGCATCGTCAATTGTTGCTTCATAATAGTGCAGGGTATCCATAAGGGATTGACATTTGAAGGTTCAACGCTTGAATAAAACCATAGGCTGAAGGTCATCTAAACTCGAAGAAAAAAGCTTCTGGAATGATCTAGAGGCGCACCTGGCCACCATTCAACCGATCCCAGTCCCGGGCTGTGAAAGGAACATATGTGTTCCCTTGTAACCAGTACAGACGGTCTTTCTTAGATACCTTCGAAGGATCCACTCCCTCAGTTCGCAGCACATGCTTCTGTTGCTTCATATTCCCTGTCGACTGCATCTCTGACATCACGCGCACGAACAATGGAGCTGCGAAACGCGGTAGTTGCTGGAGGATAAGGGCAGCCAAGCTGTCCAGAGTGGCTTTCGCCGGTTCCAAAGCTGTATCGGACCCACTGCCCTTGGTCAGCTGCTCATTGAAGACAATAGCGGCGCAACCAGCACGTCCATCATGATTGGGCAGAGACACGCCGTAGACATTGGCTTCGTGGACCTCCGTATGAGCACCAATGACCTCGGCAACCTCGTTCGTCGAAACATTCTCGCTCTTCCAGCGATAAGTATCACCGATGCGATCGGAGAAGTACCAACGGCCATCGCGATCCCAGCGAACCATGTCACCAGTACGGAAAAACGCGTCACCCTTCTTCACGACATCACGGATGATCTTGCTCTGGGTTGCTTTCTCGTTCTGGAAGTAGCCCTGGAAGTTGGCACTGGGGTCAGTAGCATCGATGGCAAAAAGAAGCTCGCCGGGATCGCCACGAGGAACCTTCTTGCACAGCCCTGTTTTGGGGTCTCGCCATGGCTCCTGCGTCTCGTGGTCGACGTCCACGATGGCACAACCAGGGCCGAGGACCATATCACCGATAATGCCGTTCCGGCCGATTGCACCAGCGGCAAAGTCGTTGGATGAAAGATTCCATGACCCAGTAGTGCCTTCCGTCGCAGCATAGAATTCGGCAATGGTGGGAACATTAAAGCGATCCTTGAAACGGTTCCAAATGTCTGGGCGTAGGCCGTTGCCAAACGCTATACGGATATTATGCTTCTTGTCCAAGTTTTCTCCCGTCACCGGGTCAGTCTGAGGCGGTGCACCCAGAATGTATCGGAGAGTTTCACCCACGTATTGGATGATAGTAGCATGGTTCTCCCGAGCTTCTTTCATGAAATTCCTTGCTGAGAACTTTCGGCCAATAATAAATGTGGTGCCCGCCATCAGACAAGTTATAAATCCCAAGACAGAGCCTGATGAGTGATACAGAGGCATACACTGGAGGTGATCGTTAGCAAGGGTTAATTATAAGAAAGGCGGGGATATGTCTCACTGTATAAAACCGATCTTCCTTCGTAAGCTCCATCCAGTCAGCTACGAAGCAACTGCCAGCCCAGCATTTGTTCCAGCTAACGATAGCCGGCTTGGGGAGACCTGTGGTGCCACTGGTATAGATCAGCAACGCCATGTCGCGTGGTAGCACACCCGCTCGCTCCTTATCATCTTCTCTCCTGGGCTCCGTCTCCAAAACCTGCGATTCCACTTCAGATGTCAAGAAAACGACCTGAACGGGCCCTTTCCCGTCGCGGAAGTCGGAGGAAGAGAAGACTTCTAGCTGCTCAGACGGGAAATTGTTGCGAAGTTCTTCATCCACGAAAAGAAGCCTGGCTGAAGATGTGCGGACAGAGTGAACTAGAGGCTTGCCAGTCAAGTTATAATTGATAAATGCGGGAACAGCTCCGATGCTCCACAGCCCAAGAACCATGAAGATAAAGGTGGAGGAGTTCATGCAGTCAACGGCGACAATTTCTTTTCGTCGCACCCCATGCACTGTCTTGAACCATGTTCCATATCGGAGTGCCGTTAAATAGACCTCATGCGACGTCCATGACTGGCCGTTGTAGACAATAAATTCGTGGTCCTTAGTCGCAGGGTTCAAAGCCATGTTTTCCAAGACATAGAAGATGTTCAGACGGTCGCCACGTTCCGCAAGACGACGCTTCAAGGTCATCTTAAGCAGTCCTCTGATCAGATTTAGGTCGTAGAATATGGAGTACTTGGCGTTCAGGTAGGCATATGCGGTTGTGACGGCAGGGAGAGCAATGCTCCACGGAATACCTGCCGCGAAAAGGTTGTCATTAGGATCCTCCAGCAATTTCAAGGTCATAGAATGACAATGGATTGACGGAACTTACTCGGTATTGGTAGCAGTGACATAATTGCAGTTGTGGCGTTATCGAGGCTAGAACCAGCAATGCGAATGCGGACAATCAAGCTGCAAGAGCTGGACCTGCCGTGGTAGTTGCAAAATTAGAGCAGCACTTGCCACCGTGAGAGTGGAGCGCAGTTAAAGGGAAGGGGCTGGGATGATTATGTCGCAAGGTTGTCAGGGAATAAAGAAGGAAAGAAAGCGGTTTCGTGATGCCGCGGTCCCCGTGAAGACCCGCCACGGGATCGCTGCTTCGGGGCAAATACATGCCTCCCGGTGGACCTCCAAGTGGCCACAATCTTGTACAGAATGCCTCAGATTACTTGACTGCGGTCCCGTTAGGATGATGTCCCTTTCTTTCTTATGTTTTTCTTCGTCAAAATATAGGCTCAACAGTTCTATTTCTCTCATTTTAAGACGGTTTTTTAAGACTGTATTTCACCCTGTTATCATTGCCAGCTTGCGTACATAACCAGTCCTGGTCTAGCGCCGGCATCTCGGCGCAAAGTGACACTTCACATGGGTTGAATTATTGGCCGTGCTAATCACTGCTCCGCAGCTGCTTCCCCACATCGGCGAGTCCACCTTGGGAGTCTAGATACTTGGATGGATAAGACCGACATACTGCAAAACTGTGCTTTCAGTCAGTTGAAGTACGACAGTAGAAAGGATTATGAGCAGGTCTGTTGCGAAGCAGGCTATGTAACCCTAAAATGCAGATAAAAATATTGGCGCGCTATGGTTCTATACACTTGATTGGATGCAACTGCAATTATTCAGGGGCCTTGACAGTATTCTTCTTTAACGTAGGTACGTCTTCGAATCCTTCCTCCATGAATCCTGCCAAGGCCTCGAGGGCCTGTTCGAGAAAATTCGTCTCGCAACAATAGCCGATGCGAACGTAGCCCTGGAATTCTTTGCTTCCGCCAAAGCAGTGGCTCCCAGGCACAAGCATTACCCCGGTATTCTCAAGCAGCCTCTCGCAGAATACAACATCGTCAATAGGCTTACCCATCTTGGAAAATTTAACAAATGCGGTTGTGCCAGCGCGGGGCTTGACCCATTCGCATCCCCAGCGATGGGATTCAATAAACTTCTCCAAAAGAGCGAGATTCGTTCGGCCGAGATCGAGATTTCGCTTCAGGAGGTTATGGATACATTCCGGCGCTAATGCAAAGCTGGCCACCGCGTCATCGATCTGACCCACCGAGATGGTGGTGTAATCTCGCGAAGCAGCGCATGCCTCTATTATGAATCGATCACGCGACGCGATCCAGCCTACGCGGAGTCCAGCTAGGCTGTATGCCTTTGATACTGATCCGGTTGCGACAGTCTTCTCATATCCAAGCGACAGAACTGAGGGAGGGAATTGCGGATCCGCGGGGCTAATGCTGTGGAACAGAGGGCGGTAGACCTCGTCAGCGTACAGTATGATGGAGGACTCGCGTGCGATATCGGCCAGGTCCTCGAGCGTATCGCGATAGATAATGGCCCCAGTAGGATTTTGGGGGTTGCTGGGAAAGCGGTCGCGTTAGTGCCTGCAGATCTGTCCGACTTCTTAATCCAACGCACTTGATAATGATCATCTTAGTGTTAGGGCGAATAAGCTTCTTCAGCTCGTCGAGGTCAAGCTGCCAGCCATCTTTCTCCTTCGATTTCCACAGACTGACCTCGGCTCCCAATGACTCAGGAACCGAGTACAGCTGTTGGTATGTAGGATAATGACAGATGACATGATCGCCTGGGCCGATTAGGGTATACAGAGCAAGGAAATTGGCTTGGATAGCACCAGGAGTGATCAGGACATTGTCCGCTGGAAGTGGAGTGGGTGTTTTGGCGGAATATAGGTTGGCCAAGGTCTGACGCAGATTCTCGGATCCTCGAATGGCTCCATATGTGAGCTTGGTGGTTTGCAGCTGGGCTAGGGGATTGGAGTCTTTGTCTTCAGAAAGTTCCCGCAGGTCATCCACTGAGAGAGAAGCGCAACAGGTCTCGGCAGTGTTGTATTTAGCGATCATCTCATACTTGTCCATCCACTAATAGTCCGTCAGAGTCAGTTCAGAGCACCTCATAGGACAAGAGTCCAGAGTAAGCGCGGGTCACACGGCCCCGGGGGAACGCCGAGGGGGAGCAAAATATACCTGTTCCACTGCGAACGCTTTAATGTTCACCATGATGCTGGCTATCCCCAATTATTGGGTAAAAAACCTAGTTTCCTTGACGGCTACTGCCTGCTTTTGTCGTGAGCACTGCTGTTGCCTGCGACGACAGGGGAAGATGTGCTCTACTACACAAAAACCTAAAAACAAAGAGTACGGGAGTCACGTGGCATCCCCGCACGCAAAGAGCTGGAGCTGCCCCAATTCGGACGTGATGGATATACTAGGATGCGGACATAGGCATAGGGTCCCTTAGGAAATAGGGAGGAATGGTAAATGAGCTTGCGCTGCTGATAGACCGTGATAAACAGTATTTAGATCTCTTCAACGTATTAGTTACATATTGCCTAATGCTACGTAAGCCTCGTGCAAGAACAAAAACAAGCGATCTTCCAATGATAAGCCTATGACCCTGCGGGTGCTGTCCACGGGTTCCTGGCGCTAAGGTGTCCGCCTCTCCGCCCGCGTCATCATCACCTGCTCGGCCTGACCTCCGCTCGGCATCTCCCTTAAACTCTCCCTTAGACTCTTCAACCAGTGCCAGTTCCCATGCTTAGCTCACCCTCTCGTTAAGTGTTGCCGGCGATCCTCGCACCTATTCTTTGGTCGTCGGTCTCTGTGACGGCTTCGTTGACAGGGATTCAAGCTAAATCCCTACTCGTCATGCGGTCGGCATTGACCTTCCTTCTGGGGATCGCTCTAGCGACCCCGACGACCGCATATGCAGTGTGGGAGGACTTTTCTGATGCAAACTTGATGTACAGACCCGATTCTATCTTTGAACGAGCCGCCGACAACCCGTCCTGTTTCAACTGTCAACTCGACTCCTACAACTGCACCCACTTCGCCGACTGCAACAAATACAACGGCAAATGCTCCTGCCCTCCCGGTTTCGGCGGAGATGACTGCCTCACACCAACATGTGGCTCCCTAGCTGATGGCCAGAATCGATTCCCAAGAACGGGCGGCTCCTGCGAATGTAAAGATGGCTGGGGTGGCATCAACTGCAACGTCTGTGAGCAGGACAGTGCCTGCGATGCGATGATGCCCGAAGGCAAAGACGGAGCATGCTATAAGGATGGTGTTACAGTCAAGGAGAACTTTCAGATGTGTGACGTGACCAACAAGGGTATCTTGAATCAGCTTGGAGATCGCAAGCCACAGGTTACCTTCTCCTGCACTGCTGAAGATCACACCTGTAATTTCCAGTTCTGGGTCGGACAGAAAGAATCATTCTACTGTGGTCTAGACAAGTGTAACTGGAACATGGATGTTCAAGCTGATCAGAATGTCACCGCTTACGAATGCGAAACTATGGATTGCAGGTGTATACCCGGTCGTTTCCTCTGTGGTGAGAACGGCTCGGTCGACATTGGGGTGTTCCTCGACCAGTTGATCAAGGGACCCGCGTCCTTCACGACGACTGCGACAAACGAAGGCACCAAGAGCACTTTCTCAGAAAAGGAGATGAACGGTCTTATCAAGACTTTCTTCGGTGAGCCCAGCATCTATCTTTCCTGCAATGCCGGAGAGTGTCTTTATAAGACCGACTTGCCAGGCTACCAGCGGCCTGTCAAGAAGATCAATACCCCTCTCATTGCAGGTGTTATTGCTGGCTGTGGCCTCTTTGTCGTGGCCGTCATCTTGCTCGTTTGGTATCTGTCTCGACGAGCTGCCCGTCGTGGCTACCTTCGTCTCTCTCTGTCAGACGACTCGGACGACGATACAGCAAAACTGCTATCTGAGCACCGCCAAGCGGCTCTATACTGGGAGAACGTGTCCTACGATCTAAACGGGAAAGAAATCCTGTCGAATATTCAGGGCGCCTCCACTCCCGGTGAGATTACTGCTATTATGGGAGCCTCTGGAGCCGGAAAGACCACTTTCTTGGACATCTTAGCCCGCAAGAATAAGCGTGGTACTGTCCATGGTGACTTCTACGTGAATGGCGAGAAGATGAGCCATGAGGATTTTAAAAGCATGATTGGCTTTGTTGATCAAGAAGATACGATGCTTCCTACCCTGACGGTTCATGAGACTATCCTCACCAGTGCATTGTTGAGACTTCCCAGGGATATGACTAGAGCAGCGAAGGAGCAAAGGGTATATGAAGTGGAAAAGCAACTTGGGATTGGTCATATCAGAGACCAGATTATCGGTTCTGAAGAAGGGAAAGGCCGTGGCATTTCTGGTGGCGAGAAGCGCAGAGTCGGAATTGCCTGCGAATTGGTCACCAGCCCTAGTATCTTGTTCTTGGATGAACCAACCAGCGGTCTGGATGCATTCAACGCATTCAATGTGGTTGAGTGCTCTCGTCACGTTGGCCAAAACGTATAACCGTACTGTCATTTTCACCATCCACCAGCCTCGCTCCAATATCGTTGCTCTCTTCGATCGATTGATCCTCCTTGCAGGAGGGCGCACTGTATACTCGGGTCCCTTCTCTTCTTGCCAGGCGTATTTTGACCAAATCGGCTACTCTTGCCCGCCGGGCTTCAATATTGCTGACTACTTGGTTGATTTGACCATGCATGCTGGTGGCAGCCAACCTTTCACGGACGAAATGAATTCTCCGGTGGAAGGAAGGCCACCTAAGACCGCTTCGAGTAGTTTGAGAGCCATCAAATCTGTTGCGAGTGCATCAAATGTGAGCTTCGAGGAGACATCCAGCGGTACTACAGACCCAACTCGGCGATCGATGCATAAGCACAAGCTCTCATTAAAGCAGCAACAAGAACGTCAACTTTACTCTCGCCGAAGTTATGCTGAACAAGCCCCGGAACACCAAGACTGATGATGAAGACGCCACACTCGAGACCGTCGAGAACACAGACCAATGGCTGCGTCTTTCGCGCCAACAGGGTGATGTCCCCCCACAAGTATTAGAAGATCCAGATCAGCTTCCTCCGCCCGCCCCTGGCCAAAGTGACCTTGATATCCTCGTCAGCAGCTTCGCTGAATCTGATGTGGCCAGCTACGTCCACGCCGAGATCGTGGCTGCAGTGCAAAGTGCACAGGCTGCTAACGGTTCCACGAATTCGGATGCCCTGGGTGGACCCGTGCAATGTCAGCCCCAAGGCTTTGCTCGTATCAGCCTGGGACGGCAATTCTTGATTCTGTCTCAACGTACCTGGCGAAATCTTTACCGCAATCCCATGCTGATGCTCACTCACTATGCCATCTCGATCCTCCTTGCCGTCTTCGCTGGATACCTCTTCTACGGTCTGACAGACGATATCAAGGGCTTCCAGAACCGCCTCGGTCTGTTCTTCTTCATCCTTGCCCTGTTCGGGTTCAGCACCCTGACAAGTCTCACGGTATTCTCCACCGAGCGCCTACTGTTTGTGCGGGAGCGTGCCAATGGATATTACCATCCGATCACGTACTTTGCGTCTAAGGTGCTATTTGATATTGTACCCCTGCGACTAATTCCTCCCATCATCATGGGTGTCATTGTTTATCCAATGACGGGGCTCATTCCTGCGTGGCCCGAGTTTTCACGGTTCATGTTGATTCTTGTTCTGTTCAACTTGGCCGCGGCCAACATTTGTCTCTTCATTGGCATCGTCTTCCGTGATGGTGGTGTCGCCAATCTGATCGGAAGTTTGGTTATGCTCTTCAGTCTGCTGTTCGCCGGTCTCCTGTTGAACCATGACGCAATCCCAGCGTCTGCGCTATGGCTACAAAGTGTAAGTATCATCCGCACTCCGCTCATCCGGGAAAGTACTGTGAGATTTCGACTAACACAAAATGCAGCTTTCCATCTTCCACTATGGATTCGAGGCTCTCATCGTGAACGAGGTCACTTTTCTCACCCTCATTGATCACAAGTACGGGCTGGATATCGAGGTACCGGGCGCCTCAATCTTGAGTGCCTTCGGCTTCGACAATCTCGCCTATTGGTACGATGTTGGTGGGCTTGCTGTCATCTCAGCCGTCTTTATTGTGATTGCATATGCAGCCATGCATTTCCTTCTTGTTGAGAAACGATAAGCGAGAAGCTAGACGCTTCAGTCCTGAGAAGATGGCTGCAGGGCCATCATTTCCATTTTGTCATGTTTAAATTCCGGGGTTCTTTCTTTGCAATCTTGGATCGGTTTATGAATACTAGGAACAAACATTATTCAAGAATAATCGCGACCAGAAACCGAAGGCCGATCAGATGTACATAGATCATACTACGATCGTCTATACCTTTGAAATAGAGAGTGACTTCTGTATCCACAATTTATATTCGCGCCCCGGCAGCTCGAAAGCCCTGATGTGCAAGTAGATTCGGGTCCGGCGACAATATTCTCATCCGATGGGTTGCATTGGCCAACGCGTTTTGTAGGCGTCATTGCGGCTAATCGGAGCTTTTCTGCGGGCAGCGATGTTCCTCTCAAAGAATTCCGGTGGGGGAGCAGACATGCTAGTTCCATAAATGAGCTACATAAGCAGAAATACCCTTCCTGGAGCTTTAGCTAGAATCAAACTCCCTCTAAGCGGTGTTGCTGGAGTCTTGCGCCTCGTGAGTGGCGAATGGGGTTTCCCCAGCCCCTCCGGTTAACGATGGCGCTAATGCCCGCAGTTGCTGCCCACCGCCGACCACTTCAGGTTCAGTCGGATTCGCAAACCTAACCCCCCCTCAACCTTCTGCCCTCACGACTCTACCCCTTCTGCCCAAGCTTAGGCATTACCCGGACCATCTTCTGTGAGTGCGCCTCGATAACCTCCCTCCAGGGGTACACGCGATGCCCCTGGCCCCAGATACGAAGAACCCCACAAAACTTGTCTCCAATTCTGGTCTTGCTGTCCGAACGGACTGAGCAACTTCCCAGAACCCTCACACATACCTCCAACCGAGCACAGAGCACAGAACTTATCCGTTTCCCAGTCTCGACCTCCTCCTTTTCGCATCGTCTCCATCATG
Source organism: Penicillium chermesinum (assembly GCF_028974085.1). NCBI lineage: Eukaryota > Fungi > Ascomycota > Eurotiomycetes > Eurotiales > Aspergillaceae > Penicillium > Penicillium chermesinum. Next base: position 808,383 of record NW_026695315.1, read on the forward strand.
TCCGGCGAAGCGTGGCTTTACCTGTTGTCGGTGTTGATCAACGCCGTCAACCTCTTCCTCCAGGTCTTCTTCACGATCATGTACAGTGATCTTGAGTGGTAAGTGCTACTTCCAACTGCGGTTTCCCAGTTCAACTCTGGAGCTCCACATTTCACAGCGACATGGCACTGACTTTGACTTCTCTTCCTGCATAGTGACTACATCAACCCCATCGACCTCTGCAACCGCTTGAACGCCTACATCATCCCCGAAGCCGCTGTCCACGCTTTCCTCACCTTCCTGTTCATCATCAATGGCTACTGGCTCGCCATTATTCTGAATTTGCCTCTCCTCGCTTTCAATGCGAAGAAGTTAGTCACCACCCTTTTTCGGCTTCCTCCTTTCCATCTATCTGTCGAAACCAAGGACTAATTGAGGTTTTCGTATAGGATCTACGACAACCAGCACCTTCTGGATGCCACCGAGATTTTCCGCAAGCTGAATGTCCACAAGAAGGTTCGTTCAAGTGATCCCGTTTGGAATAAAGGCCCCATACTGACCCTCGTGCTACAGGAATCGTTTATTAAGCTAGGATTCCACCTCCTCATGTTCTTCTTCTACCTCTACAGCATGATTGTCGCTCTCATCCGTGACGAAGGACACTGACTTCGCGACCAGACCGAGTATGCTATGCGCCACGGCCGTCCTGTCTAGCTTATTAAACGTTTTCTCGACAAAAATTAATCTCGGAGACATGTCGCGTTTCATGCCGTCTTCATGATGCCCACGTCTTTAATCTATATTTGCTGCTGGGGGATATGATGTCAATTGCCTTGCAAAATTGAGGGTCCTTGAGTTATACCTGGCTTTCGGAGCAGATAAAAACCAAATACTTGATTACGAGATTCTGTTGTCTTCGAATTTGAGATAGACGGTCGTTGCTGATATTCGGAGATGATAGAGATTGTGGCTAGTGGTGGTGTTGATTGCTTTGAGCGGGCGTTTGGAAGAGGCCTACTAGTGTATTCTCTTCTGGCGTCATGCTTTTATTTTGTGTTACACTTGTCTGTCCGTCCTGTGTTCCTGCGGTGTCTTTCGGCCTGTGAGTTGTATATACCTCCAAGCGGTTTGGCAATGAAGAGCGTACGATACCCAGTTTGGTTAAGCTTTCACCTTCATTATGAAAACATATTCAGTGTTGCGTATGGGAATATCGAGGTTTAGATAAAAACAGTACTAATATGATAGACCAGCCTGAGGCCATTGTACCATCTGGGTAGGAGATACGCTTGTTCCTGTCCCAAATCGTCCCAAGGTTCCCCAGAGCGGTTCGCGGTCTTCACTAACGGCCTCTCCGCGCGCCCGTAAAAATCCTCCGACAACCTCTCTACTCAACTTATCGGTCGCGTGAGAGCTCCAGATTCCTCTGGAGTAATACGACACAATGTCAGGATTACCTGGCGCTGGCTATGAATCTGTTGGCGATGAGGCCCCTACCATGCCTAAGTCCTCCTTAACGACCGCGACTACGATCGTTGCGGCTCCAGAAGTCAATACAGAGGTTTGGTTCCCTGAGCTCCCGTGTCCTTCTTCACGACTCAGAAAGCCAAGTCTGGGCTTTGCAGACGATCTAGATAATGCTAACAGCCGAATAGGATCATGCGCACATGCAGATGACCCTTGCGAACACCTCGTCAAACGCCCTCACCTACAACGCCACCTACGATGATCTTATGCGACCATCTCAAGGCCCCGCCAACCCTTTCAAACCCGCCGACGCAGGGAATGGCGTCAAGCGCAAGAATGTACCAGCGGGCTTTGCGGAAGAGACCGCTATTAGCGAAGCGACCTTCGCCGCTCAACACCGCACCTTCCAGAGCCTGGGCTACACGCGCAACCCCACCCGTCCAGATCAATTCGTGGGTGATGTGAATAAGGCGTCCCAGTACGGCGGTCGTGATGTCGTTCAGATGAAACCCACGAAGGAAGCATCAGCAGCATGGCGGGCGAAGCGACAGAAAAAGGGTGACTCGAGTATCGTCGAGGGGAAGGCGCCTACCTAGGCCCCTGGGCCAAATATCAAAACGAGCTGAAGTACGAAGATGTAGAGGTTGCCGATGGCGAGGAACGCGAGCTCGCCAGCGACGAGGAATGGGTGGAGGAAGACGAGGAGGAGTCATACGGGCCAGCCCCCCATGCCTGCCATGAGCAAAGCGGCGACCGACTACCAAGCAGACTCTACAACGGAGGAGAGCACCGAGTTCCACGGCTCAGCGGAGACGGATTATCTGGGCCGCACATACATGCACGTTCCCCAGGACCTGGATATCGATCTGCGCAAGGAGCCGGGGAGCATCAAGAACTACGTTCCCAAGAAGCTGGTGCATACCTGGAAGTCACACACAAAGCCCATCACCTCTTTGCGCTTTTTCCCTCGATCAGGCCATCTGTTGCTCTCGGCGGCAGCGGATGGAAAGGCCAAGATTTGGGATGTATACCACCAACGCGAGCTGCTGCGAACATTCTCTGGGCACACGAAGGCTATCACAGACACCGATTTCCACCCCTCAGGCAAGACTTTCCTTACCGGGTCTTATGACCGCCAGATCAAGCTCTGGGATACCGAGTATGGCAAGTGTCTTGGGCGATTCTCAACCGGCAAAACGCCGCACGTCGTGCGCTTCAATCCCAGCGCTGAAAACTCACACGAGTTCCTGGCTGGTATGTCGGACAAGAAGATCGTGCAGTTCGACACCCGATCCGGCGAGCTTGTCCAGGAATATGACCACCATCTGGCCGCCGTCAACACCATCACTTTCGTTGACGGAAACCGCCGTTTCATCACTACATCTGACGACAAGTCTCTGCGTGCGTGGGAGTACGGCATTCCTGTTCCAATCAAGTTTATTGCCGAGCCATACATGTTCGCCCTCACGCGTGCTACGCCGCATCCCAATGGCAAGTACGTTGCGTTCCAGTCTGGTGATAACCAAATTGTGGTCTACGGGGCTACCGATAAGTTCCGACAGAACCGCAAGAAAAGCTTCCGAGGTCACAACACTTCAGGCTATGCTGTTGACATTAAGGTCTCGCCCGATGGACAATTCATTGTATCTGGCGACAGCGGGGGCTATGCTTGTTTCTGGGACTGGAAGACTGGCAAAATGTACCACAAAATTCAGGCGGGTGGGAAAGAGGGAGGTGCAGTCACCTGCTTGGATTGGCATCCGCAGGAGACAAGTAAGGTTGTCACTGGTGGACTGGATGGTCTCATTAGGTACTGGGATTAAGACTCCTCTCAGGGAGTTGTCTTTCGGTTGGAAATTTTTGGGCGTATCTATATTATCGCCCTCGGGGGCGTTCAAAATGATATGATTCAGCATGCCTGCTTCAACGCATATACACACGTACGCTTTTCTAGTAAACTATTTACACTGGAAAGGATGGGCAATTGTCTATGACAGACCTTAGAGGGGAGACTCGACCTAAGGCAACCCTGTCATGCTTCCCCATCCTTTAGCTAGAGGCTCAAAGACCATCCTAATAAGAAACATAATGGAACTCAAGCTCATGCAATGAATTTCCTCCACAAATCAACCACTCGCTGGAAAACGTCTTTGGCAGCTCCCACAGGCGGGTGCTTCCACAAGAGGACCGAAATCACTCCTAATCCAACGACCAAGCTGGATGTCAGACCGTACCCTAGCATCTCGCTTTGATGCTGCACAGCACGCACAACATCGGAGTACCGCTGGTTGCTAAAGCTGACTCGAGCATACTGGGTCTTCCAACCCAGGAACGGCAGCCGCTGGTCAATAGTCTCTTCCACCGCCTTTCTAACCTTGTACAACGGAGATTTCACACCCCATCGCATCTCCAGGTAGTTTTGCTTGGACAGGTCATTGATCGCATGAGCGTCCTCGCAGCGCTGGTTCGTGTACGCCTGGAACGCCACCTGCCGACGAACGCTGCGAGTATACACCGAAGAGTCAGAATCATAGACGCCGTGCTGATCCATTTTCTCGAAAAGGACCCGCACGTCTTCGAGGCCCGCATTGAGTCCTTGTCCGTAGAAAGGCAGGACGGCATGTGCGGCATCGCCGAGAATCGCAACACTCGAGGTGAAATGGTGTGGCTTGCACTTGATGCTGATCAGCGGAAGATGCGGATTGATGGCGAATTGCTCAGCGAGAGCCTCAGGCTTGATGAGTTCCGGACACACGCCCGGGAAGTACTCATCGAACGAAGCCTGGAGGCTCTGTGGCGAGCCCTCCAGGGAAGCGTAGAACGCTGATGGGGCGAAGAGAGTACATGTGAATGATCTGTCTGCAGAGGGAATGGCGATGAACATGTACTCTCTGCCTGGCCAGATATGGAGATGGTTTGGCGAGATGCGAAACTGGCCGTCCTCGGTGGGCGGGATCCGGAATTCACACCATAAGGTGTCAATATACTCTTGCTGATAGTCCACTCGGGCAAACTTCATCATATGGAATCTGCTGGCGGAATGGGCTCCATCAGCGCCAATCAGATAGTCGAAGGATACTTCAATTTCCGGCACTCGACCTGCCACACCCAGAGCATCGGCCTGGGGTGTCTCGCCTGGGATGCGACGCTCAAACCATGCTTTGTTGCTTCTGAAATCAGCACCCGTCAGCTTATGATTGAAAAATAGCTTCACGTTCGGAGTCCGCTCTAGTTCATCCAATAGGGCATTGTTGAGAGTACCCCTGTCGACCGCGTTGATAGCCTGGGGTAGAGATCAGTATCTTATCGCGGAACATTTCCCATGCAGGGCAAATGCATGTACGCACCCGTCCGTGCACGTCATAGGCCTGAGCGGCCTCCCACAATGATCCGCCCTCTCGGCCGTGGATCATGCGGCCATACATGGGGATGGTGTCGCGGAGGACATTCTCGACGAGCCCATCTCGTTCGGCCTGTTTGATGGAGTTGATGCCACGTTCTGACAGGGCCAAGTTGATCGATTTGGTGAAGTTCAATGGCACCGTTTCGGGATTGCGGAGATCTACGGATGCAAGGAAAAGTTATTGGTTTTTTTCTTCGGGAAATTTCGCAGCGGTCATGCAGCAAATAGCACGGCATCACGACTTCAAAAGAGCGTTTCTTGAGGATCTGCCTGTCCAATACATCGGTTGGACATGGCGCCAGGGACCTTGTGAGCCGCATGCGTTATATAAATGATCGCTTCCCGGGACCCTCAAGCGCATGTTGTAGGGCACCATTGTGGTTTCGCGGGGCGCTCTTTGCGGCGACTTGCAATTCCAAACAGGCCTGCCAGGTGCAGCAATCAAAGAAACAACCATGTCTGACTTACCTCCGCGTAGCTCATATACTTCAACTTCATCACCACGGGAAGCCGCATACAGCGCCGCAAGGGACCCCACTGGCCCAGCGCCCACCACGACCACCTTCTGCTTGGGAGGAACTGCAGTCATTCTTCAGCAGGAGAGAGTACCCAAGGGATGATGTGGTATGATTAACAAGCACTTAAGGGCTCAATTGAGGCATCACGTGCTGCGACATCGGCTTTTGCTCTTTTTCCTAAAACGTTATACCGGCGTAAGTCCGATCTGATGACTCAGACCCTGGGGGCGGAGGCGACCCTGGCGGCTTGTGGCCTGGAGGGTTAGGCAGCGATGCGAAATTTTGGGCTAGTCCATTCTAGGCTTAGTGTCTCTTCGAGAAGCCTTCGACTCGGGCATCTTTAAGATTTCGAGACTCTTACTTTTCTTCCCCAATTCGTCCCATTTCAATCTCCGAATTCCTCCGGCCTGCCTGTGCTCCTTCTCAGCGCATCATGGCTGCCGCGGTTACTCGAAAGTGCATCGGTGTCGACTGTGCCAATGATGCCGGCACCCTGCAGTGTCCCACTTGTCTGAAGGCGGGGACGGACAGTTTCTTCTGCTCGCAGGATTGTTTCAAGCGAAGCTGGGTAAGCGCACATACAAAAGCTCGGTAGTAGCGCGTGGCGCGAAGCGAGTCCTTGTTATGTTTATCTGTTACTAACCATGCTCGACCCTTCAGAGTGACCACAAGACTATCCATAAAAAGAGTAATATCCTCTCCAACCTACGCATTCCGAAGGTAGTTTCTGAACCTGATCCAGCTACCGGCCTCTTCAACCCCTTCCCGTCCTTCCAGTACACCGGCTCTCTCCGGCCAGTGTATCCTCTGTCTCCCCGTCGTACCGTCCCCAAGTCTATTCCGTACCCCGACTACGCCGGAGATGGTATCCCTCGCTCCGAACAGCGCCTGTTTGGCCAGCACAGCATCAAGATCTTGAACAAGGAAGAACAGGAAGGTATGCGCCGGGTTTGCCGCCTGGCTCGTGAGGTTCTCGACCTTGCGGCGGCTGCTGTCAAGCCCGGTGTCACAACCGACTACATCGACGAAGTTGTGCACAAGGCCTGTATTGAACGCGAGGTAAGGACAATACGCGCAACAAATTTGGTCGACAAGCGGCTAACAAAACTCGAATCTTAGTCGTACCCTTCTCCCTTGAACTACATGCACTTCCCCAAGTCAGTGTGTACCTCGGTCAACGAGACGATTTGCCACGGTATTCCCGACCAACGCCCCCTCGAGGATGGAGACATTGTGAACATCGATGTGACTCTCTACCACAAGGGTTTCCACGGTGACATCAACGAAACCTATTACGTCGGCGACAAGGCGCTCGCAAACCCCGATGCTGTCCGCGTGGTCGAGACCTCCCGCGAGTGTCTTGACAAATCGATCGAACTCGTGAAGCCCGGTATGCTTTTCCGCGACCCCGGAAACGTCATCGAGAAGCACGCCAAGAGCCGCAACTGCAGTGTTGTCAAGACCTACTGTGGCCACGGTATCAACCAACTTTTCCATTGTGCGCCTAACGTGCCACACTACGGCAAGAACAAGGCCGTGGGCACTGCTAAGCCTGGCATGTGCTTCACTATCGAGCCTATGATCAACATCGGTACTCACCGCGACCGCACCTGGCCCGATGACTGGACCAGCACTACTCAAGATGGGTCCCTCTCAGCGCAATTTGAGCATACCCTCTTGGTAACCGAAGATGGAGTAGAGGTTCTCACGGCTCGCCTGCCAACCTCTCCAGGTGGGCCAGTGCCGATGCCCGTATCAGCATAAGAGGAGCATGGTAAATGATCGAAAGCGGCGTTGCATCATACTCAGATACCATTTGCAAGTAAATTCACGACACGTTTATGTCTTCATGCCGGACTCAGATTTCGTTTCTCCATAGAATACGAATATTCTGACGCAATAGCATAGTTGAGCCAATCCCATCCAGCCTCATTCAATTACTGAGCAATGCTTATCGTAAGCCCCACATCGATCGTCAAGCCTTGAACTTAAGCCTTTGCGAAATTTGCGAAACCAGGCTTAATCGAGTGCGATGGTGCGTTTTGGTAATCTGACAAAGTCATAAAGACATTGTGAATCTCCGAAACCATATTGGCCCTCTATTGGATCTCAGGTTTCAATCTAATCTCCTTGGCGCTGGAGGCAGTTCGTCCACTGCCCCACGAACCTCACCACAGCACCATCGGAGCCCCATCATCAAAAGCCCCACATTCCTCCACTTGAGGATCAGCTACACAATTACCAGCGTCATTTCGCCTCTTTTTCCTTCCCAGCTCTTTCCCCGGAATAATTGTAATTATCGCCCGGAGAAGCTCAATTCCCACAAATAAATCTCTCCCTGAGGCAACACCGATCAAGCAACAAGCACAATGGCAAGCAAACTCCACAGCGCACCACCTTTTCGCGCCGAGCACATGGGCTCCCTGCTGCGTCCGGACAAGCTGCTCGAAGTTCGTGCCAAGATCCGCGACGAAGGGTTGTCCGAAGAGGCAGCTGGTCTGCCCGCCGTGGAGAAGGAAGCCGTTGCAGACGTGGTCAAGCTCCAGAAAGACGCCGGCTTCAAGGCCATTGGGTCCGGCGAGTACAACCGGACCCGGTTCTGGGGTCTGATGTGGGATGAATTTGAAGGTGGGATCCCTAACCTGAGCGAAATACCCTCAGTTGATAACCATGGTCGTGAATGAAAACTTCGATTGCTAAACTCCTATCCAGGAACCATCCGTCTCCAAGACGCCGACGCCTCCATCTTCCGTCTCTATCACCCGGATGTGGTCAGTCTTATCGAGAAAGACCGCAAGGTCATGCCGGGCGACTCCGTGATCGCCGGCTCGAAGCTCTCCTGGAACCCTGCAAAGTCCACCTCCAACCTCCACGAGCTCAAGCTGGTGCAGCAGGCCCTTCCGGAAAGCGAGTGGGGCAACATCAAGCTGACGATGATCACTCCCGCTTGGTTCCACATGCGGTACAAGCAAGGCAAAGCGTACACGCCCGAGGCCTACGCCAACGATGCCGAGTACTTCGACGGCGTGGCCAAGGTGTACCAGGCGGAGCTGGACGCCCTGTACAAGGCGGGTCTGCGCAATGTGCAGTTCGACGACCCCGGCATGGCTTACTTCTGCTCCAAGGAGTTCCGCAAAGGCTGGGAGGAAGATAAGGACAACGAGGGGACGGTGGAGGACCTGCTTGATGCGTACATTAAGTTGTACAATGATTCGATTAGCAAGACGCCGGAAGACATGCATACGGGGATCCATCTGTGCCGGGGCAACTTCATTGGTGGGCGTCACTTTTCGGAGGGATCGTACGATATTATCGCGAAGAAACTGTTTGAGAATCTGAACGTGAACACGTTCTATCTGGAGTATGATACCGAGCGGGCTGGGGGCTTTGAGCCTCTCAAGTATCTTCCTAAGAACAAGAATGTTGTGGTGGGAGTGATCAGCACGAAGCTCCGGGCGCTGGAGGACAAGGAGGCGATGAAGGAGCGCATCTACAAGGCTGCCGAGTTTGTGGCTTCGGGCAGTGGGGAGTCGCGGGCGGAGGCGCTGAAGCGCATCTGTGTCAGCCCTCAGTGTGGCTTCAGTACCCACGAGAGCGGTTACCCGTTGTCTGTTGAGGACGAGAAGAAGAAGCTGGGTCTTGTCCGCCAAATTGCTGATGAGATCTGGGGCGAACCATAAGCAGAGCGACGTTTCTCGATAATCTTATCATGTTCATACTACTAGTGTCAGTCAAATTAGAACCATCGGCTTGGAAGTAAAATGTTATTATACTCTCAAGTGCTATTATATACTTGTAGGTACCTTGATGATTGACTAGTTGAAAGGGCCTGTGGTTAGTAGTGGTATTTATTAAGTAGAAAGATCTCGCAGGGGAAACGATTCGGACGATGGATGCATTTAAGAGCAGCATGGCATTGCTAATACGGGGACTCAGACCTCTATTCTTACCCGATTGGAATTGCCTCAACTTGCTCCAAGACGGGTCAAGTATCGTCGATCGAAAACTGTTTAGGGCTATTCCAGCTGGCTTAGTTGTTGGTAAGGATGTGGAGCTGCATAGCTGGTGCCGTTTACCTCTGCCAAATCAGAATATCCGGACATACCAGCCACGGTGGACTGGGCGATCTTGTAATGCGTAGTGCAGTAGTTCAAAAAGAGTGTTTACTTGAGTAGGCGAATGTCCTGACAGTCAAGCCTCCGGGTTGGAAAGCCCATTTCTTCCGGTGGTATAAGCAGGTTTCCTAAGCTTAGCGACTATTCACGGACTACGGCAAACGCATGAATAATTTAAAGAGGGTACTGCTGAAACTAGATCGGCTACTGAGAGCAATGATGAACGGGTGTGAGATATGCAGAGAGACACTGCGTTTCTACCATCGGGGTGGTACGAAAGGAATGAGGATAAGCTATCACACAATTGATAGTATGGGGGTGTCAAGTGGTATGCTCGCATTTGGGACACAAATCTGCAAACGCTAGTGAGTGAAACAGCATGATGCAGAGGCGATAAAGGAATCACAGCGCCGAGGCCTGCTCCAATGTGACCTATTCGAATGTCGGATGCGTGATAAGACCAAACGAGGGACGCCTCGATCCCCCCCCGCCACATGAAGAGATCCCAGCCGTATTTCCTTTTACTCGGGGCAGGGGCGAAACCAAACATAGAATCTCCCATAGTACTTCAAGTTGATTAGCTACCCTGAGACACCACTTTCAGCTAGCCTGACTTTTATAAGTTTTGGCCAGACGGGAACGTCTCGCAAAACCCCCAATCCCATTTGCAGGTCTGGGCAAGATCTACGGAGGTAACGTGCAGATCAACAGACTGATAAGTCGACTCGGGGTATTATATGTACGATGACTTCATCTCCTCCGAGACTAGAATGCTTGACGTTGGCTCGACCCGGGGAACTAGACTCTTTTGGCAAGAAGGACCCGCTCAGAACCCTGTATACGTTAGCTCCCATCTCCGTGACAAATGGCTAATAGCCGGCGGCAGGGTTTTGTCCCCAATGATTGGCACGGCGGCTACCATGAGCAACATTGCGGAGGAGCTGGTCCATCGACCCCATATGTCGCACTTGGGTGTGGCAAAGCACCCGGGGTCTAATCACTTGCTGCCCCCGGTGTGCCGTGCATGGGGCCAGATTATGGGCTTAACGGGGTCCACTTGGCCAACGGGGGGGCCATCACGCCGTACCATGCAGAAACTAATAGGCTTGAATAAACTTGAGTGGGCCCCGATTAGCCAAGCAATTGACGTCTACAATGGGTCCTTTCAGCATGCAGGGGCCACCAATTCCAGATCTCGGAATTTTCATCAAATGGACCCCAATCAACGTGGCCCCAAGTAATGGCAGGTCTTTTGGGACTCTGCACGCGCGGATTGAGAATTAGCGCGTCGAGATAGGGGCTGCACAGCCATGACGGGATTTGGGGGCCAACGGGGGATACAGGCGACCGGCAGTATGAGAAAGATGAGGGCTCAACCAGTGAGGACTAGTCGTTTCTCGCGGAGTCCTTTTATTCGAGGGTCTCGAGATGATCGATTACGCCTCCATAGCCCCCATCTCGCCGCTGTCGTTACTGCTGGGGCATGCCACTCGGCAAGCCCGCTCCACTGGCGATCACAGATTCATAGATCTTCATGAAGAAGGATCATGTTTTGGACGCCTGGCCCAGAGAATGCGAGGCGCAAAGACGCAAGCCGGACTAGGGTGACTTCCCTAGCGAATTGCACGGTATACAGGGAATCCCGCCAACAGCTCGGAGGGGGAAGGGGGCCTGTTTTCCGAGCAGAAGAGTTTAAAATTCAGGAGTTGAATCTGCAAATCCGCTGAATCCTTCGCCGAACAAACTTTCCCAGCTTACGATTCGTACAAATAGTTATAATCGCCAAGAGACCCCCGGCTGAATCGTCACCATCCGCCAAGAGTTCCTAGTCCCCGCCTGTTGCTCTTTGGACCGATTGAAGTCAGCCAAGCCAGCCAAGTCAGCCCTGATCGTCCTTAGTCTTCTTGTCGCCAAGCTTTCAAACATTCTTTTATTGGCTTTTGCTGAGCGTTTTGACCTGCAAATCTCTTCATCATGTCCCGTATCATCAAGTCGCGGGAGGATGTCGACCCTGCGACCCTAGAGTCGATCGCGAAGGCTTGCAATCTGCCATTAGAATCCATTGAAGATGTCTTTAGTTGCACACCGCTGCAGGAGCTGCTCGCTACTGAGCGGAAAGATGCCATCTACCAATTCGTCATCTCTATCGACCCCGCTTTAGATCTGGACAAGTTCTTGCAAGCGCTGACGGACGCGGTGGCTCTGCACGGTGTGTACCGCACTCGACTCGTGAACTGCGACCTGGGCTGGGTCCAGGTCGTGAGTAATGAGCCTCACGTTACCGAGCGCTGCACGGGGAATGTCAATGATTATGTACAGAAGCCCGACGCCATCGAGATCAAGCCCGGCGAACCATTATTCCAAACAAAATGTGTTGGAAGGGATCTCGTGGTTGTAATGCAGCATGCCATTATGGATCTCTACTCATGGGAGCTCTTCCTGGATATCGAAGTGGCCAAGTTCTACCACGGCGAGAAGCCCAAGAAACGAGTTCCCTACAAGGACTTCGTGATCCAAAGCTTGGAGCTAGACGAGGCTGGAGCCACCAAGTTCTGGGCTCCCCGCTTCCGTGGCAATGGCACTTTATATCCCCAGCCCAAGCCAGGCCATGTACCAAACGGAGCAACAGCATCACCGACATTGGTGACCTGGGAGGAGATCGGTCAAAAGCTCATGACGGCCCAGGTATGTTCGACGAGATATAAGGCGGAATGCCGATGATCGCCCTAGTGGCAGCGCTGACCCTACTTAGATTCCGTCCTACTTCGAGGGAGCTTGGACTTTAGTGTCCAGTCTCTACTCCGACAGCAATCTTATTATCTACGGCAGTTACCTGTCTGGTCGTCCAGGAGGCTTGGGCATCGAGGAGACCTGGATGGGAACCACTCGGGTGGAAGTCCCTGTCCAAGCCAACATCAACCCATTATCGACCTCGGAAGCCTTCATCAGAGATCGCGTCACTTCTATGCGTCAACTAACCACCAGCCCGTGGATTCAGTATGGACTGCCAAAAATTGCCGCCATCAGCGAATCTGCGAAGATCGCGACCAAGTTCCAGACTGCTCTGAGCTTTCGCCCCGTGATCCAGAAATTCAACGACGACTCACATGCCCAAATGTCTCAATTTATCTGGCACCGAGGCCTATTTCCTCTGACGATCATGTGTGCCGTCGAAGAAGAGGGAGTTGCATTCAAGCCCCGCTATGACCCAGCGTACTTTTCGCCAGTCGAATTCGACCGACTCATGACTCAACTCGCGCATACCTTTGTCACACTCGTGAAGGCCGAGCGTACAGCCAAGCTTCAGGACTTGCCGTTGCTGAATGAGAAGGACCACAAGCAGATCCTTGAATGGCAGAAGCCTGTGACCCCCAGCTTCGCCAAACACACCCTTCATGGTCTCTTCAGCGAGCGCGCTCAAGCTCGGCTTGGCGAGCCCGCCGTCATCACCAGTAACGGCACTACGAGTTACCAGGAATTGGACGACAAGTCAAACCAGGTTGCTCAGAAGCTGAAGCAAAAGGGGGTTGCTGCCGGTGACACGGTCGCTATTCTATTCGAGAAGTCCGTTTGGCCCGTCATCGCCATCCTTGGAGCCCTCAAGGCCGGCGCCGTGTCTGTGCCACTGGAGCCCACTGCCAAGAAGGGCCTTAATGAAGCTATCCTTGGCCAGGCGAATGCCAAGGTCATCTTAACCTCTCCAGCCAAGAAGGAGGATGCCGCAAAATCCGCCCTCGATTTTCTTGTGGTCGATTCCGAATCCCTCACCGAGTCTGCCGAGGCCCTATCTGTTGATAGCGCGGCTGCTTTCATCTTCTCCCCAGGTAACCCTACTCCTAAATCCAGCGGTATTGTTGTTGAGCATGGTCCACTCCTCGAATCCGTTCAGTCAGCCTCCGAGGTCCTTGGTCTCAACAGCGAAAGCCGAGTCTTGCAAAATGCCTCACTTGCATCCATTGTTGGCGTCACTGAGGTATTCGGAGCCCTGTTGAGCGGTGGCTCCGTCGTCGTCCCTGGAGACGCCGCGCCCCTGGGTGCGTCCATCAAAGACAACGAGGTCAACACTGCCTTTTTGCCTGCCCACACCCTTCGCAAGCTTGCCCCTGAATCTGTTCCCACCCTCAAGGCCGTTGTATCGTATAACGAACCGGTCGATCCCACCTCACGCAAGACCTGGAGCCAAGCTGTGAAGCTGTTCAATGGATACCAAACTCTTGGCACTTCGGGCTTCCAACTCTTCAACGAGGTCAAGCCCGATACTCCTGCAAACATTCTCGGGAAGCCAACCAAGTCAACCGCCTGGATTGTTGACGTCAAGAACGTTGACCGCCTGCGTCCAATCGGCGGCGTGGGCGAACTTCTGTTCGAGGGCCCAGCTGTCGCTCAAGCACTCCAAAGCGAGAAGGATGGGAGCGAGCTCTTCATCCCCGCACCTCAATGGGCTGTTGACGCCGGATTCAAGAACTCCAAGTTCTTCCGCACTGGCGATCTCGCAAAGTACACGGCCGACGGCAACATTGAGTTCGTTGGACGCAAATCCAACAAGATCAGCATCAAGACACAAACCTTCCACCTCGAGGAGGTTGAGAACGAGCTGTCAAGCTACGAGGGCGTTGCCGAAGTGGCCGTCACAAATAAGATTGTCAAGGGCCGCACTCAGATCATCGGTGTAGTGTCTTTCACCGAGGAGAAGCTTCCTAGCGAAACGCCTCTGAAACTCCTTGCCGACGAAGGCAAGGCCGCGGCTGACAAGGTGATCGGAGCAATCAAGGAGCGCGCTCTGTCTCAACTTACCGCAGACAAGGTGCCTTCTGTATGGCTTGCTGTGGAGAAGCTTCCCCGCACCGCTTCACAAACGTTGGACCGAGCAGCTCTTCTCGAGTGGCTGGGAACGATCCGTCTGTAAACTTGCACGATTGTTCTTTTTTTTCCCCTTCTTTTTATGACAAATCCAGAGATGACGCTACGTTGTTCTTTTTATACGTTGAATCTTCTATCTCCATTGAGTTCGTATAGCAATGATATAGATCTACGCCAATGCATATAAGACTTAAATAATTTCTTTCCACCTAATAACGCTTTCAAATTCCTATGATACTAGACTACATATGAAAAAGAAAAGAGAAATAAAAGGAAAAAAAAGGACTCTAACCAGAGGCCTCTTGGAGAAGACCCTGGAACTGCGCATCACGCTGGTTAACACCCCAACCCTCCTTGCCGCCGTCGTACACCGTCGCTCGCCGCATGTCACGGCGGTATTTGCCAGTGAAGTTTCCGCCAGTGCCCCGGTGCATCACGCTTGTGTTATCCCACATCACAATATCACCGGGCTGCTTCCACTCCACACTGAAGATGTTCTCCGGGCGCTGGGCGAACGCGTACAGCGGGGGATAAAACGCGTCGAACTCCTCCTGGCTCATGCCATCGATGCGGAAGATGTGCGACGCAATATAGAGCGTCTCGCGGCCGGAGCCCTCGTGGATCTGATAGATCTTGTGCTTGGACACGGGGTGCTCGTCGGGCTTGAACTTCCACAGGATCTCCACTTCGGGCGAGGCGAGCTGGCGCGAGTGCCAGACGGAGTGGGAGCCGATGTAGCCCTTGGTGCGTAACTCGTTCTTCTGCTCCTCTGGCAGGTCGTCGAAGGCGGCGCGGAGGTCGGCGAACTCGGTGGTTCCGCCATTTCCTGGCGGAGGGAGCTCGTGTGCGGCGAGGATGCTGATTCCTGCGCGGTGGGGGTTATAGCTCAGGTCGGTGTGGAAGATTGTGTTGCCCTAGGACTTTTGGTTAGTTCGGGGGAAAGGCTATGGGGGTATATGTTCTCCCTATTCTGGCGTTTAGGATGTTTAGACATACCTTGTTCCACACGCCGTGGAGGGTTTCGGGGACGACGATGTTTCCATCAGCGTCCATATTACTGAGGTCGAACAGTCTGGTGTCTGACAATCTGTATTTGCCATCCTTCACGAAGGGGCTGGCGTCTTCGATCTCTCCGAATCGCTCGCCAAACTCGACATGCAGCTCGTCAGTGATGCCTGTATCTCGGAAGACCAGGACGCCGTACTATCGAGGTATGAATTAGCTTCCCGCACTCTAAAGCTTTCTGGGAAAGGAACCTACTTTGTAGATCGCCTGCTTGATCTCCTCAAAGACCTCATCGTCCAGCGACTTTGAGAAGTCGACGCCGCTGACCTCGGCACCGAACGTTGGGTGAAGTTCCTCGATAGAGATGTGCTTGAACATTTTTGGATATGTTCGTGACCTGGAGATGGAGGGAAGATCGGGTTCACAGACCGGAATCTATTTCTATATGAATATAATCCCGGCAAGTAACTTTGTCTAATCCCGCCCGTGGCGTGAGTTCCCACAGCGTAAAGATTACGCTCGAATGAAGTACACGCAGCTGCAATGAATGGCCATAAGGCTTACGGGGTAACTTAATCGCGTTTTAGGAAGGCAGCGCTTCTTTTGTGTTGGGTTTGACTCCACTGTGAGAAAGCATGGATTCGACGAATCCCGCCAGGAATCGTTCAACCGGGTTTCTTCAGGACCCATAAAAGCCTCGTTTCGGCCCCTCCGCCCCTTAAAATTGACTTTAGGATTTGCTTGGTATCATTTAGTTGCCGTCTGAGCATCTGATCAAAATCGCAGTAGGGACGCCTCCCCATTCGGAGCCTTTTAGCCGCATGATGTGCGCTCCGACTTTCCCAGGAAACATTGAACTGGCAATAAACAATCCGAGATGAAAGGATCTGGCCAACTCGTGGAAATGAGTATTTCTCGGGCTTCATGACACGATCCTCAATCCTTCAGGCTATCCTTCTGCCCCCACTAAGACCGCCCAACATGGTGTCTCCATAGCAGTGGGGGCAAAGGCCTTGCTCCGTCAGGCTTCGGGGCCAGAGGGGCGGAAGGGGCCAATTCGCATGTCTGCAACATGCCATCTTGTGTCCGTACGCAGAGGGTCTCAGCTCGCGCAGGCAATTATCAGATTGGCCTGAGTTTGCCCTGTACGATCAGGATTCGGGCGGTGAGGAGGCATGTCGGATGATTTGGGGGCTAGTCGGCTCCTGTGAGGAGCTGCATCATCGAACCCCAATGGGAGAAATAGGAGGGCAGTCTTATCTTCATACATTCCAGACTTGATGAGTGCCCTGGTGCCGATTGGCTAGAATGGGATCTTGCCGATCCCTGATCATGCCATGTATGCAGTGCATTATGACGCGCGTTTAAAGAAACGCTGGCCCTGGATTTGTGGCCTCTCAGTAGTGCCTTCTGATGCCTCGGTGGAAGAGATCATGGTCTAAGCTTCTAGATTCATATTATGCAATCTGCCGAATGCCACGGAATGATTGACATATATGGGAGCTTAGGCGAATAGAGCCCCCAAGGGCTAAAAGACGTTGGGAGCTGTTAGCATGGTAGCGTGCATTTCGATGATTCGAATTGGTGAGTAATATGCGGAGTAGGCACAGTGGGAGTTGCAGGATATGTTGGATCAGTCTTTTACACTTTTCATGGAACTAGTGGAAGTCGCATGGGAGTGGAGCAATGGAATATGGTGGAGAATCTGTTAGGGTTACGCGGGAGTTCCTATCTCATTGCAGTGGTACATCCTACCAGAGCCTTATGCTTTGGTGTATATCATTGCTACGCTGATAGTATCATTTGAAGCATATGCATAAATATTATGAATAGCAGTTACTTCATGGATACTCGCAGGATCAGTAGCCATCAAGATTCGCTGGTGCTTCCGAGTCTCTCCTGACTAGACTTCCGCACAACCCAGCTTGACCCGGACCCAACCCGGACCCAACCCGGACTGGGACTGCTAACTGGCAGAAGAAACAACAGACCCTTTTTCTTCTGCAGCTCCAAGAAGAACTGTGTACTGCATAGTATGAACACTGACCAATGAACTAATAAAATAGGCTAGGCTGGAGTCCAATCGAATTTGTATGTTCGTTACGTCATCACATCATCAAAAGGAGAGCTCAATAACAAAGGTACTTTCCCTTGTTCTGCCTCTTGATCCCTTACACCGCCTTGTACTCCCAACTGAAATCGCGTTTTGTTCAAGAAGCTCCCCTTTCTCGCCATATGTCTCTGGCTTGTTGAGGTATCTAGCCTCGACCTATCATCTACCTTATCTTCGCTCTCTAGTACCTTTTCCTGAGACCTGGAGTCTGTAAAGCTATAGGCTCCTTCTTTCGACACCACACAGCACAAGAACATGGCATTCCCCCAGGATATTCGACAAGCCTCGGTGATTGCCTATTGTCAAAATCCGTTACCCGATAATATTCTTAGTCGATACGGAAAACGTGTCATCAGAATATCTGATCAGCAAGTGGTGAAGTGGGGCCCAGATGTAACGATTGAAGAAGCTGAAAACCAGAGGATAGCATATGAACTTGTGGATAGTCGCATAGTTCGTATTCCACGTGTGTATGATTTCTTTTGTGATGAACAAGGCCGGGGTTATATTGTGATGGAGTTGATAAACGGAAAGGTAATTGACCCATTGGAAGAATTAGGCGCCGTCGAAAAGGTTGCAGGCGTGCTTGACTATTTTGCAACACTACAGCGTGCCACTCCTGGATCTTTATGTAAAGGGCCTTGCCGTGGGCTACTATTCCCTGACACTGAAGATCTGGTATTCAAGAGCCCCGACGAGATGGAAAAGTGGTTTAATAGCCGGCTGCTCTCGCACAATCCGAAATTGTCGTTTCAGGGCTGTGACTTTGTTCTCTGCCACTTGGATTTAGCACCTCGAAACATCTTGTGGCAGGAAGATGGGTCTCTCTGCCTTATTGATTGGGCATCTGCCGGCTACTATCCAAGGTTATTTGAGTTCTGTGTGCAGTGGATTATTGAAGGAAAGGACGGCAGGTTTAATTCCCTTCTCTTAGCCAAGATGAACCCTTTATCCGCTCAAGAGATGGCGCAAAAAGAGTCCATTATGTGTTTTTGGAGAAATATCCAGAAGTATCCTTTGTAAGTGCGTGGGACTCTAGACATATATTGATTGAAACTCACCTACCACCAGCCAGACCAAAAGACCCAATTCATGCCAAAGATTATTGGGACAATCTATCCCTGCCGCGCCCCCTTCAATGCCGGAATACCCACCAGATTGGTATGACCAAGCTGAGCACGACTGCTCGGCCCGAGAGAGTCCAACTTCCATCGATTATCGAAATCCGGTTCTGGAAGCTAGAAAGAAAAGCCGATTCCACGGTTTACTTGTACTTACTTTGTCCAATTTGTGCTCATTATTTGTCCCGCGCGATAAACTATCCGGAGATGCCTAGCATGACTGCTGTAGCAGACGATTACTGAGAAATATACGAGCTATCCTCTCCTATCCAAGGACACCTTGTGACCGGGTACCGACTTTTTACAGTACTGTTTTACTTAGTAGAATTCGAAAACAGTATTACCGTATAAAATGTAACCCTGCAAGTTCTAAAATGACAGACACCGCATTTTTATAGTTAGTTAGTCAGTTAACTCGTTAACTAGTTAAGTTACACTGAGTTCCCTATAACTATAAGAAAAGTTAGTTACCTAATATGAGTAACTAGTTAACTAACGAGTTTGTTGTTCGCCAAGAATGAATAGACGGTAATACGGTGCCGCTCAACAGCACCGTGTGTTCTGACAATACGCGTAGTTATTTATACGACCTCCTATCACTAACTATTACCAGGGACCGTGCCCTTTCCACATCCTACCCTGCCCAATCAATTAAAGCTGGATTTACCGTACAACGCCACCCTTGAATCGTTGGCGGTTGCAGGGTTAATGAGCTTTACGCTAATAAAACTAGCCACAGGCTTCAATGCGTCATTCTCTGATCCAACCTTTTCAGCCCATATAAATTGTCGCGTGGAAGCCGTCAGACCCAGCTATTGAGGCGGACTCGGAAATTTCCTTGCGAGATTACCCTACCATACCCGATACCTACATTTCCACTATGCCGTCTCCGTTACCTCCGCAAGTGGTGCAGGCTGACCCTACTCCAGTCACGACAGTCCGTGTTGTGGTACACACCCTTGGTGCAGCCGGGCCAAATACCAGCGACAATCATTGGTCAATGTACTTGATCCATTCCGATCAAGTGTCATCAACTCGTATCAACATGAGAGCCGAATTTGATAACCCGACTGGGATCCTTGAGTGGACCCGGCATGGCTATACCCAAACTACATCTGCCATCATGCATTGGGACTTTCAGGTTACGGCAGGAGTTACTGTATTGTTCTTCGCGCGCCTCATCTACAGCCTTGGCCGTGATAGATATGAGATGTCGGGAGGAGGCTCAGGTTGCCGGTGGTGGGTGTAAGTTCAAGAAAGCCTTTGAAAGCATTCCCATGCTGGCTTACCAAATTAGGTATACGGTCATATCCGACTTGGCGCAGAAAAACTATATCCACCAGGCTACTCCCAGCCAACTTTGGCCGAATCTACTATATCTATATCACATGCATAAAGAGCGAAAGCCATTACGCATGGTTCAGGGGGAGTTCTATTAGCAAATTTATAAATCAAGCAAGAGTGCATATGTCAATTGCAAGGTCCTGATCGATAAAGCTATTTAGATTCCACGATCGGAAGGATTGAAGACTTCTTGTTGTTGTTGAGATATGAGGCTGGTGCCGATTGGAATAGGGCCAAGGGTATCCATCGGCGTTCTGGTCCGGCACGACCATGAGTATACTGGTCCCTAGCCATTTAATCCGATACAGAACAATAACATAATGCCTTTCAAGTTCACTCTGAAATGCGCACAGGCGCATGTTCTGGTTCGGTCCCAAAGCGCTCGCGAGCCGGGGATGGTCCCCCAGATATTCAGACCCCCCAACTCCCCCAAGGCGACGGGCAAGATTCGTCCATCCATGCAGAGCCCTATCCCTTCTTATTTGGGTGTACACTGCTTCTTGTTCCCTCTCCGCAAAGATTGCAAAGTAGATTCCGATTTCATATGCTCTAGCCTTCGGGCCGCCTCAAAATTTTGGACCCGTGGTGCGCTCCTGGAGTCCTAATTCACGGCTACTACCATCTGACACACCAGCAGCCCGCAGCATCCATTATCCTGAAGGCCGTGAGAGTGCTGAGCTCTATACAATCTTCTCGAACTAAAAGCTTGAAACTGCATCTATTGACGACCAGCGAGGTATACACAACAAAGATGCGTGTCGAATCGACAAATTATGGGCATATCCTTATATGTCGCCACTTTGGGGACCGGCCAAGCTGTTCTCCGGACGACTGTTATGAATGAGTTTTCTAGACCTCTGACACCGCTCCCACCAGTGCCACTGGAGATCTTCATCCATCGTGAACACAGCAAAGGAGTCTTGAACCCCTTGCGAAATGGTTGGCTTCCACGCTTGCCTAAGCGGAAAGAACAGAGAGTCCTTGACGTTGACGGGGCATTCTTCGGTTGGGGTACATATAGATTTTATTGAAGGATCGTATCCTGAGGTCATCTTTTGGATCATGATGAGCACCATTTTGGGGGCGCAGTTTAGTGGGAGTGTTATGGCCAGCTCAACGGAACGACGTTCAAGGGGGCTTCGGAATCGGAGCCCTCATAGTTTCTCTGGCATCAGCAATCCTGAGTGCGCTTTTGTCTCGTTTGGGGAGCATATTATCTGATATTTTGATGAGAAATAAACTTACCACAAGAAGCTTGATACTTATAGGCATTTGCATATTCAGCACTGTATTCCCCGATCGGCTGTACTGCGGACATATATAGCTTCCACTTAGCTGACCTCTATGGATGCCGTACGGAGCCAATCAGTATCTCATTCTCTTAGGACCATCGCCTGCGCCATTGCCCGCCGCTGCACTGATCATCCAGAAAGTAACACAATCTGGGCGAAACGATTTTTAAGCAGACTGAACAATGTACTGTGGCAATGGGAGCCAATGGTTACTGTCCATGAAGGCTAAATCCTAAATTAATATTTCTAGCCGTAACATACTCGGACTGGGAGAATCTTCGAAAGAGCCCCAGGGTAGGGTTTATCTTTTGGCTATCGACTGCTGATCTGGCCTCAAGAAGGCAGAGTAGATAGATATTTCAGCCCGTCTAGGGTGAGGCGTATGAAATTCGAATACCTAAATACCGCTACTACAAATCTTATGCCTTATTCATCTTGATCTTTACGAGCCGGGATCGAAGGTTTAATCACTACTATTACTGAAGAGCGCGCATGATTATAGCCCTTTAGAAACCTGAGCAGGAATCGGCGACAATCCACTTGCCAGAGATATTGCATTAGAAAGAGATTTCTTGATACAGTGGATATGACCCAAAACCCAACCCAGTCCGGGTTGGGTCCGGGTTGGGTCCGGGTCAAGCTGGGTTGTGCGGAAGTCTAATTATTAATGTTGGTCTATATTGGGAACGGAAAAAGAACCAGCAACAGCGCTCGCATTCGAAATATTAGAACTAGAGGAGGGAAGGAGAGGAGAGAGGGGGGGGAGCTTTTATACCGACCTATCTACTCCTAGGGGTTGAATGAGGCGGTATGAGGGAAAGGGTTGAAAAAAATAGCGGTGTGTTGGTCGTTTCAAACTTTGGTGCGAGCATATAAGAACCCCAGACTTCTCCAACTTCAAAGTTATCCATCTTATTACTTGTTGCAAGACAATTTCTGCCCTTTATTTTCCAGATGGCCTCCGAAAATATCTGCTCAGCTTGTAGCTGGTCACCAACACGTCAAGAGGATTGTCGCTACAACAGTCATGTGAAAATTTTCTACGGTGTCAGCAATCGAGGAGTATGGTCCCTGGGTTCAAACCTGATTCTGAAAGAACGGTCCATTGAGCCACCCAACTTCGAATCTCTCAACATTCGTTTCTTGGCTGAAAGAACTTCAATACCTATCCCCAAAATCGTAGAAGAGTGGCAGGAAGACAACGGGACATATTTCCTGCTTACCAAACGGATTCAAGGCCACACCTTGAGTGAAATCTGGCCTACCATGTCCGGAGCGGACAAAGAACGCGTCGCAAAACAGACCGCTGAATATGTGATGCAGCTTCGCGAACTTCACTCCAACCGAATGGAATGCCTAGGCGGACGGCCACTATACTCGGCTTTTCTATTTCCGAATGGCTACGGTATTGGGCATGGGCCGTTTTCGTCTGATGATGAGCTGTGGGCGGAGATGTCGTTGGCCTTGTCAAATGTGCCAGAGGAAATTCGCTTGGGATTACGTCAACGTATGCCAAGTGCTGCTCCGTATACATTCACTCACTCCGACCTCACCAATGTCAATATCATCGTGGATAACGGTAACTTGGTAGGTATTCTGGACTGGGAATCTTCGGGTTATTTTCCTGTTTGGTGGGAATTTACTTGCGCAGGAATTGGTCTAGGGCAAGAGGATAAAGAATGGAAAGAGCTACTACGCAAGCATCTGCCGGACCATACTGAGGCTCGCAATTTTTGGTTGGATTTCTTTGCTTTGCGCAAATATCCGAATTTGGACGAGAGAGGATTAAGTTTTTTAAATAGTTGTGGATTGAGCATGCCAAATGAGGCATAAGAATAGAATCGAGCTACTCTTCTGCTGATCTTCCACAGGCCTTCCACAGTAAAAGCAACGAGTGACACTGCTTCCGACAAATATGACATTTAGGACCTGCCGGCCTATTCCTTTTCCAGTGTGATCGTGCCGCTTTGTTGATAAATAGCCGTGTTCTTTCAGTCGTCAATGATATTAAAATCGACCCTGTCGAGATCATCGTACGTACCATATTGGGCATGACAGGTCGGGACATGGCCGCAGGGAGCTCAGCACCACAGAATTCGCAGTTGGTTCTCCCAGTGATATTGTTCTTATCGCACTTGGGGGGACTTCATCTTCAACAAGTTTCGATCTTTATCGATCCCAATGATGGAGTCAGGATTTTGTAACAGAACAAGTAAAAAACGAAAGTTTGTTAGGGATAATACAGGTTCAGGAGCTTTTAATCGAAGTATGGGATACTGGAGCAAGTCAAGAGCCTCAATTGTTTTCAAGGGCTTGATATGCAAAAAGGCTGACGAGCTTTTTGATCTCTTTTATACCCAGGACGTTGAGAAATGTCTGTTGCATTGGTGATCTGGAGCCACTTTGCATCCTTCGAGGCGTTTGAGATGAAAGCGGGGATCCTGTCATTTACAGCTTTTACTGGGCCTGAGCGGAGAGAGATGGAGCCTATAGATTTCTTACTGTGTTTCTGAAGCGAAAGTATACCATCAGGACCCTACTACTAAGGATCAAATTCTTACCTGGCAGCAAATCATTAGGGTAGGAGGGAGAGTATGGTGTGACTCTAATACTGTTATCCAGACAAGGCTAACACAGAGGAATAGCCTAAGCCAACCAGAGCTACTGATAGCTACAGGTGATCTTACTTATCCAGCCTCCATCACTTCGTCCACCACTACTTCCGAGCGTGGTGGGACTAACATGCTCCACTATCCTATCAATCCAGGAAGCACAACCCTGTACTTGTTATTAAATCGATCTTGATTCCATAATAAACTGTTATATACTCAAGCTAAGTCTCTATTCTACTACTCCGCTAACTCAACAGCAATTCAGGAGTAATTCATATATACTCAAGCCGACTACCTCAAGAATTTTGTTGTTTGTTAATACTCGACATCCGACATATCCATTATATCAACATCTCTATTCTAATATTCCGCTAAATCGATCGCGATTCAGGGATAACCCAATATATGCTCAAGCCGACTACCTCGAGACTTCCGTTATTCGCTAATATTCGATATTCGATATATCTATTATATCGACGTCTCTGTTCTGACGTTCCAGTGAATCAGCAGCGATTCAGGGATAATTCGTTACACTCAAGCCGACTACTTCAAGGCCTCCAATAACCAGTAAAGGTTTAGTTATTCTGCAAGCGAAGTTTATTGAATATGAAGGGCTAAAGCAAGACTTGATTCAATCTATACTAGGCCACGAACTATGTTCGATAAACTTAAGAAAGAGAGTTCAATGCACCAGTTCCCCGTTACTAGTATGCCAAGGTCACATGTCCTACATGATCAACACCAGGCCCTGGCCTGTGACACACAGACTGGGTTAGGTTCTAGGTCGCAATCTTCGACCCAAATTAGGTTATACAGAAGTCTAGTTGTGCGGAAGTCTAATTACCAGTTATATAGTCTAGGCTGTTCGAGTGATTCTATATCATAAGAGATGCTATCTTGGCGGGGTTTTGGTGATTTTTGGCTATAGTAGATATCTTGAGTATAACAAGGTTGTGATGTCAACGATATATATCATAGTAAAGAAAGTAAGAAGGTTAAGTTCTAGTATTATTAATGTTGGTCTATATTAGGAACGAAAAAAAGAACCAGCAACAGCGCTCTCATTCGAAATATTAGAACTAGAGGAGGGAAGGAGAGGAGAGAGGGGGAGGAGCTACTATAACGACCTATCTACTCCTACACGAACCTCTATCCCATCTACATCCATCTCGTAGTTCGGACGGTCCTTCTTTAGTGTCAAGGCGGTGACAGCTTAAGCCAATGATGAAAATGTATCGATCAATGGCATTGCTCAGTTCGAGATTCGTTGTGTCATTAGACCCTTCCCAAGGCTATAAGAGGAAGTTCGTTTCGAGCGTGAAACATCATTCTAACGCCGACTCCCGGGGGCCTGCTGTCCTGTAAATTTTGAACGTATTTTCATTCTATCAAAGGTCGTAATCAAATCATTTCTCTTCTTTTTGAAGGCTGCTGGCATCATGCAATGGTTTTCCTCTTAGGTCCCGTTTCTAGGTTTTGCCAGCGAAGCCTGTGGACGCCATCGAAGCCATTTTATCCATGGCAGTCTTTTCTTTTTCGAGTCTAAGCCAACGGGATGTCCATATTATATCTACATTCCTTCCGATTTGCCGTCTATTCCAGCTCAATGGTGCCAGGGGGCTTGGAGGTCCTAGAAGTTGATGTCAGCTGACGGAGAAAGGATTATCAGTTGAGGAACTTGACTTACAGATCGTAGACAACACGGGCCACGCCCTCGACCTGGTTACAGATGGCACGCGAAACATTCTGGCGCGGAGTTAGTATCAAGGGTATGGGGGTGGAGAGATGCTGAAGAGTGTGGCTAAGGGGGGATGGCATACCGCGAGGAAGGCGTTATCGAAGTTAAACACCTCCGCACTCATGAAATCCTTCGTGCGGACAGCACGGAGAATGACAATGTAGCCCCAAACACGCTGGTCACCAAAGACGCCAACACTGCGGTTAGTATCAAGACCAGCGAAAGCTTGGGATATCTAGAAAACTATGATTAGTTTGGGTCTTCCGCTAATTTTGTCAATTACTGACTTGGTCGTAGAGGCCAGCCTCCCGGATCATGCTGATGAAAATGTTGTCGGCTTGGCGGGCAATCTCAACTCGCTCCTTGGTAACGTCACCAAGAATACGGATGGCAATTCCGGGACCGGGGAAGGGGTGTCGGCCGACTAGTGACTCGTGGATGCCGAGTTGACGACCGATTGCCTGTTGTTTCAAATATTAGGTTTGAACAGAAGATATACCGAACCAAGACCGTCTTACCCGAACTTCATCCTTGAAGAGCATTCTCAGTGGCTCGATAAGCTATAATCAACGTGTCGTTAGTCGTCTGCTTCTGTGGGAATCCGGAAGGAAAACTTACACGCAAGCCTTGCTAAAAGAGCAGAGTTAATTTGTCACTAAATCACTCGAGTTGCATTAGACTGATTTGACTTACGCCATTCATCATACGCTGCAGCCGAGTTAGTTAATATACTTTTGCTTGGCCAGGAGGCTGTCACTTACCTCAGGCAGACCGCCAACGTTGTGGTGGGCTATCTCTGCTGTTAGCTCACGATCTCTGGAACTATTTTTCTCTCCTGATATTTCTCAAATGCTTACTCTTAATAGTAGCAGAGGGACCACGGAAACTCAAGGATTCGATACTGAGACACCATTAGCATATCCTTAGCGCTGAATCCAGTGTAACTTACACATCGGGGTACAAGGTTCCCTGCAAGAACCATTCAACCTTGCCGGTGTTGGGGGTGTTCTCTGCTTCCTTCTCAATCTGTGCTATCTGTTAGCTAGTCATTTGTAAGACATGAAAGAGTGCGCATACTCTAATAGCCTCTTGTTCGAAGAGGTCAATGACTTCAGCCTCGTCAGCATCATTTTAATAACCAGTCCGCGATGGCATTGGATACGCACAAGTAGATCCAATGATCTTTCTCTTCTTTTCGGGGTCAGAAACACCCTCCAGACGACTTAAGAACAAGTCAGCAGCATCAACAACGGTGAGGTTGATGCCGAGGTGCTTTCCGAGGTTTTCCTTGACCTGCTGGCTCTCGTTGAGACGCAAACATCCGTTATCGATCATGATAGCTTTGAACCGATCTCCGATGGCTTCCTGCATTAGCTTTGCGCCCACAGTGCTGTCAACACCACCGCTAACAGCTCCAAGAACGAGGGCTCGGTCGCCAACAAGCTCGCGGATACGAGCGATCTCGAGCTGGACAAAGTCGCCCATTTGCCAGTTTGCTTGAGCTCCACAAATTTCAATGCTGAAGTTGCGGAGGATCTCGTTTCCGCAGGGGGTCTAAATTTTGATGTTAGGAAAGATTATGCAGGTTTTATCGGGGCTACAGACGTGTTCGAGCTCAGGGTGGAATTGGACGCCTATTTATGTCGCGTCAGTAAAATATTCAAGCACGGATATGAGATGAAAGGCAAACGGACCGAATATTGGCTTCTCCTCATGGGCGATACCAGCGAATTCCGAGTTCTTGGTAGCAGCAATGACAACGAAGCCCTGGCAAAGTCAATAAGAATAATCCGAAACCAGGGGCCGTTGTATCTTACCGCAGGAAGGCTAACTAGCTTGTCGAAGTGAGACATGAAGACGGAAACGTCCTCACCCAAACCAGCGAAGAGTCGGTCCACATGAGCGTTAACCTTAGTGACCTTGACATCGGCGTGACCGTACTCTGCAAGCGAAAAGTTAGAGGAGTTTTAAATGGTTTGAAAAATGATCTGGAAAATGACAAACCTCGGGCCTCTCCACGAGCAACGTTCTTGGAGTCGATGCGCCATGCGATCTCTTGGCAACCATAGCTGATGATTTGTATTAGTATCATACTGACATCGGTGTTGGAACAACTCGTACCAAATTCCCCTATACCTCTGTGTTAGTTCATCCTCAGAGTTGAGAATATTATAATCTAAACTCACAGAATAGGGACATTCAAGTCAAACACGGCGGGGTCAACATCTGAGCAATGAGTATAGGCAGCATAACAATCGGGTAGCGAAAGTCTTACGGGGCGAGCCTTCGTCGTAGACAGAAGAGGGACCTGGTGGTCGAGTCAGACCTATTCTCAGCTCATATTTTATGAGGAAGCATACCTCCGGAGAAGATAATTCCCTTAGGCTTCCATGTCAGGTCGGCGATCTTGGTGGTGCACGGAAGCAGCTCAGCGAAAACGCCCAGGGCGCGAAGTCGGCGCAGGATAAGGTGACTGGTTTGGGACTTCAACGAGAGTAAGCTTTTGTTATTTGAAGGGATCTAAAATCTGTGCAGCACGACGAAAGCTCTTTTATCGACTTCGTGGTTCAAAATTGCTGGAGCAAGCCGAGGGAGGGGGGGAAGAGGTTGGAGAGCTACATACACCGAAATCGAGGACGAGAATTGTCTAAAGAGCCAATTGTTAGCCAATTCGATTTTTCGCATTTATAGATCATTGCGCCTGCACGATCTATCTGGCGAAAATTGGTTGCAAGTCACGGTGAGGTAGAATAAGTGAGTCATTCTACCCCTCCATAGGAGGTCGTTGGGACGTACGTCGAAGTTATTGTGCGGCGTCTCAGCCTCGAGAGTGCGAGCCATTGTATCCGTAGTCCTGACGGTGAGCCAAGAGGATTGGGAGTTATCGAAAAGGGGGTCTGGTGCCGAAGAAAAGTTGAAGGTCTTGAAATGAGAAAAATAAGTTTGTACAGAAAAAAGTTTGTTATCTAATCTACGGAGGTGGGGCTCCTGCCGTTTGCGAGTCATCAGGCCTCCTGAGCTTAAACAACTGACACTCGCAAGTGCGAACAAGCACAAGAGAGCTAATCAGTCTTATATGTCTCATAATAAGCATATTATATATCACGACTAGCCCCAATGCTCGGAGAAAACAGTTCGTTCGCAGATAACCGCGTATTAGATCTTCAGCGCCACCATGCAAACGCAGAGATACCAGTATGCAAGGACTATTCGACTATTCTCCAGGCTGGCAAGAACTTCATTGATAATCACTTAGCCCTATCATTGGTGACTGATTGATAGATCTGAGCAGAGTTTTCCGTGTCATACACACCGCGGGTCTCGAACTGACTGAGAAGAGATCGGACTGATATGGAGCAAGAGGAGTCTGACGAGACATATGCGACATACACTGTATTATTTCAGCGGCTAACTAGGGACTTCGCCCTAGTTTGCTCTGAAAATTATAGTCTACAAGATCGAATCGGGTTTTTCCGTCTCAAGTCGGCCATACATCGCACAACTCGCCGTGCTTCCGAAACCCGACTGATGATTGGTCCGATAAGCCAAGTGGACCGTTGGAGAGCGGGGAAGTATTTATCATCACGTGCTGCTGGAGAGATTGGCACCGTGTTGCCATTTGACTCACTGATTGCGACTGATCGTTAATTCATTGAGGCCGCTGCGCTATTGTAAAGTCCCGGGCTTGCTTGCTTTAGTTAGGTCAGGAGGTATTTTGTTTCATGGCGCCAGCAAACCCCCCCAACCGAGGCCTCTCCGCTGCTGAGCTCGGGAAACGGCAATGTCTCAACAGGCGCAATTGATATTCCCCGTGAAGAGGCAGGGCAGATTGGGCAGCCGGAAGATGGCCAAACCAAGGATAACTCTCCGGATGCACAGAAACAGCTTGTGTTAATCATCCCTGCTGTATCAGTCGGTGTATGCTCTCATCATCCCTGAAGTTGCCCGTTCCGGTGCGGCACAATGTCCGCTCCCCGGCTAATCAATTGAATGTAGGTATTCCTTGCTGCAGCGGATCAGACAATTATTATGGCTAGCTATGGGCAAATTGGAAGTGATCTGAAAGCTTTGAACCTTACAAGCTGGATTGCCACCTCGTACTTCTTGACCTTAACCTCCTTCCAGCCATTGTACGGCAAGCTGAGTGATATCTTTGGCCGGAAAGCATGCCTCCTTTCTGCTTATGCCATCTTTGGCACGGGATGTCTTTTCTGCGGACTAGCGCAAAACATCTATCACCTCATCGCAGCACGGGTATGGTCTTTAACTCTTGCCTCGCCTCGGCTTCACTAACACAGTCCACAGGTTTTCCAAGGCATTGGAGGAGGTGGCATGACGACGGTTGTCAGTATTCTGATGAGTGATATTGTTCCCCTCCGTGATCGAGGCATGTGGCAAGGTATTATCAATATCATTTGGGCCACAGGATCTGGGGTGGGCGCTCCCCTTGGAGGAATTCTAGCAGACTACATCGGCTGGCGCTGGTACGATTCATTTTCTCAATCTGTCAGACCCCGCAATAATCTAACATGATGCTGACAGGGCGTTCCTGGCGCAATTCCCTTTGTGTGGCTTGGCATTCGCTCTTGTGACCTTTGTGCTCAAGCTCCCGGCGCGAGAGGACACTCATTGGAAGGCCAAACTGCGTCGGATAGACTTCCTTGGTGCTATAGTGCTTGTCGGTGCTGTCCTTGGTGTTATCCTCGGGTTGGATCGCGGAAGTAACGAATCTTGGACAATGCCTTTGACAGTGATTTCCTTAAGCGCATCGGCTGTTCTTTTTGTGGTCTTTGTGCTGGTCGAGCGATACCTAGCCTACGAGCCTTTCGCCCCTGGTCACATTATTTTCGACAGCACACTCTTTTCTCTTTACAGTTGCAACTTTTTCAGCTTCGGTGGTTGGCTCGCCGCGATATTCTATATTCCACTTTACTTTCAAGCTGTTGATGGAGTTTCGTCAACCGGCGCTGGATTGCGTCTCATGCCCAGTATCCTAGCGGGGTTCTCCGGCTCCTTGTTCGCCGGTTTGATGATGCGATGGACTGGAAAGTATTATTGGCTCACCGTGGCTGGATATACCTCAGTAGTGATTGGGACCTTCTTGGTATATCTTTTCTCCGGCGGTTTGATCCGCAGTACCATTCCCATGGTGCTTGGAACAGTCTTCGCTGCCTTCGGAAACGGAATTGGTGTCACTACAACACTGATCGGACTGAGTGAGTCTTCCTTGATAGTCTGAGAAAGCGTCTCCCTACTAACCTTCTCACTAGTATCCAACGCTGCTCCTGAGGATCAGGCAGTTGTGACCGCTTGTTCGTATCTCTTCCGCTCTCTGGGGTCCGTGATTGGGCTCTCGTTATCTGCGACTGTCGTGCAACAACTGCTCCGTGATCGGCTTTTATCCGCGCTACATGACAGCAAGAATATTGATGAAATCGTCAGTGGTGTTCGCCAGAGTCTTGACTTCATCAAAAAGCTAGACCCAAACGTTGCGGAGATTGTGCGCGACTGTTATGGCTGGTCAACCAATAAGGGATTCGCCTTCTCTGTCGGCATCGTTTCTTTTGCCCTGTTTTCCAGCTTCTTCATCCGCGAAGCCAAGCTGAGCCGCTAAATTCCTCCAGGTCCCAAAGGACTTTCGGACAGAAAATCTGTCTTCATTTAGCTGCATCGGCACCGAGGTTGCTAATCCTCCCCATCGAAAGTATTTTGCTTGCAGTGCCATTAGAACGATAGAGGCAATAAGGGTGTTCATCTAGAAATAGCTTTTCAATATGGATACTTTCTTTAATTGAATACTCTAAGATTGATCTCCCCACCACATGTATGATCTTGGGCGCGGTCCCATGAATGTGGGTAAGATCGCGTATGGCATCTCATTGGCTTCCCGACCCCGTGACATCTGAACTTCCACATCAACAATTTCCTCTTTCAACACACCAGTTGTCTGTATCCTCCGGCCCCTTTGGACTGCTTTGAAAGCAGCCCAAAATCCTCAGAGATCATCTCTCTTTTACTCTCCCAGTCCCACGTGGAATTCAACCATGATCCTCCACTTCTAGCCGTGACCGCAACGCAGCTTCCAGCTCAACCTCCGCAATGTCCGAGCCGCACTCCGCGCCGGTCTCGTTGGCGCGATACCGCCCTTTCCTTTACCTCTTTACTGGTGTCGCAGCTGCATATACCCTCGTTTACATACGGAACCATATAATCTCATCAAGTCCCTCGGAACCCCTGCTCCGCCGCCGAGGCGCCGTACGCCGCACAAGACGAACTGAAGCCGACGAGCTGGGAATAGCTGACACGCCCTCGTACCGCGCGATAACCCGCTTAGATCAACTGGAACGACAAAACGGTGTTTATGGAACATTTCGTGTTGAGACGCATGATGGCCGGAGAGTGGAAAGTGGACTTCTACCTTCTCTGCTGGGTACCCCCGAGCAGTTGGTAGAAGAAGTCGGTATGTTGATGGAACAAGCAGAAAGCATGCGCGAGACAATGGAGGATGCTTTCCTAGAGACCTTTATGGCTCTTGAATTTCCTCCTTCCCATACACTGGAGGAGGGATCGGCTGAGAGGACGTATTTCATCGAGCAATTACAGCGTCGGGGGGATCTCGCGCTCCTGTATTGATCGAGCTCTTGCTCGATTCAATGCCGACGAGAACTTTGGGGATGACCTGCGACAAAGGCGGAACGGTACCCACCGCATCAATATTGCTGGGTCTACCAACCATGATGGGGCCCTGCTCGATGCAGCAGCACCGGACGGAGGCGCGCAAGAGGCGGAACAACCTCTCCAAACTCTTGATGGTGGAGAGACGGTCGTTGATGATCAGAGCGTTTTCTCTTGGCGCGACAGCCATAATGACGCATCTCCGACACGCGAGGGCCAGAATCTCCTCAACTTGCTATACCATATCGCGGAGGATCAGGCACGGCGAGATGGGTATATTCACCGTGGAGTCACTTGCAACAGCTGTGGCGCTATGCCGATTCAAGGTATCAGATACAGGTGTGCTAACTGCATTGACTATGACCTCTGTGAGACGTGTGAAGCTATGCAAGTGCACATAAAAACCCATCTCTTCTATAAGGTTCGGATTCCAGCTCCATTCCTTGGAAACCCACGACAGTCACAACCAGTTTGGTACCCTGGCAAGCCGGCAATGCTTCCTCGAAGCCTTCCACGGCCGCTTGCCAAGAAGTTCAGTCGCGAAACCAATTTTGAAAACACCGAGCTAGATGCTCTTTGGGACCAATTTCGTTGCTTGGCAAACTACGAATGGGCCGATGACCCTAACAAACTGTATATGGCCATTGATCGCAAGACATTTGATCGGTGCTTCGTTCCTCACACCTCTATTCGCCCGCCTCCTCCGAGCTTGATCTACGACCGCATGTTTGCTTTCTACGACACCAATGGTGACAACCTTATTGGCTTCGAAGAATTCTTGAAAGGGCTGGCTAGCCTCAACAACAAGAGTAATGATGAGCGATTGCGCCGTGTCTTCCGCGGATATGATATCGATGGAGATGGTTATGTGGAACGCAAAGATTTCCTTCGAATCTTCAGGGCATATTACGCTTTGAGTCGAGAGTTGACTCGCGACATGATTGCTGGAATGGAGGATGACTTTCTCGAAGGTGGAGCGCGGGACGTTGTTCTTGGTAGTCAACCAATCAGTTCCGCTTTTCCAGGCAGCATTCCGTCTGGTGATGCATCGCGCACTGGCGAAGGCAAGCGTCTGAACCAGGACGGTGATATGCAAATTATCGATAACGAAGGAGTCTTGCGGCAAGATAGCTCCGATACTGCTGATCGCCACTCGATCGTAGGTGAGGCTGCAGTCCGCCATCAATTTGGTCGAACACGACCGTTGTTCCCATCCACCATACGTCTGGCGAATGCCGAGGGTGGTACCCAGTCGAGTGCCCAACGGGCTGACGACGAAGATGAGGGAAATGACGAAGGGGATGACCCAGATGCCAGCGAGTCTGATGATGATTCCGGCTCCTCAGGAATAAGTGGCGTCTGGCCTCCACCAGAGCATATCAGCGAAGAAGATATCATTGACGCCCTTGGAACGTATGTACCCCCTCAGGAAATCAACGACCCTATCGATAGGGCCCGTGTCGTGACAGCCGTATACAACAGGGTACGCGACGAAGACCAAAGGCGGATCGACGACGCCCGTCGAAATGGAATCGACGAGCGCTGGCGACGGCGCGCTTTTTACACCGATGAGGAAGACGGAGCCACCATCCCCGATGGATATCAACACGATCCGTCTTTCGACGACTTAAGTGACGACGACTCAGATCACTCTGCAGACTCACACCCGCCATCGCCAAGATCTCGCTCTTCGTCAAAGGTTCGATTCCAAGATGACATTCCTACTGACCTTGATGATATCCGGTCCAACCCTTCGACCTCCTCGAGGAGTGTAACTGTCAGTGAGCGATGGGGTGGCTTTGAGATCCCAGAAATGGAAAGAGATGTCGGCAAGGAGATTTTGTATCAAGTTACACAGCAAGGGTTTAATGAGCTCCTCGACCTTCTGTTTAAGCAACAGGAAGACCTTCTCATGGAGGTTCACCGCACACGGGCCGATCGGAAGACCTGGGCCAAAGAGATCGAAATGGTGCAAGCTTCCCCGCCTCCGAAACCAGAGCTGAAGGAGCCTGTGCAGGCGAAGGACGAGGAAGAGCTAGAGGCTATTACAAGCGAGAGATCTCTGGATGATTTGCTCCAACGCTCCGGTTACGCTATTGCAAGTCCGACTTTACCAGCGAACGAAGGCCCCGTTCTCGCGCCCCCTTCAACACAAGTGTTCGACTCAGACGATGATGTCCGGCCAACGCATTTGCCAAATGTCGATGATCAAGAAGGACTGGGCCAGGCTTACTCTTACGACATTGAGACAGAATCGGCTTCGGAAACTGGGTCTTCCGATTCAGATGAGGAGGGTTCGGTTGAATCATCTGATGAGGAGGACGCCGATGCCGACTTCCAGGAGGGTCCTGATATTACTTTCGAGAGTCCCGATTCCAATCTTGAAGAAAGGCCCGGGTACGACCCTACAATGCCACAGTTCCGCCCTGAGAACGATACACCTCGAGCTGTGCCTGTCTTCCACACCGAGCCACAGGTGTGGGTGGAAGCAAATTATCACGACACCGAATTTCTCCATTGCAACCCTACCTCGAATCTTTCAAGTCGGCTTCGTCTCGCGCCTGATGATACACCTTCTTTACCTGCTCCATCTTCACCTCGCTCCTCTTCCTCCGAGGCTGAAGCAACAGCCCCTAAACAACCTCCATCTCCCATGCAGCCCCTCCCTCCTCCACCCAAAGCAGTCACTTCACCCGAAGAAATCAGCGCCCCGCGAAAGCCCTCGCCCAGGTTCTAGCCCGATGGGCATACTTGAATCAAGTGGAGCGTGAAGCCAAGAGTCGTGGCGGCAGTGGCGCCAAACTGAACTTCGAAGAGTTCCAGCGCCGAATGGCGGCTGATAAGGGCCGCCGGCTCGCGTTTGTGGTAACTTGGATTGAGATGGCTAGTTTCTGATTGGCGTGGCGCGCCTGTGTACATTATTTATTCTTTTACCAACTTGGACCAAGAAAAGTCAATACTAACGAGTAGGCGAAAATCCACAAATCGATTTTAATCCTGAAAGCGAAGAGTCAACTTTTAGAAGATTGAAAGGAGTTCAGGTTCAACAAGTAAATATGGAACGGAAACCCTTAACAGGGATGAAATTATTCATAGATCGCTAGATTCATTCCTCGGCGAAAATAGGAGGAAACCGATCCTGCATCTTCTAATCTTGACCTTTCTCGACATGTGCACCCCATACGATTATGCCGAAGGTCCCACTGCGACTCAGGTGTACCCGTGAGCACTGGCGTGGAAGGAAGGCAGTTGATTGAGCTGTTTGCTCCTCTAGGGTGGGAGAATATGTAGTATATTATATGAATAGCTAAACCATCTTTCGAGGTTGTGTAGGTGCCTTCAAAGGGTGCCCGTATTTTGCTTAGGAACTTGCATCCTCTAGCGCGTAGTAGATTGACTAAGTTTGTGATATTTGGTCCAGATGGAAATGGTTCGGAGGAATACTAAGCCAATTCCTTTCATACATCAATGTCTGAGGGTTCCAGCAATAGCTCGGAAGCCCTGAGCCCTGACAATACTTCGACCTAAAAATGAAGGGGAGACCTATAACTCCATGAAAATATTCATAGTACCGTCTCTATTACTAGATAAGGCCTTTAAAGACGTAAGCATCCAAGTCCTGTTACTATGTGGGTGTTACAAGACAGTTAAGATATACTTAGGGTGGTAAGCGACTAAGAGAAGTATCACCTCTAAGGGCTTGCTTACGAGGACTAGTTAGAAGTGCATAGCGAGATGACAGCTTAGCGATAAACAAATCCCTTGCTTACCTGCCCTAGACCACACTTTTGCTTCCCCATATTTTCTGAAATTTGTGCTGGCATACTGCAAAGAAGAAGTCATAGTTCAGGTAAAGTGCGAAAAAATTCTCAAATCCATTTAGCGCTCTGAATTATCCAAATGAGTTGCATTTATCTTTCTCTTCTTCCACGCGAGGATATTTATCTGCATAGGACACTGCCCTGTATCACTTGCTAAAGTATAGATCAGTTCCTGCTGTGATATGTCTAGGATGATATGAACGTGGATACGAACGGGAATACGTTTGGATGCCAACCACAAACCGCCGGTGATGATAAGCGACACACACCCAAATAATATAACCCACTTCCAATCAGGATTATTCTGAAGGAGGTTTATGTTCATTCCAAACAGGCTCTCGTGTTCTGATCAGTCAAAGTCATCAGGTACTTGGTGTCAGGGTTAAACCGCTCCACTTACTGAAACAAACATCAGCGGTAGGAAAATGAACTAAAAATATTGAGATTTGATTATTAACAAGCCTCGCAAGCGATGTTAGAGAATTCGCTCACAGAAATCCAGCTCAGACGTTTAAAGCTTGCCGCCTCCTTTGTAGAAACCCATGCAAGCTCCTATTAGATTTAAATTAGTGTCCGCAAGGAAATTTCGAGAGCCAGCATACAATTTGTAGAAGATCTCGTACAGCCTGTTCCATATTGTCAAGCTTCGTGGTCACCGTCTGCTCAAGTTCATCGACAACTTCTCTAAGCTGTGATTTACGTTCTGTTTGGAGCGAAGCATTAAATTTCACCACGTCAAGGAGTCCTTCAATGTGTGATTGCAGACATTGCCGGAGCTCTGCACGCTCTAGAGCATTCTTGGCAAGCTCATCGACTAAACCGTAATTTCCACCACGATTTTTGAGTTGATCATGTCGCTAGTAGAAATCACCATGAATCAGTTCTGTGCTTTATTTGGCTGGAAGTGATTAAGAAGTCCAGTAAACTCACCAACTTCTCAATCCTTGCATTTTCATCAGAACAGGTTGCTCTCCATTTGTGGTACAGAGCCTCAAGAAACAGATTGAAAAAGTCAGAAGGATCACTTGGAACCCAGCCGCTTGGAAGCATGCTGATAAATCCATAAGCAAGGCCTTCCGCTGTCTTCCTGCTAATCCAGGCGATTCCCCATGGATAACCACCTTTGCCTTGTTGATATGGAAAGGTCAATGAGATATAGGTTACCAACCGATACCCAAAGTCTTTCTGAGCACAGTTCCAATAATAGCTTTCGCTGTTGAGCTTGTCACGGATGTCAAGCTCCTGTGGTAAGCGAGACCATATCAAGGATTTCTCGCAAATACTTGAGATATTAGGGAACACAATGCCGATTGTACAGTAGATTAGAGTCTTACTTACCATAGTCTTGCCTCTTTTGCTCTGGGCAACCAGTCGCATTTGAGCTTATTAATTGACTTCAGCTCAAAGCCACGGTTTTGGCTCATCCTCGTGATTTGGATCCAATAATGTACTTTGTTTCCCATCGCGAACCATTCATGTGACCGAACAGGTTCAAGAACTGCCGATGGAGCCTCGAGCAGTAGATCTATGATAGCTTTGTTCCGCACTTTCAAAGCATATTGTAAAGGGATCTTGCCAGTATGATCTACGGCATCCAGCTTTGCATTAGCTTTAATCAAGGCCGCAATAAGTTCCTTGCTTTCCTCAAGACATGCAAGGTGCAGAGGAGTTCTTCCGTTCTGGTCTGGCTGGTTGGCTTCGTACCCCGCCTGAAGAAGGGTAGTCACCAAGCCTAACGCCTTCTCTTGTTCGATTGAGCTTATACCTTCGACCAATAAATGCAGGGAAATTGTGTCCCCGTCTTTCAATAAATCAATCAAGGCATCATTGCCCCTCTCCAATGCCCAGATCAATGGAGTCCGGGAAAATGTGTCTCCCGTTCCATCACAAATGTTTATGTCCACTTTATCCGCCCTTTCTTCGTCATTTAGAAAGCACTGTATAACTTCGTTGTCGCCATATTCAGCAGCCCAGGAGAGCCAGTTGCGACCGCTTCGATCTTTTTTATTTGGAAGTGGCAAGGCCCAGACCAAAAATTGGAGTGTGAAAGGATTCACCGTCCCACCAAGCATTGGCCAGCCCAATTGGTTTGGAGACCGGATAAACTTATCATACCTTGCTCGAAGAAACCGCCAGAACCCTGTATGGCCTTCGTTGTCGGGCACATGGGGATCCGCTCCATGTTTAATGAGTAAAAGCATGATCTGGATGTATCCGCGCTCTGCAGCCAGGGAAAACGGAGTACGACCTTCTTTATCTTTATGGTCCACAAATACTTCTGGTGCTCTGAGTAGAAGCTTTACTGTCTGCTCATGGTCATTTGCAACAGCCCAGGAGAGTGATGTCCACTTCTGTTCATCCTCTGAATTGATCGCTGCACTTGATTCGAGTAAATGGTTCAATATATTGGTTTCACCAAGTCGTGCTGCCATGATCAGAGGGGTCTGGCCAGTCGCATCTCGAGAGTCTACGGAGATTCCCGGGATCTCGAGTAAGAACTTGACAAGGACGTCGTGGCGCTTTTCAACAGCCCACGCTAGCGCGGACCACTTTTCTATACCAAGCGAGTTCACATTTATTTCGGCATCAAGCAGTCCCTGTAAAATTTTGGCACTTGGTGACTCTGCTTCAGATAACGGAGGTTGCATCGTTGGGGAATTTTCGGCAAAGAAGAGCTCAATTCGCAGCATTATTTCATTTAGTGCATGCATATCTGCACCTGCATCGATGAGAATCTCGGTCATATCAATATGTCCAAGCTCTTTAGTCTGAGATAGAGGAGTACGGCTTTCTATGCGATAGTTCACCAGACCGTGGCCAACCTTGAGTAAAAGTTGAGCTGTAGGTATATCGCGGTGAAAAATGGCCCATAGTAGGAGGTCGCGTTCAACCCCAAAAATAAGCCTTCCTTTGGACTGAGCATCGAGCAGACATCTTATGATTTTAGCATCTCCAGTCTCCGATGCAATTGCTAAAGGTGTCCGGCCGTCGATATCTTGATGGTCGCTGTTCACGCCTTGAGTTGACAAAAGGTAGTCCACCGCTTCAAGATGCTGCCTTGAAGCTGCCCAGAATAACGGTGTCCAGCCTTTTGAGTCCGCCAAGTTTATATCAGCATTAGATTCGACGAGAATTCTTACATTTTCAACATTCCCAAGTTCTGCCGCTAGTGACAACGGAGTACGGCCTTGGTTATCCCTCTCGTCAAGAAGAGCCCCTTTCTTTATCAAGAGTCTCAATGAATAAGTTTTCCGGTTCTCAACCGCGAAGAATATGCTTGTTCGGCCATCTGGATTGCACAAATTCAAGTCAATTCCTTCGTGTCGCAAGACCTCAGCGAGCACTCTCGATTCCGATGTCGCCTTTGCTAAGAGCGAAATGCCGTCTATATGAAAGTTGACGTCAATTACTGGGTCTCTCAGGAGATTTTGAAGCCTTTTCCTTCGCATCCCCTTTCGGGGGCTCCTTATCATGGAGGTCACCGTTGAGAAAAGTTCCCGCTGAAGTTCGGCTTGGCTATTGGCATTTTGAGGAGCGTCATTATCACACAATAGTGGATTCATTTCTGATAGGTTTCTTTTCGTGAAGATTGTTACCAGAGTCAATGAGTCGCTTTCTGGAAGAAAGAACTACAGTCCCTGAGACTCGGCGGGCAGTTCGGCGGCTGACTGAGATCGCTTTGCTGCCTGAAATCGAACCCTCTTCTGGGTAGCCGCAAATGATTTTAGGCTGGGAATCGTAGTCTAGCTGTGCGGTCAGATACGGCATTTTGCCAAAGAAGGTCAAAGCGCCTCTTTTCAACGCTAAATGGCTTTTTCTTTCTGTCCCTCTTGAGAAGAAAGACGCGGGTCAGCTGCCAAGTTTCACCGAGGGAAATATAAGCGGACTCGTGACATGAATCAACGGTGGGAACTTGTCGCTGAAGGCTAATGTATAGCTTGAAAGGTAAAGAGAGGAAATAGGCGGTATCGCTAGCAAACCAAACCCCGCATGTTACGAATTCTTTGGTCTGTATGATCCCTGTTGACCGTCGATTATAGGTGGCGAGAGAGGGATAATAGCTGTCGTTGGGGCGAAAGAAGTCCACTGAAATCCATTCCCAGCCAAAGCGCTTGTTTCGGCCACTCCGCTTTCAATGAGCATCTTCACGTTCGCACCCATAAGTTTCATATAGACCTATGCTTCTTCGAAGGTTTAGCAACCTTTTTACTTTCGATCTAACTCGGTCATGCGAGGACAGCCATTGCCCCTGTCGTGTCGGTCAGATCAAGCTCGGATTACTACCAACGAAAGGGAAACTAGCCACGATGAAAATATTATCGGCTGCTCGGCACGCTCCGTAAAGATCATGCAATCTCCCTTGTTCCGCCCACGCGTCTGTTTTGTGGCATGATTCAACTAATCGGCCTGAGGCACGCTTTCATGATTAGAGCAGGATATTAGCAGAGTTACTGTATCGATTAATACCAACCCGATTCAAGTCATCTTGCATTAAATGTGTGATAGGCTGCAATTTCATGTCAGAAGACATAAATCTTATTCGTTAAGAGAAGCAGGGCGTGCTCCGTGGGACATAATATTACGAAAATCCACCCTATAGCTGTTCCAGTCACCCGGGGCCACAGCTACTCTGGGACTTTATAGGCACTTGGCATGCTGTAGCTTTGGAAGACCCTGGCGATGGCGGTGCGACAGCGTTAGCACATGCAGAACAACTCATACCTGCATACCTGAAATCCCCCCCTTTTTGCTGCCCAAAGAACTAGGCAGGCATCCCGCTGCTCTTAAAATTCTCTTACATTGGCCTCAATTTCCTCTTTATCTTTTGTCCATATACTTCCGGGACCGATGGCGAAGAAGAAATCCAAACAGCGTCAAACGCAAAAGGAACTCGTGAGTCCGATGTCTCTCCAGATATCGCCAAAGATCGATTATGTCCAGCCTTTGTCCTCGGAAGTGCTATTTATTCACTATATCCAATTCTGTCTGAACTTTTTGATAGACAGTACGAAGCTCCATACATAACCGCTAGAATCGGGAAGAAGGAATATTGCATTCCCAGGTATTTTCTTCAGAAATGCCCACAACTTGAGTATCGCCAGTTTTACTCTTCATACATCACCCTGTCTGACATTCACGAGGACATTGGTCATACTTTTGTGCATTATCTATATTCAGGATGCTATGAGACAATAAGGTCGTCAGTCGAGGACGGCACGTCTGATGTAGCGAGAGAGTATAAGAGAAGTGTTCTGGTTTATCAGGCATCCAGGACATACCAGCTTCCTGCTCTTGAAGCCTTTGCAAGGAGTTACATAGAACGGTTCGGCGAAGAATTGTCTATGCCTGAAATACTGCGGACTACAACGGAAGTCTTTTCAAAACTCCCCGACGATGAAACTTGGCTTCCGAAGTATATCGAAAGAAACCTCTGGCAGTCTTTGACTTCTAGTACGTCAAAATTTGATCTGGACGAGATTTACAATGCTCTCGGTCAGGATCATCATTTTGATAATTTTGTGACGAAAATGATGCTTGAGATACTCCTTCGTCCCCAGGAAATTACCTCGCAGGACGGCAAGACTCCCTGCGAGCAGATACACAGTCAGCAGGAAGAGTGGAGCACATCAGGAGACCAACCCCCGAATATATCAACGAATGGGCGACATTATATGGATATACCAACAGAGAGAAATCCTGCTTTTGAGCAGGATGTTGCCTATGAGCCTGTTCCTGCCGAGGAGTCTCTTCCTGAGGAGCCTATTCTTGAGGAGCCTATTCTTGAGGAAGCTTTTGTTGAGGAAGCTGCTGTAGACGAACCTATTGTTGAGGAACCTCCCGCCGAGGAGTCTCTTCCTGAGGAGCCTATATTTGAGGAGCCTCCTGTTGATGAGCCTGCTTCTGCCGGGGAGCCTCTTCCTGAGGAACCTCCTGCCGATGAACCTGTACTTGAGGAGCCTATTCCTGATGAGTTTCTTCCTGAGCCTGTTCCTGACGAGGTTCTTCATGATGAGCCTGAGCCTGAGCCTGAGCCTGAGCCTGAGGAGCCTATTCCTGAAGAGCCTCCTGTCGACGAGCCTGGGGAATCCCCGGATAAATCTCTTCCTCCAAGAGTTTCGCTTGAAGATGTAGTTCTATACCGGAACTGGGCGAGGATATCCTCGAAGAAGAGGGCTAAAAGAATTCGAACTCTCGAAGAAAGGGGTCTTCCAATTCCGGAAAAGGACGGTCTAGTTTCCTTCTCCGTGGTGTGAAATATCCTGCCTTCAATACTTTCTCTAGGGCTCTCCATACTCGTTATATTATCGCGGAAAGGTCATCGAGTTATGAATATCCAAGGTCCCAATCTAACTATCTATGGATCACATTGAAGCAGGGCCAAGACAGCAACACGTCCTTACACAAGCTACGGCATACATACAAGGTCGTGAAAAGCCTGAGGCGTCAAATATCAAATACATTTCTTATAGCCACTGATCAGTTATTTGAAGTCAAGCTGTTCACTTCTTCTCATATCCTTCCCTTTCCTCTAGAGGTATTGTCTAGTAAATCCACTCATTTTATCTTCCCCTTTTGCATACCCCGAGATTGGCCTCAATGGGGAAAGAATAATCTACACTCAGCGGGATAACTAAAAATCTTCCGTGTCGTTACAAATTTTGCCTGAAGTAACTTATGTTGTTGACAACAAAGTTCAAGATACTTTGGTCATTTCCTTAAGTACCTGCACAGATGAGACTATTCTATTCTTGTTCCAACGGGCATCAACCGAGTCATATTATACGCACAGAAGAAATCGATGCTATAACGCAAGATCTACTTTCCCTAAAATACACGTATATATATTTTGCGAGTCATACAGATATCCAGGAGAAGCCCGAAAGTTCGATATCCTTACCACATGGAAATGGAACTACCCCTAATATCCTAACATACTACTTGTACAGGCATGTTTGTATATCTTGCTACTAGACATGGATTATATCGAGACCAGAATCAAATCTCACAGAAACTTACAGGGAATCTCTCGTTTTGTGAGATTGAGAACAAGTAGATACGATTGCGGAGCTTTTGCGAAACTTCTAATGGAGTGGGTGTCATTAATAAGCTGATGATGCCTTATGCATCACTGAAGGCTATTATATATTGTTTCCGCTTAATATCATTCTTAGAAGGACACACAGTCTCAGTTGTTGCCTGTTTTTTCAACATATATAAATTTCCATATACCTGTGGTGATAGGGTTTTCGGCGATATGTTCGAATTGTGACAGATCCAGCTGCCGAGACGCTCTCCAGTCAATATATGATATGCCAATAATCCAATATTGATGATCCGTTCGGCGGCAAGGTCATCCCAGTAGCTTTAGAGACGCAGGATGATGTTCCGGCCGATCGAAAATGGATCGTCCGGATTTGATTGGTGCGGGTTTCCGACTCGGGATTTTGAGTCATGGAAATGGTGACTTTACCTGCAGTGCTGGAAGACTTGGAGATCTATCAAGAACGCATATGTCAATTCTTTGCGCTAGCGTTCAAGGACCATTGGTAACACTCCTACTCCGGCGCCAACCACCAGCCCAAATTCCCGTGTGTCGCTTCTTATTTCAGGAGGACCTCTCCAATTCCAGCCATGCTAAAACAGATCAAAGATAAGGAGGAAATGTATAGCTAGATCAGATAGGACATGGATTGAGGAACAGGTATTTAGTCATACTGATGTTCCAAGATCATTTATTCCAATACATCTAGCATAATGTGAAGACTCGAACGAGAGAGAGAATTCATTAAGTCATAACCAGTATGTACTAAAAAAGACTAAGTTCTAAAAAACCAAGCGCAACGCTAACAAGAATGCAATGCCAATTTATGCTGTAGGAACCAGTCCCGTTCCCATCCATCACCGAACGATCTAGACCGAAATGGCTGAGACGGTGACAGTGGTACCCAGCCCCTCTTTGAGGGTGTCTGTCACAT
The DNA here is from genome assembly GCF_028974085.1 of Penicillium chermesinum. Taxonomy (NCBI): domain Eukaryota; kingdom Fungi; phylum Ascomycota; class Eurotiomycetes; order Eurotiales; family Aspergillaceae; genus Penicillium; species Penicillium chermesinum. The sequence continues at coordinate 852,422 of NW_026695315.1, forward strand.
TGTAGTTGTTGGCCGCATCCACACCAGTGCGGAAAGAAATGTCCTCAGTGGTGATGGGAGCCTGGGCAGCCGGTGAGATCTCATGGCCAGCAGCCAGTTCTTTCTTGCGGTGCTCTGTTACGACCTCGCGGACAGTGTGCTGGAAGTGAAGAGGGCCCTTCTCCATCTCCGGGTGGAGCAGGCCGTTGACGAAGACACCAGTGTTCAGGTTCTTCTGGGTGTGGATGCAGAGATACTTATCCTCGCCCATGATGCGCTTGTACATATCGCTGATGAGGTTGAATGCCTCGTCGGTGGCATCCTTGTGGCGGTAGACTTCGTATCGCATGACAGACTTGGTAGGGCTAACAGGGGTGAAGCGCTGCATGAAGAAGAAGTTGGGGCTGACGTTGCAGGAGGCGTTGGGCCAGTAGTAGTTGGTGGCAATGCGGAAGCCCTTCTCGATCTGGTCTGGACGCTGCGCTCCGTAGTGCTCGATGGCGCCGCCCTTCTTGGTCTCGACCCAGTAGGAGTTCAGGTCGGCGATTGTGGGGATATCGGGGTGGGCGACTTGGCAGTGGTAGCACTCGTTGTAGTTGTCGGCCAGGATCTTCCAGTTGAATTCTCCTTCCATGTCCCACGTGTGGTCAAAGGTGTAGTCTTCGAAGTTGTAGTACTTGAATCGAGGCTGCATGTCGGAGCCGGCGAAGTCATCTTCCCACGCGACCTCGGGAGTCTCCTTGCTGTCCAAGTTGACCCAGATGAAGCCGTTGTTGTCGATGTGCACGTGGATAGGGAGAAGGCTGCCCTTGTGGAAGGCCTGGATCTTTTCCTGCTCATCCTTTGCGACGATGAATTCGTAGTTGGCAACGTCATACTGGACCCAGTCGCCCACCTTGGGGACACGGTGCTTGTGGGTAGTCAAGAGCCACTTGCGACCAAAAATCGCACGACGCTCAAGCTGGAACATCTCCTCGGAGGTGTACCAGTTGGCAGGCAGAGCGCGGATAGGGGCAGGGCCCTTGGCATCTTCCTTTGCCTCCGGAACAGGGGCGGTGCCAAAGAAATTCCTGAAGAAGGACATTGTAGTTATGAGTGGTGAGGAGCTGAATAAAGCTTTCTTGACTTAAGAAGTGAGCTAGACTTTTTGGAGTCTGGGGATTTGGCTGATTGATTGATCTGTGGTGCTGATGATACTTCAAACCGAAGACATCAGCGGTTCTATATAGCTATCTCACGAGCAGATTGACCCCGGAATCGATAGACCCCACCCGATCCATCCAACGGGTCGTGCTCCTTCATGCCCGATATCAATGACATCTTTAGAAACATACACGCCTCATTGACATCAGGTGGCCAGATACCAACGGGAGTAACGGGAGTTGATATCTATATACCGATCAGCTGATCGGGTGAGCCCCACTGTGGGCCCGAATGGCTGGCAGATAACCACCGCGCGAGCAGCGTAATCTAGAGTTCATCCAGCATAAAGGCAGACGGTCTCAGCCACAGTGGGCAGGCCGGACGTATCCCCCAGTCCCGACCATCCCGTGCCCTATTGCTGGCTTCCCCAGGGATCGAAAGATCTAGGGCCTTGGGAGATCCGGGACCGGCACGGGGCTGATCCGTATCTGTCTGGGAATTTAAACTGAAAAGGGCAATATTTGACTGATCAATGCCTCTGCCGGCCTCTCCTTGTTCTTTCCTCCTGCTGATCTCGAGCGACATCATACATACGTCCGATTCTCCTGATGAGGCTTTTGATAACCCCCGGATCATCATCCGTGAATCATGGCTGCTTTACTCTCCAGGCTCCTTGCAGATGAAGCCATGATGCCCCACAGGTACCTATGGCTTGCACCTAATGCCGAACCTCGCGTGCCTGTAGCAATTCGTCCCTGAATTCCCATCTGCATCAGCAAAGTCGTTCCAAGAAATGGCAACGACCATGGCCTGGAATTAGTTACTACGTCAGTACTAGACCCAAGGGAGCTCGATGAAAGAACAGCTCCCCAGGCCAGATAGGCGGTTCTCCAAAACCGTTCGCCGATAAGGTCGGCGTGGCGCCGTATATCGGAACGGCTCACGGTTCACGGCATCACCGCCCGATCAACAGTTACACTTCCCAAGTAAAGCTTCCCCTGGAAGGTCTGCAGCTTCATGTAATCATGCAAAAGCCAGTCGAGAATAGTCCTGGCTCTGAGTTGGACTGCAATGCTGGATGCTAATATCGGCTCTGGAGTCTACAACTGGCCTGCTCAGCCTGTCTTCGTATTCTACGGTTCGAGATCTCACATCTTAGTGCTTCGGGTAGTACGGGACTTGTAACAGCCACGGAGTCAAGTTACAACGATTGGTCTGAGAAACCAGCGGATACCGTGTTTGAGGCTATTGATTCGGTTACTTTAAGCTTCAGGTGCACGCTTACGCCACTTATCATTCTACACATGGCGTGGAGATAGGGGCATGTGATCCTTCAGCCACCGAACCAATCCTTCTCACCGACAGCATATTGGAGCCATACCGGAAAATTCCGTGACTTTCTATTCATCGTCGATCCTGAAGATAAGACAATGATCTACTGGGCTCTCTTCCTATCAATATGGCCAAACCATGGTAGCCTGAAAATTGGATTCAAGGATTCACATGTAACGATCCTATCTAGTTTATCAGGATAAACCTTGAAAGCAAACTTCATGTCTCACCGCATCTGGGAAGCCTCAGTGCTTCAAAAGAGTGTGATCCTATACTCCAGCTATCTCAGACCCTCCTATACATGAAACTCCGCTATCTACATCCCCACTCTTCAAGTATAATCCTCGTAAGCATAGTTACCCAACCCGCATTTGATCGATTTGAAAACCTTATTACCCAAGCCAAAACCTGGCGCTTTGGTGTTCTTGACACAGCCCGTCCCTCCACGGCCCATGGTGGCTGACTGCTCCTCGTGCGTGCACTTGGCGTCCGTAAAACTCGCACAATGACCACCCGAAGGGCCAGCGGTGAATCTCCACGATCCTGGCTTTTCGAGTGGAGGACTTTGATCGCAATTCCTGTATCCATCTGCCCCCTCTCCAGGCCACCATTGGCACCATAGATCCAAGCCGCTGTCATCTGTTGACAAATTCCCACCTGCTAGCGTGAAACAGACATCGTTGGCATTTTTGTATCCCTGTATCCGATAGTAGCCACTGTCTTTCGCATCAGAGAGTTGATCTCCGCACTTAGTATCACTGTATTTATCAAGGTGCCAGTAATCCGTTGGAAGTACAGGATCCGCGGTCGAGGGTGTGCTTTTCACGGTCGTGTGGGCAGCAGTTGTGGGAGGTGGTTTGGTCGTCGGTTTGGTCAACTCCGTGGTCGTCATTTTCTGGGTAGTTGTTTTATGCGGGGTCGCTTCTTTGGTACCGGCCTTCTGTACAGGAGGGTTGCAATTAGAGAGGCAGTTAGTCGCGGAGCAGAAGTTTGCAGTTGTCCCACACTGGCCCTGCAAAGAACACTAGTTACACGCACAGGGGTGAGTCAAACTTGAATATTTCATTTGCAGGTCGACAAGTCTACTTACACAATCACCTGAAAGACACGGATTCAAAGACGCGAGGGTCGTCATGTCCTTTGGACGTGCTGTCCCGGGCACCTGAGGTCCACAGATAGCGTGGGGAAGAGCCACGGGCATTGGCGGCGCCCCGGGACCAATGCAAATGTAGTCGCCTTGCTTTACATTTGAGCAACCATGCCAATTCCAAGTTTGAGAGTTGTAGGTTTCAAGATTGGCCGTGGTGATTCCATGGGAGAAGGCAATTGTTGTGCAGGTCTCCTCGGCTTGGACCGTGTAATTCGGACAAAGTGCATCCCTTGCGAGCAAAAGCCTTCCATCGGCCAACACCGAAGCTTGTCGAAGAGCGAATGTGGTAGTGGGTAAGAGCGAGAGAGCCTCTATAGATCTTAGGTATAAGATTTCTAGAGCTAATATCGTAAGAAAATGGCAAATGTTGGAAGATCGCATTGAGGCAATTATCGCGGCACTAAGCCGACCGAGACCGTTCTACGGCTTGAATTGAAGTTAAATGTGACCTGAACCTAGCAGAGGCCAGATTTTCAATTATGTGAAATCGAAAGGCTACTCCGAGGATTGGATATGGAATGTCTCTTGTATTTAGATGTCATCCAAGGGTGTGGGAGCATCTTATATTCCCGCAAACACGATATCTCACGACCAAGTCTGGCGAGACCTACACAGAATAATTGCAGGATCCAGGAGTCTTCTTTGTTCCGGGGCGCCATTTCGCTCTTTGCATGTCAACCCATATTAGGTCTGTGTCGGCCAATGCCTTACGAGGACCTTGGGGTCGGGATCTGTTGTCTTGATTGTCTGTGCTACTATTTACCTTTAGGGCCTTTTCGAAAGAAGCCTATTGGGGAACGAATGAAGTTAGCGGTACCTATTTCTTCATTGTTTTGCTGATAATTCTTCGCTTTCTTGCACCCACATGGTCGAGAGCAACTCGGACAGTCGAGATGATTCTTTGTCCAGTTTGATCACATCAAAGCCCGAGGCAGCTTATACCAAAGATCCGTGAGAGTCGAGACATACTTAGTGTCTCCACAGCGATCGGCGATTTGAAATCGGTGAATGGCTTACAAAGATATATGTCATAACTAACTATTGCCGCGAATGTCGCTTCAGCAAAGCCAATACTAGTACAACTTTGACACGCGGGCTGGGCGATCATCCTGTTCTGTACTAGTAACTAGCTTACCCTGCCCGCATGTGAAAAAGGCGAGGGTTTCACACAGCACTCCGAGTTTTCTTTCCCAATCTTGTTTGTTCTAGACTTCCCCAGTCAGAGCTAGCTTCACAGTATGGAGGCACTGGAAAGCCCTAGAAACGAAAAGAAAACTAGTAATCCCATCGGCCTGGACGCGGTATTGGATTCCCGTTGCTGTTAGCTAATGAGTACTATTAACTAACTAACTTAATGGCACGGGTAACTTGTAAGGTGCTGAGGACCCACTTAAGCTTAATCCATCCTGGCCAGCTTAGCGGAAAAGGATGAAACGGATACCTATAGAGCGCCTCCAGTCAGGTTTTGGTATAGCAGATACTTCTTAAAGTGCGTCCTTTTGAACGTCCGCTTCATAATGGGATCAGCATTTCGTCAAACGCCGCCAATGACTGACAAACTCGCAAGGTCTCCAGAGCTTCCGGAGGGATTTGCCTCCGTGTGGTTCCGTTTTAAGCTCCCCGTCGGAGACTTTTAACGGGCTCACTAATGATCGGCATTTCGGGTGAGTGGAACAGCAGCCCACCGAATACGTCAGTCCTCGATAATATAATACCCTCCTCCATCCCTTGACACAGCCTTCTGATTTCCGTCAAATAACTCTATACACTACTTTGGATCCCTGATTTCCAAGTCAAAATGTCTCCAACCATGAAGCAGTGGGTTGTCCAGGGCAAGGACAAAGACTTCGACGGTCTTTCTCTTCAAGAAGCTCCTATCCCCAAGGTGGGGGAATATGAAGTCCTTGTGAAGCTCGAGGCGGCGTCGTTAAACTACCGGGACCTGATCATTCCCAAGGTAACACTTCCGTGCCAATGATTCAAGCTATCTCGCGAAACTAATCGCTGTTTAACAGGGACTATACCCGTTCGCCGTGAATTTCCCTGTGGTCCCAGGCTCCGACGGTGCTGGGGAGGTTGTCGAGGTCGGCCCCAAGGTGACAGATTTCAAGAAGGGGGACAAAGTGGCTACACTCTTCAACCAGGGCCACCAATGGGTGAGATCGATGGCCCCGCGGCCCTCACTGGCCTCGGCGGAGCCATCGACGGTGTCCTCCGGGAATATGCAGTCTTTAACCAAATCGGTCTTGTCAAGGCTGCTTCGAACCTTAGCGCGATTGAGAACAGCACCTTGGCCTGCGCAGCTGTCACAAGCTGGAATGCGCTGTACGGTCTGAAGCCCCTCAAGCCGGGTCAGACTGTCCTGGTCCAGGGTACTGGCGGTGTGAGCACCTTTGGTTTGCAGGTACGTTCTACATGAACCTAGAGAGACCGAGCATTGTTGACTGAGTTGGGTTCTGCCACATTATAGTTCGCGAAAGCTGCTGGCGCGACCGTCATCGCTACTACCTCGTCGGAGTCTAAGGCAGCGAAGCTCAAGAAGCTGGGTGCCGACCACGTCATTAACTACAAGACTGACCCCAACTGGGGCGAAACTGCTCGCAGCCTGACCCCCGACAAGGCCGGCGTGGACCACATCATTGAAGTCGGCGGTCCCGGCACTCTCCAGCAAAGTTTCAAGGCCATCAAGTTCGAGGGTGTCATCAGCATCATTGGTTTCCTCGGCGGCACCGACGCCAGCTCGCAGCCAGGTATCCTGGACACACTCTCGAACATCTGCACAGTTCGCGGTGTTTATGTCGGCAGCAAAGCTCTTATGAGGGATATGATCCGAGCTATTGAGGCCAACGACATTCACCCCGTGGTGGATGAGAAGGTCTTCACTCTGGACCAGACTCGGCAGGCTTATGAGTATCAGGTAGGGAGAAGACCTGCCCTCACAACATACGAAGTAGTGTGCTAATGTATGAAACAGTGGGCCCAAAGCCACTTTGGCAAGCTGACCATCAAGATTGCCTAAGCCTCCAAGGCAGCATACCTTGAAACAAGGGCAACTAGGACAAAAAGCCTCGGTTATTCTTTAATGATTTATCGCAGCGATTGGAAATCCTACGTCTATATAGTCTCATATCAAAATTAGGAATCTGAAATTCGTTGTGTGATGTACTTTTTATCGAAGAAGCCTTGCGTTTGTGGCCAGTAGTAGTAGGTCCATGCAGGCGCCGACAGCCCAGCGCGATTTTGTCGGTGGATCAGCTTCCCCGCCATTTCATCATAAACACCAAGAAAGCCATCCACCCCAACTAATACTATCAATCCACGTTGTTCTTATATATATTAGACGAGTTACTCATTTTGGGCTCAGCTGCGGGTAAACTCTATTATACCATCAATTAATCCGATAGTGCGCGTCACCACGTCAGAGCTCTGTCAGTCTTCTGAAACAGGGACCTCAACCCCTCACGCACCGATGGCCGAGCACATTGCCAAAGACGCTTCAACTCTCCCAATAACCGGGGCGGCCGAACGTCTGAAACCATCGCAAGCAACATTTATTCGTCCGGCCCAGATGAGTCTCTTTGCGCGAGTGACATCTTACCCACCGCTGGGACAGGTGACTTGTATTAAGAGATTACCCGGCCGCTCAACAGGAGATGTAGTAAGTAACCTAAAAGAACATTGACTCTCCTTGTCCTCAAGCTCGAAAATAAGTAGCTCATGTCCTGGTAGGTGCGGTTCACGGTCGTCATCGAATCCAGCACTTCGCTCCCGCAGCAATCGTGGGAAGCTCAGATCTGGCACAATATTACTAGCCCAGAATGGTCAGCCCTCCCGCTACAACGGGTTGAATCCACAAATGCGCCACTGCTTAGTGGAGACGAAAAGCAATATAACTTCTACCGCTATGTATTCGCGCAAAAGATACCACTCCCAACTCGCGGGGGCCACGCAAAGTTCACAGTGCGCTTCCGAACTAACCCGAACACTGAATGGCAATGGGCAAACCAGCAGCATCCGCTCAGCGACGGGGAGCTTATATTTTCGTCACGAGAATCAGATATTGCAAAGTCTCTAGCGTCCAAGCCTTCGCCATCCAGTGCTCGGGATGATCTCGCGCGATACATTGATCATCTCTCTCCTGACGTCAAAATAGAGTCCCGTCACAGCGAATCCCCGGGGTCTCTGCTTTGGCGAGTATATGGAGCAACAGAGCCCGCCAAAGAGGGGGTTTCTGGCTTTAAAAAGCTCTCTCTTGGAACTCCTTCGTTGTTCAACAGATATTTCTCCTTGGTACGCATATGGAGTCCTTGGCTTGGCCCAAGGCATGGCAAGGACAGGTTCCAGTTGACGGAGGATGCGATCATGTGCTCTTTCCTTCGTGACGATGGTATCAACCTGGTCCTGTTGGCTGTCTCTGGGGTTAACGATGTCTTGACTGTTTTCCAATCGGGCGAGAACGGGGAAGTGGTCGTTCAATCACGAAGTGACAACCACGAGGCGTCGAATTTCCACGTCCTTATCTCTGCCGCGGAAGACTTCGAGGTCGGCCTCGCAGCATTGGTTTATGAATCAAGAAAATTGGTTAATCCGGTTTTCCCAAATTCTGTCGAGACAGTAGAAAACGACCGACCCCTTTCACCCGAAGGAGATGATGTGGTGCTCGTGGAGAAAGATGTGAAAGCTCAGTGGCTCGCTGAGTGGTATGACGGGCTGACATACTGCACATGGAATGGACTGGGTCAAAGTCTCACCCAAGATAAGATTCTCGAAGCTCTAGATGCTCTCAAAAGCAATGGGATCAAGATAACAAATCTGATCATCGATGATAATTGGCAAAGCCTGGATAACGAAGGCCAGTCACAGTTCCGCCGGCGTTGGATGCAGTTCGATGCGAATCCAAAAGCTTTTCCAAGAGGACTGGAACAGGCCATTTGGAAGATTCGCCAGTTTCACCCCAATGTAGGCCATATTGCAGTTTGGCATGCGTTGCTGGGCTACTGGGGCGGAATCAGTCCTGATGGGGAACTTGCGAAGAAGTATAAAACCAAAGAAGTGCGAGTCAAAGACCCTGCTGCTGGAGGTCCAATTGCACATAATGTCCCGGAGGGGAAGATTCTAGCAATCCATCCAGACGATATTCAGCAGTTCTACAACGATTTCTATGGCTTTCTCCGATCCGCTGGAGTGGATGCCGTGAAAGCCGACGCTCAGTTCTTCATCGATCTCTTAGATGACCCCGAGGACCGAAAGAGCTACATCACCTCCTTCCAAGACGCGTGGTCTATCGCCGCACTACGAAATTTCGGCACGAAGACCATCTCTTGCATGTCTCTAATTCCACAGATGATCTTCCACTCCCAGCTCCCAACAAATAAGCCATCTATCATATTGCGAAACTCGGATGATTACTTCCCCGAAATCAATGATTCTCACCCGTGGCATCTGTTCTGCAATGCTCATAACTCTCTTTTCACTCGATACTTGAATGCTCTGCCTGACTGGGATATGTTCCAGACGAGCCATCCATATGCCTCCTTCCATGGTGCTGCACGCTGTATCTCCGGAGGCCCGGTCTATATTACCGATGAGCCAGGTAAACACGATCTAAAGCTGTTGGAAGAGATGCTGGCACCTACCGTCCAAGGAGGCACTATTATCCTCCGGCCAAGTGTCGTCGGTCGCACTATCGATGTATACCACGACTATAACGAAAGAAATATTCTGCGTGTGGGAAGTTACACCGGCTGGGCGAAGACCGGGAGCGGCATCCTAGGACTGTTCAACCTGCAGTCCGGACAATCATCATCAATCGTCTCGTTGAGGGATTTCCCAGGTATACACGCCGACTCGACTGGTTCCTATGTTATACGTGCACATACCAGTGGCAAGGTCACAGGGCTTTTGCACCCTCTTGAGCAAGACTCGCTAGTCTCTGTTCTGCTAGAGGAAAGGGGATGGGAGATTCTGACGGCTTACCCCACTCGACCATTTACTCTGAAGCACAAGCGAAAGGAGAGTTTATCAGACGCGCAAGAAGACTCGGAGTCCACTCATGTAGCCGTCCTTGGTCTCTTGGGTAAAATGACAGGTGCTGCGGCGACGGTATCGTCAGATATACACAAGACAGACACCGGTCGACTGCAATTCAATATCCATTTGAAGGCACTGGGTGTGCTTGGCATCTACTTTTCCGACCTTGCGAAATGGGACATTTCTGAAAACTTCATGGTCACTATTCTGGGACGCGCGATACCTCAGAAGACTGTCTGGAAACAAGGCGGAGATGGTTCCTCGGTGCTGGCAATCGATGTTCTCACCGCGTGGAAAGAGATGAAGCTGGACAGTGGATGGAGTAATGAAGTCGTAGTCCAAGTTTTTGTCGGCTGAATTTACTCACTATAGCTTACAGAATAGCACATTTCGGAATAACTTTGTCAGAGTTTTCTATAAAACAGGGCCTACCACACATTATTTTATTTTTGTCCCATTTGCTCTTCAAATGACTCAATCGCACAGTGTGCGAGTCGGAGGAGGATAGGTTCGACTGCGAGGCCATGTCATTAATGCTACGAAACCCGGGTACACTAAACTAGTCTTATTGTTCAATCTATGCTAACTTGCCTCATCCCAACCAGCGGCTCGATAGTCACGTGGCAATGACGCGTTAACGATAATCCGACTCTTATCGAAGGTGTCTCTGGGGAAATTTATTGTTTCTCGAAAGTCCATCGCAGGCTTAATTGCCCTCAATTCTAAACTCATTCGTTCTGATGCGGCCGCAAACGACACCGCTCCCACGAGCGGTTTGTCGCTATTCCCTGTCTCCCCATCGAACCCTGTACGGAGCGCGCAGCCTCGTCACGACGGCGCAAACAAACCCGCTCCGATGCAGGACCAGCAATAACTCTACGACTTTTCAGCGATCAAAAGAGGTTTTGGAGCAGAAGAGATGGATCACACAAGCATGGCTTGCGCGACAAGAAGAAGGCCGCAAAGAATGGGCCAGACATGCGGAGGAGATCAAGAACGGCACGAGGAAAAGTTTTGTCGAGCACTTGGAAGAGCGAGGTTTGATTCATGATGTTGTTGGGTACGTCAATTCTTGGCTTGGACATGGCCAATCTTCGATCGCAGGATAAATGCTCAGTTTGCTAATCCTTTTTCCGTAGCGAGCGAGATCTCCTGCATAGGCTCTTCACCGAGAAGCGGACCGGACTATACGTCGGAATCGATCCGACGGCACCGTCCATGCATGTCGGTCATATGTTACCGTTTATGGTATTGGCATGGGCATATGTTTGGGGTTTACCGGTCACATTTTTGGTACGTCACTTTTGGAAACCTCGCGCAACTTGCGACTGACGAGACATAGCTAGGAGGTGCCACGTCTCGTATTGGTGACCCCACAGGTCGACTGAAGGGCCGGGATCAAGTTCATAGCTCGGTCCGCAAAGCCAACATGGCCAGCATGCATATGCAGCTCAAGAAACTGGGCGCTAGCATCGAGCAGTACGGAAGCAAATACGGATATAAACGGGAGATGATATGGAAGCGGGCCCTGGTGAACAACAACACGTGGTGGGGGTCAATGCCCTTCATCGAGGTGCTTCGTGATCTGGGTGCGTACATGAGGCTTGGGCCCATGCTCGGACGTGATACGTGAGTATAATACCCATATAATTTCATTGACGAGTCACTTATAACGTGACAGTGTCAAAAATCGATTGAGCAAGGGCGATGGTATGTCTTTCGCAGAGTTCTCTTACCCACTCCTGCAGGCATGGGATTGGTGGACACTGTTCCAGAAAGGCTGTCAGGTCCAGGTGGGAGGCGCTGATCAATATGGTAATATTCTCTTTGGGATGGATGCTGTGAAGGCCATCAGCAGGAACACTGTGCTTGAGCAGGTCCGAAACCCTCTAGAATCCGAACTGGATCGCCCTATCGGCTTCACCACGCCTTTATTAACTGCCCCCAACGGCGAGAAGTTTGGCAAATCAGCTGGTAATGCTGTATGGCTTGACAAAGACATGACTTCGACGTTCGAGCTCTACCAAGTAAGCAAGATTCGATTAAATTGATCAATCGGCGCTAATGTTTGAATCTAGTTCTTCATCCGAACCCCAGATGACACGATTGAGCGTTATCTGAAGCTGTTTACTTTCATTCCAATCCCCGAGATTGCGACCATAATGGAAGAACAGAACAAAGACCCTTCAAAGCGAATTGCCCAGCATCGTTTAGCCTACGAATTCGTCTATCTTATCCACGGACGGGACGAGGCGGAGGCTGTATCACTTCAGCATCGTCAACTGTTCCGCTCCCGATCATCAACAGGCGAGCCTTCGCCTTTGCCTCTGAACACAACCCCATCGAAAGAGAACCCCAAGTCCGTCACGGCGGGTATGATCACCCCTCAGTCCGGTAACCCTTTCGCACCCCAGACCAACTTTGCCAACATGGGCAACTTCAAAGTCACTCTTCCCCGCTCACTGGTGTACAATCAGCCTTTCAACAAGATCCTTTGGTCTGCAGGTCTTGTTGCCACCAAGGGCGAGGGTCATCGAGTCATCAAGAACAACGGAGCCACCGTAGGCTGCAAGCCTGGAACCGGCGCCGCCATGGGCGACAACCTTACATTCATGCCTCTGCGTATCTGGCCAGGAGAAAAAAACTCAGGAATTTATAGTTGACGACCATCTCATGATCAAAATGGGCAAGTGGAAGCTTCGCATGATCCAAATTATCAGCGATGAGGATTTCCGCGCCCAGGGTCTGACTGCTCCAGGATGGGAGGACCAGACCGAGGACCAGAAATGAGTCAGTGGAAGCACAACACTCTCCGCTTTGTAATTTTAGTGGCATCTGTGTAAAATAGCGAACTTTAAAATGTATTATACTGCATTAATCCAGGCGTCTTCGCCCAAATCATGATCGAAGTAGCGATTGTAAGAGATTGTACCGAGTACACAGTGTACATGTCGAGTAGGAAGTGGAGCGCCAAGCCCTGACGCCACTTAACGCGTCGACGCGATCCGCGCCTTATCTCTCTCTCCCTATCATTTTCCCTTGGGGTCCCCTCTGCTCCTTCAATCCCATCCCCCAGGCCCCTCTCGTCCTATATCAGCATTATATTAATAGGGCTTCAGGTATTCAATTGAGTCTAATACGAAAAAAGAATCATGGCCAAGGGGGCTGAATCCTCACCTGCTGCGACGCCGCCCTCTGTGCTGAAGCGCGCCACGCCCAGTACCCAAAATATGAAGAACCAAAAGTCCATCCTTGGATTCTTTCAAAAATCCTCGCCTGGGACCCCTAAGACTGGGAAGAACCAAGAACCTGCTTCTTCGCCTGCTCAACGTGCCTCTGAAAATCGGGGTGGTAGCCCAGTCAAGCAAACACAGAAGAGAAGCTTTTCTAGTTTTGCACAAGACTTGACTCCGGTCCCAAGTAGCGATCTCCCTGTGCCTGACGAAGATGAGGAGAATAGCAATGATCTCAAGGTAAGCTTTCCCAAATTGTTCTAGTAATTTCTCGCAGACTTAGTCCTAACTCTTTCCCCCTCCCAGCAGGCAGAGTCGAGGAATGCCCAGGACAGCACAATGTCTCCCTCCCGCCGAGTACGTTATTATCGAAACAATCCTTTCATTCTCTCATACATACCGTAATCTCATTTCTAATCCCGATCCAGAACAAGAAACAGGTCAGCTACAAGGAGTCTGATTCCGAAGGAGAGGAGGACGACGACGTGATCTTCAGATCCGGTCGAAACACAAGCGGCCGAGCTTCAAAGCGACAAAAGACAGTAGTTGAAAGCGATGAAGACGATTTCCAGGAGGATGAGGCTGATGTTGGATACTCCGATGACGGTATGCTCGTCCGGTAACACCGGTGATAAAACCACGCTGACATCTACAGAAATGGACGATTTCATCGTCGAGGACGAAGACGATGAAGATGAAGCCCCAGCAAAGAAGCGAAAGCGCCCAGCTACCAAGCCATCTCGCAAAGCTTCCAACGAATCCTCGTCCCTCCCGCCCCCTCCGCCGGACGATGATGATCTCGACCTCGATCTCCCAGAAGGTTCTGCTGGCACTGCCCTTAAGTGGACCTTCGAACCCAGAGAACCCGGAGCCTCGACAGGAGCGCCCGGCAATTAAGAGTTCGAAGAGTGCATCGAGCAACAAAAAAGAAAAAGCACATGTCACTGAACCTGAGAAGCGATACCCGTGGCTTGCTTCGATCAAGGACATCGACGGGAACCCGCCTGGTCACCCAGATTACGATCCTCGCACAATCTACATTCCTCCGCTGGCTTGGTCCAAGTTCTCTCCGTTCGAGAAGCAGTACTGGGAGATCAAGCAAAAGTTCTGGGATACTGTCGTCTTCTTCAAAAAGGGCAAATTCTATGAACTGTACGAAAACGATGCCACCATTGGTCACCAGCTATTCGATCTCAAGCTCACAGATCGCGTCAATATGCGCATGGTCGGCGTTCCCGAGATGAGTTTGTCCCGCTGGGCAAACCAGTTCGTAGCCAAGGGTTTCAAGATTGCTCGCGTCGATCAATCTGAATCTGCGCTGGGCAAGGAGATGCGTGAGAGAGATGCCCTGAAGGGCAAGAAAGAAGACAAGATAATCAAGCGAGAATTAGCTTGTGTTCTTACATCCGGAACCTTGGTGGAGGGCTCCATGCTTCAGGACGACATGTCGACTTATTGCGTTGCCATCAAGGAGGCTGTCCTAGATGATCGCCCTGCTTTCGGTCTGGCCTTTGTTGACACCGCCACAGGTCAATTTTTCATATCCGAGTTTGTTGACGATGTGGACATGACAAAGTTTGAAACATTCGTTGCGCAGACCCGCCCCCAAGAGTTGTTGCTGGAAAAATCTTGTGTTTCCCAGAAGGCAATGCGTATTTTGAAAAACAATACCGGCCCGACGACTCTGTGGAACCACATGAAGCCAGGTCGGGAATTCTGGGAAGCTGACATCACGCTTAAGGAGCTTGATGCCAGTGAGTACTTCGTCTCCGAGAATGACGAGAATGTCAAGGCTTGGCCTGAAGTGCTGCGTCAGGCTCGAGACAAAGATCTTCTTATCTCCGCATTTGGGGCTCTAGTCCAATACTTGCGAATGCTGAAGATTGACCGTGACTTGGTGACCATCGGGAACTTCACATGGTATGATCCGATCAAGAAGGCTTCAAGTCTTGTACTGGACGGTCAGACTCTGATCAACATGGAGATTTTTGCCAACTCCTTTGACGGCGGCGTTGATGGTACCTTGTTCCATCTTCTTAATAAGTGCATTACACCCTTCGGTAAGCGTACCTTCAAGCAATGGGTCTGCCACCCTCTCATGGATGCGAAGCGGATCAACGCACGACTGGATGCGGTCGATGCTCTGAACGCAGACCCTACCACTCGAGATCAATTTTCGTCACAGCTTACGAAGATGCCCGACTTGGAGCGCTTGATCTCTCGTGTCCATGCGGGTCAGTGCAAGGCACAAGATTTTGTCCGTATCCTCGAAGGATTCGAGCAAATAGACTACATCATGGGGCTTCTGAAGGACTCCGGCTCGGGCGACGGCATCATCGGGCAGTTGATTGCATCGATGCCCGACCTACCTCCACTACTTGACTACTGGAAGACTGCCTTTGATCGTCCCAAGGCCAAAGAATCCGGCATTCTAGTTCCCGAACGTGGTGTCGAGTCGGACTTCGATAGCTCGCAAGACCATATCGAGCAGATCCACAAAGATCTTGATAGTCTCCTGAAGAAATGTCGCCGTGACCTTGGATCAAACGCAATTGTCTACAAGGACAATGGAAAGGAAATCTACCAACTTGAAGTTCCTATCAAGATCAAAAACATCCCTGATGACTGGGATCAAATGTCTGCTACCAAGCAGGTGAAGCGGTACTACTTCCCTGAACTTCGCAACCTAATTCGCCAGCTCCAGGAGGCCCAAGAAACCCATAGCCAGATTGTTAAAGAAGTCGCTGGCCGGTTCCATGCTCGCTTCGATGAGCATTACGGCACATGGCTTGCTGCTGTTCGAATAGTATCTCAGCTGGACTGTCTCATCAGCTTGGCCAAGGCTTCGTCTTCGCTTGGACAGCCTAGCTGCCGGCCTGTCTTTGTTGAGGATGAGCGGAGTGTGCTCGAGTTCGAGGAACTTCGCCATCCTTGTCTACTCTCTTCAGTCGAAGACTTTATTCCTAACGATGTGCAACTTGGCGGTAAGAATGCTAACATCGATTTGTTGACCGGTGCTAATGCGGCCGGAAAATCTACACTCCTTCGAATGGTACGTCTTCGTTCTCATCCCTCTGAATTTGATAAAGATCTCTAACGTCAATTTTCAAGACCTGTGTCGCTGTGATTATGGCCCAGATTGGCTGTTACTTACCCTGCAAATCTGCTCGCCTCACTCCAGTCGACCGCATCATGTCTCGTCTCGGTGCGAATGACAACATCTTTGCAGCTCAGTCCACTTTCTTCGTAGAGTTATCCGAGACCAAGAAGATTCTTTCAGAGGCTACGCCGCGTTCGCTTGTTATTCTCGACGAATTAGGCCGCGGGACTAGCTCTTACGATGGTGTAGCGGTTGCACAAGCAGTCCTGCACCACATCGCGACCCACATCGGCGCGATGGGTTTCTTCGCAACGCACTACCACTCTCTTGCTGCCGAATTCGAGAATCACCCAGAGATTGCCCCGAAGCGGATGGCTATTCACGTCGATGATGTCGAGCGCCGTGTCACCTTCCTCTACAAACTGGAGCAAGGCGTCGCAGAAGGTAGTTTCGGTATGCACTGCGCATCTATGTGTGGCATTTCCAACAAGGTCATTGAACGTGCCGAGGAAGCTGCCAAACAGTGGGAACACACGAGCCGTCTCAAGGAAAGCCTGGAGCGCCGCAAGGGTGGTGGCTACGTTGGGCTCGGCTGGTGGAGTGACGTTGCGTGGGCACTGCGGGAACCTAGCAGTGAAGAGGGTGAGAATGGGGGCGTCAGCGATCTCGGACTGGAGGTTCTCCGCAAAGCTATCGAGGCGCTCTGAGTAGGTAGTCCTGTGGCATTCTCATTTCATACAGCTGGATCTTTTTCTCATATTTTTCTCCCTTGCATTTCTTCCACTCCAGATCTCTACCTGATCATGTTTCTTATGTCTTATAGCTGGGCTTGAAAGGCGTTTGCGAGAAGATTTATCTTTTAATATTATACACCCTGTGTTCAGATGGCATCGACTTCGAGGTATCGAGAGGCGAGTCCGTTTGTCTAGACCACGCTAGATAAACGTAATCTTCATAATCGTAACATTAGAACAACTTATGTGTCAAAAAGCCACTGGCAGCACTAGGTTCCGAGAGCTGCTGGGTGGTACATTCAACGTCCATGCATTCTAGACATGGATCTGGGAACATTTGGTCCCATGGATTGGGATACTTTGGTTTATCTAATCCCATCATAGAGAGATAAATAGACCTAACTCGTTCATTTGGTATAGGTCATAGCGCCACACAAGACCACGACCATGATGATTATACAAGAGGAAAGGGTACATATTCTACATCCATTGCGACCATACAACAAAGTCACAGGCTTGGAAGGTTCTAGATCAACTGAGTGACCTACCAGTAGACTGGCTCTGTATCCGTGCGAAGATCTTGGCCAAAATTCAGGATAAAATGCCGACGATTTCCTCCCTGGTCTGCTGACATCCGGGGTATAGAACTGGGTTGGAGCTTTGTGCATCCACCACGGCCGTGGTGCCGGGTTAGTATGCCGGAAGGAAACCGGCCGTATTGGGTTCTTATCTGCAACGAGCTCGCCGAGGCGCACGGAGGTCTGTCGGGGCATTGTGTTGAAGCGCATAGTAGTGAGATAGAGGGTTGCGGTTGGAGGGAGGTTGTTCACATAATTAAGGGCAGCTTCCCGGGACCGGCGCGCAAAGGCAGGAAGGGCTAGATGGACGAAGCTCACATGCGGCGCAGACGTGTATGCGACAAAAGCCATGGGTATGGCGCCGCCGAGAACTGATACATGGGTCAGTCGGGATCGGGCATGTTCATATGCTCGGTAAACGAACCTAATGGCGCGGCGATCCATGAATATTCGTCTGTGGAGCTCAAATTATAGCCTATGGCACATGATGCACCGAACAGAAGAATGGTGGTTACGCGCACAGCGCCCAGGAAGATAGTTCGGGCCGTTCCTCCATAAAAGACGAGGATTCTCTCCGGGGGTCCTGTGGTCCATTCTCAGCATATGCGCCGTAACCGCCGTATCATTGGTATTACCGACCCTTTCGAGCTGTAGTCTTCGCCTGTGTAACTGCTGAAGCCTGTGACCGAGATGTTGAAAAGCAAGCGGATCTTGACGTTCTTGATTGTAGGATTGTTGTTTCAAGGTGTTTGGCCGGAAGGACTTGGGAATTGGGTCGGATCCATAGTCGTTTACAAAGGCTGCCCTGCCTTAACCTAGGAAGCGCCGAAAATATGTTAGGAGGAGCAAGATGTCGCATGGCGGAGAGTTGCAAACTCGCAGATCCGGGTCGTTTTTTGCGGAGGGTGATCTTTGCGACACCAAACAGCGAAGCGACCGACCGCCTTGGCAGTTTACCTGGCTGACTTGCTCTCCTGAGTGCTTCCACCCCGGGGGTATCATTAAGGAGGCCGCTAGCTGGTCTAGCTCTCATTGTGGGATTCCGACAGTTTCACCTACCATGAGAGTGTAGCAGCGTCTCACTGTCGCCATGTTCCCGGCTTTTAGCGGCCTCTGCGGCCACTTTCTCGCTCTCTGCCTCGGCCTCTCTCTAGTCTTAACCCCAATCCAAGCTTATCAACAACTGTCTGACGATACCCTGAGGGCTTTGTCTCGCCCTGGCGACGAATTTGATATTCATAATGGCGCGGTCCTTTCTCCGTTCCTCCAACCTCGCGTCCCTGGCACCTCGGGCCATGCCGCCGTGCTCGAGCATATGGTGAAATACGTACAAACCACATTACCCAAGTGGGAAATCGCATTCCAGAACTCTACGTCAAAGACCCCGGTCACCGGCAACAAAGACATCCCATTTGTGAATTTGATTGCGCGCCGTGACCCCCCTGGTGTCCCCGTCGGCGACATCGCTCGGTTGACCCTCGTTGCACACTATGATAGCAAGCTAGAACCGGAAGGCTTCATTGGAGCTATCGATAGCGCGGCACCATGTGCAATGCTATTGCATGCAATGCGCAATATTGATGAAGCCTTGACCCAAAAGTGGGCCACTGCAGAGGAACACGGTATCGACATGACTCTTGAAGAGACACGTGGTATCCAAATAATCTTCCTCGACGGCGAAGAAGCATTCCAACATTGGACTGCGACCGACTCTTTGTATGGTGCTCGGTCCCTTGCTGAAAGCTGGGACTCAACGATCAATCCAGCTATGTCGACATTCAAGACCGAACTGGCGTCCATTGAGATGTTCGTCCTTTTGGATCTACTAGGCTCGAAGGATCCATATATCCAGTCCTTCTACCCCACCACTCATTGGGCTTATCGTAATTTGGGCGACTTGGAACGTCGTCTGAGAGCTGTTGGCCAGTTCAAATCTTCCGGGGCTGACCCTTGGTTCGTGGACACGCTGAAGACTTCTCGCGAAGTCGAACCCCTGGGCGGCCTTCAGGACGATCACATTCCTTTCTTAGTGCGAGGTGTGGATGTGGTCCATGTCATTGACTTTACACCACACAAAGGCTTCCCTTCCGTGTGGCATACCATAGAAGATGACGGCGAGCATCTGGATATGCCTACGGTCGAAGACTGGTCCGTCCTGGTCGCAGGATTCGCAGCGGAGTGGATGGAGTTGGAGGGACACATGCCCACTGCAGATGCTCCAGGAAGGGAGACGCCCCCGAGAGACCAGAAGTCACGAAAAATCACAAGGACTCCAGACGAGCCGAAGAGTTGGAGGCGGAAGCCATCCGTCTCAACAAGAAGACCGAGTTGTAAGCTCTTCCCATTCTTTTATTGTTGGCTTCCGATGAGTCATTCCTCCAAGGATAGGATTCTCAGAAATCCCGTCCAACCGTGTACTCTCTTCCTGAAACCCTTGCAACTACTGCATGGTCATTGGAGCTGATATTGATAACGTGTATAGTCCCTGATACGAGTTGGCGCCCATGCTTCGGAGCTCTGCGTGTTGATAATGACTAGAATAAATATCTATACAATATATTATTATGTCAGGTCGTCATCTCTCTATCAAGGCTCTATTCCGAGTCGATCATAATACCGGGGTTGGTGGAGGGGAGGGTTCGCTCCAGCCCTAGAATAAGTTGCCGAGGATATACCCACCCAACGTCGCAACGCCCCAAAGGGGTTGAAAGGCACCGCGCAAGAGAGCAGGCCCCGGACAGACGCCCCGAAGACCCCAAGCAACGCCAAAGGCTGCCGCGCCGGCGAGAAATCGCCAATCGATGTCCGCCACTGTCGCTGTCGGGAGCTTCCAATGGTCGCTCAAGGTAGGCTTCGTCTTCGGCCGGTTCTCGGTGGCTTGACCTGGCCCTTGTGTTAGAAATGCCAATAAGGATGGACCAATGCCAAACACGATGATCAATGCTAAAGATGGATCAAATCTAGAGATGTCGGTGGGAAATGCAAAAAATCGCAGCACCTTGGCGGAATCTGCCATGCCCGAGATCAACAAGCCCAAGCCAAACTCCAACCCCGCAAGATATGAAAAGATAGATTGAGAGTTTTCTGACCGAGACAATGCCTTAGGAACAACCACCATGTTCGTGATGCCCGCCAAAACCACTGCACTGCCCATAAAGACCAATTCGGCACCGGTGGGAGAAACGGCAGTGTAGCATGGTTTCGTACCGCAAGATGGGAACGCGCCAGAGATATTCGCCGTCACTAGGGCCGTGGTAAAGAAGACTGCCGTTGCTATGAGGGAGCGTGGGGAAAGACGGGACAATCCACAGAGCATATGGCCCGAAGTGCAACCCCGACCATTCTATTCCAGACAAAAGACCAGGATTAGTATGTGCAGGAGCTCCCTTTTCCGAATTTGACTTTGCTTACCTTTGTTCCCCAGCCCAGAAGGAACCCAACGCCCATCGTGGCCGCCAAAGATCCAAGCGAGTTCGGAGATGCAGGGTAGTCCGGAATGAGAGATGGTGCGAACAGACAGACCGGTATAATACTCGACATCAAGCCGGCGACAATCGGCACATTATCCCGGCTAGGGTTGAATATACAGCCCGACACGAGGGAGGAGATGCCAAAAACCACTCCATTGTGAAAGAGCAGCCCCGATGACCCGTGAAACAGCAGTAGAGCCCCCAGCGAGGTCTGGACTGGGGTGAACATTATCCTTGTTGAGAACCTCGGTAGACGTAGGATTAGACTTTTATGTTATCCTGGTACGGTATCATAGAAACAGGAACAGGACAGAGGCTCTGTGTGTAACAGACCATATAACCATATCTCCCTGCAACTGCGAGAGATCCCAGGCTATGCCCTGCAAATTCGAGGAATTTCATTTGTTCAGGGCGGAATTCCCAGTCGGGGACCAATAACGCGCGGGTCCCCGAACAGGCTTTGATTGTCCCCGAGGTGGATCGATGATCCTTTCTTTGGTTCGCAACTGGCTAGACTACTTCCCTGCATGACTTGACGCTATTGGAAGTTAATCCTGCCGCTTATTTCTCCGACAGTATACGCTTGCCGCTCGATGACTGACGCTATACGCGGATCGAACCGGACTGGTACATCATCATCGAGAATGAATACCCTTTGAGTTGTACATAATGGGATGAATCAGTCCTCGATTAAGCTAATTATTGATTCCTTTTTTTACTAGTAGGAGTGGAAGTCATTCAGGTAGAACAAATTTTGGAGAGCATGAGCGGCCAAGCCACATGTAGAACTGGGGTGAAGGGCACATTCTTCATTCGAGCTCCTCCCTTGAAGCCACAGGCGCGCCTTCCATTTGTCTTCTCCTTCCATCCCAATGGATCAGCCTGAGTGTTTGGCATCTCAATCTGCATTCCTCACTCCTTTTTCCCCCGCATCACTTCGTTCGCCTTCGGTTGGCCTCAGCGTGTTCAATTGGTGAGCCATGGGCGCTGCTCAGAGCACCGCTGCCCACAGCTGCTTACTTGCAGCAGTCGGTAACAGCTCTAGCTCTGTTGCATTCAATGGCGACCTTCTTTTTAGCTCCCACGTCTCGCGCTATAATCTGAATATTCCGGTGGCCCCAATTGCTGTAACTTACCCCGAGTCCGCCCAGCAAGTCGCCAAGATTGTCAAATGTGCCGCGGACTATAACCTCAAGGTTCAGGCCTACAGTGGTGGTCACAGCTATGGAAACTACGGTCCGGGAGTCCGCTACGTAACTCATGGCTAGAGCTAACGTCTCTCACAGGCCTTGGAGGGACAGACGGTGCCGTCGTTGTGAATATGAAGCACTTTCGCCAGTTTTCGATGGATGCAGAGGACATTGCGACTGCAGGACCTGGCCTGAACCTGGGAGAACTGCATGATAAACTCGCCGCGGAGGGTCGAGCTATCGCGCATGGTACTTGCCGTCAGGTGGGCGTTGGTGGACATCTCACCATTGGTGGTCTTGGAACTATGTCCCGCGAATGGGGTATGGCCCTTGACCATGTAATCGAGGCCCAGGTTGTATTGGCAAACTCAAGCATCGTGCGAGCCTCCGAAACGGAGAACCCTGACGTGTTCTGGGCAATCAAAGGTGCTGCGGCCAGCTTTGGCATCGTGACCGAGTTCAAGCTTCTGACCCATGCGACATTGAAAAACGCAATCCAATATACTTATCAATTGAACTTTGGGAGCACAGCTGACCGGGCGCAATTATTCAAGGACTGGCAGAAACTGGTCTATACGCCCAACATCACCCGGAAGTTCTCTTCAGAGCTTGTGCTCTTCGAAAAGAGCGCCCTGCTTTCTGGATTCTATTTTGGAACGCGTGAGGAATTCGCTGAATTTGGTCTTGAGGACAAGTTTCCGATTCGAAACAGCGGTACTGTCCTCCAATTGAGCGACTGGGCGGGTATGGTGACCAGTGAAGCCGAGAATCTCATCGTCTCTGCGATAGGCGGCACCCCGGCTTCATTTTATGCCAAGTCGATGGTATTCAAAGATAACCAAAGTATACCAGACCAAGATGTCGATGAGATGTTCCGGTACCTAGATACGGTGAACAAGGGCACGCCTGCTTGGTTCGTGATCTTCGATTTGGAAGGTGGAGCGGTCAACGACTATTCGACGACAGCCACTGCCTACCCGCATCGCGATGTCATCGTTTTGATGGAATCTTACGCCATCAGCCTTTTCGGTCCGGTGCCTCCGGCCACGAAGCAATTTCTCAACGGCCTTCACAGCGTGATTACGGCCAACCGAACTGACATCGCTGAGCTCGGTGCCTATCCAGGCTTTGTCGATCCATATCTGGAGAACGCACAGGCGGAATACTGGGGTGTGAATCTGCCACGCCTGCAAGACATCAAAACGAGTATTGATCCACAAGATGTATTTCATAACCCGCAAAGCGTCCGCGTGAACGCTGCCCCTCATTGAGGGAGGAATGCGCACGACTGGTTGTAATTGGGTGGGTGGTTGGCCGCATTGCGCGGGAGTACCCCCAAGAGTTCAAGTTGCTTGGCTTTCCTAGTTTTCCCATATTCATTATCCATCGCTGCAGCAACTCCTAGCAATGCCATGGAAAATTCGTGTATATATTATCGTTCATGGCCCGAGGCTTCCAGAATATGACTAAGCGGTTTTCGCATTCGAGCTGGCAAACGTATCAGTTAGCTGCAAATGATATCAGATTGCCATTCAGTCGATATCTTCATCTCCTTGATTTAACCTCCATTGCAATGAGAGCGTTGCTCACCGACCAATACCGCGCCTGGACTCGAAACAAAGTACAAAAATGAAACGTGCCGCGAGCTCGGACAACAATCGCTGGTCAAGCCCGCAAGAGTCTCCAATTTCAATTCCCATACTGTCGAGTTTAAAGACACCTGTATCACCTCCACCTCGGAAAAGGCTGTCCAACTCAAAGAATGGAAACTCCTCGGAGTCAAAGTCAGCAACTGCCACAGCAGAGCCTGACACCCCCCACGATCTAGCCGCCATCGAAGCAGGTCAGGTCCAAGTTGATGACCATCTGAGCGTCATCTCAAAAAGACTCAGCGATCTCACCCGACCTGCCTTAGAGTCAGAAAAATTACCCCGGATTTCAAACGGAGACTGGATACAGCTGTATCGGCGCAATGAGCACCCGAACGGACGCCATTTTGTGATACATCAGCACGACCATCCTGTTGCAGGCCCACATTACGATCTTCGGCTGCAGTTTTCAGAGACTAGCTCGGTCAGTTGGTCGATTATGTACGGGCTACCGGGTGATCCCAATAGTGAGAGGTTGAATCGGAATGCGACTGAGACTCGGGTGCATTGTTTATGGGTATGTCTTTAGATATCATTTGGTTTTCCCAATGTCTTGGATTCAGGGCGATGGCGGGAACGCTTAATCTGACCTGGCGGATTGAACGAGCGGGGAGGGTTTTTCTGGTCAAGCGAGATACTAATTGGAAATAGAACCACCTCATTGAAACTGCGTCTCCGAAGACTGGCAGCCTGATTATATGGGACACCGGAGAGTATGAAGTACTACCATACGAAGAAGAGCAATCACAACTAGAGACCGATGATTCCAGGTCTGATTCTGACGGCCCTGAAACCCGCTCCGAAGCTGTTTCGCACAGCCATAAACTGAAAGAGGGATTTAAAAACGTGAGCACGATGCATGTACGGTGATGTTTCTCGAGATGGCGGTGCTAACTGCGAAAGCGTAAAATTCGCCTAAGACTACATGGGACGCGCCTTCCTAAGGACTACACGGTCCTTCTCCGAATGGACAAGAAAACCGACTTTTCGCGACCAATTCGAAAAGGACCAAAGCGCCGACGACGAGCTCATCAGAATTCTCCAAGGCCTCCCCCTCCATCAACATCTAGTTCAGATGCGGAGGACTCAGAGGACGGTCATTCAGACAATGGCGTAGACCTGGATATCCAGAAGAACAACGCATACCCTGGATCGGTGAACACGATCGGGTCTATTCACCAACGTAAATGGTATCTCAGTATGGCACGCGAGAGTTCTGGATTCGAACCACAGAAGGAAACGAGTGGCTCGAAGAGTTCTTCAAAGAAGAGAAGATGGGTGCGGAAGGGTAGCAGTGACGGTTTGCTTGGATTCGACCCATTCTATGTTCGCGGACCAGATTTTGAGAGGAGCGTCGTTACAGGGCGAAGCGGACAAGATGTTCTCGACGATGAGAATGTGGTAGATTTCCACCCCAGGCGCGGGTGGAGGCCAGTCTTGAACTAGCATTGGAGATGATTAGGATGTGATCGATGGCTATCTGCTGCGATAAGAAGGGGGCGGGGCTTTGATGCCGTCTTGTTGGGTGGTATGGTTGGGATCGGCGAAGACTGCATACATATCCTTTAACGAAAGAAAGGGTTGGTCAGTTAAAGTCCCGGTGGTCAAATCCTGGAGAACATATTTGGAGCCCCCGTTGCACCAAGGCCTGGCCTAGGTAGATCGTGGATATCGCTATAGAGTATTCTTACAAGTGTAGCTTTAATTATACAGACTCGGAAGACCGAGGGAGCTTTAACAAATGCGGGGCTATGAAGTCCGTTTAATTTGAATGAGCTTTACACTTGCGCATGATGGCGAGCTGCCGATCCTTCCGGGTTAGTATTGATAAAGCCCCCCCTCTGTCAGAGGCAGTCACTTCCGGCCCCATGAAAGTTTCATGGAGTTTGTGGGGTTTACGAAGACGCTTGCATAGCTCAGAAATATATAGGCAAGATGAAATGCCTACCATATAGGCTAGAACCCATCCAGAGTTTCAGCAGGAACGCGTATCAGTCCGAGAGCACCGGGCTACAGAGCCTTTCCTCCCCGCCCCGCCCCATACCCACTTAGCCTGAACAGGTGCCCGCTTGGAGCTCTGGCTTGCTGCATAATGCAAGCCAGGTCGCGGAACCAATGGCTGATGTAGCTCGACTCTACACCGTTTTTTCCACGCGCCGGGGGCTTGTGACGGAACTTTCTGCCAGTCGAAGGAACCTCCAAATGTACTCTGTACATTCAAAGATTCTCCAGGGTCAGTGCCCGCTGCCTGGATCGACGCGATCTTTGACTCAATGTGAGTCATTAAGACTCGACACGAACGGCGCGACGGGGCCTGTTCTCCGCTCGGATGCGACCTTGACAACTCCTCACGCTAAAATCTTTGCCTAGGATCGCGATAGGGAGCAGGGGCCAGATTGGAGGCTACGGGCTAGATTTAGGTGACTCCGTGGATCTGCAATATATCTCCGATTAGTGATGGCCATAATTCCGTAGGGCCCGCCACTGCTGACTTCCTTCTCTTTCACTCCCCGCCTCCGTAGGTGACATGAGGAATGTCCTTTAATCAGAACCTTGTGACGGGCGCAGCCCTACTCTTGGTCGCTCTTGATAGTATCCCTGCCACCAAGAGCACCGCCGACCGGGTGTTCCGCAGAGTCCAATATGAAGAGGAAAGCTTGGCCAAGACGGCTTATCGCGACGAGGACGGTGAAGCTTCTGAGGAATCACTTCGCGCCTTCTCGGATAAGTGGCAACGTGCGGCCATTGTTCTGTTCTCCGCGACTGGACTGGGCACCTCGTTGACGCTAGCTATTTTTGCAACTCAGAGCCACGTCCATGGAGTGGCGAACTGGCTCCAGTTCAGCAGTTGGGTATGTTAATCCAACCCCGAGTCTCTGAACTCACCCCGCAGATTACTTCGTCGCGACCATAACTAACTCTGAATTGTAAAAAGGTTGTGCTAGCGCTGCAAACCATTGCATTTTTCACTGAGCCACGCCCTACCAGTCGATTCAGATTGGGCCAGTACGCATTTGTCGGCAGCGTTATCACCGCCGTTGTCGTTTTTTGGAGGTCCAACAAGCATGGACCTCTAAAAGTAGCCTGATTAACAATCAGGCGTGGGTGGGCTTGCAAGCCGGCCAATTTGCTAGCGGGCTCCTCCGCGCATTGTTCACCGTCCTGCTGCCCCGTCGACCAAATGTCTACTACCAGGGCCATCTGGTCGACAGAGAGCTTACTGTGACGGCTTTCGGCCGCTATACTTTCTCTTGGGCGAACGACCTCTTGAACTTCACCCTTGAAGCTAAGAATATAGAGCTGGCTGATCTACCCAAACTTCGGTCGGAGAAGCGAGTCCATAATCTCCGAGCGACCTTGGAGAATGTCAAGGGGAACCGGAAAGTATGGAAAGCACTTGTGCTGGCGCACTGGCGTTCTCTGGGCCTTCAGCTCCTACTGACCATCGCCATCGCATTCTTGAGTTTTGGTCCCCAGTTCGCTCTTTTCAACATTCTCGACTCCTTGGAAGGCCGCAATGATGCCTCTTGGTCCCCTGTTCGATCCTCAATTTGGGTTGTTGGCCTGGGCTCTCTCCAACTTCTATTCTCGATCGTGGAAGCATGGCTCTTTTGGGCTGTTTGCTCCAAGGTCGGAGTTCCTATTTATGCCGAACTGTCGGCCCTGGTCTTTGCGAAATCTATGCGTCGCAAAGACGCCAAGCAAAGAAAGAAGAGCAAGGATGAAAACGGTGCCGCGGCTTCTGCAAAAGCGCTTTTGACCCAAGATGAAGAAGAGGAGGATGAGGAGGAGTCTGTTAAGAAGAGCCAGCAAAGCATTGTCAATCTAGCTGCTGTAGATGCTCGCCGTATCTCCGATTTCACCTCTTACGCCTACCTCATCCCTTCTGCGACACTCAAGATCTCGATCGGCTGTGCGTTCCTAGTTCAAATTCTTGGATGGCAAAGCGCCTTCGCTGGTCTTGCCGTGGCGGTCCTCATCGCACCACTCAACATTTATGGTACGAAACGGTATACCGACGCTCAGGATAAACTCATGAAATTGAGAGATCAGAAGATGGCTGTTGTCACGGAGGTTTTGCAGGGTATTCGCCAGATCAAATTCTCCGCACTAGAGCAGCAGTGGCAGTCAAAGATTAAGCAAATCCGAGAGAATGAACTGGGGGCACTGTGGGTTTCCTTCCTCTACGATGTCGTGCTTATGGCCATCTGGCTCATTGGTCCTATTGGATTCTCCGCTGTTTCCTTGACCGTCTATGCCCTTCAGCATGGGGGGCTTATCTGCCTCAGTGGCTTTCACAGCCATGGCAGTGTTTGGCTCCTTGGAGATGTCACTGGCAATTCTACCTGAAATCATCACCAACGGATTGGAAGCAAAGGTCAGCGCTGACCGCATCGATATCTACATGGCATCCGAAGAGAAGATTGTGAATACCGTTCCGGCCGATTACATTGCTTTTGAAAACGCTTCTATTTCTTGGCCCTCTGAGGACAACGCCGAAAAGCAGGAAGAGCTTGAAGACGATGACCTCTTCCTCCTACGCGAGCTCAACATCAAGTTTCCCAATAAAGGCCTTAGCGTGATCGCTGGTCGTACCGGTTCAGGAAAGAGTCTTCTTCTTTCATCCATTCTGGGGGAATGTGATGTCCTATACGGTACTGTCAAAGTGCCGGTTCCACCTGCGCTAAAGGAGCGCTTCGATGATAAGGCGACTAGTGCGAACTGGCTCATTGATTCCGCAATTGCATATGTGGCCCAGATTCCATGGATCGAAAATGCGAGCATCAGAAACAACATTCTTTTCGGGCTGCCCTACAACGAGGACCGCTACCAGAAAACGATCCATGCTTGTGCTCTCGAAAAGGACCTCGAGATGCTTCCAGATGGCGAGCTTACTGACATTGGCGCCAACGGCGTCAACTTGAGTGGTGGCCAGCGATGGCGAGTGTCATTCGCACGAGCCCTGTACTCCCGCGCTGGTATACTTGTCATGGATGATATTTTTAGCGCGTTGGACGCTCACACTGGTCGCTTTGTCTTCGAAAACGCACTCACGGGCGAGCTCGGAGAAAACAGAACGCGAATCCTTGTCACTCATCACGTTGGCCTATGCTTACCTCGTACGGACTATTCCGTTCTCCTCGAGAACGGACGAGTGAAAT
The DNA here is from genome assembly GCF_028974085.1 of Penicillium chermesinum. Taxonomy (NCBI): domain Eukaryota; kingdom Fungi; phylum Ascomycota; class Eurotiomycetes; order Eurotiales; family Aspergillaceae; genus Penicillium; species Penicillium chermesinum. Next base: position 881,172 of record NW_026695315.1, read on the forward strand.
ATGCCGGCACGATTGAAGAGCTTCGCAGAGACAACCATCTTGATGATATTCTGGATGGCGATGAGACGGAAGCAGACAAGCAGTCAGTCAATGTTGAACCTGAGGAACCCGAGGATGGGAATACCCTCCAAAAAGTCATTTCTAACCGGTCCAATCGCCGCGCGAGCAACGCGCCACCCCCAAACGTTACCACCGTCCCTGCCAATGGTGTACCCAAAAAGTTTGTTGAGGATGAAAAGCGCGAAAAGGGATCCGTCCGGTTGGCAGTCTATAAGGCTTACTTGTCTATGGGTGGAGGCGTTACTGCGTGGACAATGACGACTCTAGTTTATACTGGCTACGCTGCATTAATGATCGTTCGGGTGAGTTGGCAAAAATCAGATGAAACGCGTGGTTGCATGCATCACAATCGTACTAACATGAGATTTCTAGTCTTGGTGGATCAATGTCTGGACCAGCTCATCGTCAAAAGCATCAGCGCATCCAGAACAAATGCAGATACTCTTGCAGCATGCTATGGTCCGCAACAACACCACTAGCAAGCCCCAGACCGACGACAACTTGATGATGTATCTTGGTGGATACATTACAATCTCACTGCTCTCTTTCATAATTGGGACTTCGCGGTTCTATTTCATCCTGTCTTCGAGCATTCGTGCGTCAAGAAACATCTTCAATGCCCTTGTCTTTGCTGTTCTTCGAGCCCCTCTTCGTTGGTTAGATACCGTCCCCGTCGGTCGAATTCTCAACCGATTCACCGCCGATTTCCATACAATCGACTCTCGATTGGGATACGAGTTGGGCTTTCTCATCGGAAATCTTCTGGATGTCTGTGGAATCATCGTGGCAGGTGTCTTGATCTCTCCAGTTGTTATCATCTTGGCAATCCTTCTTCTAGTGATTTCACTGAAGATTTCCGTCACATATCTGACAGGGGCCCGCGAAGCCAAGCGCTTGGAGAGTACAGCCAAAAGCCCTGTCTTCGAGCAGTTTGGGGCTAGCTTGACAGGCCTAATAACCATCCGTGCTTTTAGCAAGAGCGATGCATACATCGACATCATCTACGACAAGATCAACTCGCATGCTCAAGCGTGGTGGAGCGTCTGGCTTCTCAACCGATGGTTAGGAATCCGCATGAACCTCGTTGGAGCGATCTTCGCGACACTGACTGCCGCACTTGTTGTCTCTCTCCCGGGTATCTCTGCTTCGCTCGCTGGTTTTGCTCTTAGTTTCGCGCTGCAGTGCAACACCGCTATTGCCTTCGCTCTCCGCCAATACTCGAATATCGAGCTCGGTATGAACGCCACTGAGCGCGTTTACGAGTACTGCAACATCGAGCTCGAGAACCAAGGCGGCGCTGATGCACCTGCAGCTTGGCCTACTGAAGGCCGTCTCGAGGTGCACGATCTGGTAGTTAGCTATGCCCCCGACTTGCCACCAGTCCTCAAGGGCCTAAGTTTTACCGTTGAGAAGAATCAACGAGTCGGCGTCGTCGGTCGTACCGGGGCGGGCAAATCGTCATTGACTCTCGCCCTCTTCCGGTTCCTCGAAGCGCGACAGGGTCAGATTTACATTGATGGGTTAGACGTAGCCAAGATAAAGCTACATGACCTGCGCAGCAGACTGGCTATCATTCCACAGGACCCAGTGCTCTTCTCCGGCACCGTGCGATCCAACCTCGACCCATTCGACGAGTATACCGATACCGAGCTCTTCGATGCTCTCGTCCGCGTGCACTTGGTTGCGTCCAGCGATGACGAGGCAACCCTGACCTCTCAAACTGCGACGCCCCGACCATCCGGCACCCCTGGCGCTACCACGCCCGATACCGCGACAGTACAGGCCTCGAACAAGAATCTTTTTTCCTCGCTCTCTTCCCCCATCTCTGAGGGTGGTCTCAACCTCTCCCAAGGCCAGCGCCAGCTTCTTTGTCTGGCCCGTGCCATTGTTGCCCGGCCTAAGATCATGGTACTTGACGAGGCAACGTCTGCCGTGGATATGGAGACCGATACATTGATTCAACAGTCCATTCGAGCCGAGTTTGGGCGGAACGCGACTACCTTGCTGGTCATTGCGCACAGACTGAGCACGATTGCGGACTTTGACCGCATCCTCGTACTGGATGCGGGCAAAGCGGTTGAATTTGGTGCGCCAAAGGATCTTATGGGCATTGAGAATGGCGTTTTCAAGAACCTGGTGGACAACAGCGGCGAAAAGGCTGTTCTGGAGCAGATGATATTTGGGTAAAAAGACTAGAAAAGTTATGTTCTTTCATTTTTTTTTTTCGTCGCTACTCTGCAGATAGAATGCCTCAGCATGTGAATATATTGAAACATCTGAATAAATTTCCTGATTCTCGAAGAAAGGTGCCTTGTCATGGGGCCTTCATGGAATGAACCATGAATACCTTCGAAGACCTAAATCTTCTGATCGTTGTCGCTTGGCTAGAAGCCAACAGAAACACCTCCAAGTTCAAATTGGGTCAGAGATGCCTTAATCGCGTCCGTTAATAAACAAGGTTGGGTGTGCCGAACGCCTTTGTCACTCTCCCTCCCCTCGAGTCGCCCAGCCCTTGGGTCCTCAAAGAGGAAGAGCCGTGCGTCTCAGAGGGGAGTGATTGCAGTCATATAGAACACACTAGGCTTTCATCATCTGCAGAGGACATTAGTACTTGAAAACAAGTAAGAGAGCAAAGCAGGCACACTCACATGTATAAAACTTGGAAGGATGAAGAAAAGAAGAAAAAAGCGGAGCTGACCTGCAATTTAAAAGGCTCCCGCACTAGTCTGTCTTGGGCGGGCGGTTGCGCCGCGGCCTTTTTTCTGCCGCAAATAGCGGATGGTTCGATGGCGCAACCTTCAACTCGTCATTCTCCCAGACAATGGTAGGTGCTTCTGTGAGGCTGCCCGTACGGGTGCGCCCAAATTTGCCAATTGGGATTGTCTTGAGGGCTTCTCATGCCCGCGACGTGTGTTGCCGGCTGCAACGCGGCGATTCCATCGCCCGACTTGTCTCCGAGATCAGCGGGCGGAGGTCCCAAGCTTTCTGGAGACCTATAAACAGGCCGGTAAGCATGGCGGACGGAAGTGGATCAACTGCAGCTAATGAATCTATTGCTTTTTGTCTGTAGTTGAATTTCCTCCTGCCACTCATGATTTCGAGACGTTCCTTGCTCGAGCTGAACCAAATACCGAAGTTGTCCTTCATGGGTATCTGGGACCTCGGGCAGACCTGTCCAAGAAGCTCTCGTTCGTGAAGCTTACAGACCCAACGATGAAATACAGTTTACAGGTTGTCGCTTTTGCCAAGAATGACGCATTCGAGAAGCTCAAAGCGCTCAACGCAAACAGTCCTGTCGCAGTGCGCGGAACAGTCCAAAAGAAGAAGGCCAAGGCATCGGACACAGCCGATCAACCTGCCGAAGATATGTGGGAGCTTGCGTTGGAAGATATAAATGCTTTGAACGACTTCCCAAAGGACATCATCATGACCCCGGAGACCGTATTTGCTCCTGAACAGCGGTATCTGCAGCTGCGCTCGGATGCGGAGCTGCGGGAGGCACTGAGATTCCGTGCTCAGGTGCGTAATGTATGTAAGAAGGAGCTGGAAGAAAACTCCCAGCCCCCGTTCGTGGAAATTGAGACGCCCCTGCTGTTTAAGTCTACGCCCGAAGGAGCTCGCGAATTCCTCGTTCCGACTCGCCGACCTGGATTGGCCTATGCGCTGCCCCAAAGTCCGCAACAGTATAAGCAGATCTTGATGGCCAGTGGACTACCAAGGTATTTCCAGTTCGCGCGCTGCTTCCGGGACGAAGATCTCAGAGCGGACCGCCAACCGGAATTCACCCAATTAGATCTGGAAATGTCATTCGCAAAGGGAGAGGATGTGATGCGCACCATTGAAGGGGTTATTCGCCGACTTTGGTCAACATTGATGAAAGATCCTGCGCCAGAGGGGCCATTCCGGCGACTACCGTATCAAGAAGCCATGGCCCGCTATGGTTCAGACAAACCAGACACTCGGTACGGCATGGAGATTATTCGCCTTGATCATGCACTTCCAGTGGACCTTGTCAACAAGATAAGCGGACTCCAGGACCCGATCGTCGAGGCTTTCAAGGTCGAGAGTAATGAGAATGATCCTGCCGAGACAGGACAATTCATCGCACAATTTCTCGACTCCCCAGCCGGTGCCCCTTTCAACAATAACCCAGACGGAGGACCAGGCGTCTTCGTCTACAACGGCAAACAGCCCTTGTGCGGACTGCAACCTTTCGGCTTCGAAGCCGCCGAGCAGGTGGAGGAAATTCTGGAACCTGACCACGGAGACCTGATCATCCTCCAAGCTCGCCCGCGTGCACCGTTCTCTGGCGGCTCAACGCCAATTGGCGACCTTCGCCGCGCTCTGCACGCCTTCGCCGTCTCCACGGGATTTAAACCTGCGCCAACAGGGTTTGACTTCATGTGGGTTGTCGATTTTCCCCTCTTTTCCCCCTCCTCCGACTCCGAGCCTGGACAAGGCGGTGCAGCGGGTATCGCGTCCACACACCACCCGTTCACAGCACCCAAGACTGCCGCCGATGTGGACATGCTCCTCTCAGACCCCACACAGGCTGTAGCAGACCACTACGATCTCGTCGTGAATGGCGTCGAGCTTGGCGGCGGCAGTCGCCGTATCCACGATGCTGCTGTGCAGGAATTTATTCTCAGGGATATCTTGAAAATGCCCGCCGAGCGGCTCGCTGATTTCTCACATTTGCTTGATGCGCTGCGAGCTGGATGTCCTCCGCACGCCGGTCTCGCCCTTGGTTTTGATCGCCTGGTCGCTGTTATGCTTGGCAAGGAATCGGTACGGGATGTCATTGCTTTCCCTAAGACTGGGAAGGGGGGTGATGATGCCATGGTTCGTGCGCCTAGCCCTATGACGGCGGAGGCGTTGGAGACGTATCATTTGCGATTGCGGGAATAGTCTATATTCTGGTTCCTTTTTTGGGCTCAGACTCAAGACAGAACCCCATGCTCGTTTCCGCTTGTTGAGCTGATTTTGAGAGTTGTATGATAGATAAGACGGTTTGTACCATATGAGATACCCAGGTTGAAAATCTCCTCGTCAATTTATCCGTTCCAGTCCAATTCGTCTCCTAGTTCTGTAAGTAGATAGAAAGGAATTCTATGAAGAAGACAAATCGGTCGCCACATTTATGTAGATGGATCGGCGGGCTAATTGCACGACCCCGCTTGTACCTGTAGGCTCTCGGCCCCCAAGATGGGGCTCAAGAGCGCTTCGAGTGGTATGTCACCTGACCTTCAGCTGACGCTGGGCAAGAGGTCCAAACTGTTATTCATTGGGAACCGTAGGAAGAATTGTGTATGCTGTACTGGGAGGGGTGGAATTCTACCTTATCCAGCATGCAGCCCCAGATAGCCTTCCATGGTGAGAACCGCGGGACCCAGATTGGTGTCAACAACGGCACAGTCAACATCCATGAGGATCCGCCCCTTGGTGAGCATCCCAGAGCAATGAGTCTGGACTACATTGACTTTGGTGCTAGTCATTCTAGAGAAGCTATTGGCATCAGCCCCACAGGCTATCTTTGACTCCCGAGAGACTGAGCATGAAGACGTGTGTCTCCCCGGCACGCGAACCGAAGTGCTTCACGAGATCCAAAACTGGGCCACTTCGACGCAGCAGGAGAGATGCATCTTTTGGCTATGTGGAGTGGCAGGAACAGGGAAATCCACAATTTCTCGCTCTGTTGCGCAGATTTTCACTGATGGGCCGGCTATGGGAGCGAGCTTCTTCTTTAAGAGAGGCGAAACCGATCGAGGAAATGCCACAAGATTATTCCCAACGATCGCGAAGCAATTGGCGACTAAGATTCCTGGACTGCTCTCCTATATGACGGCTGCGGCAAGCGATAACCCAGGGATCGCAGAAAGGGCCATGAAAGTCCAGTTCGAGAAGATCCTCATCGAGCCTCTCAAGAAGTTGGATGCCTCCGGTACATTGAAAGACACTATCAGTGTTGTCCTGGTCGTCGATGCACTTGACGAATGTGATGGCGACAAAGACATCCGATGGATCATTCAACTTCTTCCGCAGTTGAACAAGCTCCGTGTTATTCGGCTCCGCGTTTTTCTGACCAGCAGGCCAGAGCTGCCCCTGCGGCTAGGCTTCAGAGACCTAGCAGAGGAAGATCACCAGGACCTGATTCTGCACGAAATACCAAAGCCCATCATCAGCCATGACATTTCTCTGTTTCTCAACTATCATATCGCGGAAATAAGAACAGAGCGAGATCAACCTTTGCCTATGGACTGGCCGGGCGAGGCCATAATGCAACGGCTGGTGGATCTTTGCGTTCCACTTTTCATCATTGCTGCAACCATTTGCCGGGTTCTCAGAGACGAAGAATGGGACCCTTATGAGAGTCTCCCAGAGATTCTAGCCCATCAGAAAACTAACGATGGCGATAAATTAGATGGGACCTACCTCCCTGTTTTGAACCGGATCCTTTGGGGCGTCAGCGGAGAGCACAGGCAACAAGTGATCGAAGATTTTCAACAGATAGTGGGTACGATCATCATTCTAGAGACTCCACTATCTGTTTCATCCCTTTCGAGACTCCTGAATACTCCGAGTATGACTGTCAGGCATATCTATTTCAGATTAGGGCAACTTCATTCCGTCCTTAGAGTACCAAAAGATGTGAATTCACCTTTGCGACTCTTCCATCTGTCGTTCCGAGATTATCTCCTTGATCCGAAAACCAAAGAGAAGACCCCTTTGTCGATAGACAAGAAGATGTCCCATCATAGGTTGGCCATACAATGCTTCTCTGTAGCTCAGTGTCTGCGGAGGAACATGTGCTCGTTGCCAAGCAATGGGACCCAAAGCCCAGAAATTGATTTCGGAATGGTCCAGAAATGCTTCCCCGCAGAGCTGCAGTATGCCTGTCGATACTGGGCTCATCACTTGGTGGGATGCCTCGGCGTTGGCGACGAGGTCGAGTCAGAGAATGTCCTCGACGAGCTATTAATCTTTCTCTATCAGCACTTTCTCCACTGGTTGGAAGCCATGAGTTTGTTAAGACTCTCCTCGGAGGTTGTTGGAATACTTGACCTTCTCAGAAAGAATATACCAGTAAGCCGCTCGCCGGAACCTTCATCATAACCATTCATCCTGACGAGCTTAGGACGACCAATATCCTGTTCTCGCAGAATTCATCCAAGACGCCAGGCGCTTCGTTTCCAAGAATCGCGCTATATTTGAGTTGGCGCCTCTCCAAATCTATTGTACGGGGCTCATATTTGCACCGCCGACATCAGTCCGCCGAGCGTTTAAATCAGAGATTGCGAAATCTGGACTCTCTCAACTGCCACACCCCGGCGAGAACTGGGGTGCAGATGTGCAAACTCTTGAAGGTCATAATAATACGGTTGTTTCGGTTGAATTCTCCCCCGACGGTGGCCGCCTACTGTCTGGCTCGGAAGATATCCGACTTTGGGAAGTGTCGACAGGTGTTCTGCTCCAGAATTATATGGACGAGCCCGATTTTTTTTTGAGCACGGTCACCTTTTCACCGGATGGTCGGCTTTGGGCATCCAGCTCCGCCACATCAGTAAAGCTTTGGGACATCGCCGAAGACCAAGAGTTCCGGACCATTAAAGCTGAATCGACCAAAGTAGTACCCACTGGGTTCTACCCAGAAGTTACTTTCTCTCCTAATGGTAAGCTTCTGGCTAGCGTATGGATTGATGGCAACGTTCAGCTGTGGGATGTCGAGTCGGGCCAAAAAAGGGAGAACTCTCGAGCATACGAAATGGGGATGGAATAACCCTACCTCATCAATGGCGTTCTCGTCAGATAGCCGGCGGCTGGCATCCACTGCTGCTGACGGGAAGATGCGTCTTTGGAACGTCGATACAGGCGCATTGGAGCGTACTTTCTTGGAGGAAGTCGAAATGAATTGGACGGAATTCTTCCTCGACACAGACGCAGACACGTCTGCTGCTTATTCTGTTGCCTTTTCGCCCGACGATCGTCTGCTAGCCTGCGCATCTGATAAGATCGTACGGCTTTGGAATGCAGCGTCCGGCGAGATACACCATAAACTCGAGGGTCACTCAGGCATCGTCACAGCGGTGGCGTTTTCCTCCGACGGACGAATGCTAGCGACAGGGTCCGGTGACAAGACGGCGCGGCTTTGGGACGTCCAAAAGGGGCAGCTTCACCAGATCCTGACGGGGCACTCTAACGCGGTAGCATCGGTGGCATTTTCGCGTGACAATCGACTACTGGCTACAGGCTCGAGCGACGCTACTATCAAATTGTGGGATTTGACGGTGATGCTCTCTGAACAACATTTGGCAGCTCACACACAGCCCGTCAGCTTAATTATGTTCTCTCCAGACTCTAGGCGACTAGCCTCTACTTCGGAGGACCAATCAGTTAAAATCTGGGACACTGCAGAAGGAACCGTGTTGCACACTTTAAAGAGTCACTCTGATACACTTGAGTATGTATTTGCCGTGAACGATGTGGTGGAACTGTTTGCTTTCTCACTCGATGGAAGTATGCTCGCCAGCCTCGTCTACAAGACCATACAGGTATGGGATGTCGAAACGGGGGATCTCATGCATACGTTTCAAGGGCACGACGAGAAAGTTCGATCGTTGGCATTCTCGCCCGATGGCCAGCTCCTAGCTTCTTGCTCGAACGACCGGACGATATGTCTCTGGAACATCGCAAACGGCTCACATCGGACCCTCCAGGGCCACCAAAGCTTTGTTCTGGCGATCTCCTTCTCACCAGACGGCCAAAGCCTGGCATCTGGAAGTAGCGATGGCCGCATTAAGATATGGGACACCAGAACAGGGAGTCTATGCCAGGAATTCGAGCAAGAAAACTCCGTCCGGGCTTTGACGTATCATCCCCAACGAAGCGATATCTTGGCATCCAGTGGCTCACTGGGCAAAGGTAGAGGAATGGTCCTTTGGAACCTTGCCCCAGATCCCACAGGCCGAGTCATGGAAAGCTACCAAGGGGCTGGAAATCTGGCGACCTTCTCTCCGAACGGACAATGGATAGTTTCGAGCACTTCGGATGATTCGGTGTTACAGGTTTGGGATGTTGAGACTGGCTCTCTCTTGCAGAGTTGGGATTTGGGAATACCGGTCAAAGAGCTGAGATTCTCCCGGGATGGCTCATCATTACTCACAGAACTGGGCTCGTTCAATGTCTCCTCAAATTGGCAAACCGACCCGTCAACTATGCCCCCCGTGAAGATGGAAATCGCTATCGAAAACGGGCAATGGGTCATCCTGCAGGGCCAAAAAGCACTCTGGCTTCCTCTGGAGTTCCGGCCTACCAATTTGCACAGTGGTGGGAAGCTTTCAGGGGTCCATATCTTCACGACTGAAGGCAATAAGCTCGCAATTGGGCATTCGTCAGGACGGGTTTCCTTCATGTCTTTTCGGATTTGAAATAGTCGGCTACAGATCCACCATCTCCTCTGCCGAGAGAGACTGTTCAACAAATTTCATGAAGAGATGTCTAAATTGGGAAAGGCCTGCAGCGGCTCCATATGCACATTGTTGTTATACAATAAATAATCAAGAGAAAAACGCCCTCCCAGCCGCTGTATAAGAGCAAAACCGACAAATCAAGAGCCAGGGTAAGACACAACTGAATGAAATGCGCGAGATGTGGTAGAGAAACAGAAGTCCTGACCAGGACCTTTACGCAGTAGACAGAGTACTTGGCTTGGCGGATCCCGATCGAGGTCTTTGTTGAGGTTCTGCGCGGATTTCCTCTTCGTCTTCATAGTACAAGTACTCATCGTCCTCTTCGTCCTCGGGCTGACCAAATGCCTGTCGCCAGACGCCATCCCAAAGGCCCTTCTTTGTAACCAGTCCGCCTACGAGGAGGATAGGCAATTGCCAAATACTAGCCCAGAAGAGACCCCGGGCGGTGCCGTGGGCACCCTGGTGTCGCCAGAAGCGATAGGCCTCACGTGCCAGCCAGCCGTTTGCAAGAGTGCTTCCAACCAAGAAGCCATGGCCCACAACGCCAACCCACCAGAGCCCGATAGAGAGAGGAAACATGATGAGAGAATATCGCAATGCAACGCGAGCATTCTGGGCTGGGTTTGTCCACGCAAGCATCCTATACCCAGCCGCCTTGTATTCTTCGCGGATAGTATGCGAAAGGGCGTTGAAATGAGGGAATTGCCATGCAAACAGAATGCCTCCCAGCAGCCAGCCACCAATACTCTGCTCGCTGAAAAGCATGTCGCGCCAAGTATCTTGGCCTAAAGCTGCAGTCTGTCCAGCAGCAGCCACCCAACCCATAAGAGGTGGGATACCACCAACAATGGCACCGACCCAGGTGTTTATGACAGAAACTCGCTTGAGTGGGGTGTATATAAATGCATAGAGGGCAATGTTTGCCGCCGACAGGGCTGTCGTGGTTGGGTTGGTTCCCACGTACAAGAGCCCGAGACCCAGAACTGCAGTGCCAGCAGCGAAAAGAACCGCGGCCCGGCGGGAAACAAGTTTTCGAACGAGAGGGCGGTTCCGGGTCCGCGACATCAAGGCGTCATACTTTGGCTCGAACACCATGTTGAGGGTATTGGCACTGCAGCACGAGAGAAACGTGCCGGTGGTCAAGTAGATAAAGGTCAAGGTGGAGGTGGAGAGTGTTGGGAGAGGAGTCATCGCCGGGTCGAGCGTCAAGAGATTCGAAATCGGATACATGCCGTATGCGGAGGTAGTGGTGAGAAGGATGAGAAATGAGAGACGAGGTTTTGTGAGGGCGAGGAACGCGGCCAATTTGCGGCGCAGCGAGGTGGTGGGGAGGGCCGAGGAGAACGCTGACAGCTGCGCCGACGCATCGGGAGGGATAACGTGCTCCTCTGGTACATCTTCAGGTCCTGATGCCTTTCTTCGCCTCCTCCTGCGATGTGGCAGTTCATTTTGGCTATGTTCGGGCCCAATTGAGCTTGACGAAGCTGCTTGAGGACCGGGGTGGCTATTGGTAGATGTGCCGTTGAATGTGGTCGTGGAAGGATCGGAGGGAATAGTGTGAGCTGGCAGGCGCAACAGAGGAGAAAAACCCCCCAATGGGTTTCAAGCTGTCGAACAGTCGATTGGGGGAGAAATAGGCCGTCTGAAAAGTTGAGGATTGATGCGCGATGCCGGTCTTCCGATTTGAGGATGTCAGAAATCCCCGAACGGCGGATGGAGACTTCGTCCGTGCGATCTTCGGACATTGCAAGCACGCCAATGCCTCTCGGCGAGCCCCCGCCCTGGATATGGCGGACCGTAGAGGGATCATGGCGTGGGTTGAGTCCTCAATAGAGAGCGACAAGAGAAAAGTGGGAAGATGCGAACTTCCCCCGGGGCGCACGGACCAGGCCCGCTCTCTAGTCCCGCGGAATGTCAACACAGTTAAACTTTCAAGGGCGTAGTCAGAACTTCTTCAACTTTTCCTCTTTCACCAGCCACCATGGACGTCCTTCAGAAAAATGTGGTCGAGCCTCTCCAGCCACTCCTTCAACCTATAGTGAAGGTCATCCCGCAACCGGTCCACGATGCTATTATCTCGTTGATAGGCGCGCCATGCCACAGCGCATTACTTTTCGATCTCGATCTCACCCAGGACCCAGCGTGCACCTCTCTGGCTATTTCGAAAGCTCTCGGTATTGCGATTGTCGGAGCCAGTGCAGTGGTCAAGGTCCCTCAAATCCTCAAGCTCATCAACTCGCGCTCCTCCGCCGGTGTCTCTTTCGTCTCCTACGCCCTTGAAACCGCCAGCCTACTCATCACCCTATCCTACGGCGTGCGCAACCAGTTCCCGTTCAGCACTTATGGCGAGTCAGCCCTCATCGCAGTGCAGGATATCGCTGTGGGTGTGCTTGTCTTGATCTTTGCGGGCCGATCTGCTGCCGCTGCGGCTTTTGTTGCCGTTGTCGCAGCTAGTGTGTATGCTTTGCTATTCGACCAGACTCTGATTGATGCGCAAACCATGTCCTACTTGCAGGCAGGTGCTGGCGCTCTGGGTATCGCCAGCAAGGTTCCTCAAATCCTTGCTATCTGGAGCGAGGGTGGAACTGGCCAGCTCAGTGCCTTTGCCGTATGTTCACTTCTCGTTCATCCCAAAAAACCCCCCCCTCATATACTAACATCTACATCTGTCTCTTTAGGTTTTCAACTACCTCGTTGGCTCTCTGTCTCGCATCTTCACCACCCTTCAAGAGGTTGATGATAAGCTAATCCTATACGGCTTCATCGCCGGTTTCTCTCTCAACGTAATCCTTGCAGGCCAGATGCTATACTACTGGAACGCCCCCGCGCAGAAGCAGAAGGCATCCGGGTCGAAGAAGTCCCAGGCTGCGGAGAAAGCACCCATTGCGCAAAGCTCCGGTGTGTCACCCAAGCCTGGCTCCAAGACCCCTACCACGCGTCGCCGAGGCTAGATATTAAACGAGTCCTAATTTTGTTTTTGTTTTTTTCCCCCTTCTTTGATTGGTAATTCGCTCAGATGCTTTAATAATTTGTTTTGGAATGCACGTCGCTAGTCCATTGCCTCAAACTCCAGATTCATTAGTATGCGAATGTATGGAAACCCCGCCGTAGTCCATGCCACAACCCGTCTAGACCAAAGCAGAGCGCTACGGCATGCGCCCCGTAGTCATATACCTCAGGATCTCCGGCAACGGAACCACAGGCTCAGCCTTGTGATGATGAGGCGCCGCAACATCAAACTCCACCGTCCCGGCGCCAGACCGGCGGCGCACCCCGACAATCTCCATCTCGTCCTCGCCCTCGGCGTCACCATCCCCCTCCTCTTCCTCGTCCTCCTCGTCGCCTTCGTCGTCCTCCAATTGCCGCTTTAGTCCCGTCACGACATTCTCAATCCCAGCCTCCCGTTCCTCCAGCGTGAAATTCCCTCCCCAATTCCTCCGTCGGGCTTCCTGGTTCGCTTCGACCGGCGCCCACGCCCACAGCTCCGCTAGCTCCGCATCGCTGAGTGGTTTGAAGTCATTGGCCGCAAGGGCACTTGGCGCAGGGACGGAAGCAGCATCAGACGTGGTGAAGGCAGAAGCAGGCGTCGATCCAGACCCCGCAGCACGACCGCGCGCGACCCAGTCTTCGACGCGGGGGTCGAGTTTCGTGCGCAGGAGTTGCTCGAGAATGCCGGCCTGGGTTCGGCCGGGGTAATCAGGGCCCGGGTAGGCGACTAGCGAGGAGAGGAGGTCGCGGTGGTCGGAGAGGTGTTCGGAGACGCTGACAAGGTTGTTGGAGATGATAGTGGCTTGGGACTGGAGCGAGGACCTGGTGTTCGTGTGAGAGGGGAGCAGGGACATCGGGCTCGAGTTGCGTACCATGGTGGCAGAGGGTCGCTTTGGTTCAGGCTTGCGATCAAAGAGCCCAATGAGCGGGTGAGATGGACTAGCCGCTGGCGGGATTGCTCCAGGACTTTGATTTGGTCTTGAGTTAAGGCTGCCATGTTTGAGGGGGGTTGGGTTGGGGCAAAGTTCGAAGCTCGGAGTGGGAGGATAAGATAGAAGCTTTCCGGGCTGAGGGTCCACAAGGTCTAGTTGCCCGCATCGTCCATTCAGGAAGTATGCAGGACTCTCTGACTTGCGACATCGGACGACCTGTCACTGGTCTTACTATTCTCATTCTGGGGAATGAGGTGTGGTATAATATTCACTGGATGTAAATGTAATATGGTGCCTAGCTTACTCTACTCCATAGCTGAGGGGCGATCTTCATCGTTTATTTGAACACTTTGATATTCGCTGGAAAAGGTGATTGGCGAGCGCTGGACGCTTTTCCAATGGTGGCTCTGATGCCTGGAATTATGTCTGGAACAGAGAGAATTGAAGCTTTGCAAGTGAAGCCTCGAACTAAACCAAGGATCCCAAAAATGATTGGGAATGGCTCTCTGAAACCTTCCTCGAACGCTGAGACTGGGTGCGGGTTTCTCCGAGTACACCTGGGTGGGATTTTCTATAACTGGGTGTTAGCTCAATATACACACGTGCAAATGATCGAATTTAGCTTCCGCCCAAATTCGGACTTCCTCATATACTTTTCGAAAGTGCTTGAACAGAATGGCGTGGAATGGCACCCTGAAAGTTCGAATAGCGCGCAAAAACTGCACATGGACCCGGTACTAATTTGTGCACCTGGGTGAGATTTTGTAGATACAGGTACTCAAAGTCCAATACAGGTTTCTAGAAAAAGTATCGATTGATTTTCTGTCCAATTTTGCTTTTAAAACCTGTTTATGGAATGGTGTAAACGACGTGATGCCGATCAGAGGCCTGAACTGGTTTCAAAGCCCATGCCATCTCTCGAGACATGGTCAGGGGGTTCGAGTATCGGTAGTTGATTGAAGGTAGGCGGCACTGGAAGATGCACATAGAGACAGGTCCTGTTCAATGGTTTTGCCTTTTCAGGGCTGCACATATCACGGTGGAACTCGAAGTTGGCACCACGCTGAGCCACCGACCACCCCGGTTTTCAAGTTATTGTCTCATAATTTATGTACTGATGCAATTTATGTTCGAGTGCAAGTTATGCACCTGTCACGCTTTACGGCAGGAACTTGGCTGGGCTGGAAGAGTACGGTCGACTCTAATGTCCGATGCAACTTCCCGGCTCATAGGCTATCGCTGATCGAGGGCTGTTACTATGCAATCACTAATAGGACCATGAAACTAGAATGATCATCATTCGTGAGCGCATTTCCCCTTGAAGTTGGGTAAGGATATGTTTCAGGCGCACCGGCACTGGCAGTCATAATGCACCGTAGAATACACCGAGACCGATTAACTGGAAGTGACACTGTCCATCCCGAGCCCTCGAACAGCATCACAATCGAAGCTGGTCGTAGAAAAGGCGACATCCCCCTCTTCAACCCACAAGTCGAAATTGATCACTTTCAGAATAGAGGGGATCACAAAGGATTAGATCCCACCTTTAGCCTTGTTCCCCATACATTGTCTATCGTCAACGATCCACGGCCAGCCCTTGAAACGACAATGCATTCCTTCGACCTCCGGCGCCAGAGAATGCAGGATGTTGACCAGATGACCCTTCAAGAGGAAACCTCCCCCCGCCCTGATGAATCCTGAATTGGACAAGAGAGCCACATCCCATGCAGACCAACCCTCCCATTGGGCGCAAGGCATCTGAACCTAACCAAAGATATTATATGGCAATGAAGCCCCCCAGCCGTCAAATGCCCACCGATCTCGCAAAACGGGAAAGACTTCATGTAGTCTCGCTAACGACCGTCCCTCCTCGTCAACGCAGGTGACCGAATCCGTCCCTCAAGTCCTGAATTCCGACAGAAACGGGCAACTAAACTGCAAAGCTGCCTATACTAGTTCTATAAAAAGACCCAGACCCACCGCCATCCAAAAATATCCCAAGCCCAGCCTACCTGCCATTGGACTCTCGTGTTCTTGGCAGTGCTTCATGAAACTGCGAGCCTGGGAGGCGTCCCCTTAAGTCGAGCGCGGGGAGTGGAGCTCTCGCCTCTTTCTGCCACGAGAAGCAATGGCGTTCAACAAACGTGTCGAGAGTAAGCACTACACCGCATTTATTTTTAGGGGTCTTGTCCCGTCTTCTCCGCAGAATGAAGGGCGGGAGAGACTGGGAGATTTGTTAAATAGAGAGAGCTTGCCGCTGGACCCTTCTTTCTGAGACAGAGGATCTCTTTCTCATTTATATCAAGATGTCATTTCTCCACTCTAACCCCAGAGGGCTCAGTATTCGATGTATCAAGAGCCCTTTCCTCCCAACCCATTGGCTAACCTGTGCAACACAGCACAGGACCAAGCGACAAACGCAAAAAGACAGGATGCCAGGAACATATTCGAACAGAGCATTCGAAACTACCGAAAGACAAAAAAAAAAAAACACCAACGCCAGAATTCAGTTGACGACAGGTCAAATAATGAGTGCATCGTGCAGCAGCCGCGGGATCTTGCGACCACTACACGGCTTTTTCAACAGCAGAAACCGGGTATCAACAAGGATATAGATTCATGACATAGGGATCCGGGGTATATCAAACATGCCAACAACGCTCACTCATCAATTCGATTGCCCGGCCCGGCATGCGGCCCCGGAATCGGGACGCTCCCTGGCCCAGTCTCCGTGATGGTCTCGGTGATAGTCTCCTGCACAGGCGCCATGGTAGGCTGGGTATAGTAGCCATACATTTCATGGCCCTGCTCACCTTTGTTATCATGGTAGGGCGAAAACGGGCCAGCTACGCCAAGGCCGTACTGCTGGGCCGGGCTGATGGGGCTGCCGTAGCCGCTGAAGGCACCGCCGTGCATCTGGTTCTGGAACCGGAAGTCGGCGTATGCCTTGTGGTCAAAATCGCCGGGTCCTTGGTGTAGCGCGCTGACGGGGTCGTTCCAGCCGGCGTACATGTGGTGCTGGAACCTGTTGCCGCGGGTGCGCCTGCGGCGGTGCCGGATGAAGAAGAAGCAGCAGGTAGTGCAGCCAAGAAGGATGATCACAAAGGCGAGAACCGGGAGCGCGATTACCAGGCCCAGGTTGACGTGCGACGGGCTGGGGGTTGAGGATGGGAGAGAAAGACTGGAGGGGAGGAGGACTTCTCTGAAGATGCGAGAGGGGGCAATGTCGAAGGGGTGGCCTGTGCTGGCTCTGAAGTGGCAGTTGTACCGGATCGATTCGAGGACTGTGAATTTGGTGAGTACTTGTTTCCTATCTTGCCTTTTTTTTTTTCGAATCGGGTAATTTGGTCGGTACGTACAGTTTCCCAGGAATACTTGATTGTAGGTGAGATTGTAGCAGAACTCGCATTCGTTGATGACATTGTCCGCGAACGAGGATACTGAGCACCAGTCGTTCAAGTTACTCACCGACGGATCATTGATGTCGTAAACGACGGCATTTTGAACATCTTCACAGGCCACTGGGCAAGGCGAGGAAACATTCGAGGCGAACGCCGGTTCTCCGAAAATGCAACTTGAGGCTGCAAATCGTAGATTGTCTGGAGAATGAACACATTAGACCAGTCTGTGATACGTTGGTCGCCGACAACTTACAGAGACCCCACTCTACGTCCGATTCCCCGGTAGAGAAGATCGCGAATTGGCTTTCCAACAAACAAGTGGTACAATCCTCGAAGTCCTCGCCCTTCGAGGTGCTGTTGTACTGCGTATCCAGACACGAGATCTCCGCAGTGGTAGTGTTCGTGGTCGGACCTTGCTTCTTGCAGCGATCCTCACACGGGGAACCTGGAGTCGTTCTCAGACCCAACACGTGGATGAAGCTGCAGAGCAGTACAGCGAGGAAAAGGCCTCCCCGCATATTGGAAGGAAATCGGGGCTTCCGCGCCCGGAATATTTTCTTGTACAAATGGAAGGGAGCAGACAATTACGTCTCGCAGGTTCTGAATTTCTTCAGCCGCCGAGCAGAAACAGAGGCGCGCACCGCAGATTTGGTGATCAGGGAGTCATGAGAGTGGCCGCTCTGAAGGGTGAAGTACCATCGGAACAGCGGGAGCGAGGGAAGCTTCTTTTTTTGAGTCCAGAGCTCCCTCGCCTGAAGGAGCAAGGGGAGGGGTGGGACGATCGAGTGGAGATTGACCAGCCGGTGGTGTAGGAAACTTCCACTCAATGCAGTGTGAAAGGGCTTAGTTCTGGGAACAGGATGCGCCGGTCGAATCAAGCACATCCGTTTCGTCGTTCCTCCTCGGCGCTTAGAGCTGGTCGCAGAGAGGCTGGCCGAAAGCCACCAGACGGAGTGGTTGCACGCCAACAATTGGCTAGCGAAGGGAATCGGCCACTCATCCTGGCTGGGGTGGATCGCCCCCGAGTGTGACGAGTGTGATCCATCTGGGCGAGTGATTGGTGAACGGCGGTTGTGACTGTGACAAGGCCTGCATCGTCTGCACGGACACTCCTATGCAGAAAATCTTTGCCAAGGCACTGCGCCAGCAGTGTAAGGAACCGTGCCAAGTTGGGACCCAGTCGGAGTACCGGCATTGGAGAACTGCCGCAAAATAGAGGCCTTACGAGAAGAACCTGCCTGGCGTACAGCTTACCTAGGTCGGACTGTTTGATGGGGGTGAAAAATGGGGCTGTTGACTGCGGGGGGCGATCGGATGCTCGAGCAGAGATCCTGTCCTGCCCCGCCAATTACTTGCCTCGCATTATGGAAAGGATTTCGCTTAGTACAGGCCAAGTTGTAACCACTCTTAAATAATATGTCAAATTCATTTCAATGTAGATCGGCATAGGCGCACTGCCTGAAGGATATAATTAATCGCCATTGAACAACGGAAACTCAATCTGGGCCCCCAGCAGAAGAGAAACAAAATCAGACAGCCTACCCGACGTATATCATTCCACGACTTTCTTCAAGCGCAAAACCACAATAGAGAGAGGGAAAATGAGGAAGAGACAAAGTAAAAGAATGCTGAATAGAAGTAAGTTGACAGGAGCTTTTAACCGTAAAGCTCGTCATAAGAGGGGACCAACTGCTGCATAGCCACGGGGTCAGGCTCCCGCCGCTTGGGGCGGGGAGCCCGTTTCTCCATATTGCTGTAGGCAAACCGCGGGGTGTCAGGCGGAAGGGAAGGTGCTGAAACAGACGAGGCCGCCGTCGTGTAGCTGGTTCGCCGCGACGTGGCGCCAGCCACAGAGGATGTCGTCGCGGAGCTTTGCGTACTCGATCGGCGCATCCGCGACGTTACGGATAGCGCAGGCGATTTCGATGCGCGATCCGAGTAAGCGCCTTCGTCCCGTCCAGAGGGCCGCGGATCACCTGTCATATAATGCCGCTGAATTCTGCTCTCTCCGGGGTCGTCGCCCAATGTATCGCGCTCTTCGTCCTCGTCGCAAGAGTCCTCTGGTTCTGTAGGGGCCTTGCTGCCGTGTGAACCGTGTCGCGAAGGTGTGGTGATGCCCAGTCCTCGCGTCGTGCCAGAATTATCCGATCGGCGTATGTTTTCGTTGTAGTATCCCGTAGGAAAGGGTGCGGTGGTGTGTGTCGGGTCGGGAGAGCCAGGGCTTGTGGATGGACTGGCGTGACGTCGAGATCTCTCGTTGTCTCTCGCGTGTGGTATAGTGGCATTGGCCATGAATCCAGCCTGTTGATTCCACTGGTTCCATGATCCATCGTTGGGGTAGCTGATGGACGGATCGCCCCAACGGTCGTGAAGTTCGGAAGAAAGTCTGCGTTTCCGCTTAATCTTCTTGATAAAGCTCGCCATGGCCTTGAAAGGATTGATCATCGAAAGGCCTCCGATATAATATCTCTTGGCATACAATCAAAGCTCAGTCTGAAATGGTTCGAGGGGAGGTTGCACCCCAAATGCGGCACTCATCTCAAGCTCGATAAAATTCGACAGGAAGCGATAAGCTTGTCTGCCAAGGGACGCCTCCCCAAGCTCGAACTTGTGAAGAGGAAGGGACACAACCGTGGAGAGCAAGTGTCGGCAAGGGTAGAAATTATATCATCAGAAGTCCTCCAAAACACTAAGTGGACTGCGCATGTTGGTTCGCCAGACCTAGAAAAGAGAAGATCTTCTAGATCCCTGACCTGTTGGCGTTGGCGAGGGGGAGGGAAAACAAAAGAACACTCGTCAAATGATGAAGAAACCCGCGTAGACGACCGACGCAATGGGTCATCCTTTCTGTCGGTGGCCCCAGGCGCCACTAGAAAGACGGTGCGTATCTCGGGAGAGAACGAGCGCTTCAAGAGTGGCAGTGGACGAACCGCAAGCGCGAAAAATGACCGGGTGCGAGAGGCTAGCAAACGGCCCCAAGTGTGAGCTGAGAGACTAGGATACCTGCAGTGTTGGTACATCGACTTAGCCTAGAAAGATAGGGTATGGAGAAGAGGATGAAACCCATGACAGTACGGAACGAAAAAGGGAAAAAAAAACGGTGGATAGACCTGGGCCCCCATTCTTCCCCGGTTCCTCTAGACCAAAAGGAAATGGATTACTGGAAGCGGGTTGCAACTTCACGGCACAGGAGATAGAGTCATTAGATGTCGAGTCAAGTAGTGCATAGTATGAATGCATACCGTCTCCACCGGGGGCTTGGCATGGCGCTTGTTGGGATCGGCGCCTGCCCACGATTGCTCGTGCTGCCCGAATCAGCAATCAGATCGAGTTACGGCCGGAGGGATCTGGGTGTTACATTGGCTATTAAACCTCCTGGCTAGGCAGGGGTTGGGTTGGAACAAAGAAATCGAGTGTGATCACCAGGAAATTCCGGGTTGGAGAACCAGGAAAGGAAGCGGGAGTGGCAGGGATTATTTTTCAAAAGAGGGGTATGATGGTGGCACCCCCCCTCGAACTTGCCAGAGAAATACTATGTTTCACTCATGGCGCAGTCAAACCCCTGCAACAAAGTGGATTAGGAGACCCTCCGGGTGGAGAAGTATTATATTCACTCTGGGCACTCCCAATTAGATCAAAGCATGCATTGTTCGAAGAATTTGTCATTGTCTTGCGCTTGAGCCCCGCTCGATGGAAACCGATTAACCTTAGCTCGGCAGGGACGGGGCGGTTGATCGACCCGCGGGGGACTCCGAATCGAGGTCCATGAGGCTTATCGTGCAGGCGAGGCCCTGAAAAGGGTGGCCATTAAGAAGCCAAAGGACCAGCGGCTTAGGCCAGTAACTAACGCATGATGATCGACATTTCACAAAACCTTCTAGGAGCAAAAGCACGGTGACAGGAATGCAAGATCGACGTGACACGGACCAAAGGCGGCTGTTGGGTCTCGATCTCAAGTGGGGAGGCCGGTTGAGGGAGTTTAGAGGAGAAAAACAAGAAAGGAAAGGGGGAGAGCTCGACATCCCCGGAAGAACAAAGGGCTTTTCCCTCGCCGGGCACTAGTTAGTTAGTTACTCAAGCCTTCTACGTAAGCGCGTGGCCGTTGTCTACTCGCATGCCTCGTCCCAATCCAGACACATGTGTTATTCGTTTTTTTGTCAATCTGACCAAAGGAATAAGTCCTTGTTATGCTCGAACGCACAACATGCGCATAACACGAAGTACAAACATGAAGTGGAGCAAAATATCCACCAACGCCCTCGTTTCATCGTGATAGTTCATAAGATCTCCAGCTGCCCCTGCAGCCAAGCAAAAAAGCCCGAGCAAGATCTGAAGGGCGGCATCGAGCTGAAGCAGCAGGAAGACAAAGGATACAGAAATAAATAAATAAAACAAAATAAAATCCACTCATGCCCTGCCATCTCCTGCGTCTCAAAAATTTGTGATCAGCCGGGAAAGGACAGGCTTGGCCCGGCGCCGTCCGCTCGAGTCCTGCTGTCGACCAGGCTCCACTTGTAGCGGCTCCGAAGAACTGCGCTCGCGACCTGTCCGGGGCTCCAGTTTATCAGACATCGGCCGAAACGGCATGGCAGATTGTCGCCTATTACTTGGCGCCGACTCAAAAGGCAGCGGTGCAGGGAAAGGGCCCACTCCGGCCGCCGGTACGGGCTGGTAGACCGAGCCTCGTGGGTTGTAGTGTGCAGCGCTCAATTGGGATGATTGCCTGTTGTACGGATACTGCCAAGACGACAGGTCATAGTTGGGGATCGACGTTGGTCGGCTAGGCTGGGGTTGGTATTTGGATGGATCGTATGTGGGGAGTGGGGGTTGGTCGCAAGAGGCTCGAGGCTGCTGTGCGTGCTGTGCGTGCTGTGCGTACTGCGCATACTGTGCGTGATAGTATGATTGGCGACTTAGATCCGGCGCAAAGGAGGAAAGTGGTCGTGGATGTGCAGATCGGGGACCAGCCGCTGGTGGATAATAGTCGTCTTTAGTGTAGGCCGACGGCACTTGAACGGGCGAATACTCCGCTTCTTGTTGAGCGTGTCGTCGCTTCGCCCTCTCTTTACGCGAGAAGAGGTGCAAAAGTCCCGTCACTGCGACTATTCGTTAGCATGCATGCCTCCCCCAAACTGGCCAGGTCCGTTGCCGGGCAAAGATAGATAAATCGTGGTTCATACTTGCAAGGATGAGCCAACGCTCTGCAGGCACCCAATTGAGATTAATGTTTTAAGCCGGTATTTTTGTTGGAGATCGTGTGCCCAGGGTAAAATCAAGGCCAGTAAAAAAATAAAAAATAAAAAAAAATCAAACCCAAAAACCAGCAAGGGAAAAGGACTAGCGACGTTCAACATGCAGCAAGCTCTCGCCGAAGTAAAATTTAAGAGGTCAAACAGACGCCCATACCACTCAGCACCTAATTTTCGGGCCCCAATCGTCTCCCAAAGCTTGGTAAAGAGCAGACCCCAAGGGAGTGTTTGAGAAAAGTGATACTGGGAAGCATTGACATGTCAGGGTTGATATATGGTTTACGGGGTCAACGCGCGAAGCTTCTCTGACAGCAGGACCCTGTTTCAGGTGGGTTATTTTGAGACGAGGCGCCTCCTCGAAGAACAAAGATAGAACAAATTAACCGACTATAGATAGAATCGAGACCCAAAGGCCCATAATTAGCCCAGATTTAGTCCGAATGCAGCCTAGCCAGCGGCCAGACTCTGCCCACGGAGCGCCCACGGAGGGTTACGAGGCGGACTAGTACTTTTGCGCACCGCTGCATGTCCGCACATCACACCTACTGCAGCAGCGGGAACCAACAAACTCCGGCGAGCTTGTGATTGGTAGACTCTAAGCGCCCAGTTCCCCGAAGCGTCTCGCTAGGCCTAGCTATCACCAACAGCCTCTTCATATGGCGATCACCGCTTGTGATCGGCATTCTGGATTTTAGCAAGTGGGGTAGCAGACGAGCCATGTCGAGTCAAGAGCTTTCAGATCAGGCTTTTGATTGCGGAAGACCAACATTTTGAATTAGTCTTCGTCACGTAACGAAACGCATTCTTTGTTGTCAGTGCAGCTAGTATTGTGGAGAGATGATTAGGATTCATTATGGGTCTGTGTTTATGTTCTTGCTCTGTATTAGTTAGGGGGACTCTAAGCGACATGTCTGTCATGGAATGCTCATGTGTTCAAGATAAGGGCGGCTCGCCGTAGGCCAAGCCCCTCCGCTCGAACCTCGAGGTAATTCAAACTAAGCCCAAAATCCAGACGGAAACCTTTTCCGTTAAAGAGTTCAACTTGGTGATTTAGTGACTGCGACACCTCAAGACGGGACTTTAGCTTTCCAAACGACACGGATTATCATTCGGGGTTCATTAGTTGCCGCTCAAACTATTCTACTCTGAGAGCCACGGTTGTAAGTATACTCGGCCCAAGATAACTAGTAATGTACGAGGAACTTATGCTATACCAAGAATCTGTGCCGTTCTTGTAATAGGAAGATTCTTCTATAATGGTGTGGATACCTTTCGCATGACTGGTAGGGTCCAGACCAGAAGAGAAGCTGAAGCTGTTGCCTCGTGCATGCCAAGGGAGAGTGTAAATAAGTACAAAGCTTCTATTTCGTGAAATGGTGCACTATCATAGACCCCTGGTCGCTGGTAGGTCAGGCACATGTAGATACATTCTGAGTTACAACGAGATTCATAATCGTCAACAATCATCATTTAATATAGTTCCTCCGAGTCAGGAACCATAGTCAAAGTCATCGGTCGCACAAGCGAGCTGCGCTTCCGATCAGCTGCAACAAAAGGCGAAGTGCGCCGCCTGGGTGGCATTTCATAGGCTGCGCTAGGACTCGAGCTGGTTGATCGGTCCTTTTGGGGTGAATAGAAAGCTTCTTCGCTTGCTTTCTTTCCGAGAGCTTCGTTCTGTAGGGGGGATTGTGGAGGGATACTTGGTCCGTGTTGATGTCTTTTTCCCCAAGCGGTTCGGTGAATGAGCCGCGCCTTCCATCGGAGGACCGGTAGGGCCCGGCAGACTGGCTGCGAGGGGCTATTTTGGGTGTATCCTCGAGGTAGCGAGCATTTGTAGGGACATAGCGGAAGGGGAGATGGAACCGCGCTTTGAAATTTCGGTGGCTTCGGCAGTGTAGTCTTGCTGAATGGGCTTATAGGTGAAGTCGGATTTCTTGGATTTTTCTAGGTATACTTCTTGTTCTGTCTTTGGTTCACCGTTCATATTCTTGGGGCGTGAGGCAAGGCGCACTGAGAGACGACCAGGCTGTAGTGAGTTGCTTCGGCCGAGGGTTGGGAGGCGCTTGGGAAGACGTGGGAGAGGCTTGTCGGCTATTTCTCGCCTTTGCTCTTTTTCGTCTGCTTCTTCTTCTTCATCCTCCTCTCCTTCGTCTTTTACCAACGAAGTGTCTCGGATGGGGCTCACACAGCCGGGTACAAAGCCGGGCCCGTATCTCTGTCGCTCTTCGAGAGCGCGACGATGAGGGTTGTCGATCTGGTTCCAAGATCCCTCGGTAGGGACTGAAATACCCACGTCGCCCCATCGAGCATGTAATGGCTTGGAGGAATCAGGTCGGCGGAAAACAGAAAGTGGTCTAGTGACAATGCCAGACATATTGATGCGGGTGTCTCGTCCGGATTAGGGCACCGGGCAACATTCGACCTTGGGGTAACAGGCGGGAGGTATAGACAAGATAAAAGAGAGACTTTAATCCGGACCGAGTCTCTACGCAGACGCAAGCAGAGTAGTTTAGATGACGCAAGCTTGGGAGGAATAAACCCAAAAAGCTTGCTTTGGGTCTCTTGGCAGATTGGATGTACCCGTCAAGACTGGGATTCTGGTGTTGGTTGGGTGCAAGGGCCTCTAACCAACACAAAGGCAAACAGGACGGGTTGTTTAGGATTGGATATGACCAGGTTCCGGTCGACAAGGGTCTGGAGAGCGGCGGAAGTAATGCTACCCAATCGATAGAGGAGCAGGAGAAGAAGCGGAGTATGCTGCTCGGGCTGCAAATGACAAGTCCGAACGCTTCAATGACTTGAAGCCAGAGTCGAGTACTTCAAGCCTCCGCAGGATGATCTGAAGCTTTGGGGCGGGAGGCGCACGGGTATTAAAGCTTGTGCACCAGTTCAGATAACGTGGCTTCCAAGTTTCATGACCCTCTGGCGTGCATGACGATGGAGTATTCAGCACCTCGATAGCAGGTCCAGCTGCGTCTGGACTCCCGCGAAGGCCAATCAGACGCGTGCATTACCGCTCAGCAGGAGCTGCATCTGGCCAATCTTGCCTTAATTAGCCATGCTTGACCCCTAAAATAGAAACAAATTAGCCTGCATTTCCTTATCCCTGCTTGGATGCAACCCACCATAATGCAGGCAAATTAACTTATTTTTAGAAATTAGCTTCTTACGGTCACAACAGGTTGATTTGCAATCCGGCGCTTTCTTCGGACTTTCTTGTTCTGATCGCGCGGAAGAAATAACGTCGACCCCTGAAGGACTTTGCGGATCCGCTGCACGCCGTGTTTCAGATATGGTCATTGCGTCCCGCTGTCAGGAAGATTTCCTTTGTCCGTGTGATGGATGACACCGGCGCCACGTTAGCACTCGCGCTCCGAAAGAGTTCGAATGTAGACGTTCCCTGGCCAATCCAGGAGGTTCTTTTTTTTTTGAAAAAGAACCTGGAATAACATGAACTGAGTACTATATGCTAGGAATAATTTCAGGGATACTGAGGGCACTCAAAACGAGCATGTAAACAGGTTATCTCCACACTATATTTCCGAGTTTGCGCAAGCGTGAGGGTATCGTAGTGATCGGTCTTAGCAGTAGAGAAGACTCGGAAAATACTACTACTCGTGGTTTCCGCACAGGTTAGTTCTCTATACTTGATGCTCGAAAATGCCAAGTTTCAAGCAAGAATCATCCTATTCCACCCCGACAACCCACCCGTCTTTGCCTTTGACTTCGATATACTGCCCGGCTTATGCTTGCGCGGCGGTTTCTTCCCAAAGCGGGTGTCTCTAGTGCTGTGCTTGTCCCAGGCAGGGCGATAGAAGCGACAGGGCCCAGAGTCCTGTAGAATGTTAACACGGCGGAATAAAGGAAATTGTCGTTGTTATGAAAAGCACACACAGGTTTTGGCCAACAAATTTTGCCCGGCTCGTTTTGTAGGTCGACTAAACTTCTCCGCCGATCCATTGGGTGTCGTCAATACCTATCTGAAGCCTTAGCCTTTCGATCGCTCTCAATTTGGCTTCCCGTGTACCATGGCACGTAGCGAATCGCTACTTTCAAGTTGCCACACTGCTGTTGGCACTCTGGAAAGGTCTTGTAGCAATGTACCAGAAGTAGATCAGGTAAGTGCAGAGCCGAGCATGGCTTTCTGCAATAAGTCACTATTCGTGAAGCGCCGCTGTTGCTATTCTGAGGAAACTGTTAGAACGGAGCTATTCAGAGTTATTGAACATACAGCTCGAGGGATTGATTTATCTTGGCATCGCATGTTTCGGACATCCACCAGAGAGCGTTTTCGGGGTGATGAAATACTGTTCATTATTATTCTACTGGAGCCCTCTTCAAAGCAACAAGTCTACTTGTTCTATGTTTTTCACTATGCCCCGACAGTGAAAATTTCTGTCTCGTCAACAATTTCGAAAGAAGAAAAATAAATAAGATGAGATAGAGTAAAATTAAAAATGAGCGAAAACAAGAAAGCTCAGGGTCTAAGCTTGAAGAGTTCCCATTGCTATCACAGAGGGACAAAGCTCTTTGCATCGACATCTTTCGTCGAATATCTGGATTCTACCATGGAGATTGGGTCAAAGGCGGGCATGAACCTTTGAGTCCGCGCATCCTAGTATTACGATGAAGAACTTTGCGACTCAGAGTATTGCTTGACATGACTTCGCACGGAGTCTGTACACGGGCGCTCTACCAGATACAGTAGACCCAAGCGGGGGAACTGCATGTATGAAGGACATCCCGATTCTCATCAGATATCTGGGACCCGAGCCACCAGCGATCTTCGTTAGGAACAAGGGTATCCTATTAGCCAATGAATACCTAACCACTAACCCGTCAACATCGACCTAGTCTATACGCTGTGCGAGAAACCATGGAAACTCAGCAGCTAAGGGGTGCCTCTGCTAAACATTGGTAGAAAGAACGAGTAGATTGCCGTAGCAAAAGGAGTGTATTGAATGGTAACCAACAAACAAACAAGCTCAACGTATCGATGGCTTTGCCGTCAGTGTAAACATTGAAACATGCAAACCATCTATAGTGTGCGCGGGGGAAAGCCAATAGTCCAAAAATCCAAAAGCCTTAAATTGATCCTTCGCGGATCCTGATGCAATCAATACATCAGATCCTACTTTCTGCGCAAGCACTACTTTCTATCAATCGCTTCCGGTCAATGACTACAGCGGCCATTCCGAGCTAATCCTCACACCCCATCGGAACAATCATTGTTCGGACACGTAGGGTCCTTAGAAGATGGTGAAGACGGGGACGGGGGTGGAAGAAGAGGCCGGAGTCGACGAGGAGACCCAGGAGGAGCTAGCAGAGCTGGTGGCAACGGCACGCTTGTGGTAGCCGCCAGGGAGACCTCCGGCGAATCCGGGGAAGGGAAAGCCCAGAGGAGTAGAGGTGGGAGTAGGAGTAGCGGTGGAGCTGACACCGGAGGAGCTAGCAGAGCTGGTAGCGACGGCACGCTTCTGGAAGCCACCGGGGAACCCTCCAGGGAAGCCGGGGAAGCCGGGGAAGCCAGAAGGAGTAGGAGTAGCAGAAGAGCTCAGGCCGGAGCTGCTGCTACCGAAGGGGCTGCCAGGGTAAGGGCCGTAAGGGTGGTGGTGAGGCCACTCACGCTTCTCAGCGGGGATACCGATGAGGGCGCTGGGGGTCGGGGTGGCGGTCGAAGAGAAGGACGAAGAGGCCACAGAGGAAGAGCTGACGGGGGTCGAGCTGGACAGAGCGACGTGAGGGACAGCAAGGGCGCAGCCCAAGAAGCCCATGAGAGCGGCACCGGTGAACTTCATTTTGAATGATCGGGGGCTTTGAACCGACGGTTGGATGTATAGTTCAAGCGATTGTCTATAACGAAAGAATTAGGGTTGTGGCGCAGAAGAAAGAGAACCCTCCCCGGGCGTCCAGGCGGCCCTCGACTGTTTTATAGGGAGTTGGCTGTAGGTGGATCGACCCACGTAGACCCTCCCAAGGTAGCGGAGACTCTATCATGGCATAGTTGTCAGAGATTTGTTGCCATGGGTTTTCCGAGTTTGGGCTTCTAAACCGGTATAGAAGGCGGATGTCGATCGTCGGTCCAGGCGCTGTGGGGGGCCTTCAGGGGTACGACCAGTCGAAAGCCGCAGGAACCCGGGACTGGAGTCTAAACCTCCCTTGAAATCCCTGGGTGCCCGATAGCGTCCACACTAGCCCAACAGCGTACAAGATAGGCGCTAGCAGCGTATCAGGACGTGACGCTGCAGGCGCTCATTGTGGTGACTGGCCCAACAAAGTTTGGATTTGGCGTATCATAGTTTCCGCGTTCTTTTGGCGAAACCTCCGCTGGGATTCCGGTGCTGGCCTCCCGTCTCGGCTTGCCTTGGAAGTCGTGCGACTGTCCGTTATTCTTCCGATGGTGGGGCTGGATTGAGGTTGACCAGGGCGAGCTTAATTCATCTGGTTCTTTTCTTGAAGCGCTTCTGGCCCATGGAGCCAATTCTCGATCTTAAGTGGTGGTCTCACCCTTTCCTCATTCCTTCAAGTAGGGTGCTGAAATGATCTTTTGCTTCTATTTTGCGCCGCCTCATGGATTTGGAATGCCTTTCAGCAAGTACCAGTATTCGTCGGGGTTCCCCGTTTGCCTGCACCCCCTGTAGCAGATACGAAGGCTGTGGGTTGCATTGCGGTAAAAGGAACCGGCGACAGTCTACGTTGGGTAAGAGATTGACATCCCAATCGATCGATAACCAGCAAAATAGATTGGGTGCATTGCGATCGTCGCGGAGGACTTGGTAACCCGTGAGCTTAGCCTTCGTAGGGCTTTGGATGCGAGCTTTGTCGATGTGACATACGAACTTTCCATTTCTTTCTTTCATGCCTCTGTTCTAGACTCCCAGGAACATTAAGCGCCCGATGCCAAAAAGCCCTAGAGGCCCACCTCGAGATCTCGGGGCTCGTTAGGAGGGGTTGAAACGCCGGCGTTGCTGAGTCACGTTTCATGAAGGATCCATGGATTCATGGATCCATGGATTCTGTCCCAATGGGCTTCGGGCCAAGGCTCCTCAAATCTGACGACAAACCAGACCAAGGGCCTGTTATCATCGTGTCGTCTTCAGCTCAGAATGCAGATCAAGGGGGAAAGAGTGGGGCAAGGTAGAAACCGCCACAACGTGCGCCGTGAAAAGTCCCATAAGTGGGCACCGTTAGTACCTGGAACAGCAGGGATCAGCCTATGAGGGATCCAGGAGAAACGAGGGCCGGGATTAGTGCCTGTCGTGCGGGTACGCATCACCTAAAGACTCGAGCTAGAGCAATAGGCACTAGACGACGGAACCCTGCGGATAGATTGCGGATGAGTTATAAAATCACTGTCCCGGGTGCGCAGCCAATTCTTCCGGCAATGGAAAAAGGCATCTTGGACAGCCCAACCCGTGGTGGCATCGTGAAGTTTGCCGTCTGATCTCTTTGCCGATAGTTCCCCCATTCGGTATCTCCCTATCCGCCAATGATTCCTTCTGGTGCACTGCACGAGGTCTTTCTAGTCCGGACTCCGTAGGGATCTGGGATCTGGGATCGACTACGAGCAGATATCAGTGATTCTACGAGCCAATGGCCAGAGCGTGAAAGCTCGTATTGTGAACCAGATCTGTCGTATTGGTCTAGACTCTGTAAAGAGCTGGTTGAACTGGGGAATCTAGTGATCTCTAACGCTGACCATGCTGACCTGTTCTCGGGGAGGATCGTCCGGGCTGGCAAAGGGCACTGCAGCTATAACCCTGAGCTGCCTGTCGCCCTCGTCATCCTGTCTCCCGTGGGCCGTCTAACCTTGCCGAAACAGGAAAAATCCCGAAATATAGCCCCGTTCAATCATTCTAGAGGGAAGAAGTCCAAGAGCCCAATCCATGGCACGCCCAGGAAAACGAAATGCAGAAAACGCATGGCTGGGTATAGTGAAATTTCAAGGTACGATGACGATCTCTGTCGGAAATCCTTGCCCGCCTGGCCTGCAGCAGCGGGACAGGCGCGACAGCCATTTGTACCGGGTTTCGGTGTATGGGTTCGTTGTCGCAATAGTATTCTAGTAAATCTTTGCCCGTCTAAGTCCATTTCGTAATCCAATTAATTGCATGATGTGCGGGTGAAAGAATCCGGAGAGCTCGGCTGAACACTGGGTGTCATGTTGAGATAGTGACGAGAAGAAGGCGATAGTGCCATGGTGACTTCGTGAGGAGACGGCGCATGAGCCTGTTTGGGCGATCCTCGATGCCCAGAACCGGACCGCTGAGACTTTCCAGAGAAGGATGATGGCCGAGACCCTGCCGGACTGCGCGAGTTGTGGCCCAGAGTTTCAGAGTAGAACGATGTATCCCAAAGCGAGGACTTCTTAGGCAGCCGAGGGCGTGACGTGAACGAGAATTCAATGCCATTATCCTCATCGCTGCCACATTCAATTTCGAAGGCCCCATCGCCGAAAGGCGCCGAAGATCGCCGGTGGGCCCGCGAACGGGTTGGCAAAGAGGTGAGGTCATGTGCTATACTGGAGGGGTGGTTTTCAAGGGACACACTGCTTCGAGCCTTGCGCAATCCCTGCTCCATTGAGGCTGTTGCTGTGCCTTTCGAGCGCCTTCTTTCGAGCTCTTGACTATAGGATCCTCTTCGTCGGTTCCGTATCCGTCCACGGCTAGCGTTGCTCTCTGCTGATTCGCTGGACTGTGCTAATGAGTTATAGATGCGCTGCTCAACCTGCGCCGGACTGAATGCTACCCGGGCTCGCATTTGTTGGATTGCTCCATCGAGTGCGAGTTCGATGGCGCAGTGGTTTCGAATGCGGCTAAGCCTAGGCCATGTTGCGCGTTCGCCACTAAGGCAAGCTTCGAGCATGAATTCCGTCGTTGGATTTTCCAGTATTCTAGGGAAATTGGAGGAAATCAGTTCAGGGTAGATGTTGATGTCACCACTATATTTCTGATTCATGATGGAAGCCAATTTGGTCATGGATGTTGAGAAAATCCCTAGCTCTGAGAGCACGTTCATTCGATACAGCACTTCATCTTTAGCAAGGTGGGTCACTGTATTCATCCATCGAGGGACCAATGAAGGTCCCCCCTCAGGAGCCTTTGTCGGCCCGTCTTCTTTGGGCAAGAAAGGAACCACATGGGGGGTTGACCTGAGACACAATGAAGTGGTTGACGTTGAACATCTCGGAGAGCCGTGTCATCGGAAGATCACCGTCGACAGAGCCATCAATATACTGCTTATGGAAGTCATTCCACGGCTGTGCCTCTCCCGTCAAGGGATCTTTAGCCATCAGAGTGAATGGCTGAAACACCAGTGGCACCGAACAAGAAACGGCCCTACGTATGCATAATTAGATGATTTCCCTGGAAGCGGACGGCTAGACTTACACAGCAGACCAAATCAGCACATTTGGGGCAGAGATATAGTTCAGGAGCCGAGGAAGCTCGTACATCCCGGCACTGGATACACAGATGTTCAAAATCCGACGAGTCCGGTTGTACGCCTCTTGAAAGGTGATGTCGCCAAGCCAACTCCTCATGGTGTTAGCCAGGTGAGAAATGTCGAGAAAAGAGCCGTATTTGAGGAATCGAGCAGTCTTCTGGAAGATGTTCTCTTCCCGGCCCGCTTCATTGAATACATCGAATTTGCCATGTGCATACGTATCCAGGAGCGCGGGAAGTTCGTCATCTTTGCGTGTACAGAAGACCGCGCAGACGATGCTGCCTGCAGATGCCCCTGAGATGATACGAGGTATCAGATTAGCCTCGTATAGCGCCTTCAGGACACCGATATGATTCATGCCGAACGTCGCTCCCCGGAAAAGAGCAATGCACTCCGGCCAAATGCTTGCCGAGCTGCTAGCAGTTGATCTAGAATATATTTAAGTTCGAGCCCGTCGCAGCGGTTGTGTACTGACAGATCTACCAATGTTGTGATAGTATCTAAGGCTGTTGTGATATACTTATCGACCAGCGTTTTCGTCCCGATATGGGAATGCCGGTAGAGAGACGCGTTGCTCATTTTCCCGAGATCGCGGCTCAGTGCGGTTCGCACCAGGAATAGCATGCGACTCACGTCACAGCTAATGCGCGCTTCCTCCAGCTGTGCTAGCCGTTCCTGCACCAGCCGAGGATGGTACTCGGTGCATTCGAACGCCTCCTTCCATAGATCGTTTTCTTCCAATACGTCTAGCTCGCTGGCGCAGCTGCTCCATTCCTCGTACGACACCGCCTGCAGCCGGGTTCCGATTAGCAGTGGGTTCGGCGCAAGTGCGACCAAAGGCCAGGAACCGGTTTAGATTCCCGGATCGCTTGTCCGACTTACATTTTTGATCTGCAGATAGAGAACTTGCTTGCGGTCCTCGATCTGCGCGCGTTGCCTCCGTTGCTCCGGTGTAAGGCCATCGCGGTAGGTATTCAGTGTCTCACCGGCCCAAGTAAAAGATTCTTTCACCAGCGTCGATACTGCAGGGATCGAGATCGCCTTGCGCAAGGACTTGCGTGGTGGCAAGGGAATGAGAGTTGAGTCTTTCTTCGGGTAGCAGTTCGGATGAGCTATTGCGGAATCGCCCAATACTGACATCACAGGTTTGTGCATCGAGACCACGCCATTCAAGCTGAGGACGAGTCCAAAGCCGAGAGAGTGCTGAGTTGTAGAGTCTTTGCGCAAGTTGAAAGTTCAGCCTTCACGGTTCCTAAAGGGAGTGTTGGCGGTCTGGAGAAAAAGGTCACGAGCGCCAATAGTAAAAGCGAGCCGATGACCCCAACTTGATTTTTTCGGGAGGGGGCGTTCTCCCCGCGATTTCCCCGCGGGTTTTACTGCTTAGCTGAGAGGAAGTCGAAGCAGAAAGAGGAGTATGTGTAATCCCATCATGGGCCAACCTTGCATAACCCGGTATCTCTCACTAGGCCCTCGTCATGATCATCTGGACGTCCCCTGGTTCACATGCACCTGCATGTGAGATATCCTTTCGAACGCCACAATCTGTTGACAGACAAAAGCTAATGCATGGAGGTCCTATCTATATCTATGAACGTAAATTCTTGGTCATTTGATTCTTGGTCCGGAACTCTATAAAGTATAGTTACCAGTTGAGACACTGGCAACCGCTAAATCCCACGAAGCCATTCTCGCAACACCCGCCTTGCCTCTGTCTCCACACCATCCTCTCGCCAGAAATGCCCCGCACCCTTAATCTCACAGCCCTGAAACCGACTCTGCGGTATGCGACCCATCTCGGCTGACCACCGTTGCAATTTACGCACGGATGTGAAAGCGTCGCCATCGCCGAACAGTGCCAGTGTCCGGTGAGCACTCAGCTGCTCGGCCGGTCGGGCGGGCCGGGCCTGAGCTGACCGACCCCCAAGATCGATGGCTAGCGTAGAAAAGACCGTCAGAAACGAACTTACCGGGGGTAACAGCGGGGAAACAAGCAGATAAGAGACGCAGATGGAGTCACAAGGGGTCGTAGTAGATATCTCGCCTCCCTCCTCGTGCGGCGGCTCTCGTGTCGAAGCAGCGATCTTCCCCGCGGCCCGGCCAATCTGGCCAAGGAAGCTGTCTGCAGCTGCAGAACCGGGGGCAAACAGATTCATCATGACATCAACCGTCGGGACATGGGATGCGATCAGCGACCCGTAGGAGTAACCTCCCAGCACCAGCTGAATGTCAGGGCGTTGGGCTTCTGTCTCGCTTTGGTGGCCCCTGGGCAGCAGCTCGCGCAGATACTGCAACATGAACCCGTAGAAAGAGACATAATCGGCCAGTTCTGGCTTAGCAGTCCAACTGGTACGTCCTCCAGACCTACCTGCTCCACTGCTTGCTGTCAGTCGAGCCACTGCGGGTTGGGTCCGTGGATGATGGGTGGTTACACGTACCGGAAGTTGAAGGTTCCGACCACGAATCCCTCCTCGTACAGCTCGCGACCGATGAAATTGACGACCGGATCGTTGTAGCAGCCGCCTAGGGGTGCGTAGGGATGTGCGACAATGGCGCCTCGGATTCTCGTGGCTGGTGTGGGTTTATCCTGGAGCCCACCAGGGATATATAAGCGGCACTCTAACTTCGTGCCATCATGAACAGACGGAATCCAGAAGGAGAAGGATGGCCTGGGAAGACTCATGGTGGAATTGTAGCATTTGAGGAGTAATCATCAGGAGTGACAGATTGACTTGATCTTGAGAAAGGGGCATCGATGATGTTGAGGTGTGTTTTGGGTTCAAGACCTTCCGCAAGAACCTGAACTTGACATCCACCAATTTAGGGAGGACTCACCACTAACAAGACGCATGTCCCAGCTTGATTTACGAAGCTCTGTGTCAGAATTTAATTTCTATATTTTCTATTTCTTTTCTTTTCTTTTCCTTTTTTTCCCCCCAAATAATACGAATACGAATACCAATAAAAATCTTGAAAGAGACGCTTTACGCAATTCGCTGTGATCCTAGTAGAATTCTATGCTATTCAGGTTTCAAGGAGCCACGATGGATCAGGCTCGTCGTCCTCTGATCTCGAAGCATTATCTGCATGATGATCTTCATCTTTCAGAAGGTCTGACGGGGGCTCCGGGTTATCATTCTCCAATGCAGATTCGGGACGGTGTTGAGGTTCATCTAAATGGTCGCTCGATGGCCCCTGCAGGGTCTGCCCAGATGAACCTGCACTTGGCTCCTCGGAGTCAGTTATACCGAATGCTGGCAGAAGAAGCCGTTTAGCTAGACGAAGTGCTTCAAGTTCCGCTGAGATGCAGCAGACAAGGAGTTTCCAATTCTGGTCCTCAGCCCGGGCCAGATACGATTGCAGGTGTTGGGTAACATCTTCCAGGTCCTTCGACACACTGGTGGCTACCTCTTCCTTACTGTCCCCAATGGGAGCGCCGTCTTCTTCTTGCGCACTCAACTGCGTGTACCGTCGCATGTACACCACGAGCTTTTTTTTCAAAGCCAGAGACGTCAGCGATAGCTCGCTTCCAGACCCCACCTCCCTCTTCTAAAGCCACTATCTCTGCATCCACTTTCTGTTGCCTCTGTTGGATCTCTTGTTGTTCATGTTTCCAATGATCTTGAGCTATTGCAAGGGTCCGACGTTCCGGATTCAAGGCATAGAATGTAGATTCGTTCACACGTTGCGACAGGGGCTTGACGGGGGGGTTCTTTCAGGTAGGTATGGACATCGGACTGGAGAAGAGACAGAGATTCATTGTAAGAGGAGAGTTTAGCATCGACGGAGTTTTCGATATCCGAGATCTCGCCGATTAGGTGACGGTGCCTGGCTTTCATCTCATAAAGTCTGGTTTCCAGCTCAAGAATGTCAGTTTCAAGCGTATGAGCTTCCTTTCTAAGACTTTTGGCACGCTGAGTGTCTCTGCCGTTGTGGATAGCAGATATCGCTTCTTCTAAGCTCCTCCGCTTCGCAGTAAAGCTTTCAATCTCGCGAAGCGCAGTGTCCCTTTCATCAATTTGCGACGATAGTATGGCATGTTCCTCTTCTCGCAGCTTGAGCAGGTCATAGATGGACTGGAATATGCGTTCACGTGCCGTACGTAGTCCAATCTTCCGTGGCGGGAGTTTCCTTGACGAGGATGTCGGAGATAAGGTCCTACTAGCTCTGGAGGATGTAGGCGTGTCGCTTCCGTCTGAAGGACCGTCCGTTTGGGTGTGGCCTAGCCCCGACAGAAGACCTTCGCCTTGCGCATCAATAAAAGTTTGTAGTGAGCGCTGAATATATTTCGTCTGCCGATCGATGAATACAAGAGGATCATGGTGATAAGTGGAAGCCGCTAAAGGTAGTCGCTCATCTCGAAACGGGAGTAAGGTAGACATCATGAGGTAGGAGACGTAGTCAAGGTTGTGAAGAAGAGACAAGATAGTGCCTCCGGACCTCAAAGGGGACCTCAAGGCATATTTAAGCACAAGCCAGAGTCATTCATCCAAGAATGGGCTTGGGCTGTTGCATGGAGCACTTGACCTGATGCATGAGATTGAAACACGTGACCAGACAGTCAGCTCCGTTGACGTTGTCCCGTCGCGCCTGCAAAGCTTCCGCTGCATGCTCCCAGCTTCCATTCACGCTTTCACTTCATCACATAGTGTGTTTCTCATTTCTTTTGTCCTTCTAATTCTCGACATCATCTTATCTGGGGCCCACTGCAATCCCCACCTGAATCAAGTTCCTACTTTGGGACTCGCTCGCTGTTCTGTCATCATAGCTCGTCCCGAGCGACGCCGCTTCGTCACCTCGACAAAACCATCCTTATTACAGCTTGACATCTGTCACTAAGTCTCAAGCACCTATTTCTCAGCTCAGCCAACATGGTTGGAGTTGCTTCGGCCGCCGGCCTAGTCGGATTCCTCTCCGAGCCAGACCCTGAGCTTAAGGTGTTTGCCTTGAAGTCATTAGACTCCCAGATCGATCTGCTATGGACCGAAGTTGTGAACGCTGTTCCTGAGATGTGAGTGACTCATACATGATGCGCGTCTGGCATTTAGAGCCCCGAGAGCCCCGAGCCATTTTTTTTTCGGAGATGACTAGCGTCGTCTTAATGTCCCTTTTACATCGCTGACGCCATGGGGTCCTAGTGAGGCATTATACGAAGATGAAACATTCCCAGAGCGGGAGCTTGCTGCTTTGCTCGCTTCTAAGGTGTACTACCATCTGCAGGAATATAATGAGAGCATGGTCCTCGCTCTGGGTGCAGGCAAGCTGTTCAAGCTCGACAAGGGTGGCGAGTACGAAGAGACTATCATCGGTACGCTGAACCATACATTGCTTATGCTTCTACCGACAAATGGCTAACGCTAGCTTAAATCTGTATAGCTAAGTGCGTTGATACATTCATTTCGTTGTCTGCCGCCCAGAAGCCCAGCGTGGGCGATCAACCCGCCAACCTAAACACTTCCTTCCCTGCGTCCGGAGACGGTGCTACCAGCACATCCGCCAGCCTTACCTCCCCGATTACACCATTCTCCAAGTCTGCCTTACCATCAAAGTCCCTTCTTTCACGACAAGAAGTTCCCGGCATTGATGCTGCCCACCCTGGTGGCGAAGATACCAGTGTTCAGCATGTGGAGGAAACCCCACTTGTGCTGAAGCGTGGTGTCCAAGGTCAGCTGCAGGGTATTATTGAGAGGCTGTTTGAAGAGTGCTTCCGCCAAAAGCGCTACCGCCAAGTGATTGGAATCGCCATCGAGGCTAAAAGCTTGGATGTTCTGCGTCTGGCGATCCTGCGTGCTAGCGAAGATGAGAAGAAACAGCAGGGTGAATCTCGTCGGAGCGAAGAGCTCATGGAATACGTTCTCGATATCTGCATGGGAATTGTCCAAGAACGGGCTTTCCGTAACGAGGTTTGTTGATTTCCATCCTGAGGCCCCAACGCGATGTACTAATCAAGACATGTGAATTAGATTCTGAAGCTTATTCTTGAACTCCTTAACGAAATCCCCAACCCGGACTACTTCTCTATCGCCAAGTGCGTGGTCTATTTGAACGAACACTCGATGGCTTCTGTCATCCTCCGTCAGCTCGTGGAGAAGGGTGACCCCCGATCTTTGGCAGTCGCTTACCAGATCTCTTTTGATTTATACGATAACAGCACCCAGGAGTTCCTGCAAAAGGTTCGACAAGAGATTGCGGAGCTTGTGCCAGATAACGATTCCGAGAAGACCGAGGAAGAGCCTAAGGAAACCGATGCCCTACTTGAGGACCAGTCCTCTTCCCGACCAACTGGCAACGAGAACCTCCCCGAGGAGTCACGCAGTGCATTCAAGAATATTCTCGCAATCTTGGATGGCATTAAGACGATTCAGTTGAACCTCGAATTCCTATACCGAAGTAATAAAGCCGATATCGCCATTTTGAATAAGATCCGCGACAGCTTGGAGGCCAGGAATTCTATTTTCCACACTGCAGTCACACTTTCCAACGCATTTATGCATGCTGGGACTACGCACGACAAGTTCTTCCGTGATAACCTAGAATGGCTCGGCAAGGCTGTCAACTGGTCTAAGTTCACAGCTACCGCCGCGTTGGGTGTGATTCACCGTGGTAACTTGAGCCAAGGTCAGAAGCTGCTGCAGCCCTACCTGCCCCGCGAACACATTGCTGGGGTTGGCGGCTCAGGCTCTGTTTACAGCCAAGGTGGCTCTCTTTACGCGTTCGGTCTTATCTACGCCAACCACGGTGGAATGGCTGTCGATTTGATCCGCGAGCACTTCAAGAAGGCCACCGAGGAGGTTGTTCAGCACGGTGGTGCTCTGGGTCTTGGTGTTGCTGGTATGGCCACTGGCGACGAGGGTATCTACGAAGATCTTCGAAACGTCTTGTACACTGACTCGGCTCTCAATGGTGAGGCTGTTGGTCTTGCTATGGGTCTTGTCATGCTGGGAACTGGCAACATGAGGGCCCTGGAGGATATGATCCAGTACGCCCATGATACTCAGCACGAGAAGATTGTTCGTGGTTTGGCTATGGGTATGGCTCTGATCATGTATGGTCGCCAAGAGGCTGCTGATGAACTGATCAACGGCCTGCTTGGTGACCCTGACCCCACCCTTCGCTACGGTGGTATCATGACCATTGCGCTCGCGTATTGTGGCAGCGGTAGCAACAAGGCCGTTCGCAAGCTTCTGCACGTGGCTGTCAGCGATGTCAATGATGATGTCCGCCGAGTTGCTGTATTGAGTTTGGGTTTCATCCTGTTTCGCAAGCATCAGAGCGTCCCCCGTATGGTCGAGTTGCTCTCAGAATCTTACAATCCTCACGTTCGATATGGTGCCGCTATGGCTCTCGGTATTTCTTGTGCTGGAACTGGCTTGGATGAAGCCATCGATCTGCTCGAGCCAATGCTCAAGGACTCTACTGACTTCGTTCGTCAGGGTGCCCTGATTGCTCTTGCAATGGTTCTTGTCCAGCAGAACGAGGCCATGAACCCTCGTGTCGTGAGTCTCCGAAAGGCCATGATGAAGATGATTGGTGACCGCCATGAGGATGCTATGGCCAAGTTTGGTTGCGCTGTTGCTCTCGGTATCATCGATGCCGGTGGCCGCAACTGCACAATCAGCTTGCAAACACAGACCGGAAACTTGAACATGCCCGGAATTGTTGGCGCCGCTGTCTTCGTGCAATACTGGTACTGGTTCCCGCTCACTCATTTCCTCTCCCTCAGTTTCGCCCCTACATCGGTCATCGGCGTGGATCAGAAGCTTGAGGTCCCCAACTTCAAGTTCCACAGCAACACTCGCCCCAGCCTGTTCGACTATCCTCCAGAGCAGCAAGTCAAGGCCGAGGAGGCCCCGGAGAAGGTTAAAACTGCTGTGCTCTCTACCACTGCCCAGGCCAAGCGCCGCGCCCAGCGTCGTGAGAAGCAAGCACGACGTGAGAGCATGGACATTGACCAGACCCCCACTACTCCTAAGCCAGACCAATTGC
This sequence comes from Penicillium chermesinum, assembly GCF_028974085.1. Lineage (NCBI taxonomy): Eukaryota > Fungi > Ascomycota > Eurotiomycetes > Eurotiales > Aspergillaceae > Penicillium > Penicillium chermesinum. The sequence goes on from NW_026695315.1 coordinate 920,696, forward strand.
CCGAGAAAATGGAGGCCGAGGATGCTAAGACCGAAGGAGAAGAGGGCAAGGAGGGTGAGAAGAGCGCCACCGAGGGTCAGAAGAAGAAGGCTGAGCGGGAAAAGGTTGGATATGAGTTGGACAATATGTCTCGAGTGCTTCCGGCCCAACTCAAATATCTCACCTTCCCCGATCCCCGTTACGAGCCGGTCAAGAGGGTATGTTACAATGCATCTCGATCACTCTACACAGAAACTTTATTCTAACTTTCTTTCCTTATAGCCTACTGGTGGCGTTGTCGTCGTCCTTGACAAGCAGCCCGATGAACCCCGTGATATTGTGGAGTTGAAGGCCAGCAAAGAATCACGGCAGACCGCTCCGCCTACCGAGACTCCACAAGACCGCCTCCAGGCTGCTATCGGCGCTGCCGCCGTCCAGACTCCTCAACGGGCTGCCGCTCGTGCAGCTCTCTCGAGTACACCGGCTAGCGGCGCCGCCGCAGCCGCAGGTGTGCTGACTGCTGTGGACGAAGATGAGGAGGGTGTGGAAGATGCTCCGGTGCCAGATGAGTTTGTGTACGAGACGGAACCAGACGAGGAAGAGTAGAGCAGACAGTTTTCGGCATAGAAATCCTTTGATGCTGGATGTATTACTAGATGCATCAGGGTTCTCCTGATCTATTGGGAGTGCGGAGGTTTCCGCTTGTGATACGAAGCATTTCGATTACCATTCTTCACATGATATTACTTCAGTAGCTCCCCACAGTAGATCTATTGATTACTTGGATACTCCGTACTAACCCACGAATCGCAAATTGCCCGATGAAGCAGGGTCATCCACGGCAAGAATGCAAGGCGGAGGAGCTCCAAGGAAGGTTCCAAGGTTCACATGTCAGGTCTTAATAAGCATGCGCCTCGGCATTTTCAGGCATGATGACGCAGCTGCGGCCAATCAGCGTGGGCGGAAACTGCGCTGACCGTGTCCACCAGCGACCGAGGGATGAGCAGCTGAAAGACTCCATCGTAGCACGCTCTCCGAGGCCCCGAATGGTGTGGAATACTAGGCACGGAGCATTAGCTGCATCTGGCGCTGCCCCACAGGCCTAATATCACATGCGCTCCATCTTATATCCCATGTGCTCCATCTTCCCCAGAATCTATCTCTTCTTCTCTTCCTCCCCGCGAAAACACTCTTTGGATTTCCCTTCCCTGTATTCCGTACCCCATACCCCAGACTTTCTCTGTCATCGTTTTTTTGTCGTCAGCCACCATGTCCAAGACCTTTTCCAAAGAGGACGTAGCGTCGCATAGCAAAGGTGACAGCATCTATATCATCATTGACGAGGATGTCTACGACGTCTCCAAGTTCCAAGACGAGCACCCAGGTAAGCATACCAAGACCTACTGCTGATCTCTCTGTACCGCGTATGTGGTGCGGTGGCCGGTCACATCACGCGCAAAGTGGAATCACATAACTAACATGTGCTCGCAGGTGGCAAGAAGAGTATGTCGGAGCCTCGGAACGCGAACCCACTACACCTGATATTGACAGTGTTTTAGTCCTTCAGCGAGTTGGTGGAAAGGATGCTTCCAAGCAGTTCTGGAAGTATCACAACGCGGGTATTCTGAAGAAGTACAAGGGCCAGTTGCAGATCGGCTCTTTGAACACTAAGAAGGCTGCTCCCACTCCCGCTCCCGCTCCTGCCCCTGCCCCTAAGGCCGAACCTAAGGCTCAGGCCGCACCGACGTCTTACAAGCCTAAGACCGCTGAGGCTCCTCAAGATCCCTTCGGAGACCTGATTCCTTTTGCTGATCCCTCTTGGTACCAAGGTGTAAGTTTCTGAGCGACCAGAGAATATTATGTCGGATACTAATACTCTGGGATGTACGTAGCACTCCTCCGTTTACCACAATGAAACCCATGCTGCTCTTCGCGAGGAGGTTCGGAACTGGGTCGAGACAGAGATCGAACCATACGTGACCGAATGGGACGAGGGCAAGGAAGTTCCCGCGAAGATCTATAAGCAGATGGGCGAGCGCGGATACCTCGCTGGTCTGCTCGGCACTGCATTCCCAGCGAAGCACACACCATACCGAGTCCAATCTGTGCCCGCCGAGCGCTGGGACCTGTTCCACGAGATGTTGCTCACTGACGAACTGTCTCGCGCGGCCAGCGGTGGCCTTGTGTGGAACCTGATTGGTGGTTTCGGCATTGGGTGCCCTCCTCTCGTGAAATTCGGAAAGAAGGCTCTGGTTGACCGTATCCTTCCCGGCATTCTGGCTGGTGACAAGCGCATCTGTCTTGCTATCACTGAGCCAGACGCGGGTAGTGACGTTGCCAACTTGGGTTGCGAGGCTAAGCTGAGCGAGGACGGCAAGCACTACATCGTCAATGGCGAGAAGAAGTGGATCACCAACGGCGTCTGGTCTGACTACTTCACCACTGCTGTCCGTACCGGCAAGCCTGGTATGAACGGTCTCAGTGTGCTGCTTATCGAGCGCGAGGCTGGTGGCGTTAGCACCCGCCGCATGGACTGCCAGGGTGTCTGGAGCAGTGGTACTACCTATGTCACCTTCGAGGATGTCAAGGTCCCCGTCGAGAACTTGATTGGCAAGGAGAACCAGGGCTTCAAGGGTAAGTTTGAACATCCGTCAAAACTTGAAACGTTTATGGATCTAACGAATCGCACAGTCATCATGACCAACTTCAACCACGAGCGTATCGGAATTGTTATCCAGTGTGTCCGCTTTGCCCGTGTCTGCTACGAGGAGTCTGTCAAGTACGCCCACAAGCGTAAGACTTTCGGCAAACCTCTGATCGAGCATCCCGTAATTCGCATGAAACTGGCCCACATGGCCCGCCAGATCGAGGCTACCTACAACTGGCTGGAGAACATCATCTTCCAATGCCAGTCCATGGAGGAGACTGAGGCCATGCTCAAACTGGGCGGCGCCATTGCTGGTCTCAAGGCCCAGTCCACCCAGACCTTCGAGTTCTGTGCTCGCGAGGCCAGTCAGATCTTTGGCGGTCTGAGTTACAGCCGCGGCGGTCAGGGTGGCAAGATCGAGCGTCTGTACCGTGATGTGCGTGCCTACGCTATTCCCGGCGGAAGCGAGGAGATCATGCTTGACCTGAGCATGCGCCAGAGTCTGCGTGTGCATGAAATGTTTGGCATGAAGCTCTGAGTTGAGGGTTGACGTCTTATTTATATTTGAAATCCCTTCGCTTCAAGCTCGCATTTTCGAGCGAATTACTTTTCAGCTCTCCTGTTCAGGGGATTGGACCCCTGTGACTAGATATCCTGGCCTTGTGGCGCATTTTCCTCATGATTTTGATTCTGTTTTGTACGATATACCATCGCCTCGCATATTGGCTATTTTGGTTGAACTCTAGAATGATATAAAGACCAAATACACATGAAACTGTCCAAACACTTGCATCTTCAATCCGCATCCTTGTACTAGTGTTTTACTTGGACTTTCTCCGAAGTTTAGTACTCTAGACGGGGGTGGGTTTGCATAAGAGAGATAAGTACCCGATACTAGAATACGCAAGCCATCTACTAGTAAAGGTGAAACCATCAGTCCAGAATTGAGATATTTTTTCTCTAGGTCCTTGGGAAGGGTCGATGCCTTAATAACTTGGCAGTTCTGCCGAAAAGTACTGAATGATAGGCGGTAAACTGCGTAGTGGGTCCCTACGTGGGCCCGGAGTCTCGTTCAGTGCTCAACTTTCGCCGCGACTTAGACTTCCCTCGATCCCTCACCAGTCTCTTGGGTATAAGAGAGAGTCTCCCCTCTTCTTTCTCTTTTTCCCTCTTCAAATTTCCCAACCTGTTGAAATTTTCTCGTGTCCCCTTGAGAATCGTTACCAGCGCCCTGGTGTCGTGTCTTGTTCCTTGGAGCAGCGACTTGCTACAAGGCGTAGGTACATCTCAGATTCGCGGGCCCATCGCCAGTGTGAATACCCCGCGCTGGCTCTAACATATATATTACGTCTATAGGCATTCTAGCACCCTCTTCCCAAAGTCCCATCTCAAATTTTCGCGATCTTCACGTCGTTGTTGATACGTCAAGTTCACAATGTCGTCGAATCTGCTCGACCAAGATTTTGGCTCTGAGGAGGAGGATGATGACTTTAACCCCGTCGCGGCCGATGACTCTGATGCCGAACAGCCAAAGGTTCGTCACTATTCAGGATTGATAGATCCTGATGTCAGGCTAATGGATGGACGATGCCCAGGCCGTGAAGTCTAGCCGAGGCAATGAAGGCGCTGAAGTTGACGAAGACGAAGGCGGCGACGATGACGAAGCTGCCGGAGATGCAAATGGCGACGACGACGAAGAAGAGGATGACGAAGAGGAAGAGGAAGAAGAGGAAGAGGAAGCTGTGGTTGGTACCCAAGCAGCTTCATCTCTCTATTATGATCCAACTAACAAACAATGTGCTACCTTAGGGTCGACCAGCCAAGCGCCGCAAAGGTGGTGGTATCCAGTCCTTCTTCGAAGAAGAGGCCGGCGTCGACGAAGAAGAAGATGAGGTCGAAGACGAGGAGGACGAGCTTGGCGAGTTCGGAGCCGAAATGCACCCTGATGACCTCGATATTCCCCCTGGAGCCGAAACAGACGACCGTCGCCACCGAGAGCTGGATCGCCGACGTGAGCTCGATGCGACCATGGATGCTGAGAAGCAGGCGCAAATGCTGAAGGAGCGCTACGGAAGAAATCGTGCGGCTGCTACTGATGCACTCGTGATCCCCAAGCGTCTCCTGCTTCCCAGCGTCGAGGATCCGAGCATTTGGGGATGCCGTGTCAAGCCTGGAAAGGAACGAGAAGTGGTCTTTGCGATCCAACGACGCATGGAAGAACGTCCTGCTGGTTCACGTACCCCAATGCGAATCATCTCGGCCTTTGAACGAGGAGCCGTCATGCAGGGATGGGTCTACTGTGAAGCACGCCGCCAAGTCGATGTCACTGAGGGATTGCAAGGGATCAACTTCTATTACCCTTCCCAGAAGTTGACTTTGGTTCCAGTCAAGGAGATGCCCGACCTCCTGCGTGTTCAGAAATCCGAAGATCTTGTGCCAGGTGGTTGGGTCCGAATTAAGCGTGGTAAATACCAGAACGATCTTGCACAACTCGAAGAGGTCGAGACCAATGGCTTGAACGTGACTGTACGACTTGTTCCTCGACTTGACTATGGCATGATGGACGACGTCTATGACATTGATAAAGCCAAGCGCAAACGTGGCTTCGCAGTGAACCATCGTCCACCGCAGCGGTTGTTCAACGTGTCTGAGGCGAAGAAAAAGCACGCCAAATATCTCTCGTCGGCTTCCGGCCTGGGTGGAAAGTCATGGAACTACCAGAACGATTTATACGTGGACGGATTCCTTATCAAGGATATGCGCGTGCAGCACTTGATCACCAAAAATGTCAACCCAAGGCTGGAGGAGGTCACTATGTTCGCTCGTGGTGGAGAGGATGGTGCCCAAAACCTCGATCTGGCTACCCTCGCCGAGACTATGAAGAATACCACCGCTGAGGGTGCTTTCCAGCCCGGTGATCCCGTTGAGGTTTATCGTGGCGAACAGCAAGGCTTGATTGGTCGCACCGAATCAACCCGAGGCGATATTGTGTCCTTGAAGGTCACAGATGGAGATTTGGCTGGCCAAGTCATCGACGCCCCTGTTCGAACCCTTCGCAAGCGTTTCCGCGAAGGCGACCACGTGAAAGTGATTGGCGGCAGCCATAACCAGAATGAATCGGGCATGGTCGTTAGCGTCGAGGGCGACAAAGTCACCTTGCTCAGCGACATGAGTATGAGAGAGATCACAGTATTCGGCAAGGATTTGCGTCTTTCTGCAGATCTGACTGATGGCCCAGTCGGCAAATTCGATGTGCATGAACTTGTCCAGCTCGATCCTGCCACAGTGGGCTGCATAATCAAGGTGGACCGTGAATCACTTCGTGTCATGGACCAGAACGGCTCTGTCCGCGACGTTCTCCCGACCCAAGTCACCGCGGTCCGTGAGCGACTTAACTCCGAGATTGTCGCAACTGATCGAAACGGCGCTCAAATCAGACTTCGTGATACCGTTCGCGAAGTGTATGGAGAGCAGAGGACTGGTTCAATTCTTCACATTCATCGTTCTTTCTTATTTCTACACAACAAGGCGCAGGCAGAGAATGCTGGGATTTCGGTTGTGCGATCGACTAACGTGGTTTCAGTGTCCGCTCGCGGCGGTCGTCCCTCTGGCCCCGATCTAACCAAAATGAACCCTGCGATGGCAATGAAGCCACCCGTCGGCCCCGGCGGACCCGGAGTCCTTCCCCCCTCCCCAAAGGTAATACGGACGTTCTGATTGGTAAGACTGTCTCCGTTCGTAAGGGTCGTTTCAAGGGTCTCATAGGTATAGTGCGGGATGCCGATGATAAGATCGCCCGAGTTGAGCTGTACACGATGAGCAGCAAGCATGTTCTCATTCCACGCGATCAGCTTGCTCCGAAGCACCCGATTTCCAAACAGCCTTTGCCTCTGGGCCGTGGAAGAGGCCCGCGTGTCCCATACGGATCTTCTGGCGCTCCTGCCGGAGGAGCAGGCGGTAGCGGTGGTGGATGGAATGGCGGCCGTACACCCATCGGGGCTGGTGATTCTTCACGAACTCCAGCTTGGGGAGGCAGTGCATCTGCTCGCAGTAAGTCTTTCGATAGCACTACCCTGTTTGTATACTGACACTGTTCAAAGCTCCTGCTTGGTCTGGGATGAGTGGATCTCGAACTCCTGCCTGGAAGAACGACGGCTCCCGTACCTCGAATCCCTACGATGGAAGCCGTACTGCGTATGGTGGCGTTGGTAATCGTACCCCAGCTTGGAACTCCGGTTCCCGCACCCCTTATGACTCTGGTTCTGGCTTCGATGCTTTTGCTTCAGGCTCGCGCACCCCCGCCTGGGGTGGTGCGGGTGCTGGAAACCGAACCCCGGCATGGGGAGGCCTTTCTCACGGCCGTGATCACCGCGATTATGACGATGCTCCTACTCCTGGTGGAGACTATTCTGCCCCAACCCCCGGCGCATACGGAGCTCCCACCCCCGGCGTTGCCCCGACTCCTGGTGCCTGGGCTGACAATGCACCCACTCCAGGCGGAGCTTTTAATGCCCCTACTCCTGGTGGCCTTCCCAAGCGTGGTGGCTATGATGCACCGACTCCCGCAGCGTATGATGCGCCAACTCCTGCATTGGGTGGTGCTGCTCCTACTCCTGGTGCTGGGTACGGGGACGACGATGGTGGTCCACGATACGACGAGGGTACACCAAGCCCTTAATTTGCCGGCGCTTTCTATCATTTTCACCTTTGTATTTTTGCTTCCTTTTTCTTTTCTACCAACGACTTGAACCGTCGAAAGCTTGCGTTGTCCCTCATATCTTTACTCGAAAGTGGAATTATTTACCAGCGTTTTTCATCTTTCATCTTTTTCTAACAATCTGAACCACGAAGCACTGGAAATGATTGTCCTCCTCCCTCGCATGATTTGAATCGACGCTGGAATGAATTGCTAGCGTTTCTTATCTTTTATCTTTATCTTTTATGTTTCTTTTCTTTTCTTCTTTTTGTAATAACTTGAAGCACACTGAAAAGCCTGTCTCTCGGATATCCTTAGTCGGAGGTAGAATTTATTATTAGCATTATTATTCATTCCTGGGTGTGTCAAGCTCTAAGCTAGGTCCAATTTATCAGCAGGTACTCTAGGACAGTAAGGCCCGTTGTGGCTTTCCAGGCAGGATGTCGCTATCCGCGGCATCGCTAGCATCTGCCCAAAACTGACCACCAAAAAGCATATCTTCGGTCACTCTCCTGTCTTCTCAGTCTCCTCCCAAGGTTGGAAAGTCACGTTTTACCCGTTCGTATATTTGCCATTCTCATAATTGCAAGAACCAATTGCTCTTATTTATATGGCGAATTCGGCAACTCGTAATGAGCATTTGATTTTCGCCAGTCACGTAATTCAACCGGCTGAGAATCACTCGAGGCAAAGTGCCGCTGCCGCATTATTGGGAAAGCGGGCTGTGTGGGCCAGGGCGGAGCTGCCATTTGGGCTATAGCTTTATTGCTATAGTCGTTAGACTGTCGATGCTTCAGCCACACCAGAACAGAGACTGCACATAGAATCGGCAGTCCGAGACCGAGGCCAACACCAAGCGCAATCTTGCTCGTAGTCGTCATTTCGGGGGATGAGGAGGTTGATGAGGAGAGTGATGAGGAGGGCGATGAGGAGGGCGATGGTGTTAAGGATGAGGGGGGCGGCGAGGCCAGATTGAGGCCATGTGGAGAGGTAGGTGTAGGAACGACAGTGGTTGTGGCAGACTTGGTTGGTTTTGTGATATTGAAATATGTAGACACAAAGCCATCTGGTCCGTCCGGATTGAGCCAGATAAAGAAGACGTTCGAGTATGAAAGATCAAAGCCGTAAAGTTGAACATTCCACGTAAAATTGGAAACATCGTCACTGGCATGGATTTTGGCTACGAATCTTTGAGTGTTTCGCCTTGAATGCGGCGCGATGGCTCCTGCCATTATAGAGACTCACAGTAGATATTTCCTTGACTTGCTGCGCTCTGCTGAACCAAACTTTCTTGCCAGATGGTTATGTTGAACACGCCTAGCTCTGTAACCCATGACACGAGCAGATCATCTCCGATAGCATATACAGGGTTGATGCCATTGTTCGAGGCGGGACTGGTAAAATAGTTCTTGGTGTCGGCAGCTACCAAGACAATCCCACAGAGCATCACCAGAGCTCCTACCCACCGCATGATGAGTTGGAACCTCTGGGAATGAGGCGGGAGAGGCTTTGAGAGAGCGGATCTTGAGTTGGACTTGGATGAACTTGGCAACAAGGATAAAAGGCCAAGCTGATGTCTATTAATAGCGTTCGTAAGGTAAGTTCGGAGTCATACACTATGACATGTCCGTGAATTTTGTCGTTTGGTTAACCGCCGCACTGGGGCTCTGCCAGATCAGAGCGTGTACTATATCAGGGTAGAGGCCCTTCGAAATCATCCTTGCCAGACACATGCCACCAAGGGAGGTATTGATCTGATGATTTTTGATCCTCCAGATGTCCGAATTCTGCTAAGAGCCAAACATAGGATTTAGAGTATAGTAGGGTTGAAATAACTTCAAAACGCGCTGGAGTGAGAGAGCCTGAGCCATCTACAAGTAGTGCGTGCTGGACTCTGTTTCAAGAGTACAGCTACGACATCAGACACCCGCACTGCCAGGTGGAAGCTTGCGGGCCGCCTCGGGAACCTCCACCTGAGTATGTGGGGCATTGGCGTTTCCCTGTGCGTGGTCATTGGCAGTTTCACTCACCTCTGGCTATTGGCTCCAGGAAATGCGATCCTGTAATTTACGACGAACGTATCAGTCAATCCATAAGCGCCCGGGATAAAAAAAGGTACAGATCGACCGCCGCTTCCAAGTGACCTGAGCTCAGCTTTTCTTCCCGACGCCACCTCGCTAATCAACTGCTTATCACTGGTTTCCTCCCTACTCCTCGCTCGTTTCTCATTTCTTAACACCCGCACAGTCCGCAAGTTCTGCTTTCTTCGCCGTGCTCTTTGCGGCACCACCGCTGGCTCTTTCGTCCCTCGAGATGGTCTGTGGAGCTCGGGACTTGGAGAAACGCCCCTACAACTAAGCAAGGCATTAGTAATGATTCAACTACGCTTGGGACGAGTGTTACTCGGGCTTCTCGGAGCTTGCGCTTTCGCCTTGGTATTCTGGCCAAGACTGCACGCGCATCGCTCCGCTGAACAGCAATGGCAGGCCTGGGATGGTCTTGCTGCTATTGAAAACCAGACATTGGGCGTAAGTCCCATTTTGTAGGTTGCGATAACGATATATTAAACGGATTCGCAGTTCGGGAAAGTTTTTGCCATCAACATGCCCAGCCGGGTTGATAAGCGCGATAATATTGTCTTGGGTTCTTCCGTGTGCGACTTCCTCGTCGACTGGATCGATGGTGTGTTTCCGGAAGAAGTCAATTCCAAAACCTTCCCATATGTTCGTTTCAAGTAACATCTGTCTATCGGTAACACATCACTAATTCAGCTCTCAACGAAAGAATTGGAACCAAGACCACAAGGCGTCTGAATATGCTGCCCGCCGTGCGCATGTGAACGGAATGAAAAGGTCAATAATAGATCAATCATTCCCGGAATCACGCTGAATTAGCACTGACAATGTATAGAATTGTCGAGGATAGAATTGGAAGCGCAATCATTATGGAAGATGACGCGGACTGGGACGTCAACATCAAGAGACAACTCCAGACCTTTGCCCTCTCAGTACGGGCCCTCCAAGGTACGACTGGTATACCGAAGACGTCTCCATACGGCGATGACTGGGACATTCTGTGGTTGGGTCATTGCGGCATCGAATGCAAGACCGAACTCCCATTCTACCTCACCCCGAATGACCCCACGATCCTTGAACCTCGTCATTTCCTTCCCTATCTGCGCGACTCGCCTCCGTTCGAGCGGCCTGACCATGCTCGCCTAACTTGTACGGCCAAAGACGGCGTATGCACCAGCATGTATGCTGTGAGTTATCACGGCGCCCAGCGCATTCTCGCGGCCTTGTCCGTAAATCCCTCCGGACTGGCCGAAGAGATCGATATCGGGGCGCAGTTCGATGTTTCATTAGGGCGCATGTGCGGGAATGGGTATTTGCGTTGTTTTGCGCCTTTCCCTGCCTTAACAGGAGGTTTCCGTGCAGCTGGCGCCGCGGAAAAAGGATCTGACATTCATGATCAGCAGGGAGATGCGGTAGGGTTTGCGAGCTGGGGAGTATTGTATAGCACCATGCTCAACGTGAAGCAAATCCTCAGTGGAGAGCCTGTGCGCGCAACGTGGGAGGATGTTGAGAAGCCGGTCCTTTCGGATGCGGTCCCCATTGGGCGAGGATCAATTTATCTAAAGAGAGAAGACGGTCAATCCGAGCTTTCCTCAGTTGCCATTGATGAGAATCAACGAAGCCATAGAGCGACACCCATACGTTTATAGCGGGGCAAATAAAAAAATCGAAGCAAGTCAATTAGTAACAAATGTGGACTTTGTGCAGCTGTCTAGCCATCAAAATCACCTGTGCGGCTCGAAATAACTCCATTGGCCATTAGGAATGAATATAACGGAATCAAACCAGTATAGTGGCTAATTACCTCAGTGACCCAAATCGTCACGGATTGTTGGAATGCGAGGGAAAGTTTGAGTTCATTCTAGAGGGAAGGAGCAAGATTGTGTACAGTATGGGAAGCTCTAGTTGATTTGCAATCACATTACGGGATTTGAGCATATATAATCCCAACAAGGTGTCGCCCGGGGATATTAGGCCACTTCTTATACTTTAATTTCTCCGATAACAGAATAAACCTTGCCATCGGCACGTGAACGTGTTATTATAACGTTGGGCTATCACTTGTTAACTATTGGCTTCAACCTGATTTATGAGTGGGCCCGTGATGCCCGAGTAACGTCTCCAATCTGATTCTACTATGAGCTGACATCTCTAAGACCTTTTGACATCATCTGGTCGCATGTGATGTGTTGATGTGTGGCTTTTTTTTTCAATCTCCTGGGAGAACAAGGGCGCGGTATCTGATCCTCATATCATCTTTTGATACGATACGTCATTGCTTACTGAGCCCAACGACAGTGCACTAGTCAACTAGGTAGTTGACTAGTGCAGTGTTGTTGGGCCCAGTGATAACGCTCGTGTTGGGTCTCCACTTGAGTGCGTCCACCTGCCCGATCTGGACTCGAACCTGGCCATACGGCCATTAAGATCGCCTCACTGTGATCAGCATGGAAACCCGTTGCATCTGCCGATCATTTTCAATGGCGTTGAATCATGCGGCCCAGCCACACATGCATCATGAGGCGTATATGGCAAATCCTATTTGATCCTCCGCGAACAGATCAGTTGGCATGAACTGCCTGCCTTTCTTCTGGTCAAGTTAATCACGCGGCAGGGAAACCGCCAATGAAAAGAATGGGCCCTCCGAAAACTTCATACGCCAAATTCAATACGCTAAGCAAAGGAGCGTCCCGCTGGCATCCGCTATCGACAGCTCTAAAACAGAAGGTCGACGCCTCCACTAATCACTTGAGGGCCGCCCTAACAGAGTATAAGTGAATAGATTCTATCACTAGGCAAGGCCGTAATAGGGAAGTCCAAGAGGGTCAACCCGATTAGCAGGGATCTTGATAACCGCCGTCGATGAGGTGTATAAGAAGGCTCTCCTCGGTCCAGATAGTACACTCTTGTCGACGAACTTCCTCTTCCGCGACTCTCATCCTACTCTTAAAGAAGTCCCATCATCTGTTGCAGAATAACCGGACCTTGCAGTGATGCCGTTCGCAACGTTCCTCCTGGGAGACACTTCAATCCCAGTTTATGAGCGTCAACAAGCGTTGGACAGAATATACTCCGACCCTGGAGTTCCAAATGACTCGACCACCTCATCCTTCTGGTTGAAGGACCCTCATCCGAGGTTCGCCGACCAAATATCACAGCCGCTGCCACAAACTGCAGACGTCGTGATCATCGGGTCTGGAATTACTGGTGCATCGATTGCCCGGACTCTCCTCCAGAACCGCGCCAAGTCCAATCCTCCAAACCCCTCCCACCCTGCCGTAGCGGTCCTCGAAGCGCGAGACATCTGCAGCGGCGCCACCGGTCGAAATGGTGGCCATATCCTCGAGACTGCCGACGAGTATGCCGAACTGGTCGATCTGCATGGCGAAGAAGCCGCGCGCAAAATCATCGGCTTTCGGCTGTCGCATCTGGCGGAGATGTTGAGCGTGGCGGAAGAAATGGGCTTGACTGAAGAGACCCAGGCCCGGAAAGTGCAGTTTTTGAGCGCTTACTTCGGAGAGCAGCCTTGGAAGGATGCGCTGGAGAGGTTCCAGCGGTTCAAGGAAGGAATGCCAGAAGAAGCAGCCGAATGGACAGCTTATGAAGGAGACGCGATTCCCGAGGTAGGAACACTCCTTCCCCACGACAGAAGACTGAGGGTTCTGTGTATACTAAAACGTGTATCGGGCAGGAATTCAAACTGTCGCGCGCGGATGGCGTCGTTGCTGGTCCGGCTGGCGCTGTGTGGCCCTACAAGTTCGTCACCGGGATTTTTGCCAGCCTTCTCTCTGAATATCCAGATGATTTCCGCATCAACGACCACACCAGTGTCGAGTCCATTGCGGTCGACGACGCCTCTGAATACAAATTCAAGGTCAACACCGAATATGGAAGTATCTCTGCCCGGCATGTCATCCACTGTACCAACGCGCACGTCAGCCATTTAGTCCCAGGTCTACGGGGCCGAATCTTCCCCGTGCGCGGCCAGATGTCAGCGCAGACACCTGGCGAGCTGTTTCCACGTCAGGCAGAGAAACATTCCTGGCTGTTCAATTACGACCGGGGCTATGACTACTTGACCCAGCTTCCAGGCGGCCAGATGATGTTCGGCGGAGGGTTCTCTCGCGGCGAAGGCGGGGAATAGCAGAGCTGGGCGTGCCGACTGACGATGAGATGAGCGTGTATATCGACATCCATCTCTCGGGAGCCCTGAGTGCGGTGTTTGGTCGGGAGTCGTGGGGTTGTGTGCCGGGGAGAGCGATTCAGTCGATGTGGACCGGTAGCATGGCGTTCAGTACAGACAGCTTTCCATGGGTGGGGCGACTACCTGGATCTGTCACGCAGCGGCCTCTGCCAGATCCGACTGAATCGGGATCTGAGTGGGTGTGTGCTGCATTTGGCGGTGATGGGATGGTCCAGGCCTGGCTTTCGGGCAAGGCAGTTGCAACAATGTTGCTTTTGGAAGATGGGCAACTTGCTGATGGGTCCAGCGCTGATATCTCTTGGCTGCCGGATCAGATGCTTGTGTCGGAAGATCGGGTGGCGAGGGCTGAGATTCCGAGACATGTCACCGATACGCGACGACAGTCGAACCTTTAGGGGTTGTTCGCGGGTTCCTTGGGTGTGTGAAGAAGTAGCTAGATCAGGGCAGTGGATAGGGGGTTATGTTTTGAGATTTGCCAGGAGTTTTGCTCCCCCTTATATACAATTTCTTGGCTGATATTTTATTCGATCTGTGCAAGGAAAGTTTCTTGAATTCACATTGCCTTCGTTTCCGCGTATAATCTACAGAGCGCAAAGATTTCATCTTGCATAGTAAACTGAGATGAGGAGCTCGTTCATGTAAGTCTGAAAGGTAAACTCAGTCTGCTCACCAAAAGCATCATAGCAGCCCCATTTCCACCCCTCTTGACCTTGCCAAGTCGTTAACATCCAGACTTGAATCATTTCTGTCCCACATCCCCTTCAACAGACTGAGAAGAATGGCATCCTGCGGCGACCCAAGGAGACAGTTCTGAATAGTCTCCTTCCATTTCGGATTCTGCGAAAGCACGGAGACTTCCAGCCCGGCATGAAAGACCGGAAACAGAATTGCATTCCTAATGAACTTATCCTCCGAGGGACGTTCCATACATGCCAGACGAAGCGCATCAAGGTTTGCCAGGATCCTCGCCACTAACACGGTCTCGCTCGCGGGGCACTCCCGTGACTGCCGCCACGTTGCTATACTGGGCTCGGTCGGTGAGTTCTGCTGGCGCTTCCTATTGCCGCGACGGAGAGCAAGAATACCAGCCAGCCGATGCGCTTCCCAGAGGTAGCACTGGAGAAAACTGCCGGCTTCACCTGGCCAATCCCACAAGCTTTGCTCGGTGGTACTCGTGCCGATCCCGGCATAAAGATCTAAGAGAGTTCTGGGCAGGCCGCTCATGGGTTCTGGGCCGTCCTTGTGGAATGAGGGCTGGCAGTAGCGCTTCCAAATGCCTATCGTAGGGGTCTGGCGCCCGACCGAAAAATGCGGGAGGTCCATGACGCCCATGACTTCGAAGAGGTGGGCTCTAAATGAGTTGCTGCGGGCAACGTAGTGCTGATCGGCAAGGTCGTGGCTCTGCAGGATGTTGTGCATGCCTTCGAGGTGTATAGTCCACGGTAGGCCATGCATTAACTGTTAGGGTAAGGGTCAGAACAGAAGTGTCAGGGACGGAAACCAGGCAGGGCGATCCAACGCACCCCTATACTTGATAGCAAGAGCCCAGCTAGTAAAGTCCCATCTGGCAGGGTTGTGCTCCGGTCTAGTTCGGCTCGAAATTCCCGCAAGGATTTGTCAAAATATTCGAAGAATTGTGGCGATTGAACAGTCTCTAGCGAAAGTTGAAATGCAAGGCAGATGGTGTATAATGCACTGGATTCGCAACATAATTCGGGCAGTCGAGGCTGCAGCAGGTCGTCACCGGCCGTTGTTGAATGTAACACATTTATGCCACTGTTCATGACTTGCGCAGAGTCAGCCTCCCTCATGGTGAGAGCAAATGCATCAGGACCTACATTTGCTAAAAAGAGCCTCATCCGTCTTCGATCTGCGTGGCTGCGATGAACTATCCTCGGGAACCGCAGGCCCTCCAGTTCCCTGGTATACGCCCTCAGACGACTCATTCGGTCTGGACGGCCGTCGCTCGTCACGCAGGTCATGAGACTCATGCGACACCAACTTCTCAGGCCTCTTTTCTTTTCTCAAGTCCCGCTTCCTTCCTTTGGGCCGAGACGGCACACTGTCCTCCAACGGCTTATCAGCGCCCGCGAACCGGCCTCGTGAGGCGATCCCGCTCCCCCAGCGCAGCCGGACTTCGTAGCCTTCGCATTCAATCCCCCGACGGACGCAATTGTCGCAATGAGGCTGTGCGTTGTCGCAGCGGCGCCTTTTGCGCTTACACGTCCAACAGCCTTGGTGCGAACGGGTCGACATGCCACACGTGGTGAAAACGGTGTTTGGATCGGAACGAAGGTACCCGCAATATCTACAACCACGCGGGGACGGTGGATCTCGTGGAGCGCCCCGCAGATAACGGGGTCGAGCTGCCTGTTTGGGAAGGCCGGGGCTCGAGGCTCAATATGATCATGCGAGATAGACGGTTGTAGCGGGAGAGTATGTTAGTGGAGTGTCCTGCGAAAACGCTTCTGCCTGCCATATAGCAGGTCTTGCATATCGGGCCTAGCTTCTCATGCTACATATGCATTTATGAGTGTCGCCCAAGATCGCAAGGAACAGATGTCGCTCATGAGAATCATTAATCATAACACTCTCAGTTAGGAAATCGTTGGCGAAACCATCAGGTAGAAGCCATCAGGTACAGCATCAGTAGTAGCGGTGATAAGTGGGTTCACTTTCTGCGACTGTTGCAGAATCGGTAGGTGTCTTTGATCGACAGAATCGTTTTCCGTGGCTTCTGGGAGCTGGTCTAGGGCTCCATCAAAACAGGGGGGGGAACGTCAAGTGCTCACGGCCTAAGCTGGTGTGCATCTATAGTTGTCCCCACTGACCCGAATGGGGCATAGTGCACTACCTGAGAGACACCGCGGAAATAGCGCTCGATGGTAAAGTGAGCGAGGTCCAATGACAATCAAATATGCAATCTCAACAGACTTGGCTTTACCATGTGCCACTGACCGAGATCCGAATCTAGCTGTGAGACTGCCGAGGCCATATAGAAAAGAATGGAGGGCCGGGATAAAGGAAGGCTTCTGTGGGCAAAAACAACCTTCGGAGCACACGGTCGCAGTTGAGCATAAACAGGGCCATCTTCACTATCTAGAGTCCAGCAGAACTGCGATGACAACCGACTAACAGACAACTCAAGAAGTGACAGAAGCATACCATCCTCCGAGTAACAAGTCAGGTCTATCTCAGGAGCCGCAAAATACAGACAGTCTCATGAATATTGAGCAACTGGAGTCAGACCAGAGAGATTGCCAGGACTTCTAAAAGGCCGACACAACGTATGAGCAGAAGGACATAGGCAAGAGAAATAACATTTCGTTGACGGATAAGAAATGACAAGAATTGATACGTCTTCCACCAGAGATTCCAGGTATCACAATACTCATGAATCAGTAAACATACTCAAAGTTGGGGTTCTCCCGGTCAGTCATATCGTTGAAGGCCGTCGCATTCTGCGACAACATTGCATCCTGGCCCTGTTCTCTTAGAGCCTCTCGCTCCTTCTCCTTGCGCCGGTTCTCCCACTTGTATGCATATCGTAACACGAAGAAGATACAGAGCTCAATGACATTGGCAACCAGAAGGGAGCCAATGCCAAGAGGATATTTGGGAGCCTGGTCGGTCTTGTAAAAGAACGGGCTGGCAATGTTGCCAACACACACCCCGAACCAGGTCATTCCGGAAACGATCATCTTCTTGGACTGACCTCCGGTGTTCGAAGTGACAATGGACAGGCAAACAACGAAGGAGGCTTGGTATGACCCAGTCAGGTAGCTGCAATTGTTGATTGACGTTAGCAAGGTCCGGCATCTATTTGGGGGACTCGTGGTAATATTTACTGCTTACTTACAAGCAAATCAAGCGGCCGACATAAGCATCATCAGGGGCGAGGAGGAAGCCAAGTGCCCCTGCAATGGTCGGAAGCATGAATAGGGCAGAAACGAGAGTTCTGCTGTTCTTTGGAAGATATTGGTTGCAGATGGCACCGAGCACAATCCAGATCACGACAATAATACCCTGTGGGATACCGAGGAGGGCCGTGTCCAAGGTATTAAAGCCCAATCCCTCAATCACAAGAGTCGAGAAGTTAGAGATCCCACCGTTGGGAATATTGCCCACGAAGCCGAGCAGGAAATAGATCCATGTCTTGTAATCAACAAAAGCCTCCTTGATATGTGCCCAATTAATCTTTCTCTGTTCGACGCCAGTCTGGTTGCGGCGCATGCGAGCGATCATGATCAGCTTCTCCTCATGGCTAAAGCCTCGGAATGTAGTAGGGGAGTTCGGAAGCATGAAAATGATCACGATGCCCCAGAATGCACAGGCGGCACCGATAATGATAAACTCGTAGCGCCATGATTCGAGGGCGCCCTGGATGTTCCCAATGCCATAGCCAATGAGACCGCCCCCGGCCACCCCCAGACCGTTCCACAGATAGTACGCTGAGATGCGCCATGGTTGTTCCTCCCGAGTATAATAGGTCGAGACAATCACCATGAACGCCGGATCCGCAATCGCCTCAAATGCTCCCGAAAGCACTCGGAGAGCGGCGAGGGCTGCAAAATTCTTCGATGCAGCCTCGCACATCAGGAGGGCTCCCCACATGAAGATATTGAAAGCGAGGTAGTAGGCAGGTGGGAGTCTTTGCATGATCAAATTGGATGGAATCGCCCAGGCCAGCCAACCAAAGTAGAAGATACTAGACAGCCATGAGTACTGGGTACCCACCAAGTGCAGAGAGTCTTTGATGCCGAAGATGGCAGCATATGAGAGGGTCGTTTTGTCGACATACTATACAATCAGCTTCATTTTAGATTATTTCCTTTTCTCTTCCCCGAAAGCCTGACGGCCTAGAAACACTCACGTAGAAGAAGTAACATATTCCAAGAAGAGGAAGAATCCGAATGTCCAACTTCCTCTTCAGCCGCTTTTCTTCCTCTGAATCAATTGCTTCATCCACTGGATATCTTTGAATGGCTTCCATGTATAGCTCCGAATTAGCCTGGTTCACCATCGCCGCCTCCTTGGGATCGACTTCGACCGCCCCCACATCCTCAATGCGCGCGACTTCCGCCATATCGTCTCTCTTAGTGTCCATAGTGGAAGGATAGAGGCTTGTTATCACTTAGCACACGCAATGCACGAACATAGGTAGAAAGATGGTAGATGGGAATCCAGCAGTACTGATTAATACTAGGTGCCAATGGTCCGTTCGCCCATTCTCCCTTTTGCTTATGGGTAAACCCCCACAGTTCCTGGGGAATAAAGCCGGGGTAGCTAACCAGGATGGCAATTGGTGGAAAATCAGGGAGGGAGCTGGCCTGGTTCGTGGAAAAAGCCAGGGGCGTGGGGAAGCGTGGGGGGGGATTTTGCGGGGAGTCCATCCCTCAACCCCGGATATCCCAATGAGGGAATCTTGCACTCGCGGTGCCAGTAGGTTTGCTTTGTGGTTCGACTTCCCTCCGGATCCATGAAGCAATCGCGCGTTAAGCCACGTCGGTTCACGGCATCCATACCGTACGGGCCCACGGCACATGTGCTCTCTTGACTTTGGGCGTCTTTCCCGCGGATTATACTCCGTCGAAGACGAAATGGCTGCCACGGAAATAATTCAGTACTGTGATCTATCTAGCCATTTCAAATCAATAAAATTTTAGCATTCAAAGTCGTTAGAACGAGCGTCGATCCTTCGCTTCACTCCAACTTGAACTATAGGACTCTCACTTTCAGTCCTCCCTTTTCATCTTCCGCGCTCAGTTAGGGCTATCTCCACTAGAAGTGGCAAATTTCATCTCTCAACCGAAGGTTACCTCTTATACCTCTTATCAAGGAATCGCAAATCTCTTGGGGCTCAAGTTTGATTGGTTGAAGACCCATTGTTAATGGTGCCCATATAAACTGCAAGAAGAAAGCTGTGGCGTATAACCGCCAACTCACAGATGCATTCTGCACACAAGCCGATCGACCGTCGGTCGAGAAATTCATCGCCAAGGAGATCGCTAGATGGCGTGACGAACCCAACCGCGGCAATCCGGATAATGCCCTCCCAAGATACACAGAAATGGTTTTCGTTGAGGGAAAATACCAGCTGTCTCCAGCCGGGCATAAGCTCTCAGATGAACACGTATACATGGTAACAAAAACCCTTTCTGCCAAGGCGCGCTGCGCATAGCGCTGGACAGAAGATTTCAATACAACCGGCGATATCAGGGCTGAGCGTATCCCACTCGATCCGAGCCCCTTGTTTTACGTTTTCGGGGTCCCTTACATAGCGCTCTATCGCGGCTATTATATCCTGACCGGCTCCCAAGGCCCTGAACTTTATAGCGTACTAGCAAACGTGAAAAATAACATAACAATCAAAACTGCAGAGCGAGACTAGCTGTTAGGACCGATTATTGCAGAAGCAAGCCTCGTTAAAACACGCCGAACGATTATACAGGTTTATCATGACAAGACGGCGAAGATAGTTACTATAAAGTTAAGGCTATAAGATATAATCATCTCGACTAATATCTTATTACCAAATAAGCGAAATAGCCAGGTCTATAAGACACATTCGATCGGATTATTATACAGATTTTTGATCTCAGTCTGATAAATATCAGAAATAAGCTCTTCTTTATACAACTTATAGACTATCTATTATTTACTACACTTTTAGTCAATATCAAAGCTAAGTCTTAAACCCGAGAATCTAAAAAGTTTATGATAAAACTACTTCGAGAAATAAACCTAATATTCGGGAATCTAATTAATAAACTTCAAACAATATACACAGCGGTCCTAAAGATAGATTATAAAAGACAATTTCTGTGATGTCTGAATGTTAATAGGCTCGGAGTATTATGGGATACGACTGAGGGAGGCCGATACTACTACGAGTTCGTGAGAGAGGGGACTCGATTGTAGCAAGATAATCAAACTAATCGTTGGAGAACCCTTCGGTTCCTCCCACGATTATCCTATATATATTGCGAGATTTAACTAGCGAGCCCCCTTTATGGGTCTCGAGTCATGCCATAATGGCGCCAGGCCTTCCGAGCCTTCCTTCGAGTTCCTCCGCGGCTCCTTTGTGATTAGTCGGAGTGTCTCGTGACAGCAACTCCTTTGTAGTCGATTAGTCGGAGCGTGTCGTGACAATTTCCGACTCTCTCAGAAAACCTTAATATCATAACAGATATCTAAAAAGATATACAAGCTATCAACCAATAATATAAGAATACCTTAACAATATAGAAGAGAATCGAAGAGAAGCTCAAGACAGTCCAGCCCGGACTAATAGCGGCGACTGTTCTAAGCACACTCACTAAGCTAATCCAAGATAATCTTACAACACTAGCGAATCTTAAGACACTGTACACCAGCCCTACAAACATCGAGGCCGGCTTTTATAAGCCAGATTATTTTAAAAACAACGAAAATATCCCAACCACAACCGCAACTTCAGTCATAAACCACACAAGTTATCCCGGGGAAGCCGGTCTATTCTAAACAAAGCGAAAAAGACGAACCTGAATTCCTTAGCAACAAGCCGACCTTGTCAAGGCAGCAAGCAACCAGTACTATCTTGAATCATTCTTTTTCGCATCTTTTCTTCTCGCATCGGGACGATACTTTGTTTCGGAGGGCATATTGTCACCGCCAAGCCAGGACGGCCGGTCACGTGTATAATCTCTCATCTAGCAATCCGTAGATAGATTAATAAAACATCTCTACATCTCCCAGCTTCGGCTACAGCCCAGCCGCATATTCTCCTAAGCACTACATTGCTTCTATTTATCCCCAACAAAAATCCTCTTCTTACCCCTTAGTGGTACTAGTCGAGGGGCCAACACAAAGATAGGTCTGATCATGGTGCATCGAGGTCGACTCTGCCTCAGATACTGCACAACACAGCAGTGACGCTGGCCTCATCTTACCTTCAAACTCACCTCCCATCCTTATCAGCACACGAAGATCAATGGGTGGCCGCTGAAGATATCACAGCGGACGATCTCATTGCAGAATTCTCGAACCAACATACCTCGCCTGGCGCCGGTCCAAGTAGGACCCAGCAGTGAGTTGATAAGGATGGGAAGTAAGTTTGAAGATAAAGATAGGAAGTGAGCCGAAGGTAAGATAAGGCCCGCGTCAATCCACGCGACGAACGATCACGCGCATCTACCACAACGAGACGGCACAAGAAGTGACCACCAGGCTGCAGCTACAGAGCGCAACCATCTCAAAGAAGGCATTACTCCTGAGCGAACAGGGTAACCAAGCCCGCAGGCACGGTACGACCGGATTATGGGCATGGGGAGGTTAGAACGGGACAGCTCTTTGCTGTTGAAGGCCGACCCAACCGAAGCATAAACCTCCAAAGGATCATTGATTCCGTGGTGGCAGGGGATATCCAGGACTTCGACATCGGAGACACAGACACTGACTTCGTCCTGGATTGCTGTTACTCGCATGTCGCCACGCAAGCGTATCATCCTACAACCCGCATGGTCGAAATTCTTTCTGCGAGCGATGATAGCAGTCCTGTCGTCTTTATACCACCACGAAATATCTTAACTGGAAAGCTACAAGACAAGATTGCTCGGCGCAAACGCGACGGTCATCAATCTGTGATACTTGCAGACATGATGGCGACTATTCGAGAGAATAGTATTATTATCAAGCCAACACATCAAGTGAAGTTAGGGATATCCGTCTGCTTCACTAGCGTCACGCAGATAGATCCGAGCATACAGACCGAAAGCCGACTTACAAGAAGGCGGTCCCCTATAACCGCGAGATAACCGATGCACTCTGCACAGACGCAGATAGAGCATCGGTTCAGGGCTTCATCACCAGAGAAATTACCAGATGGCGGGAAGAGCTCGGCCCGTTCATCAACAGGCTATGCCAACTACCCCCTTCCAGCCATAAGTTATCAGATGAACATGTTTACGCGGTAACCAAGACACTCTCAGCTAAGGGACGCCGGGCACGGATGTGGACCGAGGATTTCAACGCGCTGCTCCAGATGAACCCGGCGTTGAAGGACCTGATCAAGGAGCTCCAAGTTACGTGTGCGGCCATCCCGGCGGTAGACCAGCGGGCGTAATTCCCGACCCCTGCAAGAAACCTCCATCTTGCAGCAGATATCTACCGGAATATACAAGCCGTCAACAGACACTACAAGGACGCCTTGACGACGTAAAGATGGGAAGTAAGCCGAAGGTAAGATGAGGCCAGCGTCAATAGCAATATTGCATGGTGTCAGTAGTGAAATGTTCTCTCAGTGTGCTATTACTATGGACAGCATGGGATATGGAATCTGCAGAGCTGTGTGGCAAGGGCTGTGCCTGCTTGGCAGAATTGTCCTTGGAATTGAGATAGAACAAAGCCACATTGCTTTTGACTACGTTCTCCATAAAGAGCCCTTTGTCTTTCAGGCTCAGAGCAAGTCGAGTGCGAGAATGTACTTTCCCTGCCTTTGCTGAACAGACGTCCTCCTCTGGGTCGCCGCCGGGTTTTATCATGTCACAGCCGTAACATATTCTATGTAATTCCGGCGGCATCGTTAATTAAACTAGGTTATGGCTGACAGGGCCTTTCATCTATGCCGCCAAGTAGCCTTTTCAACGTGGAATTGAACCCAAATACGCTAGTGTTTACCCAGAGTCATCTCTAGATACCTTTATAGGGCCTCAATTGGTGGTTCTGGAGTGAATGGAGTCGAGTCTTTTACGTCTTCCATTGTACCGCCATATATGCGGAGACTCAATTTCTGTTGCACAGGTTCAGCAGCCATTGAGGAACTTGGTTTTACCGATGGAGGAAAATGGAAAAGCAATAAAACAGAGACTAACAAAAACATGATAGGAATTGACCTGCCAGCGGGTACGAAAAACGTCTAGAAGATGGCAATGTCTTCTGCAGAAGTCACTTCTTGTATAACTGCATAGCTGCACAACTGCCACATCAAATCAACGAAGAGCCATCCCCATGTCTTACCATCATACTAGTAGGCAAGAGTGCGACGAGTTCCCCAAGATCGACAAATGTACCTAGACTCTGAGGAAGCCCTAGTTGCCAGAAAGTATTATCCCAGCTCAATGCTTGGTCCTCTATATCACACACGTTCAGGAAGCAAAATGCAAGTTCATATCCATAGTTGCTTTGCATAGCAAAAATGACAATCCGAATCATATTCTTCGATTCTATCAGAATATAATTTTGCCTCACTGTCCACCCGAAGCCGTATGGTAACCTGCAGGGCCAGAAAAGAGAAAGGAATAAAGACAAAAGGATAAAAGGGATAGGCACGGCCCTAATCGCGCCATGATACATAATACAGATAGGAAACATCGTCAACGTGGCACAGCTCGCGCCAGCACTCGAATGTTGTCCACGAAACCCTTGACCAATTCCTCGTACTGATGTGTCGGGTCACCCTTCCTAGCAAGATTGCCCTGCCGCCGGAGCTCAGCCGCAGAAACCTCCACCTCGAGCTCGTGCTCGAATTCCCCTTTGCTGTGTCGGCTGGAGCTACTTGGGTCAAATCGACTTGGTAGGCCAGGTGTCGGTAGCTCATGCGATCTTTGTTGCGTTCCCCACGGCCGCCTCTGCTTGCGTCGACTACGGGAAGATTGGAGATATCGCCGGGGTATTCCATTTCCAGGTTCACGCTGACCCGCCAGTCGACAGCTGTGCAAGGGCTGAGAACGTCTATGTCTGCGACACGGCATTTGATGATTTTGGCGAGAACCTCGCCGGTTCGCTGGTCTGTTGTTACGCGGACTTTGGGCTTGTGGCGCGGGTTCAGGTTCTGGCGGATTATGGGTGGGAGGTCGGCCGGGGAGACTTCGTAGAAGGTGTCGCGTTCTTTCTTGTGGGCGTAGGACACCGGGACGCGCTTGGGATTGGTGTTGGGCATGGACGCTTTGACGGCATCGTTTAGAAAATTGTTCATGGCGCGGTGTTGTTCCTAGAGAGAATTTTGTGTTAGTTTATTTATTTACCTACTTCTTTTCATTTCTTCTCTTTTTTTTGGGGGGGGGGGGCGTAAAGTGTTCAAAGGTCAGGGGGCAACTTACGACACTCATATTGCTTTCGAACGAGGTCCGAAATTGTGAGTTCTCGCGATTGAGGACAGTTTCAGTCAAGACTGGCAGACTCAATCTTTCCCGTCGATCCATGTCCATGACATGACCAAGCTTCGCTTCAACTTCGATGATAGCACCTTGACCAGCAGCAGCAGAGCCAGCTGGTCCTACGGCCACGTCCTCTCGGACCACCACATGCTGAAATAAGAAGTCGCAGAGCATCTTTGTAATCTCTTCATGCGGAATGAACCCAGTGATAGACGGTTCCCAAGCTCCCAATGACCCTGTCTGGGATACAGCTGATGGTGGTTGCGACGGAGGACCATTGCTGTTTGTTGGAAGAATGCTGGGGGTTGGAGCGGTTTGAGACGGAGTGATCGGTGCCTTTGATGTGGTTTCTGAAACTCTTGCCAACAGGGATCCTCGTCGCGTTCCCCAGGGATCCGCGTTGTCACGTCTTTCTTGCTTTGTGATGGGAGGCTGAGGGAAAGGGATAACAGGGCATTTTCCTTTGTTCCGGACGACTCGCTGAGCAAAAATTGGAGGCTCGCGGTAGCGTCTTCGTTTGGGCTTTGGTGGCTGGCTTGAAACGCGCGGGCTCGGTTCGTGATCCGCATCCATTTTCGCAATCTTGTGAGCCCGGGGGCCGGACGGTGAGCTTCTTATCTGTGAAGAGGTACTCTGGGAATTGACAGGATCAGGACTGGGTCGAGCAGTGGACTGCGCTGTAGGGCTGTCGTTCCACTTGTTGTCATCCGAGCGGGAAGGGGGCCCAGCAGAATCGGACGTGGCAGCGGCGCTATTCTGCCGAGAGGCAAAGCGAGGACTTACAGTCTCACTGGGCTCTTGTTTGACAACTGTCGGGTAGAACTGGGGATTTGATTCTGATGGGCGGGCGCCTGGCGAAAAATTTCGCGGAGCGACTGGGGATTGTATCTGGTCGGGGGTAGGTCTCGGACTGGAAAGAGGATTACGCGGAGAATCACGGCCGGAAGATGGTGGACGTGTAGACAAAGGGGAGTGACGTGAAAAAGCAGGAGGTGGGCCAAGAGGTGTGCTTGAGACCGAGCGATGTGTGGAAGAATACTGCGATGGGAGAGGTGGAGCGGTGGAGGGAGAAGTTTCTTGAGGGATGGGGCGTGGCGGATTGGTCATAACAGTGTGTAGTGAATGAGACCGTTGTTGCGCAAAGTACGACTGCGATTCACTTGACTGGGGACCCGCACTCACAGGCTGTTGTGGAGTGTAGGGCGAAGCTGTAGGGACCGACGGATGTTGAGGCTGAGAATTGTACACCGTCGCGCCGTAGGAATCACGCGCACCGGCGCCATAGGGCGTCGAAACGTGTGTAGGGCTTTGGCTTCTTTGAGCTTGTACGGTGGTATTCAAAGGCGGAGGCCTCGCGTTGTTGAACGGTGCGTACGGTGATTGGGGAGGGCCGTAAGGCGAAGAGCGATCTGGCGAGGCGTGCTGCGCATGCGGCACTGGAGGTTGGGGTTGGGGAGGACGTGCTGGGTAGTCTGAATAGCTTGTTGGCACGCGCTGTTGATGGGCTGGATCGGACGGAGGGCTTGAGGATCCTGTGGCCGGCGGAGCGTTGGAGGCGCCGCCGGCGTCGTTATTCATGATGTTGCGCAAATCCATGGTGGTTCTCTTTCGGGGCCACCACCACCGGCGCGAGGAGGGTTTATCGCAGGGCGCACACCGTCAATCGCGTCATCCAGACGAGGATGCAAGGAGTCGCGAGGGCAGAGAGGGGCGGATGGTCACTGAGCGGGTGCAGGACAAAGAACTTGAGGAAGGGAGAAATTCTCGCTGCGGACCGCGAGTCAGGGAGTTTAAGAGGATCATCGCCGCTTCGGGGAGGCTCTGGCTGGACGGCCACAGAATCGCATTGCTCTTAAAGAGGACATTAGGGGCTCGCCAGAGGCTGCACTATGTTAGATCTGACCGAGAGTGTCATTAATTAGCCATTAATTTACGGTTGGAGGCTCCCACAGTCGTGACCTGGGGCTAGCGTAGTACCCTGCAGCGCTTTCGATCTATACAGCTAAACGCCTTGAATTTTAGTTTCATTGGATTGATAACCTGCTTGGGCCAAGTGTATGTAGCACGTGACAGCAATCCAATCCCTCTACAAGGACACCCTGTGTTTTTGCTTTTCCTACTCTCTCGCTAGAGTTTCCTTCTGCTACATTAGATCGCAAAGATCATATGGTCGAAAGGCCACTGTGGCACGCATATGTAAAAAGTGGCCCGGGGATCATGTGAGGCGTTAGTAATCTGATGCCTGAATTCCAAGGTTGTATATCGGATTGCTTCCAAGGTCGGATTGCTTTCCAAGATTAGATTGCACAAGCATGAACGTGTAATTGGGAACTTTTCTTAAACGATGGTCTTTTATAATGCAAGCGTATCATTGATTCATCTCCCGAGTCATTTCTTTGAAGATCCTCTCCGCACTAACCGGCATCGAATTCCGATCCCTGCATAAGTATACGGAGACCGAGCCGAGTCTGGGCTTTCGGTATCAGCCTCGATTGAACGACCGAGACCGAATTTACATTGCATACGGAAGATACTTAATAATATGTATATTCCTACAGTTGCTTTAGTTTATCGCCTCCAGTTTGAGAGCAAAGCGTTGATCGTGTGACGTCGGAGCAATGCAAAAGCAATTTGTCGTTTCGGCCGATGGGACCAAGCTATGGGCAGAGCAAGCGGGTGATCCTACCAAATCGCTTATCATTTTTCTCCATGTCTTTGGGTTCGCAAGTATAGCTTTTGAAAATCAATTCTCTGATGAGGAGCGGAGGAGCATTTTGAACCTTGTAAGAGGAAGCTTGAGTGTGCAATACCAATATGCTAACATCGGACCAGGTTCGGTATGACATTCGGGGGTATGGTCGTAGTGAACAGCCAGATAAGGGGAGGGCAATATACGTCCAGAAGCATGGCAGAAGACTTCCACGCGGTCTGTCTGGCATTCAACCTCGCTCGACCTGTTCTAGCAGCATGGTATGTAAACATCGTTTGCCAGGAGTGGGAATAGCAGACACTTGGTTCAATGAAGGTGCAGGAGCTTCGGAGGAAATATAGGCTCGGGGATCTGCGAGAACCTCGGCGCGGAATTCATCATGGGGTTTATTCTTCTGAGCACATTCCCTGCCTTGGTGCCATTGGCGAAGTGTCATTGCATCATGTTGGAACCACGTTTCAGACCTTTGTAAACCCAATGGCCACTGCAAGCGAACTCACAGAAACGATTGTCCCATTAGGGCGACACCTGTGTGGCAGACAACTTCCAGCTGGATATTGAAACTATTCTCAGCCTTACAAACAGATCAAGATAAGCATTTATGTGCAGAACGACGTTCTATACGTCACGTGAGAGGGCTCCAAGGTGATGGCGGAGCTGTCTCGTAATGTGGGGCCTCGATGGGTTACACGTGTGAGGTACAATATAGCGTAGTTGACTGTACAACACGAGACATACTACGGCCAGGGGTTGGTAGACGGATGGTAGACGGGTGTATTGCTTCTATCGAAATTGAGCTAGCTGTATACTGCCTTGACATCAGTATTGTGCGAAACGATTCGCTGGAGGTATAGTTGGTATCTCAGCTAAGAATCGCAGTCCGCACACGGGTCATAGGGGCTCCGCATCTGGCAGCCGATCAACCGTTCCTGCTTTCTCATATTGTAACATGACTGAAGTGTCGCCTTCCAAGCGCTTTCTCGGTATCTCTGCTCTCATCGCACGTTTCTCGTCTCCTAGGATACTGCATTGAGGGTGTTATCGCCATATCGCACTGCGTGGTGCAAACCGCCGTCGCTGACGTATTCCTCCCCCATTTCTACGGCTCCGACTGCAACATCCCCAATCTTTGCGCAACCCGAGCCTCGCCGGACAAGTGCCGATTAAACGGACACAAATACTCTACTGAATGAGGGATACTGGGTAGCTAAATCTCATGGTCGCGGTCTAAAAACATTCCGACTTGCAGGGTTTCCATGTTACCGAGCTCTTGATCGCGACCCTGGCCATGACGACCCCCCAGCCCGAGGCCTCGACCACGGCCAATATCCCTCTCGCAGACCTTGAATCCGCATCGAAGCATGAAAATGCACACAATGCCTCGCGTTGGAATGGATTTTCCCAATTCCACCCCTCCAACGTCCTCGCACATCCAGACGGACTGGCCTCGAACGATAAAGATTGGCTGGCATACGCCGAAGATACTGTGATAAGGCTCACGATCGCGCTCACTCCCAGCTTTCTCCAGAAATACGTTGGCGTTGATCCCCCTCAGCCCGCAAAGCTGCATGCGATCGCCGCGTTGGATGGGCTGCGCGGTTGGGCTTGTCTTCTCGTCTTCAATTTCCACTTCCTATTTACTTACACCTGGAAAGTCGCCGTCGGATGGGGGTTTGGAGGTTTTAGTGGAAACAACTGGGGGATTGCACCAGCTGCCCATCATCCACATGTTGATTTCGGGTCATATCATGGTTGCGATTTTCTTTGTCATCTCAGGCTACGTGCTTTCCTACAAGGCTCTAAAAACGATCCGGTCCCGCGCGTTCGACCAAACATTCACGACCCTGGCGTCCTCCACCTTTCGCCGAGCACTTCGTCTCTACATCCCGTCCCTAGTTGGCCTTACAACTGTTTTCATAGCCGTACGACTAGGAATCTATAACTACTCATGGCTAGTGATACAGGAAGGTCACACGATCGCCGGGACGAATGAACAACACCCCCCAGTATATCAAACCTTGGGGAAACAATTCTGGGACTTCTACTACACGATCGCGCGCCTCATGAACCCATTCGACTGGGCTCTCTACTACAACAACTATAACCCCCACCTATGGACCATACCTGTCGAGTTTCGCTGCTCCCTGGTCCTCTTCCTCACAACCCTTGCAACATCGCGCCTAGTCTCAAATGTGCGCATGTGCCTAGTCGGCAGTCTCATTTGGTTTTGTATGCGCTACGGCCGATGGGACGTGGTGCTTTTCTTACTCGGCATGACAATGGCCGAACTAGACCTGATTAACGGAACATGGGAGCGACCTCCCTCCGCAGTCTCCGACAACATTCACATTCGCCTACCACCCCAAGGCAAAATCGTCGGCACCATCTCACGCCGGCGCCTGTGGATCGGCCTCTTCGTTGTAGGTCTGTATCTTGGCTCTTCGCCTAACCTCGGTTTCAAGTGGACACCCGGATACAGATGGCTGTGGTCCATCACGCCCCGGACGTACGGCGAGCCGCACCGTTTCCCACAGACTCTCGGCGCGGCACTCATCGTCTTCAGCATCAATCACTCGCCTGATATCCAGAAGCTGTTCACAAACCCCCTATCGCAGTATCTGGGTAAGATCTCGTATGCGTTCTACATTGTCCACGGCCCGATTCTGCATTCCTTGGGATACGCGCTTATGCCCAATATCTGGGCGGTCACGGGCAAGGAGACGAACTTTCAGTACTGCCTGGGCTTCTTTGTCGGGTGGACTATTTGTCTCCCCATAGCCATCTGGGCGGGCGATGTATTCTGGCGCATGGTTGATGTTCCCAGCGTGAAATTCGCTCGGTGGCTGGAGGACAGACTTGTTGCCAAGGGAACGCCTGCTATGGCTATGAATTCAACGGCCCAACCTAACAGAGACTAATGGACTAGTGGCTTGTGCTCTGCCCAGGCCATACTGAAAACTGGGACCTTGTCTTCTCATAGTGCGAACTATCTTACCGCTCGTGCCATTTCATACACTCGCTGGACGAGCTATGTAACAATGCTGTATGGTAATAAGGAATTCTAATTCTATGCACTGGATAGACCAGCAAGCGCGTATTCAAAGTCCACTGGCTTGATTTTATTGTTGAAGTTGAAGATGATACTAAGATGTTTTGTTTCCTACCACCGTCAAGTCTAAACCGTAGGGTACAGCTGGATAGGAGAAAAAAAAAGAAAAGAAAAAGAGAAGACGCTCCGCGACCGAGAATAGAATCTGATGTATCGTTCATTATTCATTCACTCGTACCATATCAAAGTAGATCGCCAGGCCCCGTTCCATCCTCCAATCGACGAAATTAACTAGTTGCGGCACATGCAGTGAAAGATTTCAGGCGCGAGAGAAAGGCAGGCCCGATTACACGGGAGCTGGCTGGAACGGGGGTTGCAGGACAACGAGGATGATGGGCCCACGGCGGAGGGATGCAAATGCATCAGCTCAACCCACCGCATGGTTGGAACCATCTCATGCAGTTGGATGGGGAGCAGGATTTTTGAAAACCCCCGAAGCGTATGCGGGAAAAAAGAAAAAAAACCAGGGAGAGAAGAGGGCACTAAGGCCCGTGATATGGATGTCAGAACAGCCCCAGATTTCCTTTTGAAGTTCTTTTGTTTTTAAAGGGTTGCAACTACATGCTCTCATAGGGCCACGCCCCAGATGCCTTTGCCGCCGCAGACCCCGAGCCATTCCCGCGGTTGACCGGAGTGGTTTGGACCGCCCTGAGGTGACCAGCTGATATTGGAGACTTCGTAGTCACATTGCCAAGCAGCTGTAGGGCCACGTTCAGAGGTTGTGGCTGGCGTACCGGGAGTGTGAGCTTGAGGCGAGAGGGGCACAGCGTTGTGTTGGTTGATCAGGTCCCAGATAAGGACAAGACTATCGTCAGCACCGGAAGCGAGGTGCCCTCGCTTGCTTGGAGACCATTCAACGCAGTTAAGAGGAGCTCCGTGGCCCTTCAGTTCAAGCAAGGCTTGTCCGGGTTGGCGGACATCCAGAACGCGGACGACACTCGAGTCCTGGGAGAAAGTTGCCAGGAGGTGAGCATCATGAGGAGATGCTTGGTAGGGGGTCAGTTCTGTAACGGTAAATGACATTTGGGATATGAGATGGCATACCTGCTATCCTCAGCAAAGGTGGTGGGAACATGCCCGAGGAGGATGGGCCGGAAGGACTGGCGTTACCGGGGCTCATGACCGCTACGCATAGTTAGCATCGACACTGGTTAGAAGCGCGCTCATTGAAGATAGAACTCACGTCGCTGCTCCACCTTGTCTGTTGGCTCGTAAATGATTGTACTATGCTCAAGGCTTCGAAGATCAAACATGCGGACACTTCCATCTGCGCCACAGCTCACGAATACGTCAACACTGTTGGCACAAAATCGAACGTCAAAGACCTCCTTGTCGTGAGCAATCAATTGTGTTTTGGCTGTCAAAGTTGGAATATCCCAGATCGTGCAGGTGGTATCGATACTGGAGGTAATGATCAGACTAGGGGAAATAGTGTTCCAGTCGAGAGAGGTGATGGGGGCCGTGTGTTCAGGCGATTTAGAGTTCGAGAGCAGCGCCAGCGGCGAAAGCTTGGAGGTTGGTGTATCTCGCTGGCCAGAAGGGCGGGTAATAGAATTTGAGCTTGGCAAAGGTTGGGAGTTGGGCAGTGACCAGAGTCGGAGATGATCGCCCGACGTCGCGAGCAAATCCGTGGACTGTTTCTGAGACGAAGGGGGCTCCCATAGAATACGTGTCACGGGGTAAGAATGGGTCGCTTCAGCTGTCTTCACATACTCGAGCTTGATCTCGCCCGCTGCAGCGTCTTGCGTGTCTGGGTCGGGCTGAGCCCAATGTGTATCAATAATTTGAATCTGAGAAACCTGTTAGTAATCTCAGCCGAAAGGAACGCAGCTCGACATGATGCAAACGAACATAGTTGTGGCTATCTTCCAGGTAGCTTCCTAGCGCCAATTTGCCCCCGAAAGAGCTTGAACTTCCGGGTATCGGCCATTTGCACCAGTCGACCGCATATATAGGCCACGGAGCGATGTAGTTACTGTTGCTTGGCACCGGACTATCCCCATTATTGCATGGCCGATGGACTCATGAGTGATTCTCCTAGTAGATGGTTTCCCGGCGGGCGAATGTCTGCGAGACCGAGCGGCGAGTACTTCGAGCCCTGCGGGGTCTGAGGCGGGTACCCGGCCCCTGGAGAGGAGGGATAGCTCGAGCCCTCGGCAGAACCATGTTGTTTGTACATTGTTTGATCGAATCCTGCAGGGCTAGATCGAGAATGACCATGCGAATTGATCATGCTAGACCGGTGACTCTGTTGCGATGAGGCCTGCGGTAAGGTGGGGAGCACCGACGGAGCAGTGTTGACGGAGACGGCGGGCGGGCGTTGTTGGTTACCCGGTGTCAGGGCGCCTGGAAGACGAACGTTGCTGTTGCTTCCACTCCCACTCCCGTAGTGAGGAGGCTGGGAGGACGAGTGGACGTTGATCGATGGGACGGGGGCGTCCGGAGTTGTGGGGTATTCGTTGGAGGGCAGTTGGCGAGACAAGTTCGGATTGACCAGCCCTGTGGATGGTATGTGTAGTTCCTCCGGTTGACGGCCAACAGCAGACCGACGTGAAGAGTCGAAGGAGGGATTGGACATGGTGCGCAGGGCGGCTAAACTGCAGGCGGTCCGAAGGTCGAAGGGAGGTGGATTGGAAGAGGGGCTGGACTCCACTTCCCCCTGGGTCCAAGGTGAGCTATCAGGGAGGGGAGCAGCGGAGTGCCCAGGAATCGGAGCTTCAAGAAAGGCTCTTGAGACGCGATGGGATCAACAGACCTCTCAAAAGGGTATTTGGACGCTTCACGATGTGTTACAGCACTGGGTGCCTTGCTGAGTCAGCTGGGGGCGCGGCGTACAGGGTTGCGTCCCGTCTAAATCTACCCGAGGTTCCTGGCCGTTCAAAAAGTGATACTCTTTCGCAACTTAGCTCTCCCTTCCTGTACATAACTGCTCCATCATGGCGTCTCGTGCTGCTGCAGCGTTGTTCTTATTGCCGCCCCCACCCTCCTTCTCGCTTGCCGAAGTCAAGGTGTCCTTTGAACAACCACTATCAGATGTTCTATCTAGGCTCGGCCAGTCCGTGAGGGGAACTGATAAGATTGCCATCCTTGACATAGCCCTGGCAGTCCCCACGCTGCACTCCGCATCAAATAAACCACAAGCCAAGATCTTTCCCCCACTGCAGCATTACCTCGCAAGTTTCTATACTTTGATTGGCGCTATTGCTACCGCACGAGATATAGAGCTGGACTCTCCCGGCGGCCTCGACATTCGTGTGGTGTTCCTTGACCAACCGACCTCTAGTCAAGATGTATCTTACACGGGCTCGCATTTCGAAACCGGGCCCATTGTAAGTCTACAAACAATAGCGTCCTCAGGTCGACAGTGGGACCAAATCTTCTATCTCGGCAATACAGCCGGGCAAGAGTTGCGCCCTCTTTTCTGGGAAGCATCGCGGAAGCGTCCAGAGGTCCAACAGTATCGAAAGCCACCGCCATATCTGGTCCCGGGGATTGGTTGGTTCCGGAAGGCCTCCTCGTTCCAAGCGACCAATTATCACCAGTTCCCCACTATTCAGTGGCAGTGGGAGGAACATTTGATCACCTTCACCTTGGTCACAAGCTTCTTTTAACGGCCACTGCGTTGGCTCTAGAGCCCATCGGCCCCAATAGCCCGGACCGAGAACGAATCCTGACTATTGGAGTGACGGGAGATGAACTGCTGAAGAAAAAGAAGTACGCGGAGTGTTTGGAAAGTTGGGAACAGCGCTATCAGAGTACGGCAGCCTTCCTTTCGGCAATAATGGATTTCACTGGGAATAAAAACTTGGAAGTAGAGCGCACCAGGACGGCGGATGGGAGGGGGCAGGTGGTTCTTCTGCAGGTTCAGCCGTACCTTCGCTTCAAATTCGAGGAGTTCTTCGACGTCTGTGGGCCCACAGCGACCGACGAGGAAATCACCGCCCTAGTCTTGTCCAAGGAGACTCAGGCTGGAGGGGCCTTTGTGAACTCCGAGCGGGCTAAAAAAGGGTGGCATACGTTGGCCGTCTTTGAAGTAGATGTCCTTCATTCCGGGAGAGGCCACGGATACCAATAGTTTCGAGTCCAAGCTCAGCAGCACAGACATCCGGCGAAGACGACTGCAAGCTAAAGTTTAGTCTGACACAGTGGAGCTGATGATGGTGGACGGGCGAAGAACTTCAATGTAAGATTTGGGGGGGGAGGGCGCCAAGGGGGAAAGCACCGCCAGGGAAGCATCGAGAGCCTGTAGAATAAATAAAGAGTTACCAACCACCAAGACCACCACAAATTGCTGTCCAATACCTCAAACCCCTCTCAAACAACTCCTGCTTATTCGGCGTCTTCTCCACCAAACGCAAGGCCGTCACTATGCAGAAATGTGACAACTAGAGCGGGGCCTGCATAGACCTCGCGCGTTCTCCTCCTGAACGCTCCCCACCGCCAGGAGGATCCTCAACTGCTCTCCAATCCCAATGCATTCCCATATGGCTGGCCGCAGGTTGAAGGAATCATGTGATTGTGGTGGCAAGCGCAACGCCAATGAGACTGATCAGATCGTGATGCCAAAAAAAGGCCAGGCCTGTCGTCCATGCGCGCTAAGCTTAGGGTCTCGACGATCATCCCGGTCGCGGCGCAGCGTTAGGGCCAGAAGTGTCGTTATGCGCCCATGGTGAGACAAGACTCCCGGGGTCAACCTTTCCAGCGCTTGATTGACACCTGTACCTTTTTTCTTTTTTCTTTTTTTCCTTTTTCTGCTTTTTTTTTTTTTTTTTACCCCCTCGGTTTATAGTGGGACGGGTGTGCCCCCGATCGTGCAGCCCTGATGATCATCTTATAGCTTCCTCTCTTCTCCTTCCTTCCGTCCTTCCATGCCGTGGCTACTCGATTACGCAGCCGCGAACCCGGCTGTGCTCGATCATGCCTCTACATCCCCCGATTCTACATCTCGCCGACGAGCTGCTCGCCGAGATCCTGGCGTTTGTACTGGAGCGCAGATCTGGGCGCAATGGCCACGCGGACCGCGACTATCCTATTGAATATGGCGAGAACTCCGATTTAGATCGATTCCGCCTGGTCTGCAAGCGTTTCATGCACATCGCGACCCCGCGCAAGTTCTCACGTGTCAATGTGCGCTTCTCGAAAAAGGGCTTGCGCCGACTTGAGGAGCTCGTGGCCATGCAACGCGCGTGCTATGTGAAGACGCTGACATATCTCGTACGACCCTTCTGGAAAGGCAGCGGTACCAGTCCTCTTTCTCCCACGACTAGGAAAGACCCAAGGGAAAAAAGCAATATCTGGCTAACGATATAATTCAAATACAGGATGGACCTCCATACTGCTTGCGCTGAGGGATGTAGATCCGGCTCTCGCCCAATTTCACCACCAGCGATTGGAGGAGGAGAATTCGATACTCAATGCAAACTACGACCTCATGCTCCTCCGACGCGGAATAGCTGCCTTCTCGGGATTACAGGAGATCAAGCTCTTCAGGACGCAGGATGAGGCCGACGAGAGTCTCCTTGATTTCCAGCGCTACCAATATATCCGTACGGTTCGCAATAATACCGACGCGGAGTCATCTTCAATCCAACTTGACTGGGATTCAGCCTGTTCGCGCGCCGTGAAAAACCTCGGGATCGCGCTCTTGGATTCCCAGTGCAGCTCGATCCGCTTCACTGGCCCCCAAATCAGTCCAGAGGCAACGTTGCAGCTTCTGCAGGCCCCCTCAGCTATCTTGGCCGACATGGCCGGTCGCCTGACAAGTCTCGATATCAATTTTCATTCACATTCAGACATCTCGCCTAAAATGGCCGACCTGTCGAGTGTGTTTCATCGATTTTTCCTAGCCGCCAAGAATCTGATGGCCATCCATATTGGATTTCCACCCAAGAGCCCACTTAACCTCGACCTAGAATCTATATTCCACAACATCAGATGGAAAACATTGCGGATGCTAAGCTTACAGGGATGGCGTCTTGACGCAGAAGAGATAAACGCGCTGCTACGCCGCCACCGCGAACACCTGCGTGACTTCCGCCTATTTGCCATCTACCTCCGACCTGGCAGTCGCTGGACAGATGTACTAACCGTCCTGCGCTACGAAATGGAGCAATTAGACCGATTAGATCTGCGCGATATCGATTACGACGGCGGCTTCGACATCCACGAGAACGCTAGCGGTGTCGAAGTCTCCGATTACGAGGACGACGCGTCCCATCCGGAAGTCGAGCTTTCCGCTGACGGAGTGGACGCCCCTGACCCAGTCGCACCAGCGTCATCTTCTCTTTCCGTCGCCGCGGGGACATCGCCGCCGGAGTTACCGCCATTTTCGGGCTTTGGGACCGACGCGGGGGGGCTCGTGGCTTCCGCCACGCGCGCGTGGAAAGAGGACACTTCTGCGACGCGAGTCGTGGGAGAAGATGCGTATGTTGGCGCTAGATGATCTCGGTGACACAGGCATTCATGTTGATCGAGAGCAGATACGACTATGGGAAACGTGGGTTCTATCTGGGCCGAGGCGGCCTGGGCTATAGGAAGGTGGAAAACGATTCGCAGATTTTGCATACGACAGGTCATCACAAAGTACAGATTACACCCAGCCCTTGGATATCGCTTTTAAGGAGGAAGAGCGGATGGCGTCACGATTGAAAAGGGAAGGGGTGGTCAAGATCAGAATCGGTGTTGGAGGCTTTTTGACTTTTTGCTGTTGAGAGGACGCATTCTTGGTTCTTTGCATATTTACCTTATTTTCCACATATCGCACTTCGTCTACTTGCAATAAGGAGCTATGAACTCATTTTGGGATTTTAGCGATCGGCGTACGCATTCGTTTCATTAACCAAGCCCCTCACTCGCATGTCCAACCATGCTACTTTGCATCGCCAGGGTCCTAAAAAACCCTGGAAGTCGTCCAGGCTCTCCAGTCCACCAGCATCGCAGGCCTCAAACACATACCGCTTCTCCATAGAGGTTCTTGTGTTTGAGCCCATGCCAATACTCGGGACACCATCTGGCAGGGATGCTTTGATGTTTCCCGCAGAAAGGCATTTTCTTTGACAATTTCGATGCTTCCTCTAGAGGCATGGAGTCCGGTCATATGGCCCTGGTAGAGATATTTAGCTGTGAAGTCTCAAGATATTGTTACAGGGCTACATGAAACATCAAACATATACGTGCCTGATCCCATATGGACATTGGCTATATGGAAATAGGCACGGATTTTGGCAGCTGTCCGCCGCTCATGGCCTGTTGTAACAGCAGCATTACTTCCAGCACACTTTGTATGTGGGATTAGGATGGCAGCAGGACTCATGGCTCTGCCGCATGGGTGTGCTCTAGATTGTTTCTGCAATCATCTTTGGATAGAACGGGTCAAACGACTACTGTTAAGCTGGGATGAAATATTATGAAATCTTTGCTTCATGTGAGGAGAGAGAATCCTTCAGCCAAATGTTGGTTCTGGATCTTGTGCTATACAAG
Organism: Penicillium chermesinum; assembly: GCF_028974085.1. Lineage (NCBI taxonomy): Eukaryota > Fungi > Ascomycota > Eurotiomycetes > Eurotiales > Aspergillaceae > Penicillium > Penicillium chermesinum. The sequence goes on from NW_026695315.1 coordinate 958,730, forward strand.
GTGAAGCTATCTTCTTACACTTCGAAGTACTAGTAGCATTCAAACATAATGACCGCTGAAATCCAGCAGTATGGTTTCCCGAAGCTGCGCCAGATAGGATTGGAGAGAATGTGAACGCCTTGAGCGTCATAATATGCCAAGCAGCCAGCCAAGTATTTATTATGGCTAAAAGTCCATTTCTCCGATAGCAAGACCGTTTGCAACAGCCACCATATCCAAGCATGTAGACCAAACATGTGGAGGTGACAAACTATTTGCTGAGGTTCTGCATCCCATCTAGCAATATTGAGGAGCCCGTGCTGTCGAATAGCGGGTTTGTTGGCCCGTTCAACTGGTTCACCGCTGTGGAAGACCTCCATGAATCGTGAAAGCGTCTCGGAAGTCAAAGTGCTGCCTAGACCCTTCAGTCCTCGGCTTGAATATCAATTCAATGAGCTAAACAAACACTCTAGTACTTTAATGAGCTCGAACTCATCCAGTATAGGTACAATTCATTAGGAAAATAGTATTCTCTTCAGTCCTCCAAATCCCATTTCGGTTACACTAGTGATCAGCTGGATACCCTCTCCCACTACTTGTAGATCCTTCAAGCTTCGGCACAATCTTTACACAGATTCTGGATGAGGAACCTCAAGTCCTTGGAACATGAATCTCTGTGAAGCTGCTCCTAATGATAAGGAAACCCATCACGGCTCAACGCCGTACATCTAAGCCTCCCCTGAACTCCCAATCCGCGCCACAGGACACCGCCAGGCCGTCAATTCCTACCTATCCAACACGCACGCCCGACACACCGCAACTCCCAGCCTCATGCAGGCAACAATCCCAATTATCCAGTGAGAAAAAAGCAAAATTCATCCTGAGGCGATCCTTCGAGCATGATGACGCTGCCTAGGACAAGTTACCGCACTGCCTTACCTGCACTACTATCAGCTGTTCAAACTAACTGCCTAGAAAGATTTGCCCCCACCATCCTAATACCCGCGCCACGCGGCAATATATCTCGCAATCACTAATCCACCTTAATCAACCCCCCCCACTAGATCCTTCAAATTGTCAGAATCCTACTCGTAGTATCAGAAGTGTCAAGCCTAGCCTACACCGCAAGGGGGAAAGGAGGGGAGCGCGCGCGATATGCGCCTCTGCCGCCAACGCCACACAAGATTGCGCGAAGCTTGGATCAATCATTCCGCCACGTACTAATCAGAGCCACATACTTAGCTAGCAGCCCTGCGACCGTTGCGGTGCTATCGGAGTTTGGCGCCCGCTAACGGCCGCAAGGGGGTTCTTTACCTTAATGCCCTCGATCATGCGAGTTGTGTGGGGAGGGGGGGGGCCTGGACCGGCTCGACCATAACTATAGGGAACTGCAGGAACTTGGGCGAGGCGATGCAGGGAAAAAATTGCCGGCATGCTCTGGTCGCCTTTTTTTTTTATTTGTCAGTCCGATTGGATGAGTGCGATGCAGTGGCAGTGCAATACTGGGGGGGGAGCGGGGACGCATAATAATAGTTGTGCTGCTTGGCCGGTATATCAGACTAAGCCTGGTCCTAGGGATGATCTGGTGTATATATATTTATGGCGGGTACGGCGGACTCTACATTCGAGGCTGGGGGATCCAGGGCGAGGGTTTGACATGGGGCCGGATGTCTGGCCTTGGCAGTGGCAGTATTAGGGTTAGAGTGAGAAACCAGATTTTCTAACTGGTAGGGGTGAGCTCGAAAAGGGCAATTGGTCGAGTGGGTCTGGCAGAGACCCTTCTTGACCCTCTCTAAGAAAGAAAACTGTATTGTTTGCCCTGCCTACGCAGTAAACTACGAATTATACTAGTTGATCGGGGACCCCCCAGAGCCTGTCAGGTTCAGGGCCTGGCGGCAACTGCCGACTATGCCGCGTTCCCCGACGCCCGGCAGTTACATGCTCTACGTCATCGTGAAACCCTAGCAAGATGATTCTGATCATCCCTCCCCTTTTTTTTCTGTTTTCAATTTGGGCATCTGGATCGCGCGCATGGTCGAAGGAAGAGTTGCACGTGATTGTCAGGTACCAGGGAAGCCAAGGCTTACAGTGTAAGAGAGACGGGAGTGATGCCAAGGAGAATGGGATTGAAACACCTTTGATGCATAGAGACCCCAGGAAGGGATTGAAAGAGTTGTAGAGGTATAGAACAGACACCCAGAAGCCAAAAAGATCCACCACCGATTCACCAAAAATATAGATAGTAATACACACAGCCAGAAGGTCAGGCGCTTTTGTGAAGAGAAGAGCCCGCCGCTGGAATAACCCGATAAACACAAAGTCGCCGCACCATACAGCCATGCCAGTGACCGCTGATCCCATACCGTAAAAGGAAGGTAATATATATGATAGATAAAGAGAAAACACGTAAGGGAAAAAAAAAAAAAAAAAAAAAAAAAATAAAGATATTCAAAAAAAAGTAAAACTTTTTTTTTTCATGAACCCGACACCATGGTATGCGCTATTGCCGCGACCAAGTAGACCCTTGAAACGGAGGCAATGGCCCACCAGCAACTGATGGCCCCGAAGGTGCGATATCTCGACTCAGCGATGATCCAGGCCAACCACTCTGCGGCCGAGCAGGCTCCAAACCCCGCTGGGCTGAAGGCGTAGCGGGCGTCTGCGTGCCCCGCGCTATCTCCGAGCCCGACCAGACCGGGGCAGACGGCGTATCGCTCGGCGAGCCCAGGACGAGCGTCGAAGGTGCAGCTCGCGGCGAAGACGGCCTGGGTGGTAATTGGGACAAGGGGACAGAGCGGCTCAGTTGCTCGCGGAAGAAGTCTCGTTCGGAGCGGTAGTGGTCACGCTGCTGGAGCAGAGCGCGGATCTCGTCTTGCTGCGCCGTTAGGCGGGCTTCCAGCTGCATCTCATTGCGCTTGCGGTTGCGGAACCGGCGCGAGGCATCGCTGTTGGCTTTGCGCTTCTCGGCTTGGCTGGAGGAGCCGGATTTCAGGTCCACGAAGCAGGGGATCATGCCTGGGGCTTCGGGGGAGAGAGGAATTCCCTGGCCCCGGGAGGGGACGGCGGTTATCTCGCTCATACGAGGCCCGGACGCTGCAGGGATGCCGCGATTGAGGGATTCCATTGTCATGTACGGGACTGATGGGCCGGATGGGACCGCGTAGACAGGTGGTGCTGGGGCCATGGAGACATTCGGCGCGGCGGGAGAGCCACGGCCGAAAGTGTATGAAGAATGGGGTGTCGTAGGACTTGGTTCTTGGGAGACAGGCGTTGTTAATGGTCCAAGACCAGTGCTTGCTTGCCTCGACTGCACGCTTGGTGTTGAGTGCAGCGATGCCGACACGGGTGGCTGGGTACCTGGTAATGAAGTGATAGGACGAAGTGTGGAATCCAGAGACATCGGCGAGCTGGCCGGCGTCTGACGTATCCCCAGAGGAGGCTCATGAGGAACAAGCGGTGAGTGTGAAACGCTTGATCGTCCACTTCGCCCTCCAGAACCGACAAATCGTGCCGAAGGTGAGCCTGGGTTCACCATCGAATGACCACGAGCCCTGGGAGACAACGGTTGTTGTACGAGAGGATGCATGGCGCGAGGTGCTGGAGAAGAACCTTTGCGTGGACGAGGAGAAGAGGGTGCCGGCCCGCTATGTTTCTCTCGACTGCTGTCAGCCTGGTCCTCTGGTTGTGCCGGGGGGTTCAAAATAGAATGAACGCCAATCGACCGTGAAGAGGACGACTCCATCGGCGGTTCTACAGGGCCATATGGATGCCACGGCTGCGGACGAGTCCTCAACGGTGGCCTTCGCGACGAATGACGAGCCGTTGCAGATCCCTGCTCACTGTCTATCACGGTGCGGTCTTGGATCGCATCCTCGGACAATCGAGCTACGTGCAACGGCTCCTGCGACATAGACTGATCTCTCTGAACAGGTGGGGTGTTAGGGCATGACCGATTCCCCCCTCTCTCGAAATCTCGGGGGGTTTCACGAACAGAGTGAGAGAGGGAGCCAGCAACCAAGCGAGGGTCTGCTTGATAATGCGACAAGGTCAGAGGGTGAAGCGACCTCGAATAAGGCGCAGTCAATGCGCTCAGCCCGAGAGTAGCCACGATGGAAAATGGTGAATGTGACCAGAGTTGATTGATGCCGATTGTACAAAGTCCAGGAAATTGACTAGGGTTGGTGAGAGTCGAGAGTAAGCGTCAAATAGATATGATAAGAGGGAGAAAAAAGAAAGTAATGGATAAAAAAGTAATCGGATCCAGTAGGAAACATGTGCATGGGCAGCGGTCCGAGGCCCCCTAAAGTTATAAAGTGGGAGGGGAAAAGATCTTGGGCGGTCCAAGCTATAAGAAAAAAAGTCAAAGGGGGAAGAATTAAGTAGAACCGTTGAGATTCAGCGGTGAAGGCCCCCATTGATCCATCATTTTTGATTTGCTCGCAGGTTATGTCTGTCCGACCCAAGTAGCCGGATGTGTTGGGCAGGATCGCCCTGCACCTTGGGTGTCCTTTTTTTATTTTTTTTAATTTGTAATTTTTTATTTTTCTTTTTTTCCCCCCATTTTTCGCATTTTCGATTTTCTGGTTCGATAATTTTTTTTTGGGTTTTTCTCATTTTTCTTTTTATTTTCCAGAAAGTTTCAGTGATGTCCTCCCGGGAGTGGCTCCCCTACGCTCCATTCATAAGCCCTGCTTCCCCCCCCCTTAACCTGAGTTTGGAATTGGGCCTGGGAATAGGCAGGTGGAGACAGGATTCACGGCTAGTGTCCATCTCGTGCTCGGGGAAAGAGGATCGAGGGGGAAAGAAACCTCTACGTGGGATTCAGGATCGGCAATCGTCGAGGGAGCGGGGGGGAGCTGCAAGTGCGCGAGTGCCGTCACCGACAGCATGGTAAAGGGACGGGTGGAGCCTTCTTTTGATCCTTATTTGTCCTCCAGAACTCTTCGCCTTTTCGCCCTCTTTGGTGTTCTGTTGCCTGCTTTTGCCTGGGCGGCTCCCCCGTCCACCCCTTTTTCACATTTGACGTTTGATAGCCTGTCGAAATCCAATGAAGACAGGTCTCTATCAAACGTGGCGTGGAGCCGGCAGTTCGCTCACAGTTGCTCCATCAGCATGACATGACAGCCCACATCCATGGATATGGCTTCCAAGATTACAGATCTGGCGGGACTGACTCGTGCTGTTCTCGAAGCTGTTCCCCGACGCTGGTTGCGTCGGGGTTATGCCATGTGGAGACCTGATATAGGGGAACACCCTCGCAATAATGACGCACTACGGAGGAATAGTCATTTCCACTGATCCACACTAGCTCGAGTCTGGTCTGGGGCTATGGAGGTGGCGACGGGGAAAAAATGACGGTCCCCGAGCCAGGTCCTGTCATTTTCCGGGGGTCTGGCACCGGAATAGTTTGAAGTAAACTCAAGCACATAAACCCACAAGGGCCGAAAAGTGGATACAATTGAGAAAAAAAAGCGAAAAAAAAAAAAAAAAAAAAATAGAATAGAATAAAATAAAATAAAAAGATAAGAATGAAGCCTCAAGGGAGGTTTCTGACAACCAATGACTCATGGGTACATGCTCTCGTCCCAGGAAGGACCATTAGAGTATGAGCAAGCACAGCTGGAGAGGAACATGTTCGTGGTACGGAGGATAACGGCCTCGGCTTTCTTGTGACCGGACTTCAAGAATACGGTATGAGAGCGTCCCTCATTTCCCACCATGTTGATGTTATGATTTCCTGGACTCCGAGCCATGTTGTGCATGCATTCACCGACCATAAAAGGCAATTTCTTGCCAGCCGTTGCGAAGAAAAGATTCATTGGACACTATTGGCAGCAATAAGGTTGGCTTCACCAATCCTCGGGGAGACCCGTCTAGCCCAGAACGGACTGGCAGCTGCCAATAGTCCTTCCTCTAGGCAAAGGGGGACAGTGGACCCGTAGAATTTTCTCAATATACCTGTCCCATGTGCGTGTTGTTTCTTTTTCAGTCCCTCTTATGAATGACGTGCACTAGCTGGAGTAGATAGGTTGGAGAAGAGGGTTGTGGTTGGCGATTATCCTTTCTACTTCTACTCCCCAGTGAAACTTTTGGGTTCCTAAGCAAGACGCGACGTTGGAAGAGGGGAAAAGGGGGCGCAAGATCAGCCATTCGAAAAAGCAAACGAATAATCGAGGACCGAGGGAACCGGACCCCCGTCATTCGAAGGAATTTTCCGCGTCATTTCAATTTAGAAACATCTTCGAGCAAATTCCCTCTCAGATACGTCATTGGGTTAATAATTGACAGGGGTGCCCGACGCTGACATCAATACACGCCAGACGGTTCTCTGATCTGCAGAAGCATGGACGGTCCTGGACCGAGATGCGCCGAGGACACAAACAACATAACTTCGTACTTATCCACTTGCCCGAGGCCATTGTCCTTGTGCGAACCAAGCTCAGGTAAATCGCCAACCCGCGAAAACGGGCTTGGCTGTAGGTGATCTATCACCGGGAAGGGGGATTTGTGGGACCCTGGGAGTCTGGAATTTGTACTCCGGAACTCCGTACAAGCCTCACCTCCCGGGGAAGAGGGAACGCAGTGGAGATGGGTGGGGTGCGGCCAACCTCCTTCGGCGCACGAATAACAACCGCGTGACTCAACGCTTGAAGATCCAGCTTCCTTTTCCTCCGCAAAGTGGAGCCTCTGCCCCTGATCCTTCCACTGAGATAATGGGGGGATCACGATAAGTGGGCTGAGCTGAGATACGCACGCTCACCTACTTTCTCACTTGCAGTAGCTGCTGCGCTAAGCCCCGTAGCTTGGGAAATGAGGGTACTGAGCCGATCCTCACGAGGTCTTTGCTACTAAGCCGCGACGGGGTAAGATCGCCGCGACAGCTTCCTGCCGCAAGAACTAACGTTGTGATTGGGGCCGAGGATCTTGACAGCTTATGCTCGACGGCTCCGCACACGAACCTAGTGCCTAAAAGAACTACTCCCGACCCTTCAGAGATCGGGAATAAAGTCGGTGATTATAAAGGTCGAGCACTCTAGCCCTGGAAGTCTCTCCTGTTTGACCCCTTGAGCTAAAAGCAGGAAAAGGTACGAGTACGAGTATGCCCAGGTGGATTGGAGCCGGCGCAGTTGCTATCACTTGCTATTTGTGATCAGGGCTCGATGTTTCACTTCCTTTTTCCTTTCCCGCTCGGAGGCTTGCATCAGTTTGCCGCCTTCAAGGCAGCGAATCACCACTCCCAGCGCGGAAAAAGCTTTGAGCGGTCTGATACATCCAACGCTCCTCGGGAGCCGGAATTGGTAGCATTGCAAATTGAAGAAGCCTGGATGGAACTTTTTTCATTCGAAGCCAAGAGGCTAGACAATAAGGTAGATATCCCACCAATGCGTATTCCCGGCATGTCGGGACCGAACACCCCATGCGTGTCATGGGCCCCGTGGGTCCAGGGGCTGGCAGGGATTGCGGGTATGGGTAGTGCAGTCCCAAGTTACTGGTACGCGGATGTACAACGGGCGGAAGTTCTTGAACTCGATTTATAGGATCGGATATGTCGGCCTTGACGTTCTTTGGTTTGTTTCTGTTGAGTCCAAGGCACCCTGAACAGGCCCCAAGAACAGAAGAAGTGCTCGTTAGTCGGATGACAGATGACGGATGATAATATGACCGCACCCGATCCCAGACCGGTTGGCAATTAGCCTTGCAGTAATCTTCACTCCACCTGGGTCCTTCCGTGTTCCTATCTGAGATGCGTCTATTTGCTTTTTCGAGCCCACCCCACCCAGACGGTCGGGACTCGCCACGTCTACTTTACGTAGCCTGCCACACCGACGTCTAGGCTCATCACCCAATCCTCCGTGCCTGCATTCCGCCCTGCACGGCAGACCCGCTTCACATGGCGCTGATTGCCTGCCTTGCCCAGGCAATGGCACCAACTCATGCATAAGACAATAGGAAGCATGGGTAAATTTAGAATCGTGGAAACTTGGAACAATCTTGGAATTTGTAAGCAAGGCGGGTCATGGTCTCGATTTTCCAGGGAGATAATTGATATGTGCTATTTCGACACTGACCGCCGGGTGGTTACACATTAATTGCCTGCAGACAAGATGGACGGGCCCTTCGGCCTAAGCAGCCCATACCGCCTCTATCCAGATTATCTATCAACCGGAGCGCCCCTCCTTACCGCGTGCAGTGTCAAGTTTCGAGGCCATGAGATTGACAGCGGTCCGTCATTCTTCCCCCTCCCGCCCGTGTTTCGTGATCGACGTCTCCACCATGATGTGTCCACGACCAGCCTTCGCGGATTTGGACAGCGCTGCAAAGGCTAAAAAGGCTTTAAGAGCTTTACTCATGAGATGGCGTGCGAGATGCGCAGTCGATCATTTTAGCCACATGTGAAGTATAATATCTGCACATCCATGCCCGCAGAAAACTTTATTAATAGCCGTAGCCGCCACCGCTGGAGCAGTCGACCTTCCCCTAATGATCGACTGTACAGTAGGCTTGGGTCCCCTATAAATTATTCACGTCGTTGACAGACTAAGGTCAGGACATGTCGATCCCGCTAATCTCTACAGCAACTTATGCACAAAAAAAACCCCAAGTGTCGATCTCGCGATTTCTTCGCCAATAATACGGGCCCCGTTAGCTGCGCTAGAGATGCATAGGACCCAAAAGCGAGGTACTTTTGTCGCCCAACAACGTGAACCTGAAAAAAGCCAAGGCCCAAGTCCACACCTAGTGGAAAACTACTGCTGAAGCCGAAACTCATTCTTCGCCTGCCCCCGAACACCCACGTTCACACGAAAGACACAGCCCCCATACCGCACTGACTGCGGCAGCACGGCGTCGTCCCTATCATCCTTGGCCGAGGTGATCCAGAGCTCCTCGCCCACGAAGGTGGGACAGGTTGGGTTTCGCGTAGGCAGATCGATCTGGCCGATGAGGGCCCCAGTGGCGGAGATCCGGATAACCCTCCCGCCGCCATAGATAGCGCTCCAGATGCAGCCTTCAACGTCGATGGCAAATCCATCCGGCTCCAGCGGCTCGCCCAGATCAAAGAACACGCGCCGAGTCCCGAGACTGCCCGTCACGGGCTCGTAGTCGAATGCGAAGATCTTGCCTGTCGGCGAGTCTGTAACGTACATCGTGTCATCCGCGGCGTTCCAGCCGATTCCATTGGGGATGGTCACCGGCGCTAGCATCCGGTGTAGACTGAGATCAGAGTCTCAGGCGGAAGAGCACGCCTTCGGCTTCCGGGGACTTGATCTTGGGGTCGTTCATGGCGCCGGCCCAGAAGCGGCCGGCGCTGTCGACAGCGCCGTCATTGAAACGCATTCTGGTGGTCGGTGGGGGCAACGTTAGTCGGTGTGCAATGATTCGTTGGTGTTCAGGGCGTTTCTCCCCCCTCCTTCATCTCCTTTTATTTTTCTCTATCTCTTTGTGTCTTTTTTTTTTCTTCTTTTGCTCCCGTTTTGGCTTTTTGGCTTTTTTTTTTTCACTTTCGTTTTCCACATTTTCCCTGAGAAGACGGAATTCTTCCCCGAATCAAACCATCCCTCATGGGGATCTAGGGGAGGATTAGCGGGTCACCACTTACAAGTCCACTTTTCCGGGCCCGTCTTCTTCGCCCCAAGCTTCGCGGATATAGGATAGGTTTCCGGTGATACGGTCCAGCCGGGCGAATCCTTTTTTGGCAGCAACTACTAGTTGATCTGCATTGGATTCACTTGCATTGCCGATATTGGCGGTGACACTTGAAGCCGACAATAGTGTAGTCGAGGTTAGCGGTGACTTCTTTCTTTTTTCGGGTGCTCAGGTAAACAGCGCAGAAAAGAACCCTTGGGACATTTGGGATAAAGAGGCAAACCCCACAGAGAGCATTTCTAAACCAGGACGTTGTACTAACCCAATAGCCGTGCCGGTGTCAACCACGGATAGAGACTCGGGGCCCCGGGTCAAATCCACACGATACAGCTTATGCTCCCAGATATCCACAAAGCGGAACTCGTTGTTGGCCACGTCGTGATAGGGACCCTCGAGTAGAGTGCCCCCGGACGTCGATATAGGGCTAGCCATTGGCAAATGAAAAATTAGCATATGGGAAAGAAATCCATCGGGATCTGTGATTGGCTCGAATATTGGGAATTTGCCTTTGGCTTGTTGGCATTTTTTGACTTTTGGAACCCCTGGAGGATTTCATTTTCCGGCGATGCTCTTTGCTGGATTGGGACCAAACAATTCATCATTTCTTGACCGACTGAAAGAACAGACCAATCAGAAAAACCAAGCTCCCCTCCCAGGAACCTGATCCCTGTCGTTGCGGAAAGAGAACCCACGGACGAATAGGAAAACCTGATGCTCACCTCGCTAACCGTCCACCTTTGGATTTGAGACATGTCGATCCAGATGAAAGTCGAAACGAGGGTGGACACCGCTATTTGGGACAGAAGGGCAGGAGGAAAAATCGAGGACCACAGATTTCACGGGAAGATCAAGTGGGGGGCCAAGCAGTGCAAGTCAGCTACCCTGATGGGCCTTGTGGGATCAGGGAAATCCTCTCGTGGCAGCGCCGATCGCGGGAACCGTCCGAACTTCCCTTGACCTTTTTTTTTTCCCTGGCCCCGCCCCCACAATCAGGAAAAAAAGGCCGGGTGGAGATCTAGAATCGCCCAAACCCGTCACACAAGGACCTAAAAAGGAACGGGATACGGGCACAGCTTCGGAATGGATCCCGCGCATCTGCAGATTCCCTTGAAATTGGCCCGTTCGAGATACCCGGTACTTTTGTCGAAGGACTTGGAACTAGTCCAGGCAAGGACTCTACCTTTCCCAACCTGTACAAGTGGATTCACATGACCAGGCCTGCATGCAAGAGATTGATGCAGGTATGCGTTGGGAGCGCTAAGCCACCCACCTAATTTCGTGCCTGATTCGTCCAATTATTGGGCACGCTGCGAGTCTTAGACTTTGGCACGAGGGGGGTTTTTACCTCGACAGCGGGAAATGCCGCACTTCTTTCTCTATAGTGAACGACACTGGTTGATAACATTGTAATCTGGGCGGGCACCACCATTATCACATCGCACCAAGAAAGTATGGAGTGTGGAGATGCCCCAGGGGCGATGTCATGCCTCAGAGAAGCCAAAAAAGCAAGTACTTCCCCCCTCCAATCCAATCACACTTCTCCTTGCACACCGAGAAAACGGGAACCCCTAGGGAAATAAAGCGAAACAAGAACAAAAATACGCAAAAGGGAGCTACCGAACCCAAATCCCAAAATCAACGGCACGCAATGCCCCCCTCTCTGCCCCCCTCCGAAATCTTGTTCTTGCATCCACCCAATCACATCCCCCCCGGGCTTTCGCAAGCACATATGTAAAACAGTCCAATGCACCTCGTCACCTCTTTGACTTTATACCTCCAGTAACCCCGACACACTCGCATGCATCTTGAATCCTTGCTTAAAAAAGAAGAAAAGAAGCAGAGAGAGAAGAGGGGGAGGAAAGGGGGGGGTTGGAAATTCCCTATGTACGGAGTACGTTCCTCCACAACTACAGCCACAGTCCCAGACCAGCGTCCCTCCTCCCTCGTCTCCCAATCCCAGTAAACAAATCTACTAGTGTCCGCGGTCCCCATGGGCCCATGTGCACCTGGACGCAACCCCCCCCAGTCACCCTTTCCCAGCCACAAAGCCGCAAAGAGCAGAGGCGCCGGTGTACACATACTTAACCTAGCCTAGCCCTAGCCCGGCCCTGCACCGCCGCAGCCCTGAACCCACCGTATAAGGAAGCCCGGCTGGAACCGGACTGCATGCTTTTTGACTGGCTCTTGGCTCCGCGCGACGCATGCCATCCAATCCGGCCTGCGCCATTCGCACGCCGCGCTGGCACTAGTGCGGGAAAGGTGTATTTGCGTTCGGGGAACAGCAGCCCGCTCTCCCCCCTGGTAGGTTCAGGTTCGCTGCGCATATGCGCCCAGACACGTGGGGACGTAGTTTCCGAGATTGGGCATCAAGGAAGGGGACTGTATGCGCGTGTTTTTCTTTGTCACGGCCTAATCTGAACTTTCTTTTCTGTGAGGCGAGATCGGGTGGTGACGAGCGGTTTCGGCGCTGGGTTATCTTACTGGTGGATTTGGGGGGAAGGGGGCATTGTTTTGGTGGACTTTGGTTGCTTTTTTGGTTTTGTTTTTTTTTTTCGGGGCCTGGGTGAGGCGGAGCTGTCAGTTGTGTAGGCGACTAACGATTGTTGGCCACATGTCTGTTGATTCGAATCGGGTAGGTTGCTGGATTTCTGTTCTTGGGGGTTTGGATGGCTGTGCGATGAGCTGAGAGAGGTGTTTGGTCAGATTAACCTTTTGTTGCCTATCTGCTCCACTGGGATCTGGAGCTATCTGGTTTCTAGATAGGGTTATGGGGTAGGTAAGATCGAGGCTGGATGGGTAGCCTTATCTTTTGTACCGTTGAACATGTTATCAGGAATGAATGACTAAAGGAAGTTGCAGAGATTTGTCAGTTATCAGAGATATGCAGTGGACACAGTTATCAAGGGACGGTAGGCCCAACGGTAGACTAGGCGTGTAGTCAAATTCGGAGAATAAGTTACTCGTTGGGAGAAATGACTGACGTGCATACCATGGAGCCTCATCGCCTCAATAGGCATTGTCATATTTGCTAGTCATCATAAATATGTCATTTAGTTACGAAGATCCAATGATCCTCTAGTCATCTACAGCTTGGTGCCCATGTTCACGTGCACAGCCTTGATCTGAGAGTAGGCCTCCAGACCCGCCTCGCCCAGCTCGCGGCCAATACCACTCTGCTTGACACCGCCAAAAGGAACACGGAAGTCGCTGTCATTGCTGCTGTTAATCCAGACCATACCAGCCTCGATCTCCGAGGCCACCCGGTGCGCACGCTCGATGTCACGAGTGAAGAGAGCCGCTCCCAGCCCGTAGGTGGTATCGTTAGCCCGAGTGACTGCCTCATCCTCAGCAGTAAAGCTTGAGATAACGACGAATGGTCCGAAGACCTCCTCACGATAGATCCGCATGTGATCTTTGACATTGGTGAAGATGGTAGGCGCAATAAAGAAGCCCTTGCCGTCACCCACATTCTTGTGTGGCTCGCCACCGGCAGCCAGAGTCGCGCCCTCAGACTTTCCAGCCTCGATGTATGACAGCACCCGCTCGTATTGAGCTTTGGTGACCTGTGGACCCTGGAAGGTATCATCGGCAAAAGGATCTCCGACCTTACTGGTGGTAGCCACGACCTCCTTGAACAGCTCAACGAACTTGTCGTACACGGAGTCATGCACCAAGATCCGTGATGTGGAGGTACACACCTGGCCCTGGTTGTACATGATTCCGATATGGGCCCACTTGGCCGCTTGCTCGAGGTCTGCATCCTCAAACACTAGCAGCGGCGACTTGCCGCCCGTTTCGAGCGTGATGTTCTTCAGCGAGCCAGCTGCCATCTTCATGATCTCGCGGCCTGTCAGCGTCGACCCGGTGAAGGCAACCTTGTCAACTTCCGGGTGCTGGACGAGTGCGGCGCCCGCGACGCGGCCGTGGCCGTTGATGATGTTGATCACGCCCGGGGGGGAACCCGGCTTCTTTGATCAGTGAGGCGAGGTACAGGATGCTCAGCGGGGTCTGCTCGGCGGCCTTCATGACGATGGTGTTGCCACAGGCGAGAGCGGGACCCAGCTTCCAGGCTGCCATGGCCAAGGGGAAGTTCCAGGGGATAATCTGTCCAACCACACCGATGGGCTGGCGCAGCGTATACGCGAATTTGGCAGGGGTGGTGCTGATGGTCTGGCCAAATGACTTATCGGCCCAGCCGGCGTAGTAGCGGAGGGTGCCGGTGACCTCGCCCAAGTCATCATTCAGTGAAACAGAGTAAGGTTTGCCTGTTGGAGTGTATCAGTGTCGTGTTTTCCAGATTTGTTTTTTCTTTTTCTTTTTCTTTTTTTCTTTTTTCTGTTTTCTCCATGTCTTTTGCCAGCATGTATGAGATACGCTTACCGTTGTCCCAGGTCTCGATGGTGGCGAGAGTCTCCTTGTGCTGCTCAATGAGATCGGCCAGCTTGATCATCAACTGCCCACGGTCGGTAGCAGGGAGCTGCTTCCATGAGGGATCCCTCAGGGCCTTGCGCGCAGCCCGTACAGCGATATCGACGTCCTCCTCGCCAGCGGCGTATACGGAGGCGATCTCGGCCTCGTTTCTATAGAGAGCATCAGTGAACCTGCTTGAAGCAGCAAAGCTGCAATCCGGGCATATCGAACTTACGCCGGGTTCACTGAGGTGATCTTCTCGCCGGACTTGGATGGCACAAACTCATTGTTGATGAACAGCCCGATTGGCTGGGTATAGGAGCGGCCGTTCGGCGCAGTCAATTGCACAGAAAGGTCGGACATGATAGCAGATCTATGAAAAGAACGAGATGGCAAGCGCAGAGTGGAGAGTGATATACAGCGCAAAGGCCGAAGAGTGAAAGTGCAGCCGAACATACGCGCGCGTCGAGGAGGGGAAGGCGACGTCTTAAGAAAAAACCGCCACGAAAGCTCCCCGCCCGCGATAAGGATAACGGGAGGCCCACCCGTCGGATCGAATTACTCTTCGTGGGCAACCGCTGGAGAGCTGGGTCGATTAGGCTCAAGCGGAGCCGTTTTGGTTGGCCCAGAGCTGACGAGCCGGCCTAATCTACTCCCGAGGTTAGCCAGAGACTCCCCGCAATTTATAAGATTCTCTCCGTACGGCCCCCGTAAGGGATCGCGAGAACCAACGTCGGGATCGATAAGCGGATCGCGAACTGCTAAGAAGGAATATTCCTTGAAAGGAGATTTGTACTTTGCGTGACTACTCGATGCGGATTTACGGGAGTCTGAAAAACAACGGCAGATGCGATATATGCCAGAATCAAAAGATCTTTTTGAATATCCTATTGTTTTTGCTGTGCCTGCGGCCCGCCGAAAAACGCCGTGAAAGCTTATGTGATATTAGAAAACTGTACAAATGAGACCCCGCGCCTTGCAATCCGGCATCAATTGTAAAGGAAGATTGGTAAACATTTACTCGGAGCTGCTTTCGTCCTTGGTTGGGGCTGGAAATGGCTCTTCGCCTGCCACCTCGAGAATGTAGCGCCACTGGGCGGGGGTCACGGAGGAGACACTAAGGCGAGACTGCTTGAGGGTTTGGAGGTTCTCAAGTGGCTTCCCAGCTTCAGCATGGTCCTTGAGTTCGGTCAGGGTGACTGGCTTGTTGAACTTTCGACGAAATTCAACATGAACGACGACCCACTTGGGGTTATCCGCGTTCGACTTGGGATCGTAGTAAGGATGCTTAGGATCGAAAGCAGACTCTACAGGGGAATTAGCGAGGGTTTTAGAATAGCTCGGTTTAGGGGAATGCGAACCGTCAGCAGAGTGCTCTTTCACGATTTCCATAGCTCCCACAATGCCAGGAGACTTGCAGTTAGAGTGGTAGAAAAATGCAAGGTCTCCCTTCCTCATCTCGCGCATGAGGTTTCGCGCTATCATAACATTAGTTTCAATGAATAGCGTCAAGATACTTCGTCCACCAAATCCATACCAACTGGGTTGCGTACTCCTGTGTCATTGGTTAGTCAAGACCTTGCTTGATATAGATGAGTTTTGTTCATACCATCCCAAGGCTCGGGTTCTTTTGCAGCAGCCAAGTCATCGATCGAGAACTTGACATCGACGCCTTTCTCCATGCGTGACTCGGGCTCGGCCTTCATCAGCCAGTACGAACGGCCAGTATCCTCCTTGGGCACAGTGAAAGCGGGCACCTCTGTCTGTTCTTCCACGAGGGGATCATCGCCATTGGCAGGCAGGCTCTTGCGGGGACGACCTCGGCCATCTTTCTTCTTAGGGGGTGTGGTTTTAGATGAAGCAGGGGTGTTGCCATTGGAAGGGAGGCTTTTGCGTGGCCGGCCACGGCCATCCTTTTTTCGGAGTAGCAGCAGTTGGTTTGGGCTTGGGTGTCGCGGCGCCTATATAGCAGTATTAGCAATTTGTCTTCTGACTGGCTTCATCTACGACCATCCGCCAAGACTGAGTTCAGTAAGGAGCAACACAGAGACAGAGAAAGAGAAAGACAAGGTCTTGGAAATTGGTCGGAAAGCATCAATAGAAAGGGAAAGGCTCAAAGTCGTACCAGGCTCCTTGCGGGGACGTCCACGTCCTTTCTTCTCGCCAGATGAAGCGGCGGCTTTCTTCGCAGCTTCGGCAGCGTCAGCCTCCGAGACGACCTTGCGAGGGCGCCCACGGGCTCGCTTGGGACCATCGGACTTGGGGGTCACGTCCGCGGGGTCCTTGCGTGGCCGACCGCGCTTGCGCTTATCGCCCGTCTTGGGAGTCGCGAGCTAGAGTCAATGGTTAACATCACGCGTGCTTTGAAGTGCGTCGCGAATCCGGATGGCTTGTGCCGTTGTATCATCAGGAAACAAATGAACATGGTATCGAGTTACCTCAGAAGCTCCTTCCTCCTTGTTCGCCGAAGCGTCGCCGTCCTTCGGCGTTGGGTCACTTGTCTCTGACATCGCTGCTGCGCTGATGGACTTGCGCTTGTGCGTATGAAACTCAGGTGATGTAGGACAAATAGGGGTAAAACGAAATCGAAGTTGGAGAGAAACTTCAGATCAAATTGAAGGCGATAGCAAAGCACGGCGAATGGACTACGTGCAAGGAGTCCTTAATGGAGAAGACTGCCAATGCGTTTGGGGAAAGCTTAGTGTTTGATCTCAACTGGGACGCGACGGTGGGTCTTGTTTCACGTGATCCAGGCCTGATCGACAGGGATCTTCGGGATCTGGAGGCTAATGGGTAGAGAAATATCGTCTTTCAGTCTTTGAAGACCAATTGTGTCATCTGCTAACAGGTGAGAAGAGCGAATTGAGATTCTGGTATGTTCTCTGGTATTCCTCTGGACGCATAGCCCTTCCTGCCAGAGAATCCCTTGTCTGCACGATAATGCCAGTACAGACAGCCTGAGACTCGGACAGGGTCGACATCTGAAGTTCGGGCTGGAATAGAACGCCGGACCTGAATAGCACGCGTACCTCTTGTAAATATACCTGGACAGTCAAATTAATGTTCTGAGGAACGACTTATACGTAGTTTATCCACATGAATGACCCAAAAGTTCAAGGCTGGCCAAATTCGATGCAAGATTCTCCTAATTTATCAAATTAAGGTTATCTGGCTCTGCGTATCAGAACTTGCAGCGCTGAGGCAGGATCCAATAGTGAGGGTGCCTCCGGGTCGATTCCCCTCCTAGAGTACCCTGTGGGTCAAGAGGCGCCAACGACGGTTTCGCACCACCATGACGGTTTATTCAATTGATCTTCCGGGGTGTAGATCTCGGAAGATCATGAGAATTTTCCTTGTATATCTTCTCCGTAAGCCTCCGATCATTGACTTCTAAACTATTACTGCACCACAGTCACCCAGATCTATAACAAGTTCGAAGATCTAGAGTGTGACAGCAGGAATAGCCGACAAGCGATATCGGACAGCCGTACGAAGCGTCTCGATCTTGCCCCACCTGTGGACCCCCTGCTGCGAATGCACCATCGACTTTTCCAAAGGCGAGAATTTGGCCCTATTTCATTGGTTTAGATATACTCCAGTATTTCTATTGCGAACGCTCAACTTGTACTACTCTACACAGCCAATGCCCACTGCCTTGGGAACGAACTCTGAGTACGAGCGCCTGTCGAATTGCGCCATCTAGTCGAGCCGCTATTGGCTCCGTGGTGGAGGATTGTCGGCCGACTTATCTTTTGACATGAGCTGCTCGGCCGATAATTTCGGGTGAGAAAAGCTACCGCTTGAGTGGCCATGCGGAGCGACCATTTGATGATTTAAAAAAGCGATGACGGTCTGGGGGGAGATGCGTGTTGTAGCGGGTATACAGATATAGATGTCCTTCCCCGCGGGAGCGGAGGAGGGGATCCCACGAACTCAAAAGAAAACCCACGCTAAGGCCGCTGGCGTGCTTGGTCATGAATTGTTTCGCGCAGTTTCCGTATTCTGTAGCCAAGTCCCCTATGGCATCAGGTACACTAAACAGCCCACCTTGTTAAACAGCCAATGAGGGCGTTCTGCCCGGGGCGGTATGAAATTGCGTGCTAGGTATGGCCGGATGAGGTAAGGCGATCGTCTGGTCATAGAACGAGGACCATCGCAACCAGGAGGGGCAGCTCTGGGTATTTGAACCTTGGTGTTTCCCCTCAAGTTTTCTCTTCTCTTCACTCCATCGATAATCTTCCGTTATCCCCCATCAATTCACAATGGCTGACCGTGCTGCTCCGTAAGTCCCCTGTCTTCAGGTACATCTGTATCCCATAATGAGCTAACCAAGTATTTGTATAGCCTCCGTTTGGGCTCCATTGCCCCTGACTTCGACTCCGAGACGTCCAACGGTCCTATCAACTTCCACACCTTCCTCGGTGGAAAGTGGACCATCCTTTTCTCCCACCCCGATGACTTCACTCCCATCTGCACCACCGAGCTCGGTGCTTTCGCCAAGCTCGAGCCCGAGTTCACCCAGCGTGGTGTCCAGCTCATTGGTCTGAGTGCCAACAATGTCGACTCCCACCACCGCTGGATCAAGGATATTGATGAGGTCACTGGCTCCAATCTCAAATTCCCAATCATCTCCGACCCTGAGCGCAAGGTCGCCTACCTGTACGACATGGTTGACTACCAGGACACCACCAACGTCGACCAGAAGGGTCTGGCTCTGACCATCCGCTCCGTCTTCATTATCGACCCCGCCAAGAAGATCCGCCTCATCATGACCTACCCTGCTTCCACCGGCCGTAACACCGCCGAGGTCCTGCGCGTCATTGACGCTCTCCAGACCACCGACAAGCACGGTCTGACCACCCCCATCAACTGGCTCCCCGGTGACGACGTTGTCGTTCCTCCCACCGTTTCTACTGCCGACGCCAAGGCCAAGTTTGGTGAGATTCGCGAGGCTAAGCCCTACCTGCGATTCACTAAGGTTCCCCAGTAAAGAGTGGGAATTTATGACGTGACGCGAAAAGATTCCAAGTAAAAAGAAAAGAAGGAACCCAATTAATTAGCAGTTTTGTCAAGATATAGCTTACTTGATACCAATATGACATGACTCGATGGCCAGCTTCCCTTATTTTATACTGTAGGTCAGTTTTTCATGTCGTACGTTGTGTAAGCCTCATGCCATGGAGATTTGCGGTACAATTGCCGATCCGAGGGGTAACGTAAGATCGAATTGTCAGATGTCACCAATATGGACAAGTAGGATTCAGAGCATCAATAGGATAGTAGCAGATACAAAGTATGAACTGGCGCGACACTATATGGCTGTTCCGACCTGCCTGCACAGCACCTTATACTTCGTATGCAGTATAGAGGGGGCCCGCCCACGGTCGCCCCCAAAAAGAACTGCGGGAAAACCGCAGAGACCGCCTTGTCGAGTGACGATCACAACGTCCACCGTCTGACACGTCCTCCACTTGGAAGAACCAGTCCAAGAAACTCGTTCGCCTGATTCCTCAAACCCCAGCAGAACCCCTTCCTCGCGGGGAAATCCCTCCGGCCCCCAACCTTGGAACCCAGGACCCCCCCTATATTACGAACTCCAGCGCCCCACACAATATTTCCAGGACATAATCTCTCGCGGCTTTTGAACGGTTGCACCCTCACTTGGGAAGGGGGCTTCTTATGTACGACACGGCTCAGTCTACCTGAGAATAGCGGCAAATCCCAGATCGGCCTTGGACAACGAGAGCCCATTGTCGACGAGTCTGCCGTTGCAACGAACCCTCACAATGATGTCCCGAAGCCAGTCAAGTCTGGGAGGATACCTGGACGTCCACGAATCCTCCGCACCAGGTGTATCCCCGTCCTTCAATCAGAACCCCGCCTCCGGGCCCATAAACCTCTCTGGATTGGTATGCAATGTGCGGCGAACCACCGGCAAGGAGCCGCATCCCCTTGTGGGGGCAACCACAACCATCTTGGGCGACAAATTATACGTCTTCGGAGGCAGAGTGCTCTCGCGCACCCGTCCCAAGTTGACTTCAGATATATACGAACTTGATCTGATTCAGGAGACATTGGACCAAGGTCGAGGTCAGCGGAGACATCCCGCCGCCGCGCTACTTCCACAGCGTGTGTGCCCTCGGCGATAATAAGTTGGTAGCGTATGGTGGTATGTCGCCAGCACCGGGCACGCCCAAGGAGCCAAACACACCAGGGTCAGAACCACAAGCGGAGGTGGTGGTCATGTCGGACATCCACATATTTGACGTCCCATCGCGTACTTGGACTCGGGTTGCGGCGCATGAGTCCCCACAGGGTCGGTATGCCCATTGTGCCACGGTTATCCCATCCAGCGCTACTTTCACGTCCCCCAGTGCACCTCTATCGGCTATTCACCATAATCCAGAGTCTGCGACGCCTCACCAGGGACGCTTGGTGTGGACATCGACGGGTTTGGCGGGGCGGAGATGGTGGTTGTGGGTGGCCAGGACAGCTCAAACCATTATATTGAGCAGATCAGTGTGTTCAACCTGCGGAGTCTGAAGTGGACTAATACAAGCCCTCTGGGACGGAGCTGCGGTGCATACCGTAGCGTTGTTGCGCCGCTGGTTGGCATGGATGTGTCGGAAATAGGATGTGCTGCGCCTGACGCTGACACGCAGGAACCGATTGAGCCAGCAGAACAACCGGGATGCCCCATGCTGATTTACTCCAACTACAACTTCTTGAACGTCAAGCTGGAATTGCAGGTCCGTCTACCGGATGGGCGTCTTGTTGAACGCCCAATGCAGAGTCAGGCGTCCCCACCTGGACTCCGCTTCCCGAACGGAGGCATCATCAATGGTCATTTCGTTGTGAGCGGGACTTATCTAACCTCGTCAAAACAAGAATATGCACTTTGGGCTCTCGATCTCAAGACATTGACCTGGGGACGCATTGATGCCGGCGGGTCGGTCTTTGGTCACGGAAGCTGGAACCGAGGCATTCTCTGGCCCCGTCGAAACTCCTTCGTTATTCTTGGACACCGTAAACGGAGCCTTGTCGACGATTATAACCATCGCCGAATCAATTTCTCCCATATTTGCCTGGTCGAGCTCGAAGCCTTTGGCCTGTACAACAATCCCACTCGCACTGCCTCGACATCGGGATATAAGTCATACAGCGCCCCATCAGTACCGGCATCATTACAAGCGAAACTTTCCCAGCTTACAACAGGTGGACGGCCGATGTCCGCCACATCTGACGAACTTGGAAAGCTTGCTCTTTCCCTCCATGAGATCTCCGACATGGAACTGCAAGCCATGGGCGGAGAGCGTCTTCCTGTGAACTCTCGCATCCTTGCCCGTCGGTGGGGGCCCTATTTTATCCAGCTGCTCCGCGAGTCATCAGAAAGCGGTGTTGCAGATGGGGCCACTCTGCGTCCAGCGCAAGGATACCCTAGTCGAAACTCGACCGTCACCATCACTCCCTCCATCGGCCAGAACAGCAGTTATTCAAACGCTACAACTCTAGTGAATCCGTCTGCTCCTTCGAAGGCCCTCCTCGACAACTTGGAGGCTCCGTCTGCCCATGGTCTCGCACCAACTTCTCGTCCGCGCGTATTATACCTTCCGCACACCATTCTTACTCTCCAGGTTCTTGTCCAATACCTATATACATCCGCTCTCCCTCCGCCCGGCTCTTCCCTCTGCACTCCACAGATTCTCTGTTCCCTCCTACAACTTGCACGCCCGTACCAGATCGATGGACTGCTTGAAGCGACGGTGGAACGGCTACACCAAGTCCTCGATGGGCGCAATGCAGCGGCCGTGTTCAACGCCGCTGCGATGGCAGCAGGTGGTGGCCGCGGCACTGGATTTACATCCGGCCTAGGAGGGACTCTTGAGGCCCTCAACAGCTCCCACGCAGGAAGCAGCAGCTCCGCGATCGGTCTATCAGAAGGAAGCCAGTCGAACCAGAGCCTGCTGCTGGCCTCGGACTCCTCCGACACCGAAAATGGCGGCATGGCTCCATCAGCTGCTAGCAGCTCAAACGACCTGACAAACCCCTCTTGGGTATCCCATCGCTGCGCATCGACACGAACTTCCCTCATCAGCGAGGTCGTCAACACCGTGACGCCCGTCGCGAGAGAGAAGATTCCATCAGCAACGCCAGTACCGCCACATCCGTTTCTAGCGCCAGCTACAGTCAATCCGACTCGGAATTCATAAGTGATACTGACAGTCGTTCGGCGTCGCGCAGTCACCACCGCCATGACACAGATACCAGACCCCAGCGCGAGATCTGGACGGGCGACCTGAGCAGCGTAATTGGGCTGCAAAAGCGTGGTCTGCGTGGTCTGATGGAGGGCCGCCGGATGCGCGAGCGTTCTGCAAAGCCTCCCAGCGGTGGCAGCGGAACGACTTCTATTCCTGCGTCCTCGGGCTCAGAACCACACTTCATTATGCAGGGAGTTACTGGGTAGAATATTGTGATATGTCTGTTATACGTTATGCTTTATATGCTTGTTTCTTTGGATTGTGGATTTGATCAGGATACCATGCCCTCTTTTTTTTGCTCTTGTTTCTTGCGCTTTCTACCCGTCAGCTGGCTGTGCGGTAGAGGGGTCTTCCTACCACTCCAATCTTGCAAATATCTCGCGATATAAAACTTGATACAACTTTCATAGACTACAGTCCTGCTGTTTGCCAATTTCATGCCGTCTCAGGCTCTTGAGCTAGACCCTTGGTTCAGCGTCACAAGAGATCCGATTTACATTCCAGTACTAGTATGAGTAGCTTACTGACTTGTCAAACAAATCAGATATCAAACCGAAGATTTTGCAATCAGGGATTTAGAAGTAGTACTAGTACATGCAACGAGATAACTCCTGGCGCTTAATTTACAGTCTCCGCCCCCTTCAACCTCAACCCATCGAAGACCCGAACCAACACTATGGTGAAGTCGAGTCCTGCTCTCCTGACGGCCTCTGCACCAACTTCTTCGGACTTTTGTTCCCATAAACTGCCCAACATTAGCGCAAATTCAACCCGCATACCCCTGCCTCAAACTCTCCAAAAAGGGGCATCTCTACCGAATCACTCAAGTCGTAAAAAGAACGAAGATGACTTACCGCGATCAAACAACATATAAGTTGTAACCAAAAGCACAGGCGTCGCAACAATCACCGAGAGCCAGCTACAAGCTCCATCAGCATGAGTCAGGACGACAGCAAGTCTCCGAGCCAAGAGTACGAGCAATGTGAGAGAAAAAGCAGAAAAAAGCACACAATACCACAGTAATACTCAGTTCGCGGAGGGTACGTACCGCCGGGCAGCGCGCTTATACTCCGGTGTCGACCGGATGTTAGGGTGGCCCTTCAGGTTGGAGGGAGAGGGCCGGGGAGGCCGGGGCGGCCGAGTCGGTTGGCCTGTCTGAAATTTCTCTGAAGGATATTGCGGCATCGTTGGCGAGTGGATTGGACGGTTGATACTGGAGAGCTGGAGGGGGGGTTGGGTTGGATTAGTCTTTGCGTAGCGGGCGTTCGGGTGCCTGAGGCACTCATACAAGAAAGATCCAGCGCGAAAAGGTTCATTGAATGTCCACAAGGTCAGCATCATATGCTCTTCGAAGCAATCACGCGAGGATTCCTCATTGGGGCCTTGAGTGTTGCGAATGGGAAAGGATGCAATGGGATTGCGCTATGTTCGGTGGCTCTCGTCAAGCCATGAAGGTTCTAAGGTTCCTAGGTAGTAGACAGTCAGACGACACGCTCGGATAAGACACTATATCTGCTTTTTATCCCCCTTCCCATCCATGATAACCTCGGAACGCAGAATCCAGGCGGTTCAAAACGCTTCGTAAAACTTGGCTTCAAGGTCATTCGTCCAGATTCCATGCTTGCCCTCTTTGCAGACGAAAACTAGTTCCTGCAAACACGGACATGAAGATGGGTCATACCACTACGTTTATATAGAACGTCAGATGTTGCCAACCATGTTAATAGGATTCTTTTGGTGTCTTGAACGCCACGCTATGCTTTTTTATGCGCCATGTACAGCAACACAATGGCGACTTCAAAAAGGACAAAAAGAAGATAACAATGCCTCGTAGGCAGCCGAAATGTGTATATATACATGAAGGCCACCTGCTGGTAACCTCATTAGAATTGACCCCCCAATCCACTCTTCCCAGACCACCACCATCATCCTCCTCTTCCTCATCGCCCAACCGCATCACCATCCCCCTTCTTCCTTCACCCGCGGCGGGCCCTCTTTCCCTTTCCTCCAGCCGACCTGGACCCCCGACGGGCAGGTGTCGCAGACTCTCCCTCATCAGAGATGAGAGTAGCAGCTCTCTTCCTGCCCTTCCCCGCTGAGACCGGGGCCTCTTGGTTCTGAACCGAGGAGGCCTCAGTTTCAACCGGGGCGCTTTCGGCGGCAGCCGGCTTCACCACGAGTCGGATGCGCCTCGTCACAGTCGGCGCCACGCGGTGCGATCGACCGCTGGCCAGGCGGCGACGCTTTGTCGTGGGCCCGGACTCCTGCACATCCACCTCGGGCTCTGCCTTTGACTCCGCCTTAGCGTCGGAGGAGGAGGCGGGATGGGCAGCCGCCTCCTTCATCATCGTCTCCGCATCAAAGGGGATATTGCGATCCCCAAAGAGAGGAGGGAATCCAAGTCGCAGGTCGGCCTGGACCTGCTGCTGGCTCCGTACTCGGAGAGGCGGCTGTGGCAGGGCCGCATCCAAGTAGGTGTGTGGTGGGCGGTACACGGTGTACCCACCCGAGATAACCAGCAGCTTCTCCCCGTACTCGTTGACATGGCCCGTCTCGACGAAATCGGGAGCGGCGATGCGAGGCTCCGATTTCTTTGCCAGGCCTCGGAGGGCCGGGTTTTCCATAGCCGGCATTTCGACTATGGCCGGTTCCTCCGCAGCGGTGGACTTCTCCGCTTGGGCCGCCTCAAGGGCCGTCTGCACCTTTTGGGCGGCCTTCCTGCCCGATTGGCGCCGGGCGGGCTGCTTCTTGGCGATCTGCTTCTTGGCAGATTGCCTCCTGATGACTGACTTCTTGCCAGCCGCGGGCTTCGAAGCAGGCAAGGGCTCTTCAACAGGCGAAGGCTCCTTTGCAAGCGACGGCTCAGTAGCGGGCATAGGCTGCTTGAGGGGCACAGGCTTCTCAGCGAGTACGGGTTGTTCAACGGGCACGGGGTTGTCAGCGATCTTCTCCGCAGGCGCCAGACTTTTGGCGGGAGAAAGCGTTTCAACAGTGGAGGGCTTCTCAATTTCTGAGGGCTTTTCTACCCCCATCGCCTCATCGGAATCACTGTCGTACAAGTTTGGCTGGTTGAGATCAGCCGGCTCGAGTGAGGGTCGGGTGGTAGGCTTTTCGCTCGGATGAGTCCTCTGCCACCAGCAGAATCGAGCATCTTGAATCACCCACTCAGGGTCATAGTCAGGAGTGAAACTAGGGTCAGTGGCAGATTCGACCAGGGCAAGCAGCTTGTTAGAGGCTGCAGTCAGCTGACGTTTTGCCAGCAATGCCTTCTTCTTCTCTGCTTTTGTTGTGGGCTTCTTTTTCACAATTCGAACAGGCGTAGGCTTAACAGGCTTGACAGGCTTAGACACAGTCTCTGGCAATGGTTCAGGTTCTGGCAGTGGTTCAGGCTCGGATGGTGCGGACGTGGCTAGCTCCTCTGTGACGTGAGGAGAGGATGAAGGAGGATGAGTAGAAGTAGCCCTCTTCCTGCGACGGGACTTCTCAGCCGACTCCATCGCTTCCATGGCGCGCTGGGTCGGTTTGCGGGTGCGAGCGGATGAACGCATGGTGTTCGAAGACGCTGTAGGAGAAGGTGGAGCAGTTGATTCGTCAAGGTCACTCGCGTACTGGTCGAGTGTTGGACTCAGACTAGCAGTACTCTCAAGCGACTCGTGGTCGGAGAATGTGTACTGCGGGGTTTTGGGTGTTTGTAATGAGGATTGTCGCCGTGTTGTTCGGCGACTGCTCGAAGTCGTTGGTTGTTTTTCCACTGCAGGTGTGTACACGTTCGATAAACCGGATGGACGAGGTTTGAAAGATCTCCGACGCGACTGTGGCTCGTCTGGCAGGCTAACAGTTTTCCAGTTGATCGTGGACTGTCGTAGACTCGGGGATCGAGTGGTATTAGGAGTTTGAGGAGCGCTGGGGAACGTGGGATCGGAAGGTGTGGAAGGAAGGCTGTGAGGTTGAGCAGAAGAAGATCTGTTTTTTGTGGTGCTCGTGGGAACTCGAGGTGAACGGCGCGAGGGTGTGAGCGTGGTAGGTTTGGAATTTTTGGATGGGGTGTAGTCTTGATGTATGGTTGCAGGCATCGACCTGCGACGGTCTTTGAGGGGCGCCATATTCACTACCGCGTTCACAAAACGTTAGCCCCGCCACGACAGGTGACGATAATTGATTAGCCAGCAACAATACACATGTCTTGGCCAATAGCAGGAGTGATATTGGTTAGTTAATGTAGTGCTTTCGTCAGAAGTTGACATAGGCGACTAATTAACTATCACAATCCCCGCTGGCCAGGGCAAGGAAGTTGGGGCTTAGGGCAGAGGGCTAGAAACAAGACTCACAGGTAGAAGCTGACCCCAGGTAGCCCTCCAAGATTACCCTCACACAATAGATGCTTGGTTGCCCCCTTGGATCAGACTTCCGAAGCTGACCCAGGGCGTCGCCGCTTGGGTTGGGATGAGGTCGGAGAAGAAAAGAAATTAGGGCTAGGGATCGGCGCTTATCGGCCGCGGCCTCCCTCGTTCCGCCTTCATTCTGCAATCTGTCACCCTCTAGTTCCCCAGCTTCTCCCTCCACTTCTTCTTCTGCCCTTGGTTCTTGTTCATTTTCGCATAATGCATTTGTGGCAGGCCACTTCTATCTGTCTGCTAGCTGCTGCAGCAGCTCCTGCTGCCGCTGCTGATTGGGGGTTTGCTGATGCCACCGTGGCAGTCCAGCCTAAGGGCGCTGGTGTTAACGGCGGATTCAAAGAACAGTACGAAAGCACCGGCAAATCATCTATGGCTTACGACCAAATTGAAGCTAATTCTTTCTTTCGGTAATTTTTCCAGGCTCTCCAAATCCACCCCCCTCTCCAAACCCGTCTCGCTCGCCGGTGCGGATACATTGCGCGTCACCTTGACGACTCAAGAAGGTAGCTCCGCAAAGCGACCACACCAAGCTTTCCTTCTCTTGAAGGATACTCAGAGTGGGCTGGATGTCTCGTACCCTTTTACTGTGAAGGAAAATGGCAAATCGCGCGTTGAATTGGTATGGGATCTCAGTGCGCTCAGCGACGCATTAAGCTAATTCGGACATAAGACCCAGAAGGACCTGCCTATCCAATTCCTCTCCCTTGCCGAACCAGTCGATGCACGGGTGGTTCTTGGCTCTTTCGGAAGCTCTACTCCTTATGACAACTCCGTGTTCTCGCTCTCGATTGAACGTAACCCCGATGTGCCTGTCCCCACTGTGGAGGTGGCGCGATATGGCAAGCAACCTCAGATCCACCACATCTTTAAGGGCTCTCCTACCAGCCCTCCGGTGGCTATTACTCTAGCTTTTGTCGGACTTGTCCTTGCTGCTCTTCCTCTTCTTGGTGGCTTTGTAAGATCTTCTCCGACTCATTGTCACAAACACTGCTAACCTGGCTAGTGGCTTCTCCTCGGTGCCAACGTGAAACACCTCCCCGCGGCCCTCCAGTCGGCCCCTCTCCCTCATGCCTTCTTCCTTGGGTCTTTGGTAGCCTTCGAGGGCCTCTTCTTTCTATATTACACATCCTGGAACCTGTTCCAGACTCTCCCTGCCGCAGCTGCCATCGGCGCGGTCGCGTTCGTGAGCGGCAGTCGCGCCCTTGGCGAGGTACAGGGCCGTCGGCTGGCCGGTCTTCGGTGAATAATGAAAACACCGCAGAGACGGGTAAGCTTCCATGTTACCTTTTGCTATCTTTAAAACTCGACCCTTGTGGGGCTGCAATGTATCTTAGCTATGATATCCGTTGTATTCAGAAACGTCCTTGCAAATGAGCAGCTCGTCCTTACCATAGAAGGGTCTTGATTCCTAGGCTGGCCCCCACAGAAGCCTGAATCAAGAAATATGGCCCAATTGAAACATACCCGCCATGTTATTCCCATCATGTCCTAAGCAACAAAGACCACGGGTTGGTCATGCATGTGCTGCAATATAGTTTCATCGGGAACGCGCCAAGCTTTGGTATTTGATATTAAAGATTTCAAAGAGGAAGAGAAAATGAGGCCAATAAAACCTCGCGTACAACTCGATGGCCGCCCCTGGACAATCACGGGACGCCCTCCACCCACTAGTTGCTCATCCCTGGCTTTACAGGTCTAGTTTCCTCTTTTCTTGCTCACCTCCTACTTCGACCGGGTAGGCGACCCTCAGGGTGTGTCTGGTTCATCGTCATCTCTACTGGAAAAAATAAAGGCAGTCCTGTAAGCCCTACACTTTTCACCTCTGAATATGCCAACACGGCCTCCACTCTTTAATTTGGAGATCCGGCAAAATTTCCTCTCAGGAACAGATGTGACTTGAAACTCTATCACCCCTAGTTGTCCGAATTAGGTTGAGATCCGGAAATTCGTGACTTCAAGTTTCCAAAACTTGAAGAGGGTGGGATATGCTGCACCCTGCCTAGCAAGCCTTCGGAATTCCATCATGGTCCTGGTCCTGCCTGGACAAACCTGGAAATCCAACGACTTTGCTCGCAACTCAGTGTTGTTTTCACTCTTAGAACCGAGATAAACCTGAAGATTCCTAGAAGTCATGATTGCGACCTAGATAGCTAAGTATATATTCGGTTTAGCAGTAGCATCTGCCGGACGCATGCTGCCAATTGTGGAATGTTTTGTGGTCGGTACTATAGAGATTGGAATTAAGATTCTATATAATGCCGTCTTCAAAATTAGCCGCTGTGAATAGAATTTTACTATCTGAGATGGATACTATTGAGAGTAAAAGTGTCCAATTCGTTGATTCTATCCAATTGACGTCACCGAGGGCGGAACGCATTGGCCAGGTGAACCTCCGCGATTTTCTCCGAACTCCGCAAGTTTAATCACCAAAGTCTCTCATTCACAGCTCGCTACCGCGACTCTTCACAATGGGCAGTGCAGCTTCAAAGCCAGCGCGCTCG
The DNA here is from genome assembly GCF_028974085.1 of Penicillium chermesinum. NCBI lineage: Eukaryota > Fungi > Ascomycota > Eurotiomycetes > Eurotiales > Aspergillaceae > Penicillium > Penicillium chermesinum. Next base: position 987,920 of record NW_026695315.1, read on the forward strand.
GCTGCTGGAGCAGCGGCGCGTCAGTACCCTAAAAGGCCTGCTCCTCCGCCCAAGGCGCCACCAGCGCCAGCGCCTAAGGAAACCCCAGTGCCTCCCACACCTTCACAATCTCCCAATCCAGAGCCAGCAAGCGCAACCTCGCAGTCACAAAGGGCACCTAATGCGTCATCCCAAGGCCCAGTATACCACTCCAAAGAACCACCCTCTGTTGTGAAATCTCCCGGTATGAGACCCCAGCACAAACCTGAACCCGAGCTGCAACGAGACTTGCAGAGTAACTTTTGGGAGCTATTGTGTCCTGCCCAACGGAACAAGCTACTAACATGCTTCCCTCTCTAGCGATTGACCTTGATGGCCGAGATCCCGACTTCGCCGCTTCCCTCCGTAAAATTGGACCTGTTGATCCCTCCACCAACTACCAACCCCCTCATGTCCACGATCGAGGCTCCGTCCAGACCGTGTTCCCAACGTCCTCAAACCCGGCGCTATTAGCGATCACGGCGCGTGATAAAATTACCAAGGCGGCGCAAGAAGAGACCGCGCAAATGGGACTGGCCAATTTCCCTGGCCGACAATTCCTCGACTCCTTGACGATTCACCAAGCGCTGACGATGCGTGACCAACAGCGTCTACCACACAGTGAAATCGAACGGCTCTTACGACTGAAGAAGGGCACGGTAGCCCGATTTGGGAAAGCTGGCATTGTGTCACCAGCTGCGTAAAGTTGTCTCTTCAATCATCTACAATAGTCTGATTGAGCGGCGACCCTCATTGAGACGCGTGGTCTTGCAGCTGGTGTTGCCAATTTTCATAATCGCTCACAAAACATGTATAGTATGATGTACTTTATCTATGATACTCCCAATCCAGCTCCAATATCCCATACACAAAGATTTGCCTACACGCCCCACGTTTCTGCGCTCTTCTGCTGGTACGGTGGATGCCCCACCGATTCTACTGACAATTTCCATTCTGGGGTAGGGTCTGGTCAAGCACCTCCATATTGTCTCTTCCCCGTGGTCTGACTCATTACCGGCCCAATGTTATGACTGTCATGCGGGAGAAAGATGGGAGAAGCTATCGGCGCCGACCACCAATCACAAACCGCAGAAAGCGAACTGACAATAGGGCGTGGTATAGTATCAACTATGGATAAGATCAAGCTCGAGAAGTGACCACCCAAGCAATCAATCTACAGACTTGCTCACGTTTGACTACCAGACCTACCTCACCAGCCACTCTCACTAACCATCCCATAAATCGCAAACATGTACCTCCGCGCAGTACACGCCGAGACACACATCCCCCTCCTCCAACAATTCATCCGCGACAACCCCCTCGGCATCCTCACCACAGCCATTAAATCTTCCCAAGAATCCTTCATCCAATCCAGCCACATCCCCTTCATCCTCGACATCCCCTCCACCGACCCCGACACCCCCGGCGTTCTGCGCGGTCACATCGCCCGCGCAAATCCCCAAGCCAAAGCCCTCATCGAATCTCTAGCCTCGCACCAAGAATCCGGCCAGGACACCCTCGAACTCCCCGACGAAGTCCTCATCCTCTTCAACGGCCCTCATCACCACTACGTCACGCCCAAGTTCTACACCGCGACCAAGCCCGCAACGGGGAAGGTCGTCCCGACCTGGAATTATTCCGCGGTCCAGGCCTACGGCAAGATAACCGTACATGGCAACCCCAAATCCGCAGAGACGGGCGCGTTCTTGCAGATGCAGCTGGAGGATCTGTCGCGGCACGCGGAGACATCGGTGATGGGGTATGAGAAGCCGTGGACTGTGGGCGAGGCGCCGGGGGCGTATATCGAGGTTATGAAGAAGGGGATTATCGGGGTGGAGATACGGATTGAACGTTTACAGGGAAAGTTTAAAATGAGCCAGGAGCTCGCGGAAGGGGATCGGGAAGGTGTGGTTGAGGGATTTAAAGGGTTGGGGAGTGATGTTGGGGATGGGATTGCGAGGACGGTGCGTGAGAGGGCTGCGATTAAAGATGGAGGAAATGGGCATTGAGTCGCTCCGGGAACCTGGATTTCTTTTTCTTCCACGCTGCGAAGATGCTGGCCACTTGCGGTGGCCGCTGTTCACGAGCAGTGAGCTACTTGCAGCACTGGAAGCTGGCTTCCAGGCGGCCCGGCTTTGCGTCTGACGAGTGGGGGGGTATACGGAACTGCATGGACTCGTTCCAAGGTTTGAGATATGTGATATGCTGCTGCCTGTGTCATTTGGATTGAATGTTTGCGCGGACACGTTGCGTAGTCCACTCGTTACACAGCAAAGGTGGGCCTTGATGGAAAGCCCGGCAATTCGTTCAGGTTAATTTTAGCAGCAAATATGGACAAGATTAGATATTACGTTTTTCTATAGTGTAGCCAATTCTGGAAAGTGATTGAGTATCTCGAATTAGACCAAGAAGTTCAGAAGTTTACGTAGTAGGTGTTCTACTAGGATTAGAATTTACAAGCCCAAGCAAGTGATCGTCACATTAGCTCGGCAAGGTCCTCGCACTAGTGGAACAATGATCTGATGAACTGTGGCAGGTTAGTGGCACTTGAAGATTACTGGGTCGTACAGCTAGCTTTCCGTGAGACCCGTCTAGACGAGTCCTAATACATTCACTGACATCGTACTAGGTACGCAGTACAGAGACATATGAACTGGGACAATGACTCGACTCCGTAATTGACGCCACTGGGAGATTTGAACCACGCTTAGCGATGCGCATTAGAAAAGAATACCGAAGCAGAGTCAAAGGTACGGAGTACAACGGAATTCTTAGATCAATGGATCCGAACGCCATTTTACTGTCTACCGCCTGAGTCATCTGGTGATCCTCTCATCCTCAAGTTTCAGGCTTCCGTGATTACGATCGGCCTAGCCCTAGCCGAGGCTCCACATCGACTTCCACAGCCGCAATGGCGGCTCCGACACGCGACCGAGTATGTCCAAGCGTTGATGTCGCACTCGTGTTGTATTGGTGTGATTTGACCAGCGCACATAAGACTCCAATGTACCCCAAACAGGAATTTACAACACACGGGCAGTAGGGCTTTCATGAGATCGTCTCGGGGTCCACAGGGCTTAGATCGTCTTTCATCCTGTCAAGCACGTCAGAGCAGAAAAAAAATGGTGATGGGCTCCATCGCAAGCCCTTTCACAGAAGGCAACTCCAAGACTCTCAGGGGAAGCGGGCATTTTCGAGTCTTGCTAACGGACCTCGGGAGGAACTGACCCCCGGGCTTACCCACCAGTGGCCTGCAAGGTGATGCAGTGGCTGCAATTAATGGCGTCTGGCTGGTCTGATCAATTCCCCGGCGCTGTAGTCTCCCTTACCGTACAAAGCTTGGTTTCCCCCCTTGTCCCGGACCCGTACAGCCTCTGCCACAAATGAGTGAATATTTTACAGGCATTCGCTCCAGGCACCCTCACAACGTCGGCACGAACGGAAGTCAAGTAGGAGCCTGGGTAAAGGCTCCATTGCGGGTGGAGATTATGATCCGGGTGTTCTCAGCCCATCGAATGGTAAGTGAGAACCACGGACGTGTCTCAGGCTCCGAACAGGTACGAAAAAAATTTTTTTTTCTTTGGTTTGACAGCCAAGCTCAATATTTTGTACGGGGCAGATCTTGAAGACCGGTGCTTTTTAGACTTAACATTGGGTGGAACGTGGCACGCTCTGGTACCAACAATGGAGTAAAAAACAGTCTAAGCCTTCTGTCCCCGCGAAAGCCAAGGGATCCAAGGGGGGGGGCTCCCAGGCTCACAAGAATCGAATCGTTCCAAAGGCTCCACAGGGAGAAAGCGGAGGCAGCCGACAGGAACGTCTTGTGATTGTTGTAATCCGGAAGGGCGGTAATTCTAGGCCAAGGAAAGAAAAGAAGTGCCCGTTTATGCAGGCTTCACTAAGAAGAATACCACTCTGTATTGAAAAACCAGGTATTCAGCGGTCAACGCCAATTCATTCGTGGAGACTTGCAGCCAGTCGCGTGCCCAGCTGCCACTTACAGCCCCCCAATTTTATTTTTACACTTGTGGGCCTGATTTCCCCTGTACCGCATTGTATTCCTTTTTAGTGCAGACCCTGCGCTAGTTTCTGGGCACTTCTCTGCTTGAATCTACTCTAACCTCCAATTTCCATCTTCCACCCCCCCCATTCCAGGCTGATGCCCCTTCCAATCGTTTTATTCTGCTTCCATTCCACCAACTTCCCCCCTTGCGGCCTGTGGTCGTGACCTCCGACTCTTCTTTTCCTTACCCAGCTCTGAACTATGAGCTGATGTCGCCATGTCGCCTTTATCCTATCTTCCGCCACTTCCCCAGTTTCTGTTCTCGACCTTGTTTGTGAGCGGGCTCGCAGCAAAGATCTTGCATATCGGTCTCCATTTCCACTCTTTGCCCTTTCTTTACTTGGCGCTGTACTCGCCGACGCTGTTTCTGCCTGATTTTCTCGTCATCACCTGTGGACGTATCCTGCTACGCTTTCCAACGCCAGAGACTCGACTGCAATGGCTTTCGACATGCATCGGGGGACTTCTGTCGTAAGTCCCATTCCTTTCCCTCTTTCCCTCTTTACTTCTTTCCTTTCCTTTCCTTTTTTTTTATTTTCTATGTTTTTCTTCTTTGATTTTCTTCTTTGGAGTATCCCTCAAAACTTGACCAGCTAACGTATACACAGCCTGATAACATGGGGAGCGGCCTCCATCCAGTTCGGCTTCTTCCTCCAAACCGGTGCGGAAGTCGCCTGGGCTGCTAGCAACAGCTTCTTAAGTGATCCCGCCGCCATGAAGATCCTGCTGAGCGGCATCACAACCGTTTCCGCTGCTTCAACGGTGCTTGGCTTTGCCGCATGGGCGATCTATGGACGACTTTACAACGTGACCGGACTGGCATTACAGGGGGTGCAAGACTCGGTCATGGGTCTTTTCAAGGCGCGATATACCTTGATCGGCCAGCCCAGCAAATCATGGCTTGCAACGTTCGACCTACGGACCATGCGCCGAATCGCGATTTTCGTGTCCCTGTTCACCTCGTTACTGTTCTTGCAGATCACCCGACCCGCAATTCCGTATAATCATATCTCCGGCGCGTTGCCTCTCACGCTCCTCGATGCGTTCACCAAGAAATCCGCCACCGACCAAGGCTGTCGGGAGCCTGCTCCGAATTTCCCGCTCTGGAATCGTGACAAATTCACGCCAGCGCAATGGTCTCGTCCTTCATGGCTTCCCGAGAACCCGCCGTCGGGATTCAGTCGTTGGGTCAAGAGCCCGTTAGAGCGCGCGGAGGAGGATAACGCCGCATACTATCTCTGCAACGACGCCGAGAGTGCCTTTTTCAATCCTTTCGATGACCCATTGAAGATCTCAAACCTTGGCGGCGAGATTTATGAGCCCTTGCAAAAAGCCTTCAAGGATCACGCGGTCTCTATAGACCATGTAGTCCTGCTGACCCTAGAAAGCGGGCGCAAGGAGCTATTCCCGATACACCAGGGTACCCCCATGTTCGATGCATTGGTCGCATCGCACAAGGCCCATGCCCAAAAGGACGCCATTGATAGGCTCCTGAAGATTACTCCGGTCGCACAGATGCTCACGGGTGAAACGGTGCTCGACAGCAATGGCCAGGCCATTAAGCCAGATAATGCGACGAAATGGCACGACAGGACGGCAGACGGTATGGGAGGTCTGAATGTCCGCGGTGCGGTAACGGGGAGCTCGTTGACTTTCAAGAGTATTTTGGGCAGTCACTGTGGTGTTCAGCCTCTGCCGGTGGATTTGCTGGAGGAGACTCAGCTGGAAATCTACCAGCCCTGCTTGCCGCAGCTGCTTGAGTTGTTTAATCGTGTGAAGTCGTCGAGCGAGTTGAGTTCAGAGGAGGTCGATGCTCTTGAGCGCCCCTGGAAGTCTGTTTTCATGCAGTCGATCACCGACGAATATGACCGACAGAATGAAATGAACGAGCAAATGGGGTTCGAGGAGCATGTTGTCAAGAGTAATCTGACTTCGATGACCTCCAAATACCGGGCTTCAAGCAAGGAGATCAACTACTTTGGGTGAGTATAACGGTTTCTTAGTTGGCATTGATATAGAAAATTCCTAACAAGCAATTAGATACGCTGAGACCGAGCTGAGGCCATACCTGCAAGATCTCTTCAACGAAGCCGCGCACAACAATACTCGTGTTTTTCTTTCCCATGTGACCAGCACCACCCACCACCCTTGGAATACCCCGAGAGACTTCGACACCCAGAAATACCTCGGCAGGGAGGGAGGTATCAAGCACGACGCCATGAACAGCTACCTGAACTCCGTCAACTTCGTCGATGGCTGGCTCGGCGAGATCATGTCCATGCTCGACGAGTCCGGCATCGCCAACTCGACTCTAGTGGTCATCGTCGGCGACCACGGCCAAGCCTTCGCCGAAGACAACAAAGACCTGACTGGCACCTATGAGAACGGGCACATCAGTAACTTCCGTGTCCCTCTCGTATTTCGCCACCCACACATGCCGCGCATCGACATCGACGCCAACGCAACCTCTCTTTCCATCATCCCCACCATCCTTGACATGCTCGTCCAATCTGGCTCCCTCAATGACCACGACTCCGATATCGCCTCCCACCTCCTCCCAGAGTACCAAGGACAGTCGCTCATCCGCCCATTCCTCTCTTCCATCAATGACACCAGTATCGAAGGCCGCGAATCGCGAAAACATGAAGGGAACGAAATGCCTGCCACTCGCTACCAGTGGAATTTCGGCATCATTAACGGCGGCGGTTCCATGATCTCCGTCACAACTGCCGGTCTCCCTTACCGCCTGGTTTTGCCTCTCAAGAATGAGTTCGAGTATATCTTCTCCGACCTGGACAAGGACCCGGGCGAGCTACACGTGACCAAAGCCTGGTCGATCGGTGCGCTCAAGAAGGCAGTCAAAGAGGAGTACGGCAGCGACGCAGTCAAGTGGCTCGAGAGCGCAGGCAAGGTTGGCAAGTGGTGGGTTCGCCAGCAAAGACGCATCTGGGGCTACCGCGAAGCCTGATTGCTGAGCTTTCTCTGTTTTGCATTTTCTCGGGTCTCTTCCTTCCTTCCTTCCTTTGATTCGTCTACGCATCATGCATCGCCATCATCTATCTCCTAACTTGCCTTATTTCGATGCCCTCTATGCCACTGGTTCCGGATGGAGTTTTTGGGGTATTCAGGAGGGTTTCTTCATGTGTTATTACTACCGACCTCATGTCATTTTTCCTTTTCTTTCGGCAGAACCCGAGTACCTGGGCTGCTTAATGTACATACCTCATGGAGGAGAAGGGCCGTCTCTATGGTAATGTCTCGAGATTGGCTCCTGCCGTATACAAAAAAGCACTTAACACTTAATCTGGAATTTTTATGTTCGACTATGTGATGATACCTTGCCCTTAGAATAATGAAACCGAGCACGAAAACCAGTGGAAAACCAACCATCCTCTCTTGGATTCATCATGCATGAGCGCAAATGCCCCCCAAACCCCCCCTTCTAGCCAGCACCTGTAAACGATGGGAATCCTCAAAAATAGAACAAATACGAAATTGAATAATCACACAAGGCCTTCTCAATCTCGCAAAATGCACATCCTAGCTGTCTCCTCCAGCCTTATGGCTGACCTGCGGCAATACTGGCTGCTATCTTTTCGTTCAGCTCGGCCATTTTCCTGGTCAAGGCATTTTCCTCCGAGTCCAAATCTTTCAGGACTTTCTCCTTCCTCTTCACAAATCGATACTCTTCAGTCTCCAATGCCCTCAGCTCGTTCTTCATCCGGACCACGGGGTCCACCGGCTTCGGCGCATCTTTCCGTACAGCCCTCTGTACTCCTGGCGCAGGAGTCGCAGGCTCTCTAGTGACATATCTGCTGGTAAGCGGGTAGAACCAGCTCTGTCTAGATTTGATATCCGCAAGGACTTCCAAGAAATAGGAGCCTTTCCCATTGTTTCTGATCCTTTTCCTCGCGTAGAGGGTGAACATGTCCATATTGCCCACGATCAGGCAGACCTGCTGCGCCCGACTGAGCGCCATATTCAGTCGTGCCTCGCTGTTCACGATCCCCAGATCCTCAAAGTCCCCCCCGTCCGGGCGTCGTCAGCATGAGAATTGTCATCGGCGCCTCTCGGCCCTGAGCCGCGTCCACGGGGATGATCTCGCCCGCGAGGTTGGCGTCCAGTTGCAGTTCGAGGCGGCATATTTCTTGTTGGGCTCGGTAGGGACAGAGGACCATCACGTCGTCCGGTGTAATGCTCATCCCCTTGTATTGGTACCGGTAGAGCTGGAGGAGGAAGGTCTTGAGTGCCGTAACCTGGGGTTTGTTTTCCCATGATTGGCCGGAAATTTCGCGCTTGGCGTAGCTTTGGATTTTCAGCCATAGACGTCGGCGTCCCGGGACCGTTCGCTTTAGTCGGGCTACTTCTGACTTGGGGATGTGACAATGCTCGGCACGGGCAACGTAGCTCTCCATGAAGGAGTCGAAGACCTGGCCGACGCGCGCTCGCTCGTTGTTCAAGGGGATTGACTTATGGGCGCCGACGTTCAAGGTGTTGAGGTATACTCGGCGGTTGAAGAATTCCATGATTTGTGGGTGGTTCCGGTAGTCCGTTTGGAGCTGAGCCAGGGGATACTTTGCGTCAACCAGTCGTTTGAGCAAAGACCGTTTGAGGAAGAGGGCATGCTCGTTTTTGCCGTTTATTGAAAGGACTGTAGGCTCCAGCTGGTTGGGATCGCCGATCAGGACTAGTCCACGGAATGATTTCAGTGTCATGGGGATCATCATCTCTGGCTCTGAAGCTTGAGAGGCTTCGTCGCAGATCATTAATGCAGGCTTGAACTTTGAGGTTTTGAGGATCTCTGCTCCTGACTCAATCAGTGTGGCCGCGATCAATCGGGCCTTCCCAATAACCCGTCCAAGGGTGCTTTTATACAGCCTCTTCAATTCACTTAACGGCGGACCGCTCACGCCGAATTTCAAGTCCATATCCAACAGCTCGATCAAGCGTCGGCAGTCGCTGCTACGATCCTTTTCCATGGTGGCATATTTCACCACCAGGTTGTACGCCTCAGCTTGCTGGATTGTGGCATCGACGGGCCGCTCCGCCGTGCCGTGCCCACGAAGTGTTGCAAGCTCCTCGTCAACGGCACGCAGTCTCATGGCAAGGCCACAAAGAGACCCGATGCATGGGTAGCGCTGGAGAAAGTTCATCAGCGCAGCCAACACGTTGCCGACTGCTTTGTTGGTGGCCGCTGTCAGAAGGACCGGGACCTCCAGAGCCATCGCACTGACAATGACTGGGATCGCAGTTAGAGTCTTCCCTGTCCCGGGAGGGCCGACAATGATGCTCAGTCCTCCTCGCAAGCGTTCCACAGAAAGGCGAACGGCTTTCCTTTGGCTTTTGTCGAGCTTGTCCTCGAAAAACTTCTGCACCATCTGGAGACGACTTGACGCCTCCTTTGGTGGAAGAGGAGAGAGATCCTTGATGCTCAATTCGAAACAGAGAGGGCTTTCAGGGTTCATCTCCACTCCATGACTCAGGACAGTTCTCAGCAAGGAGAATCCCACTTTGAAACGTTCCGCAAGGTCTCCTTCGACCAGTGGCTGGGCCGTCTTCTCGAGCGCAACAGTCTGTTTTTCAAGGGGCGACGTGACTCCCTCGAGCGATAAAAACACAAACGGTGAAAAGTCAAGAAGTCTCTTGGGTACCGCACCGCGACACGCAATCGTGAAATCACAGATGGAGTCATCCTCGACGACCGTCCCAACGAAACTGGTCTGCCGGAATGCCTCCAGCGAGTTACCCGGGACCTTGAACGAGAAAAACACCTTCGTCATCTCCGGAACAACGGGTGGAGTAGACATGTTCATGATATTGACATGAACGCGAAACAAATTCGCCGCAAGAAACTCAATGCTGAGACGCAACATGCGGAATGCGAAACTGCAATAATCGCCCAAAAACCCGACGCTGCTCACGCCTCTCCAAATAGAGGGCATCGAGGAGCCGGCACAGCCGGTCTCGCTGGTCGAGGAAAGCCGGAATGGCTGGATACAACATGGTCACGCGGTCACGCTGGTTAGGAAAAACTAACCAGGGAGGAGTAGGCCGGCACCCTTCTCTGTCAGGTTTATGGAGCTCGCGATACCAGAACGAGCCCTCGGTCTGGCGAGCCAGTGGGACCAGCTCTTTCATCAAGCTCCACACCTCTTCTAGTCCCCTTCCTTGCGCGGGGCCAACACTCGTCCAGAGACAGATGGTTTGACCTGGCGCCGCAGAGGTCAGAGCCTCCCATGCGTCGTCTGTATCTTGTGCTTGTCCTCGCTGAGGATCGAGAGGTAGGAAGCCCAACACGATAGGCGGGACGTTCACTCGTATGGTGACCAATGACACCTGTTTCCAGTGGGTAAGGGTGTCCTGGCAGCCGCGCGAGTAGAAGAGGAGAGGACAGGCTCGGCGATGGTGGTGGTAGATGAGGCTAAGTGGGCTGTTCTCGACCTCGAGAGCGAAGTCGAAGGTATGCTGAGCGGTAAAGATCACTTCACCGTTGGCAGAGAAGTCAGGACCAATGTGAAGCCTCGGAAGCTGAGATTCAATGTAACAACGAGCGCGAATAATGTAGAACTGAGTGATTCTACTGTCGTAGAAGGTCATATGGAAGGTTGTGTGATTACTCGCCGCCGATGCTATCGCTGATGGATAGTCGGCACCGTGAGGGTGACAATACCAGTCCCGTAGACTCGGAGTCGTGAGCTGGTATGGGTGAGGCATGGTTTAGAGTGATGCTTAAACAAACAAGAGAGCCCCAGAGATAGAATGCTTCAGGATATTGAAGAGAGAAAGAGGTCTGGAGGGGAGCTTGACGTTTCATGGAAACCGAGGACAAGTAGAAGGGAAAATGAAATGGAAGTAGAATGAAAGTGAAATATCGAAGGGCTTTTTCCAGCTCCTTCAAGTACAAGGTGCCTATGTGGTATTGTTCACATTAGCATATCTAAGGAAGTATTTTAGGTACACCGCATTGTCGTTTACGTCTACACTATCTCAGGCACTCGTAGTTTATCTCGAGTTTATGATCTCATTCTGCGATCCGCTATAGATTCTTCGTCCGCAGCACTCAGGATGATAGTAATAGCACCTCCCACTGCTATAGTAGTCTAGGAGACTGTAAAAGCCGTCAAGGACATGACTTCATCAAGAAAACCTATAGACACGATGAGGAATGCCAGCATAATAGGTAGAATTCGGAGACAGGCAACGGATCTTCGAGAGGGTACTGAGGACGTGTTGTTACTGTTAAATCCACAAGAAAAAGATATTGATGTGCAAGAGAGCATATTTATTCCGTTTTATCAGATTATAGTATTGGAATCGATATTGTGGCCTCAATATGTAAATCGCTCACCGCTGTGAGTGCCCCCGAGGCATGGGTTTCATAAGGAATGCGCCTTCCTGCAAGTTAAATCAAGTTGTCCGCTGACTCATATGCTTAGAGTTGTCTCTGTAAGAATATCGAGGGCAGAATGTCTAAATCAAATTGGGCCACAGCTTCAATATTCCAGGAATTGCCAACTTGCCTCATAAAATGACGCAGGGAAAGCCCATTCAGTCATACACCGGATTGAAAAGCCCGCATGCGTTAGAACCTCAGACTTCGGACTTTATATTAGAAAGTCTTAGTACGCCGTGGCCCATGATCCTGCACAATTAGCATTTCAGGATATCAGTACAGACAAGCTGTGATGAGAGTCGGCGATTAATACACAGTCGGAGTGTCTGCAGAAAAGTGGAAGGCCATTCTGGCCAACAAGACGGTTTATAGAACCTAGCAATCAAATTCGATCTAAATGAGGAGTGCCTCGGCATAGATTAACTTGAAAATATTCTTTAGATGCGTGACCACCAATCAGCCGCCTATGCGCCGCGGAAGTAGGTCGGAGATTGGACTCAGGAAATAGCAAGCGTTGACGACTCGGATGACGGTTAGGAGTCGATTGTCTTCAAACTAGAAAGATCATGCTGAGCGTATAATTGGTATAATGACAAACGAGTATAATGACAAACGGCAATTACCGTCCTGCGTGTATTTAGAATTCTTCTGTTACGCCTGATTAGGGAAAGTGAGAACTTAATGTGGAAGGAAGATATAGGAGGACTCGGAGAACGAAGGCCGCAAGGAGTTGAAATTCCATACTGGTAAATGTCGGATAACTAGAGGCTAATCCAGTTGCTTGAAGAATTGGAATAGCACCCTAGGTTCACGGAAATATTAGTTGACTCTTGGAATATCTGGCCTGAGTTAACTAGCTATTGATCGTTCCAGGAAATCCACAGAGCCCACACAATCTGGCATCATCAGGTTTACATTTGCCACATATCGAGATATAACAAGGAGTGACTCGAGGAATTCTGTTCCCAACCGGCGGCTGCGCCTGTCTCCTAGCTCCTACGCTGGCGCTACCAGTCCTTTGAGCTAGAAACCCTATGGTCCTTTGGATTGTCGTTAGCTATGCTTCTTTCCTTATCAGTCAGTTTTCGTGAATGACTCGCCACCATAATACGATCATGGTGCCGGCTTTGTCGAGACAGTTGAGGAACTTCATCATGACCTGCCATTCGGCAGCCCCGCATACAGACGCAAATGGCGCTAGAGCAGCTCTGATCTGTGTGTCTTGTCAGAATCATAATACAGTAAGTGACATCCCAATCTCCTACAGCTGCTGGGAAATCGTTAAGCGGGGTATTCCCAGTTGTGCTGGGGCGTGCAAAGCGAGAGAGCCGAAAGCGAGGAGAAGGGGATCATTGCCAGAGCATAAAATAACTTGGTGCATCATCTTGGCTACGTGAGAGGCGCTCTCATGAATGAGTTGTTGGAATAAACAAGGTTCTTAGAGAAAGGAATGAACGAGTTGCTGAATAGAGATGAGGATTTGCACCGTCTACTCCACGCGGATAACCACGAGACTACCCGAGGGGAACTTTGAGTAAATGCACTGAGTTCTTTGTACCTGTAATCCTCCTAATGTTGCTCTCTCACCCAATACTATTCGGGTCGACTCTTTTGATGTGTCTTGAAATATCCTGCCACTTTTTCGTTTCCCTTTCCACGAAGAGGTTCTCCCCAACACTCCCAAAGTATTCTTCAAACCAGAATGCAAGTTGAAGACAGTCAAATTCCATTGGAGTCTTTGGTTCTATATTATTTTCTATTTCCAAATCAATCAATAGAAAATATATATTTCATTCCAACTTCCTGTAGTAATTCTCACCGCACATCTGGTGCGCACACCCGCTTGCTGTTGTCAGTGGGAGCCACGTGGCTCGCATCACATAATATGTCTGGCTTGTCCAAGCTAAGGTCTCTAATGTGGCCAGAATGTGAGCAGATCACGGTTACACCACAATGGATCTGCATGTCTAGAATCCCGTCTTCGACTACCGAACCCAGGAGGCCCATCCCAACAATCGCCCTTCACCCCCACACAAGCAAAGCAACGTGGCCACGACAAGATCCAAAGAGGATACGGGGAGAGAATTCGTGCCACCACTGGAATCGAATACTGCAAAGAGCAATTCCGGTGAGTCCTGTGGCCCTCGCAGAACCAACAAGAATCCTGGAACAGCAGGGTTATACACCCTGGCGATTTTGCCGCCAAAAATCCACGTCGCAAAATGTTACTGCATCACTGGCTCCATTGCGAATTTTGGCGGCAAAGTTTACTCCAGCAACACAGAGAATGGCTTATCGAAGTGCTACATACGATTGCGCTTTCGGCCGTTGGGCTCTCGCAGTCTGATTGATGATCCTATTATTTCCGTTTTGGCTACTTTCATCAGTTCTAAAACAATAAAAAAAAACACTGGTTGCAATTGGGAAGCGATAACAATGGAGCCATTGGAATATACTCCTTGCCACCTCCACAAAACAGGCTTTACCAAGGATACAAAAGATTTACGCTCCCGCAATTGCCGGGATGATCAGCGCGCGATCCCCGGATGCTGTTCCAGCCAGCGAACATGGTTTCTTCCAACGGGAACCCAGATATGGAAGCCGTGACTGGACAGAGAGACCAAGGGAGGGGTGGGCGTACTACTCACAATGCACACATGGTCAAATCCTTGCAGCATTTCAAAGATAAGCCATAGCCGGTTTTCCAGGATTTAGACAACCCACCGCCGGGTCCAATGCTTGAACGTCTCGGGCCTAGACCTGTCGTTATCTCGATAGGAACCAAGATATGAGGCTAGCGGTGAGATGCAACTATGCAGGAGCGAAGGACAGGGGCTCGCGGACATTTCTAGAAGACTCCCGATCGACGTTTATTGGGATTGGAGGGCTAACACCTTGCTCACGCGGACAAAAGTGGGCCCGCTATCTTGCTATGCTGTTGAGTGTGTCTCCTGTCGTGGCAGCTTCGGAATCCCCAATTAGGTAAAGTCAGGTTGGCCAGTTTGTAGCGAAGGGAAAAAAAAATTTTAGGGTCACATGGTTCTCGTGGTTTGGCGCCTTGAGCGCGGGTTTGCTAACGCGACGGACTAGACTGATCTATCTCACTCGTGCCTGGGCTCGGCGACAAGAAGCTCAATTGGGTAAGCCTCAAGTTTGTTACCCACAGTGTAGTTAGTTCCTTACCCTTTTTTAAGCCCAGAAGCTGAGATACCTGGACTATTGAGAAGGGTCACTGCGATATGATGGGCACGGTCGGAGACAGTGGCCGCAGTCTGTACAGTCCGTTCTAGAGGCTATTCGGAATCCACCAGTTGCGCGCTCAACGAGGTTGTGAAGGTAGGGACTTTTGTAAAAGTACATCGAAACTTTTTTTTAGTCGTCTCATTTTCGATCAGAAAGACGCGGGATGAGCCATTGAGTTTACCCGACATCCAGGAACCGAAAGCACGGGGATGAGTAGAAACCTTGATTGGATGCCAGCGACCACATGACAGGCAAAATGGAGGATATGAAAAAGTAAGAAAAGAAATTATGCGGGGCTGACCATTCTCAGGAGCTTGAAGGTTGATGTCCGGGGGGGAACCCCGGGGAACCCCAAAGAACTGCAAGGCTCCAGATTCCCCGGGGTCACCTGAATGGGTTTGGTGGCGCCGGCTTTCCCAAACAAGATATCCGATCTACAGCCCATCTTGATCTCCCGGACTTTGCACAGCCAAAGCTCTAGAAAATAGCACCGTTAAGCGAACAGAGCCAAATAGATCTCACAGCGTCTCAAATTGAACGTTCGCATTCTTGTAAAAGCGGGTTTTTGGAATATTTGTAATTTTATTTGAGGAAGGAAAGAAAAAGCAATATAGGAGTAGCCCAGTCGATCTGAGTTCCCAGATGTCGCCACGACTCTGCCGCATTCCCCGGAAGACCGGGACGGCTTGTCGGGGTCTGGGCCGGCGCCAAGGACCAATTCTGTCGATTCTACAATCATGTTTTCGCTCCAAATTCGAGAGTGTTCACGAGACCTCTCGCATGGAAACCCTTCGGTGGGCTCGACGTTTCGTCGGCTTGCGGTGCCGATGCCCCTGCCAGTAACATATAAAGGCTGGTTCACTCCATCGTGAAGTCCATCCAGCAGTCCATCCAACGCTCTACTCTTCTGTGTATATTTTACCAGATCTTCCTGACTCCTTGTACTATCAGCCCTTCACGCCTACCAACTTTTTAATTAATAACACAACACCCTTATACAATAATGTCTGTCTCCATTGAGTCCACTGCAGTTCCTACTGCCCCTACGGCTCCCCAGCAGCCTGTCCTCTTGGGACACCAAGCTCGCATGCCCGAGTTCAGTCTTGCTGGCAAGGTAGTTTTGGTGTCTGGCGCTGGTCGTGGGCTGGGTTTGACTCAAGCCGAGGCCCTGTTGGAAGCTGGCGCGAAAGTCTATGCCTTGGACCGTCTACCTGAGCCGGTATGTTCTATTCCCTAAACCTGTTTGTTCGTTGGCACTCATATTGGACGAACGAACGAATGATCTTTTTCCAGATCCCAAATAGACTAACATAATACACAGGCCCCAGAGTTCTCAGCCATCCAAGAGCGCGCCAAGCAACTGGGAACCGAGTTGCACTACCGCCGCATTGATGTTCGTGACACAGAGCTTCTGAACAGCGTGATTGAGGCGATCGCCGACGCCGAGGGTCGCATGGATGGCCTTGTTGCCGCCGCTGGTATCCAACAGGAGACGCCCGCTCTCGAGTACTCTGCCAAAGACAGCAACACCATGTTCGAAGTCAATGTCACAGGCGTGTTTATGACCGCACAGGCCGTGGCCAAGCAAATGATTCGCTTTGGCAACGGTGGTAGCATTGCTATGATCGCTAGTATGAGTGGAACCATTGCCAATAGGGTACGTACCCAGCCATCCCCCGCAACCCCAACTCTGGGGGTTTCCATCCCTTTTTTTGGATGTTTTCCGGTGTCTTTGCGTCGTGTGGTCTTCTATTTGCCCTTTTCGGAACCCTGCAGGGATCCGAGAAGCACAGCATCTCCGAGCCCTCCGACTCTTGACACTCTTATCATCTATATCACTATACTGGAATTTTATGACATCTGGCTAACATTTCTCTCACAGGGTCTCATCTGCCCCGCCTACAACGCCAGCAAGGCTGCTGTTATCCAGCTCGCCCGCAACCTGGCTGCCGAGTGGGGCCAGTACAACATCCGCGTCAACACAATCTCCCCGGGCTACATCGTGACTGCGATGGTGGAAAAGCTTTTCGAGGACTTCCCAGAGCGCCGCGACCAGTGGCCTAAGGAGAACATGCTCGGCCGCCTCTCCCGACCGGAGGAGTACCGTGGTGCGGCCGTGTTCCTGCTCAGCGACGCCAGTAGCTTCATGACTGGTAGCGACCTGCGCATGGACGGTGGCCACGCCGCATGGTAGATACCTCAGAAGAAGGGCTTGGCAAAGGAAGAGTCGATGACTCATTCAATCTACCTGCGCGTGACCCGTGTACAGGTGTCTCATGGCATGGCGTTTCTATATAATATTTCACTAATAAGGGTGGTTCGACGGATTGCGGGGTTCTGGAGCTGCGCAGCGCGCATTTTTGCTGTTGTCTAATTCGGCCTTGGTCAAAACTTGTTTTGGAGGTTTTAGCGACTTTGTCTGTCTCAATGGACCGTTACGATTTTATTAATTAGATTAATCGATCACTCTACTATTTCGATATGTTCTGGCCCACTTTCTCCACTTTTGACAGCTTGGCTCCACTGGTGAAGTCATGATAACCCCTAAGTGTAGTTAGGTCAAGTGCCGGGCGAGCGATCCTATCGGAGCCGCTTGCTTTTCCTTGCGGGGAAACTCCCATAGGCTCGCTTCTCACCGACTAATTTCTGATGGCGAGAATCTGCGAGCTATTGGCTGTAGAGAACTTTTGTTGGGAAATAAGCTTTCCAGATGACCAGTGGATGATGTGTCTATCCCTTGGCTTCTCTAGGATTGAGTTGCGAGGACACGTGAGGCATCCTGATGCCCGGATTCTTTTGTTTGGTTCCTTGCCACCCACCAACCAGAGCCATGTCATATTAACTTTCAGAACGTCAAATGACTGGTGGGTTGATATGTGCCTGCTTCATTGCGTAATAGACAATCAACACGAGCTGGGTGGGAGCAATGGACTGTAAAAGATCACCAGTCTCTTAGCTCAAAGTTGGAAATGAGCGACAAAGGGTACCTTGTTCGAAGTGAGTTACTTTCATGCATCCCAGATCTCAGGTGTCAAATAACTTGGTATAGGCAATGTGCTATGACTCGGACCTGTGATTCCTTGTCCCGTTCCTTTAGTTGATTTGGAGTACGCGCTCCATGCGCTACCTTGGCTTGAATGCCACTTGCTCCTCTACGAGTACTATGAGTAGAAAGCTATATTCCTATGAGACGCACACGTCCATTTTGGCGCTTGATCTCATGTTCCATTCCCCCATAGCCTTCCTGATGGTAGAGTATCTGAAGCGGGGTGACGCTATAAATAGTAGCACGCTCACGAATTTCAACGGAGGGATCCTGGAATCTGGAACGTCGAACCACGACTTGACGAATGTACTAGTGGCAACCCAAACTGGGCGAGTATCGCGTGCCGCCGTTTTGATAGGCTGGTAGTTCCGGAACTTCCTTTTTGAGCGTTATATAGTGCTCGTGTGCCTTGTTTCGACCGTTCAAAGATGGATTCCTGTTGGCTCGTACCCCTTGCCCAAGTTTGGCATAGCAAGCTCATCTAATTCTGGAAAGGTTGATATGTCAAAACTGGTTCTGCGAATATTAAGGTTTCTTCGGCTCCGAAAGCCGACCTACTGGGCGGAATTCCAGGATCCCCCCATGCGCCCGCGTGACTCTATTACCTTATAATTGCAGAAGCAGGATTGAATGGATTCCATACGATGGAAGATAAAGCTGACATTTCCTTAGAGTTTGATATCCGGTCCATGATTTCCACTGCCGTTTTATGATGTGAATCGCGGGCTGGAGCACCGAGTTGATCATGCTAATCCCTTGCCCGAGTCTCGACAGTACGAATCCAATATCTGGACCAACAAGTTCAGCCAAATGTTTGGGGTTAGAATCAATAGTACCGCGGAATACGTAGGATTTGACTGTGGATGTGGAATATGCTTAATATCAATCCAATAATATCGTACCGGTCAAGATAGTCAACTTCGGAGCAGCCGGCGAGCAAAGACAACCCATCGTAAACGGACTCATCGACTCAAATCATGAAATTTTTTTGTGGAGTACTCCGTAAGCTTCTGGGGTCCAGCGATGCTGGCCAGTGGACTCAACAACATCCGTGAGACAGTGAGAAATACCAAGGTCAACACAATAGCTCGATGAAAGGTCGTGCCGATGTTCCCGCTCAAGGAAAATGTCCTACATGATATTAAGCAGCTCCGCTCTATCCGCCGTACACATGTTGGAGGGTAGGCTCAGCCCTCCGTGCCAAGGCTGACATCAGGGAAGATCCATCCGAACATTGCTTAATGAGCAAGAATAGTGAGGATGGTGATACTGAAATGCTCTTTGATGATTCACGCGACACGAAATTTTGTCGCGGCAAAGAAAGAAGGCAAGACTAACGGGATACATGACAGGAACTGATTCATGTAAAGAGTATAGCTTGACAAAATTGAATTGCAAGTATCGTTCTCCTGCACTTTGCAAGGAGCAAGCTGGCCTCAGAGAGACCTCATCTCCGGTTTCCAAAGTGCAAAACTGATATCGAAGTGACTTTCTGTCATAAATCGGTCCGTGGCGATATTATTTCAGATGTTATTGAATCACAGCTATTGCCCTTTTTGAAGGTCTAAGTAGTAGCCGCATAAGTTCTAGAGGGCGTTGTGACGTGCGAGGTTGGAGAAGTCACTGGGGTAATGGTGCTTGTTGTTGTTGAATAGGAATAGCTCGACGCTGGAACACTGCACGAAGCAAAAAGAAAAGAAAAGCATCCTGGATTAGCAAGTTGCAATTTGTGATCTGCGAGTAACAATATTCTTCACCACTGGTGAGGCAGGAAACATTATAGGTCCAATCCAATGGGTTTAAGAAGCTCTGCCTGTCCCTATACCCCAAGGGAGGCTAAGAGCTGGCGGCGTACACCACCAGCACCCTGGACGTTAATAAATACTACTACTACTACTACTACTACTACTACTACTACTTCTACTACTACTTCTACTACTAGGGAATACCAGATGGAGCTTCTTTGAACAGTTGGATTGCAGATGTCTTGAAGGTCGGGAATAAGAAAACCAGTGACCTTGATGCCGAAATTGGCCCGAACATGGTCGCTGATCCACCAAGGCAAAATGAAATGGATAGATCCAGAACTGAATGGGCGCATAGTATATATAGGAAATACTGTAACGGTGAGCAAGGCAGCTCCGGACGATTCGATCAAATCGCAATTTACTGTCTCACGCTAAAATCGCTGTAGCCGCAGGACTAAGAGACCGACCCACATGGAGGGGGCGGGGCAAACACCTTAGGTACGCCTCACTAGCTGGTCCCTGTTTCGAAATTGACTCGCTATCTCTCTCTTGGGTCTTTTTACTCTTGGATTCCCTTTTCCTCCCGATCAATCTTCTGGGTCTCGTTCTTCTCGAGTTGCCTCTCTGCACGGTCTGCTCGATTCAGGACATTCTCTAGTTGCCATTCCATTTTCAGAAAAACGACGAAGCATCGCGAAATACACTATCTACGACGCGAAATGTCTAACGACAAAATTTCTCAAGCCGACCTATTTCTTTTGGTAGTTCCCTCGCTGTTCGAGAAGAAGTACGAGAGCTAAATGATTACAGGAGCGATGGCAGGAAGACTCGCCGCTAGGCACGGATGCCCAACGCGAACAGTTATTTGATGAATTCGTCAAGCTCGGACTCCGCGGTCGTGTGGTAATCCTCAAGGTCCCCCTAGCCTCTGAAATGCAGGAACTAATTTTTAGAGTAGCCATACGCGACTCAGTTGATGCAGGGTCGTATTCAGTCTAGACAAGACCTTCCAGCGAAGAGTCAACAGCTGTTAGATCGTATCGGTCAATCTGGTGTGGAGCGCGCAGCGTTACACTCAATTGATTACGTCTGTTGGCTCCGTACATGTTACGACCCCTCGTCCGAAGAAAAATGGGCTGAAATAGAGGATCGTATATTGTCTTTGGATCCTTTCAAACCTGGAATTTGCAGTGATAGTGTCCTGTTCAATTATGGCTCAAGTTGGGAGAGAATATTCACTCGCCTGCCCCAACTTGTTGAGATACGAATGAAGCCAGAAGAGGCCGACGAACATGAGCGAGAATCCCAAGATCTTTTACGAGAAGCGCTTGAAGAAGAGGCTTCCGACCCGGACCGTGCGATAGAAAACGGCTATGACCCCGATGAGGATGCAACTCCGTGGCAATTCTTTTACAGCAGTTATCATATGCACCAAGTCGTAGGTCGTCTCCAGATCGTTGATGCAACAACCTTTGCCTCTGAGGGACCTGATGCAGGCAATGTTCTTTTGGCCTTCTATGATGACTGTGGGCGAGTAGTCCGCTACTGCCGCGAAGAATTCGATCATGCCGTGGAATTACAAGGTCTGTCCCATTTCGAGCTCGATGACACGACACACTGGCCAACAGCAAGTATCGGCCCGGCCTATGATCTTGGAGGGCCCATGGGACCGCCTGATCTGGACTCGGAAAGTAATGAGGAGTCTACCGACTAGCGAATTTCAGTTCATTTAGTGACTAGTTATTCTCCAATAGAAAACGAGTATCAGGAGCTGACAGAACCTGGGGCTTTCATATCAAAGTATCCACTTTGCTTTACCGCACTGTGCATGTAGGGGCCATTTAGGCCCTCACAGGCTACTTCTGCATATTCCGATGATCTTAAAAAAGCCGATCGGTGAGGCTCCCTGGATCGGACCATTAACTCCCGAAAGGTATGTCTGCGACTGCGCACATTCCATCCTCGCACGTCAACCACGCCCAGTAAGTTTATTGGTATGTCTTTACTCTCCTATAATAGACAGCTATTTCCTTGTTCCGAAGCTAATCAATAGTGCTCATAAAAATTCCAACCCCTGTAGCCAAGAAAATGGTAGATAGGCCGAGTAGTATTGCGACAGCCCGATGATAACAGCGCAAACGTGCCTTTGCTGTGACAATGCGGAGATTATCAGTCAAAAGAAATGGGCGTCTTGCCAAAAGCTTGCCGATATCAATGGTAAACCTACATGCGATGGATGCTGATTATGATAATCCGGATTTCAGCGCTCCAAGTGCCTTGATCTGTCCAGCAGATAACTGCGCCGCTCCAGGGAGTAGTCATCCCAAAAAGCTACCTGTATATTCATGGATCTTGTCCGAGGTGCGCTGTAAAGAACCTTCAGGCTGGACTGCTTTGTTGAAGCCAATGATATGATTTACGTTCTAACAAGATAAGTAGCATCTAGATAACTGCCAGGTCTTTCCTGGTCATTAAATCGAAAAAAAAAAAAGCTTTAGGAACTCAGAAACCGAGGGCTAGATATAGGCGCGGGGATCACTTACATGGGATCCAGATGACAGAGACAAATATCAGTGGAACGGTGTGACCCAAGTTGCCGAGATCGCTGAGATCTCCAAGGATGCCGAGGTTTTCTCCACATAGCTAGATTTCGTGCCACAAGGAGAATGGCTGCCCGCCGTATATACAGATGAGATGGAAGAAGCTGGAATGAGAACCTTGGTTAGTTCAACTTGAAACTTTGAGACTTAGATCCCTTTACAGGCAGACTGTGACGTACGTTAACCTGTCGGAGCTCAATATCTAGCCGTAGCAATGGTGGTGGTATTTGGTATTTTATGAACGAGCATCAACATTTGAACTACTTGAATCTACATTATAATTAGCATGCCCGCACCATGTTGTATGCCAGCCAGCCTGACAGCCAGTGCGGGGTCAGCCTTCAAGATTATGCCGGTGGTAGTAAAGGCGGTCGATCAGCCAGCGGTCGATCCTGCGGCAATCGACAAGCCACTGCCGATCTTCCGATATATTCTGGAGGCACACGAAAGCCGTAGCAAGCGAAGCTCTACTGATGCCACTTAGTAGACTTCCTTTGGCACTGTTATTAGTACCACTTCCAAGTCTCAAATACTAGCCAGCTCCCAAGTCCTGCTTTGCCCAGAATAATTTTCCGAGGCTCGGGGGGCCATGCTCAGAACACAGCCGGATGCCAAGCACCATGACTTCCCGCTGTAAGCAACTCCATATACTTTCTGTACCTAGGTACGGCTGCCTAAGATCACATCAGCTCCGTAAATAACGCTCCAAATACCCCATCCGGGGCTCGATTACCCCCAAAGGGCCTACGGAGGCCCTCATCTCGACTGGTGCAACGTCTTTTACCGCAATTTACTCCGTACTCCGTACTGGAATCACAAGCTTAAGGTTCTGGAAAGTGGCTGCCTGGTCCGATCGGTTGCAGGGTTCTCGGATGCTGCCGGCTGTGGCTTGACTTCAGCACTGGTTCCAGTGGATTGCCGGAGGCGAATTTTGATGACTTAGATGGGTCCACTGCTCGAGTCCTTGTTTTGCGGCGGGCACAGCCGCATCTCTGCTGATGTGTTGCTGCACCGCAGGTATACACAGCATGTTTTGCAAACGAGTGGGGCTGGAAAAGGGGTGGCGTGCCCGTAGGGCAGACATGGCACTGGAATTACTCTTCCTGTGAGCTGTGCGCCGTACTAAGTGGAGCAAGTGGAATTGGGAGGAATCCTTTGCGACAAGCGGGTTTCGTCGCCGTTACAGAATAACAGAATTTCAAACCTCGAACTCCTCGTATTTCCCACCTAGGGGACCTGGGACCTGGGAATTCGTATTAAACCATGTAAAACAAACGGCCAGCTGATGAAATGCTGGTTCGGGGCATACTGGGCGGTGCCTGGCCCCCGACACCCGAAATACGTTGTGGCACAGTCACTTCCAGGCACGATGCAGCTAGAGACGAGGCGTCGACAATTGGGGCGGTTGCCAAGAGAACACCAAGAAGCCCCATACTGCTCCCCCAACACACAAGTACGAGCAGCCAGTCAGAGCAGTCCTCAAGCCCCGGGGTCCGCGGCCCCCCCTTTGGGGTTCATTTTTGCGATTGACATCACACACGATCCAAGGCCCTTCGAACTCGTCCGAACCCACTTGCTTTGCCTTGATTCGTTTCCCCCAGGAGCACTAATGCTATCCCGCATACGATAGGCATAACTCTTCATCTGCGAGATCCTTGGCATGGAACCCTCGCCAAGCTTCCGGTCGTCCCGAAAATAAATAATATCAGGGTCCCCCCTTTGGCTTCGTATCTCATCGCGACTCGTACTCAACGTCCTCACCATGAAGACGACTGCATTGATCGCGACCGCCCTGGCCCTGCCTGGTATGTCTCCGATTGCACTCTCCTCCCCTCCCCCTACCTCGACACTCCCCCCATTGGAGATCGCGTCTCCACAGAGATCGGGGGGTCCGATTCAAGATCGATTGGCTGACGCATCAAATTGCTCTAGGCGCAATCGCTGCCCCCAGTAACCTGGATGAAGTCGCTGTTGAGGTTATAGCTCGTGCGCTGCCTAATGCTCCCGACGGCTACGCCCCCCAGAATGTAAGCTGCCCGTCTACGCGACCATCCATTCGCAGTGCCTCGACGCTGTCAGACAATGAGGAGAAATGGCTGCCCGTCCGCCGCAACAAGACATTGGATGCGATGAAGGACTTCTTCGGCCATGTGAGTGTGGGCGGCTATGACGTAGCGGGATATTTGGACAAGCACGCCTCAAATGCCTCCAGTCTTCCCAACGTCGCAGTTGCAGTTTCTGGTGGTGGTTACCGTGCCATGTTGAACGGTGCCGGTGCGATCAAGGCCTTTGACAGCCGTATCTCCAACTCGACTACCAAGGGTCACCTGGGTGGTCTGCTGCAGTCTGCCACTTATGTCGCTGGTCTGAGTGGTGGTAGTTGGTTGCTTGGCTCCATTTGGGTCAACAACTTCACCACCATCTCTGACCTGCAGACCACCTCTGACGGTGATCTGTGGCAGCTCAGCAGTTCTATCTTCAGTGGTCCTGATAAGGGCGGTCTACACATCTTTGACACCGTGGATTACTACAAGAACCTCGTTGATGAGGTCGACGACAAGAAGGATGCTGGCTACGAGACTGCTGTTACTGATCTTTGGTGAGTTTGTGCGTAGGCTTCGAAGTAGGTCGTGCCTTATGCTAATTCAATATAATAGGGGCCGTGCCTTGGGTTACCAGTTCTTCAATGGAACCGACGGAGGTGTCGATTACACTTGGTCTTCTATTGCCGATATGTCCGATTTCAAGCAGGGCAACCAACCCCTGCCTCTCGTGGTTGCTGATGGCCGTAACCCCGGCGAAAAAGTGGTCGGTGGTAACGCGACCATCTACGAGTTCAACCCTTGGGAGTTCGGCACCTGGGACCCTACTATCTACGGTTTCGCTCCTTTGGAATACCTGGGTTCGCCATTCGAGGACGGCAAGCTCCCAAGTAACGGATCCTGTGTTCGTGGCTTTGACAACGCCGGTTTCATCATTGGAACTTCGTCCACCCTTTTCAATCAGTTTCTGCTCCAGCTGAACACTACTTCGATCCCCAGTGCTGTCCAGGACCTCGTCCGAAAGTTCCTCACCAAGCTATCCCGTGCTGACGACGATATCGCCCCCTACGACCCTAACCCTTTCTACCGCTACAATGAGGACACTTCGCCCTACGCTGCTCAGACTACATTGGAGCTTGTGGACGGTGGCGAGGATGGTCAAAACATTCCTCTTCAGCCCGTGATCCAGCCCAATCGTCACATTGACGTTGTGTTTGCCATTGACTCATCTGCTGATACCGACATGAACTGGCCTAACGGTACTTCTCTGGTTGCCACTTATGAGCGTAGCCTGAACGCCACCGGAATCGGCAACCACACTGCCTTCCCTGCCGTTCCCGATACGAATACCTTCGTCAACGAGGGCCTGAACACCCGCCCAACCTTCTTCGGCTGCAACAGCTCCAACACCACCAGCATGACCCCGCTCATTGTCTACATCCCCAACTACCCTTATTCCTACCTGTCCAACACCTCGACTTTCATGATGGAATACACTGACGAGCAGCGTGACAGCCTTATCACCAACGGTTATGAGGTTGCAACCATGGGCAACGGTACTCGCGATGGCAACTGGACTGCGTGTGTTGGCTGTGCGATGTTGCAGCGCTCCTTCGAGCGCACTGGCACCAAGCTTCCTGACATTTGTGATACTTGCTTCAGCAAATACTGCTGGGATGGCAAGATCAACTCCACCACCCCTGCCAAATATGAGCCCAAGGCCCTAGACCCTGTGAAGGAGGATGCTGCTGTCAACGCCATTGTTCCTGCTATGCTGGCTACTATGGTGGCCACCGTCGTTGGTTTCTCCTTAGTTTAGTTGGAGAGATAAATTGCATTTTCGCGGGCGCGATTCGTGGTCGGGGATTCTCCATTCTTTTCCATTCTTTCATTCCTACATTTGAATTATTACAGGCCTTGCGTTCTCTCGCGCCACTTTTATGAAAACATGTATATTCGAGTCTTGGTTCTCTTAGATAGCCTTGACCTGCAGTGCGTTACGACCAAATTAGGACTATCTTTTGTGTTATTGGATTCTGATAAGCACTTTCACTAGCCACCGTCACTAGCGAAAAAGAGATGCACCCCATAGGCACCAACGATATGCACTGTAATCAGAGAAATCATGCAGATATACTTCGGCTGATCCTCGCTGCCCCATCGATTGCAGATCCTTGGATAGTCACGTGATTTGTTGCCAGGGCGACCAGGCGCGGGTCCGGCAGTTTGAGGAAAACACGCTCCACCGCGCCCATTTCGTCCTGCATAGTGCATTCTTGACGTTGACCGCCACCCGCAATCTCGACACGCTCAGATCCGCCATGAGCAAGCAAATCCGACATCACTAAATCCATCGCGACGACTGCTTCACGACGGCATAACAATAAATCGCCGCAATGGCACGCGCGGCTGTCCTCCCACCATCTCCAGTTAAACGGGGAGCTCGGACAGCTCCCCGGACAACAACCAAAACGACAGAAGCTAAGACTGCTGCAGCACCAAGGAATGTAGTCAGACCGAACCATTTAGCTTCTTTGAACAGCGCCGACTCCGACGATACAGACGATGAGCTCGGCATGATGATGGAGGATGCAGATAAACAAGCCAAGCCTCGCGGCCGGCCTGCTGGGCGTGCTGTGACTAAACCTGTCGCGCCAAAGGCTGCGACCGCCCGAACCAAGAAAGCTACCGCTGCCGCTGCCGCTGCAGCTGCCGCGGTGGTGGCAGAGACGGCGGACAAGGACAAGGCAGAGCCAGTGAAGAAACGCGTCGGCCGGCCTAGGAAGAATGCCACCCCAGAGCCAACCAAGTCAGCCGCAGGCGCGACGAAGACTCGAGGACGACCCAAGGCTGAGCCTGCTGCGAAAAAGCCAGCCACCACAAGAAAAGCTACACGAGCTACTAATAAATCCACTGAGTCGACGGATGAGGCGGATCCTACGCATATTGTGATCAATACTAATTCGACTACTATGCGTTCGAACCTTCTGCGTGGTCCCGCCAAGAAGAAAACCGTCACTTTTCAAGGCGTATCAAACTCGGACTCAGAGGCTGAAGAGTCCTCTGCGTCAGCTGCAGGACGAAGGAAAGCTCCAGGTAGAGCTGGCCTGGGAGCTACTCCGATGCGTAAAGCGACTAGCGCAACTCGGGGACGAAAACCTGGGGCCAAGAAAGATATGCCGCAGCCACTTTCTCCAAAGAAAACAAAGCAGATGGCGAAGTCTCTTGGCATCTACACAGAGTCTGAGGATGAGGAAGACGAATTGAGTGTAGCCAAGGCTGATCCTAAGAGTCCTGTCGGACTCGTGGTCCACTCGCCTGTAAAGCACACCGAAGGTTCAGGACTGAGTTCGCCTGTCCGCAGAATCAACTTTACGCCCAATAAAGCCTCACGTCAACTTGACGAGAATGGGGAACTGAAAGTCCCTACACCCAAACACGGATCCTCGACGATTGGACTTGGTTCACCGGTCCGCAAAATCAATTTCACACCAAACAGAAGCCAGAACACTGTTGTTGATAATGGTCACCTAGCACTTCCACTTGGCAGCTCTTTCGATTTCAGCAACTCAATGATGATGTCTAGCCCGGCCAGACGCCCGGAGGTGTCGCCGTTCAAGTTCTCTATTATGGACACCCCCAGCCGGAACAGGCTTTTCCGCGAAGAACTTGAAACTGGATATGCGTCAGACCTTTTCCAAGGACCGACTTCGCCGCTTAAAATGTCCCCTAAGAAGGGTAAATTAGGCTCGTCATTCCAAAGCCCGGCAAAGACTGCTACGCCATCCTTTAAACCCAAGGCATCGCTGATCCAAAGTCCTGCGAAACGCATTGCGTCGCCGTTCAAGAGTTCTCTATTCGCCAAATCTCCAGCACCAACGAAGGCCCCATCTCCCACTCAAGCGGACACCGAAAATCTTTCAGGGTCTGTGATTCGCCATCGCCTTTCGTTTCACAATGATGAAGAGGAACCAGCAGATGACCATGAGCTATCAATGGTCGAAGAGGTCGCTCGCGATATCTTTGGGATTGAACTGTCATCTTCGCAGCAATCTGCCCATAAAGACAAATCGGCGCAACCGGAGTCAGGGCCAGAGTCAGGGCTAGAGCCACAGCCAGAGCCGCTCGCTCTGAGCGATGATGATATCGATATGGAGCCGGAACAAGAGGAGTACGACGGTCAGACTGTTGACGAGAAGCTTGATGCTCTTCAGGCCGAGATCCAGCGCGAGCCGGATGATTTTGGAACACTCTGCTTCAATAACATGGAAGCTTTGCAGAAGCCCTTTGAACCGCTGTCTCTGGAGAATCTGGAAGATGAGGAAGTCGACGAACATGTTGAAGAAGAGATAAACGATGTGGAACAAGACGATGCTATCGAGTCTGAACCCGAGGATAAAGATGATTTCTGTTCTCGAAGGTCGAGTCCATTGTCTCCTGCACATGAAGATGCAAATGTTGTTCCCGATTTTTCGCCTACCCTCGATTTGGCTGCGTTTGACGCTCTTGTGGAACCTAGCTCGCCTGCCCCTGTTCATGGAACAATCGAAATTGACGCGCCAGAACAGTATGAGGCCCATGTCGAAGAGAGCGTTGTTCATCAAGCCTTGGGCGCACGAGATGACTACGAGATCGAAGAGCCTGAAACTGAGGATGACCATTCCGATACTGAGGCTACCCCCGTCCATGCAGACTTCAGCTCCAGTATCGAGGCTCGGTCTCAAACCCCTGAAGAGAGTGGCGAGCACGAAGACTCCCCCCTTCCGGGAGATACACGTTCCACCTACAGCTCCAACCCCTCCGGTCCCAGGCACGTCCTCGTCTATCGGACGAGAAGCGAGTGTCAAATCCAACGGGCGCATGTTCGATTTCAACACTGAGGATGCTCGATTTGATTATGAGAATAGTCCTTTCGAATTTACTGAATCCGACATTCCAACACCCGCTCCACCGAGCCTCAAGGGTACTCCGCACACCCGACGTCGCTCCAACTTCAACGTTGATATGGCCTTCACGCCACTCGTAAATCAACTCAGCAGCTGGCAAACCAACACACCAAAGGCTAGAGAAGGCCGACCACGCCGAAGAGGTGTTTTCTCTCTTGTTGGTCCATTGGATCAGCCTGGTGAGACCCACATTCCAGACGAAGGCAAGGTTTCATACCCTGATCTCTCGCGTCCATCTCTTGCGAACACTCCACGTCTCTTCGCAGAGTTGCCCCTTCAACCTCGGAGTAACGAATCGTCCCCGGCACCTGCATTCGATAGTCCTGCAAGTTCCCCCTTGCTTGAGGCAGATGATGATATGATAGATTCGCCTACCAAGAACGAGATTTTTGAGGACAACGAGCCTGTGTCTCCTGGAGAGCAATCTCGCTTCAGTCTTCCTGGCTCTGTAGCTGAAAGCAACGACAAGCCACTCGAAGAGGAAAATAAAGAAAATTCCCCTGCACCCCCCTGTCCTCCCAGCCACACCCGTCAGATCAATGCCGAACAGCCACCGCACCGTTCATACCGTTTCAAAGGTTCCTTTGAAAGGGGAGGGAGAGGTATCTCCTCTGAAGATGCCTCGAAAGCGCGGTCTCTCATTGACAGCTACCTCTCCAACCCGTGTTTCTCCCCGTAGCCGCAAACCGATTTCCTTCCCTCGGAATGACAGTGCACCGGTTCTTTCTCCGCCCAAAACACAGGTCGATAGAAGCCCAAGTCCGAAACGCCGTTGTAGTGTCGCTCGCCGTTCCAGCGTTCGATCCTCGATGATGCCTCCTCCACGAAGCCCCTCTGTTGCCAGCAGTCCTGCAAAGACCTCTCGACGGAAATCCAGCGTGAACAAAGAGAAGCAGGTATTGAACGGTGCTGTGGTTCATGTCAACGTACATACCACGGAAGGAGAGGATGCATCGGGAATCTTTGTTGAGTTGCTACAACAGATGGGTGCTCGCTGTGTCAAGTCCTGGTCTTGGAACCCCCGCTCTAGCGCGTCCCCAGTTGATGGCCAAGACCCTATGCATACCCATGCTAAGATTGGTATCACCCATGTTGTCTACAAGGACGGTGGATTACGGACCTTGGAGAAGGTCAAGCACGCCGGTGGCCTTGTCAAATGTGTTGGTGTAGGCTGGGTTCTTGAGTAAGTTTATCAATCCAGACTGCTGTACTGCAAATTACTAATAAACGTTCAGCTGCGAGCGAGAAAGCAAATGGCTTGACGAAACCCCCTATACCGTTGACAGTACTATCATTCCCCGCGGAGGGGCCAACCGCCGTAAGAGCATGGAGCCTCGTGCCCTGAGCAACGTCAACGGCACTCTTGTCCACGTCGCCGAGCCTTCAACCCCCTCAGCCAGCGGCCGTCGCTGCGGCGCTGACTGGGGTGCAATGGAGAGCTTCCGAAAAATCACACCCCCAACCCCCCGCGCCGGTGAAGCCCCCTCTACACCTACAGAGCGATCTACGGACCGCTACCACGTCCCTGCGACCCCGGGCTACAACTTTGACAACCTTGACGCCATGGGCATGTCCCCGGCAACCCCATACTTCCTCTCCAACCGCAGCAAGCTCGTCCAACAATCCTGCCCTCCTAAGCAAAGCAACCGGGGTCTGTTCCCGAGCTCGAACACCAGTAAGAAGTTGAGTTTTGAAGACGAGGACGAAGATGTTGGCCGCCGCAAGCAGCGTGCTATGATGGAAGCTGCGAGACGGAAGAGTCTTTTCCATAAACCCGCTGTTGCTAGTCCGCTTGCCCGGTAATTTGTGTTTTGACTTTCTGCATGAATGCGTCAATGCCTTTCGTGTTCATTGTACATATGGGGGGATACTTTGGGAGTTTTGTGAATGAGGTTTTTACCCTGGACCCCGGCGAGGGACGGACTTGGAATTGGGGATTACTTTGAAAACCAAGGGTTCCTGAGACTATTTTGTCGAATGCAATCATTTGAAATTTGTCCACTGTCTGCCTGACCGTCGTATTATAAGTGACTTTGTTAAACGCTCAATGAATCAAGCTATCGTGAATATCTACTTCAAGTTCATCTCTTCTCAGCGCTGCCATGGGCTCTGGTAATGAGCGTGCCCATGAAAGGAAACCTGGAAAGGGGGGGTGGGAGGTATTTTGCACCCAACGGACTCCACCTAATAACAGTCCTTCTCTATGCGTAAGGGATTCAAGGATGAAGGCAATTCCCTTGCAATCTGAAAGAAATCGACGTGCTGTTCTCGTCAGGATATAATTGCGCATCTCGCTGTAAGATTGTCAGAATTGGAGACAATTGCCGGTCATATGCATCTGTTGAGACAAGCCTAGAGGGTACCGGATACCATGTCTTACTTTACTGGAAATGCGCGCGCTTATGAAGTGAAACAAGCCTTTTGAGGCTCCGGGAAAGTGGACCCATGCACGGGCCATTTAGACTCGAGATCAAAGGATCACATCCCGACAGACGCGATGGGAGGCATCAATCCTAAGGAGTGGTTGCAATAAGGTCCGTATGGGGACTTCTGAAGGTCAAGATGCCTTATACTAGTAGCTTGATTTGTGGGCTGGAATAACGAATCTCCCGCAACAAGCAAACGTAGTGGCGAGACTGAGGAGCGCTGACAATAAATATACACAGGTCTCACAGGAGTTTATGGGAACTGGAGAAATAGCTTTTTGGTTATACAGCAAGATACAGCAGGCGGGAAGAGAAGCTTGATACTCCGTGTCATCCCGGTACAGATGGAATATCAGTCTTACTAGGTTTCTAACTTCCCACCAAGGTATGAGGAGGAAAAATTGGAGGCCAGAATAAAAAGTAAGCCGCTCATTGCCACAAAACCACATTCGAATGGTGTTGTGGCCCATCTTCCGTCATGATTTGGAGGTTATGGAGTTTGGAGAAAAAGTCTAGGGACCAACAGGGGCCTTTCAAAGTGATTCTTTGTAATTCACAAGTCTATGAATAAATGACGACCAAATCTCATCAACTTTTTGCGATATCTTATCTGATCAAGATATCGCGTAGAAACCCCTCTACTGACCTTCCTCCTCGCGGTAGAAACCAGCCACCAGGAACGCCAGTTCAAGCGCCTGTTTCTCGTTTAATCGAGGGTCACAGAAAGTCGTGTACCTCTCACCGAGCCCATCCTCGGTCAATCCAGCCGCACCGCCGACGCACTCCGTCACAGCCTCGCCCGTCAACTCGAGATGCATGCCGCCCAAGAACGACCCAGCAGCGCGATGGATCTCCAGCGCCTGCTTTAGCTCTGCCAGGATATCCGTGAAATGTCTCGTTTTAACGCCTGATGGGGTCGCCTGTGTGTTGCCGTGCATGGGGTCACACTGCCAGACAGGGACATGGCCTGAAGCCTTCACGGCCGCGATATGACCGGGCAGGAACTGCGCGATCTTGCTCGCGCCGTAGCGGGAGATCAGGGTGACCTTGCCGATTTCCTTGCGAGGATTGACCACGTCCAGGAGGGCGACGAGCTCGTCGGCGGCCATGGAGGGCCCGATCTTGATGCCGATGGGGTTGGCGATGCCGCGGAAGAACTCGATGTGTGCGCCGTTGAGCTGGCGTGTGCGGTCACCGATCCAGAGGAAATGAGCCGACGTCGCATAGAAGCTGGACGTGGGCTCTGCGCTGCCGATGTTCCGTGCGGAACGCTCGATGGGGTCGCGGAGATTTCGTGTAAGTGTTTGTTCGTATTCAAGCGACAAGCCTTCATGGCTGGTGTAGATGTCGGCAGTCTCGACGCCACGGTCTTTGTCGATTCCAACTGTGCGCATGAAACGGAGGGCATCCTTGACTGCGCTTACGATCTTGCTGTACTGCTCTTTGATAGCCGGTGTGATGACGTGGCCGAGGCCCCAGTCGAGTGGGGAATGCAGATCGGCGAGTCCGGAAGAGAGCGATGCACGCAGGTAGTTGAGAGTTGCAGCGGAGTGGAAGTAGGCCGACACGAGGCGTGATGGGTCGGGCTTACGGATTTCAGGATCGGCATCGAAGCCGTTGATGTTATCCCCTCGGAAAGAGGGCATTTCGACTCCGTTGACGGTCTCAGTTGGACTAGAACGGGGTCTTTTTTTTTTTTCAGAGATTAGCTGGTTGTTGCGATTCAAATTGTGTGATTGAGGAAGTGGTTGTTTACTTTGCGAATTGACCAGCGATTCGTGCGATACGGATAACGGGTTTATTGGCGCCTAGGATACCTCGTTAGACCGCGAGTTCATTAGCTGTGGTAAGGTATGACTATACCCCAAATTAGGACCAAGCTCATCTGAAGCAGTAGCTTCACTTTGGCTTCGATCATCTCTTGGTTACAGTAGTCGAATAGCTCGGCGCAATCCCCTAGGATTGTTCAGATGAGACAAGTTTAGGCTTTTAGGGCTCGGACAATTGGACGACATACCGCCTTGCAAGACAAAGGCATTGCCCAGAGCGACTTCTCTCAAGCTAGCCTTGAGATTCGCGATCTGAAGAGCGGTTTAGCGTAACCCAATGCAAGGTCCCACTGAACGTAGTGCGCCGCACCTCTTGAGTAGTGACGAGCGGGGGGGAGCTTCTGGAGTCTCGTGAGAGCATCCTTCACTCCCTGTGCGTCCTCGTACACGACATCCTGCTTGATAGGCTTCGTGGTCCAAGCTGTGATAGGTCAAGTTCGGTCAGATCGTTGGCATGAGGAATCGAAGAGATGCCGCGAGATATGCAGCACATACAACTGGGGGTCCAGTCCGCCATGGCGTCAGTTCACGAATTACCCCGCCTGGTGGGACTGTGGAATAAAAATGGAATTGAGCCTCGAAAGGCGATGAGTCGGCTGAAGAGTCGTGAGTGCTCAAATCGGAGCAGTGCTGGATCAGCGAAAGACGGATGAAATGCAGCTCATGAGCAGAAAAGACCACACTGGAAATTGAGCACAAAGCTTCGCAGACGCGCTTATTCACGGCTCCGAGTGAGTCATCTTGGTGCCTGAAGCGGATGGCATGCACTGTGGCAGCATTAGACATCTGGAAGGCTAACTAATTCGTATTGGGACGTTAGCAGATCCACGCCTCGGCCCCGCCCGCCCCGCTCTGCGTCTCGCCCTTTATCAATAACATATACTCCTCATTGTACCTTGCAACACATTAAAAGCCGACTTCATTATGTCAGACCCAATCCCCTCCGCCACGGGAGGCCCTGATGTGGTCGAAAAGAAGCCTCCAGTCAACGCGGAAGACCGCAAAGCAGCTGCCGCTCTGTCTTCCCTCAACGAGAACGAAATAGCCGACTCAAGTTCACCGAAGGGCACCGGGGCTGCAGACCAGGAGGCTTTGGGAAAGGCAATGAGCCGTCTGGAGATGACTTCTGGGCAAGGGGTTAAAAAGGAGAGCAAGCAAAGCAAGAAGAAGGCCGAGGTCAAGAAAACAGTCAAAATCGATGCCGCCGATGTAACATTGCTGGTGAGTTCAGTTCCTTAGTCTGATGTCTGATTCCATAATAACAGTCTTCCCCGTCAGATTGACCAGCTTGATCTGAACAAGGTGAAAGCCACGGAGCTTCTGAGGGCGAATGATGGAGATGTGGTGGGTGCTCTGCGGGCTTTCATTACTCCGGTGTTCTGAAGATATCGATTGGTGATTCGATGACCGTGTTCCTGCTGGACAGTGCCCAATCCATCAGATGAAAATCGCTCGGGAGAGCCGCTTCTATTGACGGGGTCCATTGATCTAGCGATGTATCAAAATAAGGCGAATCATATTTTAGATGAGCAAATCCTAAATGGCTATGCAATGTCAACTCCACGCGAGACAAGACTGTCTATCTGTCAAGTTCCTCCTCAAGTTCCTCTACATCAAACTTTTGAGGCTCAACCCCCTTGCCCTCTCGAATGGTCCACAGAACAACATACCCCAGGAGAGCCTCTGCAGCCAAGGCCCACCAGACCGCACCCACAATATTATGAGACAAGCCCAGTCCAAGACCCCAACCACCAAGCAGCGGCCCCAAAGTACGGGCCGCACTCGAGACTCTCTGCGCAACTCCATGGACAGTTCCTAGAATCGAACTATCTGTCACAGAATTATTCACAAGGATAATAGCAGCCGGTAACGCAAAGGTCCGCGACAAAACCTGCAGCCCTACAACCAGACTAAAGGAGGGCCAGACAATTGCCGCAGCTCGCGGTAGAACAACCAGGAACGGCATCAGTATATAAGCCAAGGGGGAGAAAGGAAGAAAGAAGCGGAAGGAAGTAAGCGTCCCTAGCTTCCCCTGTACACGCGGATATACGAATATCTGCAGCGGAAGACCAATGAACCCAATGATAGCCGTCGCGAGACCGACCCGCGCAGATGGTAACCCAAGGCCACCACCAAAGTGGAAGAAATCGGTCCTCGAGCCCTCGGGTGCGCGAGGAGTCGGCAGGAACACAAAGGTCAGCGCATTGAAGGCACTTGTGTGTGCTGCAAGCAGAAAGTGGGCGAAGAGGGTTAAGAGGACGTTGCGGGTGAAAATCTGGCTGAAGGGCGGGCGTTGACGAGGTCGAGGAAGGGGCCTGGGAGAGCCAGTGGGGCTTGCTGGTGCGGAATTGATCTCCACCCTCTCGTCAACGAACAGGCCTTCTTCACCGGCCACGGTGAGGGAGTGGTAGTGCTGTGGCCGTCGGGTAAAGGAGCGGGCGATTCGTTTGCCGACATCGCGGCCCCAGTCCTGGCGGTAGCGGGCGATTTCATGGGTCTGGATGCGTGATTAGTAGAGTATGAACAGCTCGATTGGAAGAGCGGCTTACCTCTTCAAGGCCAAAGAGGATCGTGCAAAAGGACATAAGAATGAACACAGCACTTAAGAGATTGGGGAAGAAGGAAGGGCCAGTGTTTCATCCACCAGACGCCATTCTCGCCACCAATCCAGGATCCAGGGCCAAATATACCTGGGAAGCTGTTGATTGGATCAGCCAATGAGCCGCCGAGCACTGGGCCTATAATGACACCGATATTAAAGCACATCGGCAGGAGTAAGAATGCGCGCGACTGGTATCTGGTTTCCCACTTGTCAGCTTAATTTTTCTTTCCAGACGTATTGGATAAGGCATACTTTTTCTCAACGATGATCTCCGAGACCATCGTCCTCATAACACCGACATTGCTATTCAACACCCCATTCAGCGTCCGGAAGACTGCCGCCGTTGCAAAGTTGCGAGAAAACCCGAACCCCAAACAGGAGATACAAGTGCCAAACAAGCCAATCAACAAGACTCTCTTCCGTCCCATCCATTCCGTATCCGCCAACCGGCCCCACCAAAAGGCTGTCAGAAATTGGGCCGCAGTAAAACTAGCCTGTAGGACTCCAGCCTGCGCTGATATCGTTGCGCTGGGCAAAGACGGATCAAACGACCTCAGTTGGTAGAAGAGATATGCCTGCAACGAAGTCTGCGTAAGCGGCTCGGACAGCCGTGCCAGCGTCAGGATAGCCAGTTGCCCTTTCTTGGGCAACGAACTCCACGTCACAGGCTTCTCCGGCGTGCTAGAGTCGGGCCTGAGTTCGGCATCGGCATGTTCAACTTCGGGCGTATTTATCCCGCTGGTGACGATAGTCGGGGCCACGTGACTGGGCTTGCTCGCATGATGCGTCTGGGCTTCCCCTTCCTGGGATCTACGGAAGTTGAAGTCGTTGGATGGCTCGGAGATGTTTGCTTGGGGCCGGCCCGAGTGTTCGGGAGAAGACGAGCCCATCTAAGCCAAGCCGGGGGTGACACGCGAGCGGGGCGAAGTATACAGGATGGGCGTCTGGGACGGTTTATGGAGGATTAGTTTTATCTAACGAAAAATTCTAGGTCTAAAGAAACTCATTGACGGTGGAGAAGGCTCCGAATGGCAAAGATTGAACCCACTTGACACCATCGTCCCCGCAATCTCGCGAAGTGCCGACCTAGCCGCGGGTCCATTCCGACGATCGTGACTGCACTACAGCCTATTATTGATCTGGCTTGCTCTGTTTGACCTAGTATATGCTTCTGATCGTTCCTCGGATGGATATCTGAAATGAATAGCAAAAACAAAAAAAGTAAATCTTTCTTGCGCCGACCGGGATTCGAACCCGGGTCGCCATCTGACTCATGTGGAAATGGGAAAATGGCATCGTAACCCCTTGACCATCGGCGCGAGGAGTACCAGAAGAGGTGACTTTTGGCCTGGTCAGCTACCACTCTATAGCCCTTTTTCGTCCATATGAACCACGGGCTTCATCTATATGCCCCGCTTGAATGGACTTAAATACAGTATGGGGTTGATAATGTAAGGAGGGACTGTAGGCATTATTTTTTGTCGTAGTAGGATCTTCGCTCAGCAGCAGTATCTAACAGCCCATCCCTTTATGACCATACCCCCCCTCGGATCGTTTCGAATGCGCACTCTCATACGCAGAAAGAGTATCCAGGCTCATCGCTCTCAAGTGTTCCATGTTCGCCCCGTGTGCTTCAGGGGAACTCCAATAATCCAGCTGGTAGGCTTCAACGGTATCCCCATCACGCGAAGCATGTGTGATGGGTTCTTCGCTTGATCGATGGATCGCAGTCTGCTGCTCTCCTGGCGTGTGCTTCCCCGCCTTATTCACGCCCGGCCGAATGAATTGCAGCGCCCTGGGCAAGGAAAAAGAGGGGCGGGACTGCGAGTTGGCCGCGGAGCTGTTGCTGAATTTGTTCCCGTTATTCAGTCCCTCGCGCCGCCGATTGCTATTGTAGGAAAATGCCTTGAAGCCGAAGAGTTTGCGGAGGAGCGGCCACCAGCACATGAGGTTTGCAACGTATATGGCTGTGCTCGCTTCGCGAATATACCATATCTGGTACGTTGTCGTCAACGGGGACGCAAAGTTGAAGAATTTGTTCAGGATGGCGGCAATGATGGTGAATAGCCCGAGGCTCATCACGCACAGGAGCAGAATCTTCCGGTGTTTCTTGAGTTGGGCGCGGATTAACAGAGGAATCGGGATGGCGAACATGATTGCGTCGGACGAGATGTTGAACACAGCCTGGGTTATCGAGTAGTGCTGGTAAGTTGCGCATTGCATGTTTTCGACGGGCATAGCCCAGTATTGAGAGAACGGGCGGCAGTAGACGGCATAGTAGGTGACCATGATGACTACGAATCCGAGAACCACGTATCCGGTCAGGATCTTGATATAGAGGTTGGACCGTAGACTCTGGGTTAGCCTCCAGTAGAATATCAACATGCATGTCTTGACGCCCCATGTCGAAAAAAGCATGCATTGCTCTAATCCGATCACGATCTTGCTTCCAAAGATTCGGTCGCTAACCTGCTTCGGGTCCGCCAGAACAGCGCTGTAGTCTTTAGGATCCATAAGATTGGTTGCATAGCGAGCTGAAATTTGGATTAAGACGAGGAGTGCGGTATAGATTATCTGTGGACATTCGTCAGCAAAAGTCCACTCCAAAGACACCATAGAAACATTGCTCTCACAAAAGTGGCAGTCATAATATAATCGTCCCCTGGTATTTCCAAAATACTAAGATCAGAAAGTGTCATAACGATAACGAGTTGGAACAATCTTACAAAACAACCCTTTGATTGATCCATGGGAAATAATTCGTGAAGCCCTACACTTGCATCAGCATGAGACTTCGAATCCACTTCATCTCGTCCTACATTCTCCCAGCATAAATAACCACTGCTATACTCCAAAATATCACAGCTTCCAGAAATAGCTGATGCGGAGTGGGCGATACATTCCCCATGCTGGGGGGAAGAGCAGACTTGTACCGCTAGCACCTCAGATGTTAACCTCCAATATAGCCAAAGAAAAATATGGCCATCCTCTGAAGAAACACAGCGAGTTCGAGAAAAGCGAATGAAGTATCAAAGTTCTCAGAAACGTGCCCATTCGCTCTCTAGAAGTGACTAGGCAACTAGGGCTAGCTAAAGCTGGCCGGGCCAAGGAGATTTCATCGCAGTCGCTGGACTGAAACAAACCCCAGCTTTAGCTGAAAGCTAGTTTTAGATAGACTCGAGAGACCCTTTGGAGTATCTCGGCATTAATTTTTTCTTTTTTTCGTTATTGAAATTATCAGAGCTTCTGAAAGCAAGGAGCCGCTCGAAAGCCCATGCAAGGGGTGGTGCAAAAACTGTCAAAAGTTGATTGATGGCAGTTCGTGCCGGAATGCAGATCATTATTGGCAAGGAAAGTGGACGGGAGGCTAGCCCCCTCCCTTGTTTCTATTTTCCAACCCACTATAAAAAGCATCTTGAATACATTTTGTCATTGTTATAACTCACTGACTCAGCCTACGACATACATCCTTACTAGGACCGAAGTTCCCTCTTTCCGGGATGGTAGAGTGGGAAGTTAGGCAAAGGTAGCATCCAACAAAGATTTCATCGGCTCCCGAAAACCGGGCTGATGCATTGTCAATCATATGCACGATCTCAATAAGTTCGGGATTGGACCCTGAGCTACGTTCTCCAGAAGCCAGTTGACAGGTCATATTGCAGAGTAGGGATGGTCCATGCGGCCGATATTATAATTGCACAACTTACCTAGGTAGCCACATTCCTGCCAAGCATAGGTACGATTTCTCAGAAATATATGAGCAAGAGATTTGGAGATCTCATTGTGTATGAACGGCTCATAAGCGCATGTCCTCTACGGTTGATCTAAGGCTTCGAGCAGGTTATTTAGGATGCTCTCATTATCAGTTTGCCAGATTGCTACTGCGTAATTATGTCTTGGATGACTAGCGTCCATCCCACTCAGCTTTGATCCCGACAGTAGTGTTAAATACCGTTGCGTCAGAGTGGACTCTGTCCCTTGCCCTGATTTTTGCAGAGATCCGCATGCACCGCACCATTCTTGACCGGCGGCTACCGTGTCACATCAGAGGGAAGGATTGAATTATGCCATCGCTATTCTCTTGACCTAGATTATTTTGCTCTGAAGCTCCAATGCAACTATTACTTCTCCTTATATGGCAACGCTCGTTTTTGTGACTCCCGCATTCCTGTATTAGATCTTTGCGCCTGCAATCCGTTAGCTTTGCCAAGTAACCCCCCCCTTTCGGTTTACTTACGGCGGTCAAGCCCACAGCGAAGGGCAACGTTCTTCCAAGATTCCATTCCCCGTCTCGCCCAGTCATCTGGAACACTGAACAAAGTTAACAGAAAACCCTGATTTCAGTTGAGAAAAAGAACTCACGAGTTTCCCTCATGGAACATGTCCTTGTGGAATACTTCCATGGAGACCCAGCCAGTATACCCCATGTCAAAGACAGCCTTGGCAACCTCCATCACGGGTAAGGAGCCTCCCAAACGTTCCTCGCATGGGAAAACCCTGCAATTCCTTGACTGGGTCATGTATGCGGGCTGGTCGAGGTCGGTATTGGGATACCCCTTCTGCTCTTGATCTGCCGTCGTCGCGTCGCTTAACTGCAGGTAAACGATGTCCTCGGGGCTAACCGTTCTCTTGAGCTCATCCAAGCTGCGGTAAAGGTCATCAAATCCCGAGCCTCGGATGGGAGAAGATGCGTTGAATGGATCCCCGGCCTCTTTAGAGGCGATATGGAATGTGTCAAGACAGTGCCCGACGTTCGGGAGGTTGACACGCGCAAGAATCTCCTGGATTTCTTGCCATGTACTCTTATGGATTCCCCACGAGGGCGCTTCATAGCCTATCTTTAGGTCATATTTCTCTGCCAGCCGGCCGAGTTTGCGCATGTTGGTAGCTATCACGCAGACATCAGTCGTGACTTTGGATTCCTCGAGAGGGTACAGAGCCGTGGGGACCTAAGCATGGGTCAGCTTTCGCGAATGGATGTCATGGCAGTGGATCATACCTGTATTATGGGAATATGCATGATTTGGCATAATTGACACCAGAGATCAGCCTCTTGTAACCGAGCGTTCGCTTGCCGTGGATTCCTCAGTCCATCGAAATCTCTGAATGGGTTCAATGCTATGAGCTTCAAATCCAGCGATTGGGCCTTTTCATAGATGTCGGCCGCGGAGGCGCGGAGCCGGTCATCGCGAGTGGCCATGGTGTTGAACTGGGTAGCATTGGCCTCCACGCATTCAAAAGCCACCTCGACGCCATCGAAGCCATGTGCCTTTGCAGCCTCTAGTTTTCTCTCAATGGTGTGCCCGGCGACGGACTTGCCCATGGAATTGGACGCGATGGCGACCTTGATGGCGGACATGGCGAGAACGGGGTTAACAGTACAACAGCCTTCATCGTTGCCTTGCACGGAATCGTCTATTATTTATCTCTGCCAGGTCTCCTATGTTGTTTGTCTTCCACAGAAGCGGGGTTGATTGTGTTGGTTGTTGGGTGGGGTCGAAACTGAGGGGTTTTAATCCCTGTCCGTCTTCACTGCGCCTGCGGCCTTATTCTGTGAACGTGAACTGCTGCTCTGTTCCCGATGCGGCTAAAATTGCTTGGATACTTCATGCCATTCGAACCTTGTTCTCTGGGTACAAACAAATAGCCTTGACCCTGATGAGATCCAGAGCTTGGAGAGCTCTTTCCGTACCTTTCTTCCATCCAAGCTGTATGTGGCCGAGGTTGATCTTCGTACTAGCATCGTGACGACGCAACGATGACTGAGACCTCGCCCACCAATGATAAGACGGAACATAGCAGGATTGGTCGATAAGAAGGGAGAAGCAGGCCCGATTCTTTTCCACTGCCTGGCTCAGCCAACTCGAGCACATGCACGTGGAGGGGTTCTGTTAAGGCCTTCGGCGCTTCTACGATGGCATTCATTCGCTGCGCCGCACTTCCCCGAATTGGTCGTTGGCGCCTGCAGCTTCAATCCAACATCACCCTATCACACCCTTCACGCGGTCACCAACCTGCCCATCCACGTCTGAATTGTATCCTTTGCTTCGTCTACCGGCCCTATGTCTCTCTCCGATTTAGCTGTGCTCGATGCAACGGGCCCACATCAAACAGGGACGGACGTACAAGGAGTTGGACAGCCCCGCGGATGGCCCATTCTCCCCTGACCCAACTAATCCTCCAGTTAGCTCTCTCATATGGAAATTTTGGAAGAGGCTCTTCGCCTACTCTAGCCATGGTTCACGCGGCCTGCCCACCAATAAAAATAATCCACGTTAAGCTGGGCTTGCCGCTAATTCTAAGCCCCGGCCAGAGCGATACTCACATTGCTCTCCGTGCCGGAGGTGGAGATGTAGAGCTTGTGCTGGCCGACCGTGGGAAAAGCCAACCCCCCTCCAGCGTTGGGCTCTTTTCGGATCAGCGAAGGCCCTGGGAATCATCAATACACTTTTTGTAGGCAACCTCGCCATGCAAATTCGCGAATATGTTCAGGACGTACTCTGCATGTTCACCCTCGGCAGTGAATTCCAACGGAGGCTATAGTTGTTGTCCATGTAGTTTGAAAGCCACCAAAACCAAGGACTCCGTGTGGGAGTTCTGTACGTGACTAGTCGTCACCATCAAGGTCTTCCCAAGATATGGTAATCATCTTTCGGGTCTGCCAAACAGATATTAATTGTAGATGAATCGTCCGTTGATACTTTTTGCATGGTTGGAGATTTCACTCGTCGGCGTCTTTAACAGTCAGGACCGTAATAAACGCTGTTGAATGTATTCAATATTCTGTCAATATGTTCGAGGATATATCCGGCTTGTCGTGAGATGGAATTCATGAATACATTGAGGGTCTCGGCTAGTTGAAACACGAGCGGGTGGTTTGTTCCGTTCAGTTGCAGCACGCCCACTTGATCGGTATATCCGCCAATCTCGAGATTGTTAAACCCAACGCTGGGAAGCAGAAGCTCTACTGAATGAACAATTCCACTCTTTTCTCTCAATGGCAACGAAAATATACGTAGGTAGTCAATCCAGCAATCTCAACTCTGTCAATTCCAATTGCGGTGTGATGGTTAAGAGGAGATCCTCACACATCCGGGCCTTGAAAAACAAAAGCCTCTTCGTAGTCTTCTGGATATCCACGACACCGGTTGTGGATTTCAGAGACGAGTAACGCCATCGGACCATGGGCCCGTTGGTATTAATGCCAAATTTATTTGTCATTGGGACCCGATCCCGCTCAGCAGATCTGTGCAAAGCCCTTTCTAGCGGCAGAGGTTCACCTGGAGCCACGATAGGTTTGTCCTGTGCCCACGCTGAAGCCCTTTGGGATATATCCCTGGAATAGTCGAAACCAGCCTCATGTTACTTTGGCGGGGTTTGAAAGAGGCTTTTGCGATTATACAATATTCTTCATCCATAATGTTTTGGCAGACCTCATTAGTGAAGGTATGCAGCCGGGAGACAGCGTTGACAGGTTGGGATTTTGGACGTGAAAATTAACAATATTCAACACTGATGTGTTTTCTATAGGTATCCCTATTGGTCGATCCGGTGATTGTGCCGTCACACACCATGCAAAACGGACGGCAAGCCATTGACAGCGCATGGTGGGGTTGGTTTTCAAATCCGTGGAGGACTTTGGA
Organism: Penicillium chermesinum; assembly: GCF_028974085.1. Lineage (NCBI taxonomy): Eukaryota > Fungi > Ascomycota > Eurotiomycetes > Eurotiales > Aspergillaceae > Penicillium > Penicillium chermesinum. The sequence goes on from NW_026695315.1 coordinate 1,031,519, forward strand.
ATATGTTGAAGACACCCCGTGGAGGCTTAAGGTGAACTTATATACAACTTCGACTTCTAAGATGAAATGTTCTTCTGGAATTTATTTCTCGCAACTTGACCCGCTCACTCGAGTGGAAGTAGAGAGCGCATGTCTTGAGCATGCGGTCCCTTGACTTTTTACTTGCTTATAGATTATTTTGTGATTGATGTCAGTCTCATGGTTATGAAATCTAGGAGACTAAATGTCGCCTGGTCGACAGAAAATGTCGTACGTCGATTCTTCAGACCAAGCCCCTTGCATGCGTGGCGAGCCACCAACTTCAACAGCTCACATTCTCGCCAGGCCTCGAGAGCCTGTCGAGAATTCCGATTCGCCTTTTGTGCGCCACACTTGCTTCGATCGGCATCCTGCATGGCTTCTACTAGTATCGAATCTACAGGTCGGCTTGGCGCAAGATTTTGTACTATTGCCAATAGCCGCCACGGCAGCCTTCAATAGAGTGGACACAAAGCTTCTTATGCGAGCCGCCATGGCTTAGTTCCAATCACCCTCTCAGCACAGTCTCTGGCTCAATAGCCCCTCGCTCGGAAAAAGGAGCCTGATCTCGTAGATTTATGATCAGGAATGCGCCCCATGCACGTGGAAGCCATATGGAGATCGGGGATGTCCCCCCTCGCATGATATTTTTCTGGGGGGTTCAAGGTGCATTTGCCCTATTTTTTCTCCGCTGAAGAGGTCTTGTCTTGCGTTTCTTTTTAATCGTTCTCCTCCATCATTGAGAGGGCTTCGCCGGCCATATCCCGTTCCTTCAGTACCGAACGCTCCTTTGAATACAGTTCCAGCCTGGCAGGAGGCTGGAATGAAAAGATGGTTATGGCCTCACGAACCTCCCCAGATGGGGTGACGCCCCCTGAAGATCAAAGGAGAGATCGATGAAGTGCGCCTCGAGGCTGCACTGGGGCACAAGCAGGAACTAAAGAGAAACTTCGGGCTATGGAGCCTGACTAGCCTGGGAATTGTGATCGCAAAGTATGTTTTTTTTTGTTCCTTCTGGAGTGTAATTGTATCGCGTTAACACGTTCCAGCTCTTGGGCTTCAACCGGAGGAACGATTGTCGCTGCTCTTCGAAACGGAGGCCCCATGGCCGTGATATACGGGCTCATTCTCGTGAGCATATTCTACACAGCGATCTCCGCCTCATTAGCCGAACTCGCCTCTTCAATGCCCTCGGCTGGCGGGGTATACTACTGGTCATCTGTTCTGAGCCGCAATCGAGGCCGTGGAGCTGGCTTCTTTACAGGATATTTGAATGCATGCGCCTGGCTACTCTCTGCCTCTTCGATGAGCTCCATGCTGGGGAACGAGGCCGTTGCCATGTATTTACTCAACAATACAAGCGTCAGGTGGCAGAATTGGCAGGTCTTTATTTGCTTCCAGGTAGTCAACTGGGCTTGCTGTGCTATTGTCTGCCTTGGAAATCGGTTCATCCCGCTAATCAACCGCATTGCGCTAGCACTCTCCATGAGTGGGCTCCTTGCGACTATCGTGGTGCTCTTGGTAATGCCCACGCGATACGCCTCGAACGCCCAAGTCTGGACGGAATACCACAACAAAACCGGCGGGTGGTCAGACGGGGTATGTTTCATGACAGGGCTATTGAATGCAGCGTTTGCCGTTGGAGTCCCCGACTGCATCAGCCATCTATCTGAAGAAGGTACCCAAAACCAAGCTCTATCAGAAATAGCCGTCGACTAATTTCCCTTTGCTCGTCTCCAGTCCCCAGCCCAGAAACCAAAGTCCCACAAGGCATAATGATCCAAATGCTCACGGCATTCATTAGCTCATTCGTTTATCTGATTGCCCTCTTCTACTCCATCCGAGACCTCGACGCCGTCTACTCCAGCAACATCGGCTTCTTCCCAACAGCCGAGATCTACCGACAAGCAACCGGCTCCAACGCCGGCGCAATAGCCCTGATCGCAGTGCTCTTCCTCGCAACTTTTCCCACCCTAATCGGCACGTTCGTGACCGGTGGCCGTATGTGGTGGAGTCTCGCTCGGGATAACGCGACCCCCTTCGCCAGCTACTTCGCCCACGTCCACCCAACGCTCAACTGTCCCGTCCGGGCAACTGTCGCTATGAGCACACTAGTGACCTGCCTCGGATGCATATATATCGGCAGCACAACGGCTTTTCAGGCGCTGATATCGTCGTTTATCGTCCTCAGCTCACTCTCCTACTTTGGAGCTATTCTCCCGCACGTACTCTCCTGCCGCCGGAACATGGTCCCTGGGCCATTCTACATGGGTCAGAAGCTGGGGATGACGGTGAACATCGTGGCACTTATCTATATTCTCGTCACGGTCGTCTTCTTCTGCTTCCCATTGGAGTTGCCCGTGACCGTGCAGAACATGAACTATACCAGCGTGATTACTACCGGGTTGATGGTGTTGATGGGGTTGTGGTGGTTGGTCCGGGGAGGAGAGAGTATGAGGGTCCACAGTATAGCTTCGAAGCCGCGGAAAGGCTGAGCACACTGCAGGCGGGTAAAGAGGGGCGGCGCTCGTTCATTGATGTTGCAAGTATTGCTGCTCCGCCGCTGGCAGAGCATCCCGCTTTTGCGAGTCGACACCTTGAGTCTCCGACGATGATCTTATAATTGATGCTTGCGTGAGGGCCTGTTCCAAGGTAAATATGCTGGTCTGTCATTCAGTTTTTGTTACGATTAATCGGTGTGGCCTTGTGGTCTAGCGTTCAAGTCTTATGCGAAAATGTACCTTACGAATGCGATCCTGGATATACTATTAGCTTGTAAAAATGGGGGCATCCGGTTTTCTGATATCAAATCTTCTATTCATTTTGAAACTTCCAAGTTAAAGCAAAGTTCTGGGTCATCAGAATCGTCTAGGCGAACCGCCCTCAGCCGCTCAACACTACGCAGCCATCGCCGTTTAAAGACGCGACTTGATGTTCTGGGCACCCTCCCAGGAGTCCCCAGCCTCAAGGGTCTGCCATCCAGAGACAGATCCGGCCTCCACACAAATCATGTTCTTGTACGCCTCATCCGGCGCAAAGTCGGCCATGCCCTTGGCCTTCTCGATCCAGGGGTTCCACACCACCACATCTGTTAGCGCCTCGCGCGTAATCGAGAACAGGGGCTTGTCATCCGCAGCGGAGGAGACAATGATAGGAACAGCCGGGTCGAGCGCCTGATAGACTCGGTCTGTTTCCCCGGTAATAGCCAGCGCATTGGAAGCCTCGGTGTGCGAAGTAGCATTCTGGGTCTTGTCGATGTAGGTCTTAGACTCAAGGTTCTTGACGCGAACAGCGGAGATATCCTAGAAAAAGTGAAGTTATATTAGCAATGCACGCCATAGCCCGGTAGCGCCGGCAGAAAGCGCATATACATACCTCAACGCTCAGGTACGTGTGCATCAGCACCTGGAAATCAAAGTTCTCTTTGCCTTCATTGCGTACCTCCAGCGCAGTCATCAGAGAGTTCTTATTCAGTGTCACGCTGTAGACCAGCGCGAACTCGTACGGCCAGGCTTTCCGGAACTCCTCGCTCAGCAAGGTGTGGGACAGGCCAAAATCAAGCTTCACGGTCATATCACCCTGACTGTCGGCGGACTCCGACGATGACTTGCCAAGGTACTCCCAGGTTGAGTTCCGGGCGAAGCCGTGCTGGGGCAGGGCCGAGGTGGCATGGTCCTTGGGGGGAGGGCCGAAGACCTGTGAGCCGGAAGAACCATAGTTAGCAAATAGCTTCGTAAGAAGGGGGATTCGAGAGGGAAGTGGGGAGCGATCGTACCGGGAAAACAACTGGAATACCTCCACGAATGGGCTTTGAGCCGTCTAAGTGAGCCTTTTGGCTGAGGAACAGCTGTTCCTGGCCATTAGCTTTCCACGAGGTGACGGTGGCACCGTAAAGGTGGACTGTGACAGATTCGCCGGTGGGGAGGGAGGCTTCAACGGTGTTGTCTTGGATTGAGACGGTGGGTTGGGGAAGGGACTTGCCCAGCCCGATGGCAGAGGGTTTGTTTGAACGGTCCATGGTTGTTGAAGGTTGGAAGGTCGAACTGTTGCGAGGGTTCAAGTGATGGCGGGGGGAATCTTGGCCCCACCTGCGGTACCTGTTACTGCATTGCCCGCATTCTTCGTCTTGTCTTTCGATCTAGAACTATGAAGGTGTTTATGACCTCACAAAAATCGCAATGCTACATAAATCAAGGTCGCAAGATAGCGAATTATTCCGGCAATCTAGTAATATTCGACGGCGTTAGGTTATATACTAAATCTAAAAAAAAAAATCACCCAGTATCCACCTACACGAGTCTCCCAGTGCGCATAAAGATATTAGACGGCCTGCTGCGGTCCTGGAACTCCTCGTCGACAATGTACTCACACTCGCCATCCTGATAAAATCCCAGCTTCCGATAAACATGTCTCCCCATCGTCGACGCTTCCAGCACAGCCTCCAAGCCCCCACGAGCCCTCGCTTCAGCAAGCCCCCACTCCACGAGCTTCGTCGCGATTCCTAGCCTCTGAAACGCCGGATCGACTTCACAAAGATCCAACACAAAGACCGCCGGTGGATTCGCACTTGAGGCTTCATTCACAACCTCAATTCGGCGCTTGCGGAACGACCGGTCTAGCTGCCGCGCATACCGCTGCTCCGCCTCCTGTTCAGGATACAGCGCATTCAAGTCCATGGCCTCCGCGAGGTCTGGAATGGGGATGTTGCCATGGCCCTCGACGGTGGAGGCCTGGTCCCAGATGGCGACGCCGGCGATCTCGCGCGCACCAGGTTGTGTCCGTGACGGGACGGTTGCCTTGAGGAAGATGGTGTTAGGCTGGCCGGCATGATTCGTGGTGACTGAGTTGAACCTGGCCACGAGCCGTGCGATTGCAGCTTTGCGGCCTGCTTCTGTGTCGTAGCCTGGGTGCATGGTGATCCAAAAACCATCATTTAGCTGTTTGACGAAGCAAGCAATTCCGATGTCGAAGAAGCGCTCGAAGTCATTTTGCTGGAGCTGTTCAACTTGGACGTCGGCTTTGGTTAACTGTCTATTTGGATTCGTTTCAGACATTATTGTTGGGGTGTAGTGGAATGAGGTGCAGCAGCTGGAGACTTCGGGATGGGAGTTGCTACTGAGTCATGGACGCGTACAAGCAATCTGGGTGGCCTGAGCGGGGTCTCCACTATACGGTTGGCGATACTACATGACATCAGGTAAGTGGTTTTTACAAAGGGATTGATGAGACATTCAGAATAGAAATTCATTCGGACCAAAGCCTTCAATTCAATACCGAGAGTATATTTATGCAAAAACCGCGCCTTATTTTTATGGATCATGTGGTATGTGATATGCACGCGGGAATAAAAACAACAAGGAGGGTGTATGCCAAGTGGAAAATTCGACAGTGTATGTTTCAGTAACGCCATCGCTATGCGGAATTGTAGCGTCGTGATGCGTCGTGCGCCTCAACGCGAATATTGAAAAGAAGATCGTCAATCTCACGAAGACCAGCAGGACTCAAGTTGGCTGATTTCATGTTTTCGAGGAGATGCTTCAATGAGGATGTAATACCAGCCTCGCTAGACATTTCTTCGCGGCTGGGGCTGGGCTCAGATTGAGTGCCAGCGGCGAGCTCGTCGACTGGTTGCTCGAGGGGGTGGGATTGGGTTGTTGTTTCGAGTACATGCTCCACATCCATCTCCATAGGGACCTCCGAAGGGGCTGACACAGTGTCAGTCGCTAGATCCACCCCGGTGACCTGACAGTTTGTGGCCTCTTCCGTAGAAATGAGAGGATCCATGGTAGTATCTGGCATAGCCTCAGACGTGAGAAAGCTTTCAGGGACACGCTCTTCAACCATCAGTGCAGAGATGCTCTCGGCATCCACTGCTGGCAGTTCTGTCGGCGGTTCTACTTGAATAGATTCTTCCTGAGAAGGAACTTGCTGACTTGGCGGTGGGCGTGTTGAGCGGCTCTTACGATTGCGGGTAGTATGGGTTGTTGAAGCAGTGGTAGGCCGATCTGCAGTGGAAACAGGAAAAGATTGCTCTGGACCGCGAAGAGATTTACGCGATCGCTTGGTCGGTCGCTGAGAGAGTTCTTGGTCTTTTGACTTGTCGTTTGTGACTGAATTCTCCGGTGGTGGAAGAGGTTCAGGAGCGGTCTTGTCAGTAGAAGATATTATAGGGATAGGCTCTTCAGCCGCGGCCGCTTCCTCCTTTCGCTGTGAACCACGAGTCGAGCGGCGAGTAGCCGAGGGTGGTGGTCGTGGGACTGGTTCAGCTTGTGACGCCATCGCAACATCGGGCTCTTGGGACTGTGTAGCCTCGGGGTCGTCAACGAGAATTGCGTCGACGTCATTCACGGTAGAGAGTCGCTTTGATCGGCGTGTAGAATTGTGCGAGCTTGATTGGGAATCCTCGTCTCGCTTTCGCTTCTTTCCACTGGATGCTTTCTTCGAAGGTTGGGGCTGGGTGGGTTCATGGGAGGTCATGTCCGGGCTCTGGCCATGACTGGTTTGGTCGACTGCCAATTCAAGATCTTGTACAAGCTGCGAGGCAATCTGCTCCTCCAGGTCATCGCTGGAAGACTCCACCAATTCAGAAGCATGAGTCGGTGTCACAGGCAATGAGCCAGGGTAGTGGTTCTCATCGGTTTGACGTTTTGCCTTCCGCTTCTTATTTCGTGATGCTGACCTGGATTTGGACTTGGAACTGGACGCAGGAAGTGCCTCAGTGGGCTTGATGGGGGTTCCAGCTGCCTCAGAGTGGTCGGTGTTTTGAACATTGTCTATGCTTTGGCTCAGGGCTAATCGAGTACGTCGACTTGGAGGCCTTTCGTCCACTTGATAAGACATGCTACTATCACTCGCATCTTGGGTTTCAGCCTGAGGGCGATCGAACGAGTCAGAAATGGCAATTGGGTTGCTGCTTGTGCCGTTTTCAAGTGCTGCTCTCCGGGCCAAGGCTTTTTTCTCCTTCTTTCGGGCTGCCTTCGAACGTCGGGATTTCTTGCGTGGACTGGGAGTGTTGGAATGAATTTCAGGTGGGGAGGATGGAATGTCGCTGGCATCATTCATTATCACGTCACGAGATCCCAGTGCCGAAGCCCCGACATGTGATGCAGGAGTTGGGTCGCGGGTTGCGGGTGTGGGAGATGATCCAATAAAGCCGTCTTCATTCTCAGCTGCTGCAAGTGTGGGAGTTAGAGGGGCATCATGCATAGATAGTCCCTGAAATCTTCGCAGATGAACAGGAGTGTTGAATCCTAGCCCTCCCGGTGTATTTCCGGGAGACGAAGAGCGAATGTCGTCAATGAGTTTGAAGACTTCCTGACGATTGTGCACATTCTGGAACTTCGAATCTTCCTGCTCAATGGACTCCTCAGAGAGTGGGGGTTGAACTGGCAAAGTTGGTTCTTTTGACTCAGACGATTCGACAACAGGCTGATTTTCGAAACCCAATGACAGGCGACGAGTTGATATGAAGATACTGCTGATCAATGGAAGACGTGATTATCGCGGTCTGATCTGCCACAAGTCTGCTCTTCGCCGCTTGTAGCGACCGCCAAAGGGCTGAATCTTGACCACATTCGTCGACATCTAGGGCTGTAGACTGCCAGAAATCCACGAATTTGCTGCATCGGGAAGCATGAGGTGAGTCCAGACCAGCACAAATGGCAGTTTCGAATCTTTTTGCTGAAGGAATATCAGAGCACCCGGTCTGCAGAATATTCAACACAGCAGATGTTATGGCTCGGCACTACAGAATTATTAGTTCCAATGCAAACGAATCAGATCTTGGCCACTTACCGCGGTCAAGATACGGCTATCGACCCCAAGCTGTACATCGAATTTGCGTTTTTCATCTTGCACCCAGGGACGGAGTGATGTTTGGAGGATCTCCAAAACGGTTATGCGAAATGGCAATGAACCAGAGCCCAGAAAGGACGTGAGGGACTCGATGAACCCCGCAAGGCCAAGTGTTTCAGAGACACTGAAATGATCATAGGAAGAGTGCAATGTTCTCCCCACGGCATCAAGCAGGTTCACAGGAATTGATGGTGACGAGTGTTGTTCGGAACTAGATGCAGCATGTGTACTCCCAGTCTCAGGCCAAGAGGAAATGGAAAGAGAATGACTAAGAAGAGACGCCAAGGGCATGTATGTTTCTTGAACGTCGAGTGTGCTCAACTCCTTGCTCAGAGGCTCGATCATCAAGCCAGGCAATGCCTGGTCGCCCTTTTCTGTTCTCACGACTCGGCCGAAGGAACCTAGAAGGTGGGACCAGTCCTGGTGAACATCTGGAAACCCGAGGCCAGCTTGGAGGATTTTTGTAACGTTGTCGTAATCACTTGATACCGAACCATCTCGCTCACGAGCTGATTCGATCGGAATAGACTGCAATGCGTCTGCTGCTGCTCGCGCACTCGCCTTCCACAGGACAGCATCAAGAGTTCCATGCACTGATACTGTGGTTTGAGATTTCCCCAAGTTCGAAAACTGCTGCAGTAGCTCAAGGCGGGATCCGCGGGAGCTTCTACCCTTCGAGGAAGCTCCAATGATTCCCTCGACAAGTTGAGTGTATGACAATGTTGGAGCTGAGATGAGACTCGTGGTGCGAACGGCCTCTAAAAGATGCAGAATCGGACTATTCAGGTCCGTACCTGAGGTGGAATTGCGGTGGATCGGGGTATTTGACGTTTGGAATGTTCCTGGGGAAGTTTTCAACAGAAGCCTTTCAGTGAATGGGATTGCTCCCAGTGAGGAAATCATTGTGGTGGACAGATATTTGAATCTCTCGAAAAAAAATCTCGGCACCACCCTCAGATGGTGCATTCAGGGAAAGCGGGCCAATTATCCATAGCCGACACAGCAAGCCAAGTAAACTCGCAACAACTTGCATAGTCTCAGTTGACGGAGTGATTTCCTTACTGGAAGCTATGCACAAAGCTTTCGACAAACTGACCCAGGAAAGAGCAATGCCCGATTTATGAATTTCATCATCATCCCAGACTGAAGCTCTGAACAACGATTCATATACAGCCAAGATATTTGGGATCCTTGAACGCACCCATTGCGGGTCAAAAGAAGGTAGTTCTTCTGGTTCAACCTTCTTTGCCTCGTAAATACGATTTGCTGACCAAAGTTTGGCTTGGGCGCTCCACAACATGCTCGCCAAAACACGCGATGTATTATCACTTAAGGCTGGCTGTGATGAGAATATGGAAAACGATGGATTCGCGATGAATTCATCCCAAGCAGTATTTAGAAACTCACGGGGCGCAGATGGGCGAAAAGCATAATAGAGCAAGTTATGGTAACTGCCCAATGCAAGCGGCGTAGGTGTAGCGGATTTATCGGACTTTTTCCGTTCGAATTGGGAGATGACGGGCTTGCCCAGCATCCTCAGGAGGCTGGGACTGGTAGACTCATTAGGGCCAATTGCGAACACAAAGCGGTTCCACCCAAGGATTGCCTGGGATTTGATAGCAGGTTCGCTACAATTGAAGCATTTTTGAAGAATCAGCACCCATTCTTTGAAATGCTCCCACTGGTCCCAATTCCACTTTTTACTTCTCAATAGAAGAACAATGACACTCCATGCTTGAGGCACGTGAACCCCTGCATCCGGTTGAGTCACCATGCGCGACAAACGCTCTCGAATTTCGGTAACCATTTTCTGCCCATTGTCTAGCGGTCGATCAAACATATCGCGAACTGTCTTTGAAATAGCCTGGTTTGGTCCCGCAATGGCAGAGACTTGGAAGCCTAAGTATATCGCTCTGGTTCTTGTCTCTTTCACGTGGTTCAGGACGCCCGTGACAAGATGTTCTACCCACAGCGACGAGGACAATATGAAGTGGGCTTCTGACTGGGCAAGAAGGCGCTGGTAGATTGAAAGACGGCTTGAAATTATAGCTTTCCCGGGAACTCGATTGCTCAAGTCTTTTAACACAGTGAGAAGTTTTGTGATCCGAGCATTTGTTAATACACGGGGGCCAAAATTTTGTGTTGAAAGGATCGACATGTAGTGCGTCAAAACGGATTTTGGCGCCTTTGCCTGCTCTAGGGAAGCGATAGCGTGATCGAGAAGAAAAATCTTGAAGTCGTCGGACAGGTTTGATGCGATGTCCGTGTGCCAAACAAAAGCAGCTGATAGCTTCAATGCTTGTGTGACGAGGTTGGTTTCCAATGGTGAGGCATTCACCAATTCTTGAGCCACATCTCGTTGAATGTAATCCGTGATAAGACTTAATTTTCCCTTGATATCATTTACAGCTGGCAAGCCATCGTACGTTCGTAATGCCCCGAAAAATTGCATGTAGGCGTCCAGTCGGGAGGTAACGGAGCCGCTGGCAAGTTGTTGGCTCACAGACTCGAGGAGCATCGCAAGGGAATCGGGTGTGAAGTCGTTGGTGTTCGGTGACCATACAGGAATCGGGGAATTGGATTCTTTGAGGATGGATTTGAATGGGCTGTCCTTGGCCTTGCCATCCTTCGACGGGGTCGCATTCGGATTGATCGAGGTGTGCAGCCAAGGGGGAGAAGGTGACTCGCTTCGAACCTCGACTTGAAGGGGGGGCTTTCGATGAGACTGCTGTGTGTGACGCTTCTCCGGGTGTGAGTATGGGAATAGGCGTGTCGGTCTCGTCCTTCTCGCTTCGAGAACCAGGCCGTGGGGGCGTTGGTGGACGAGCAGGAATAGGACCCAGCATCTCCACCATGGTTCCCAGGTTCAGGTAGGGAAGGAACAGTGGGAAGGGAAATAGAGCATTTCCCTATGGTTTCTTGCTGTAGAGAAGCGCCTAAGAGATCTGAGGCCAGGGCTCGGGAAAACTGGAGCCCGGACGCGCCTCCGAGTCGCGCAGTCGCGTAAAGTGTCAAGTGTGGACCGCGACTCTGGCCTCAGGCACGCGTCCTGATTCTCGATTCTGCTGCGAGTTGTACAAAGCTCGAAAAGGGTAGTATCGCATATCAAGATTACCTCTTACATTGAGAGACCTTGAAGACTTATGTTTGTCATTTCCTCTTCCTGAATTTTTTTTTTTTCGCGCTGCCTATCGTGAGCACTATACATAATAAGATGGTCAACGGCGGCCTCAGGCCTTACTTTAACAGAACTTTAAAAACCCGGGGTCGGTACATATTGTGTCGACAAGGATATTGCAGACGCAAACCCAAAACGCGTCTACCGGAATCAACTGAGGCCAGGACTTACGCTTGAGGGATTCCGAGTGCACTGACGGCTAGAGCCACTAGAGCTCCGCAGAGCTCCGCAGAGGCGACAGCTTGGGTTAGGAGCCCTTCTGCCGAGCTTCCCCAATGACGGTATTAGGTCAACTTCCCCGCGTCGACAACTTCTCCCGCATTCCGTACTGCGGTGACTCGTCGCCCATTTCTATACCACGCTAGCCTCTGTTACGGCTATTACCGGCCGCATTAGAAGATAGTATCTGCCATTCGTCCGAGCTCCTGCTCCACAGACGCAGGACACATCATGGCCTTCCAGCAGCTGCAGGGACCTGGTGAGTAATCGATACGGAGTTCATGCGAGGCGCACTTGGGTTAAGGAACTAATCGAGTACTCTGTTGTTCCCCCTCTAGCCAAGTTACAAGAAGTGACACAATTGCTGCAGTCTCTGGAAACAGACTTGCAAGACAAAAATTTAACGTCAGCCCGTGAGTGAGCTTCCCTTCGTACTCTGACCCGGAGCGAGCCACTTCTGACCGTTCGCAATTCGCATATAGAAAGAGTTCAAACCCTTCTGCAGCTGCGTCAACATGGCACGAGTCCTACCGACGCGAGTCCAATCTACTGCAGTAAAGTACAAGCCACCACGCCTAACTTTGGACAAACTGGTTCTCTGACTTGAATGCAAGGGCATCGGAATACTAGCGCGGTATGGAATAGATGGGGAGACACCTGATGTACGCCGGGCGGCTTTGCGATGCGTTGCCAACGCTCTGCTGCTTGATGGAAAAATGCGACAGGTCTTTGTGGATACAGGGTATGCGGGTAAACTGGCCGAACGACTTAGGGTAGGTACTAGTCGTACTAGCTTCATGCGCTTGACACTAATATCGAAAAATCAAATTTAGACCGACAACTCTGAGGATGAAATGGTCGCCAGCCGCATCCTCTTCCTGATCACGTACGATACCAATATCAACTTTGACGATCTGATCAAGAATCATTCTCTGGGTGATAACGTGAACTATGTGAGTTCGCAAGGCTTGGTGAGGCCTATAGGCATACTAATACCGGTCTTCTGCAGCAAATGAGTCGACACGCGAAACAGTTTCCCAAGTCCGGGAAGCAGCAGTTAACTCAAATGGATGAGCTCGCTCTTATTGACACCCTCAAAGTGATCTTCAACGTTTCAAAAATTTACCCCGATCTCTCTGGAACATTCTCGCCATCTATTCCGTCCATTTTAAAGATCATCAGCCGCATGGAGATTCCAGCAAAGGCCCTAGATGGCCTAGTCAGCTACCTGATCAATTCTCTGTCCGTGCTTGACCTGGAGGGGAAGAAAGGCAAATTGGAGAATAACCCACTATTCCCAACATTCAATCAGAACTGCAATGTGGACAAGTTAATCAACATTCTTGATCAAGCTGTGTTAACATATCCCCCGGAGGAACTAGAAGAGAAGGCCGTCCCACTTCTACACTCCCTCATTATCATCCACGAAATAGCACCTGAGGGGTCGCGAAAATACATGCAGTGGCTTCTGCTGCCTGAAGATAACGACCGCAGCCAGCCGATTGGACGATCAGACACACTAGCGTCAAGGCTATTGAAACTTTCAACCACTCCTTACCCAAATCTCAAGACGAGTATTTCGGAGTTGATGTTTGTCCTTTCTGGCAAGAACCCTGAGAACCTTACTCGCCGGATTGGCTACGGGTTTGCTGCCGGGTTCCTTGCATCTCGTGGACTGGAGATCCCGCAAAATGCTAGTGAAGCCTTCGCTACAAACGCTGAGGGTGTGAGTTCAGAAGTCAACCCCATCACAGGGCAACGATGGGCTGCAGAGCCCGAGGACACGGGCCCACCAATGACCCAGGAAGAGAAGGAGGAGAGAAGCGGAGCGACTCTTTGTTCTGTTCGAAAGGTATGTCACTACGATTTTGTCTAAGATGGCCGAACTTCTCATACTAAGTAACTTCAGGGCGCGCGCAAATGGTATTCTAAAAATGGAGAACCCCGTAGCTCAGGCTGTACGCGAGGGACGATTCGAGGAATTACCCGACGATGCTGATAGCGACTGATCCCATTCAATATCTGCTCTGCAGTACTGGTTCTCTTATTCTACAATGTCAAATGCGATATTGGCATGATATGAATATAGCCACCGATTGATTTATTACGTGTATTGGCCTGCCGGCGATGGCAGGATGTCCTCTACTAGTATGATGAATGTATAATATTATATAATAATGGGTACTGTATACATTATTCCAATGCGCCGGCATATGTCTCGATACACAGAAGTCATTTTTGTTCCTGAGATATTCTTCCAGTCTCTAATCAGCTTTTTGCATCAGCTAGGAGCCAATCATATGCATTAAACAGTTGGTCGGGCCCCGCTGACGTCGTTCAATGACCGGCAGAATTATCTCTCCGCCCGCCGAAAATTATTCGCGGGGCAGTGAGTATCCCCCCCCATCGCGACTCAGTCTCTCGTCCAGTTTTTCATTTCCTGAACTCTCCAACTTGAAATCCAGAGTTTCTTACAACCGCCCAAAATGTCGAAGCCATTTAACCCAGAGGAGGCCGAGAACTTCGAGGATGTAAGCGTCCCTCCTGCAGAAGCACGGGTCTGTCATCACTAACACTCCCATTAGATGGAGAAGCAATTCGCTGTCAAAGGTTAGCTTGGATTTGTTCCAGCCACGAAGGCTTTAAAAACGCACATTTTTCATTTTTCGGCTCTGACCTTTTGTTTTCCTCTCAATCAGCCGTCGAACACCTCATGACATACTGGGCAATCCTAGAGAAGGTCAAGGGCTCTCAACTGCGCTTGACCAAGATGGACGACGAAATCTACGAATCATTTAAAGCCGAGTTCCCCGATTTCGACCCTGCAGCCACCATCAATGAGGACCTGATGAAGAGCAAGGCCGGCAAGGAGAAGTGGCGAAACTGGATTAACCAGTACGAGAAGAAGATCGACGACTTCAATTTTGGCACCATCATTCGCAACCGTGCGGACGTCGAATACGAACAGGACACTACCATCTTCGGTGAGAAGCCTTTCGATCAGTTAGCGAGAAAGCGTGTTCCAAGGCAGAGCTGACAAGTTGGCATCAGGTGTCCGTATGCAGTTTTACGCTATTGAAATTGCGCGGTAAGTAGCCTACCTTGGCATATATATCGTGTCGTCCCTCTAACCGGGTTAGAAACCGTGCTGGTCTCAATGACTGGATCTACGAGCGTTCTCAGAAATAAAGCGCGTCAATGCTACCATACCTCTGTCAGCATTTGACTCTGTCATGACCTGCCAGGTACCCCGACTGTACAGCCGACGGCATGTAGATATCTCGTTTGTGGCGTAACGACACCTTCGAAAAAGTGGCACCACAAGCGGTCTCGCGTGAAGCCAACTTTTGGCTATGCCGAATTGACGGTTACCATGAAAAATTGACTTGGAGTTTATAGAATATTTCGGTGGATAGCATTTGATAGGACTGTCCATATACCCCGAAATTAATAGCATCCAGTGTATGAATGCTGGCAATTCTCATTGAACCTTCCCATTCTATCTCTTATCTTAGTCTGGTGACCGGTTGTCGAGTCTTTGTTTGCTCCCGCGGGGGTGGAGCCGGCCTTCTATTGTTCTACGAAGAGACAATCGATTTTCAAAACATTTCCCAGGAAATCGCACCCTAAAATTTTTCTCTCCCATCGCTTCTTCTCATTTTTAAACCTCCATCCCAAATGCACCACAAAATATCTGTTTCCCAACGCGATGTCTGATACACGAGGAGAAGCTCGCGATAGAGACTCGATGCATGGGACCAAGCCGACAATAAGAACAAGCTGGAAATCACTCGCCACTTTCACGGCAAGCCAACATGTTCCAGTCTTGGCGCTTGGAACTCTTTTTGCCCTGCTCGCTGGCTGTGTGACCCCAGTGCTCGCTGTCCTTCTCGGAAACATGTTTGACGCTTTCACGTCCTTCGGCGCCGGTCATTCGAACGCGAACTCACTTCGGTCGACGATGATCACAAATTGCTTGGGTATGGTAGGACTTGCAGGTGCAGGATTGGTACTCAACGGGGCCTACTTCATGGTCTTCGTGGCATTCGGAGAAATTCAAGCTTCCGTTATCCGTGATAAAGTCTTCGAGGAGCTGTTGAAACGCGACGTCGAGTGGTTTGAAGCTCACAAAGAAGGCATGGGCGCTTTCCTCTCCGGTATTCAATCGTACGCACCGTTCTCCTTCCTCCAGTCAGAACAATTGGGCCTTCTGATTTTGCTTACAATCACCCAGTTATGTCCATGACTTGCAAGTAGCAGCCTCCCAGCCGCTGGGGCTAATCTTACAATATTCATGCCGGATCGTCGCATCTCTCGTGCTGGCATTCTATACCTCCTGGCGATTATCTGTGGTAACTCTGGCTGGGATTCCCCTGTTCGCCGCAATAATCGCGTATTTAACAGCGCGAATGAAAGGAAGCATCACGGCGCAACAAGTAGAGCTCACGGAAGCATCCAAAGTTGTCAACAATGCCATTACATCTATTGATACCGTCAAATGTTTGAATGCGGAGGAAAACGAGATGGAGAGCTACTCTTCGCGAATTGAGAGATCAGCGTTCTACTATCTCCAACAAGCACGGCTGAATTCCGTGCAGATCGCCATGATTCGATGGATGATGTTCGGGATGTTTGTTCAGGGGTTCTGGTATGGCAGCAGCTTAGCGCGCGCAGGGAATCTATCTGCAGGAACGTGGTTCGGACATTCTGGGCCTGCACCACTGCTGCTCAGTCTATCGAGCAGATTCTACCACAGGTCATCGTGATGGAAAAGGGTAAGATTGCTAGTGCAATTCTTAGTTCCATCGTCCGAGATCGTGGAAGACATCGGCTTCAGAGTGAACTGCGAGGAACGCAGTATCCGCTCTATTGTAAAGGCTTGATTGAGGTGAAAAATGTCGGTGATGTCAGCATCCCCATTTCTGTCTCGCACTACTAACGTGAATAGGTGTCTTTCGCATACCCTACTCAGCCTGAACGAAATGTCCTTACCCCGTCGAACTTTGTCTTTCCTGCTGGTGAAACTCGATTCGTCATAGGAAAGAGCGGTTCAGGGAAAAGTACCCTCGGTGCACTTCTTCTGCGATTCTACCTCCCGAAAACAGGCCAGATTATGGTTGATGGATATCCGCTGTATTCATTGGATGTGAGCTGGATCAGGAACAACATAACATTACTTGAACAGAAGAGCGTCTTGTTCAATGATTCTGTTTACCGAAATATGACACTTGGTCTCAAAAACTTCCCCGTCGTCAACGCAAAGGACATAAACGAGGCTATCGAGCTCGCGATGCTTGAAAGTACAATTCTCAACTTGCCTAAAGGACTGAATACTTTAGTAGGCCCTGGTGGAAGTTTCCTCAGTGGGGGTCAACGCCAAAGAGTTGCGATCGCCAGAGCCAAGCTTCGTGACACGCCGATCCTCATCCTCGATGAGCCAACGAGTGCCCTCGACAATATGAATCGTGTTGCAGTCATGGAAGCTATTCGCGAGTGGCGAAAAGGAAAAACCACAATCATCATCACTCATGATATGTCACACATTCGGCCCGATGATTTCGTCTATATTATGGAGAATGGGTCAATCGTTCATGAAGGCTACAGATACGAAGTGGAAAGGCTTCCGGGAAATGAAAAGTACTTCCCATCTATGGTGAGATCTCGTTCTGGAGCGAAGCTCTTGAAAGTCAAGTCCATTAGAAAGCAACCCAGTCGTTCGTCCATCGCGTCATCTGTCAGGAGCCGTCGGAGTCGCAGGAGCAAGAAATACAGAACTCAGCTGCCCAGGCGAGTCCGCCAATCTCGGAGGACCTCCTTTTTGCAACATCATTTACCTCCTGGGTTCCGGTCGAGCATCTACGACATTCCGAAGCGAAAACACAAGGTTTACTCCGAATCTCTCAGAGCTGCTAAGAAACTTCCAATATCCTCTCGAGAATCTCTTTTCCTGCTGACTAGCCAAACCATGCAAAGACCAGCATCACCATCAAGAGTATACTCCCAAGGCTCAGAGGAAGGAATTGAACTGGCAGAGATCAACCCACACAGGCCCAACCCAGGAGAATCTCTGCCGCAGCTGCCTGAGCCAACGGTCCATCGCCGGTCTACATCCCAGACAGTACATGCCCGTTATCAGCGATTGGAACCTATTCCCAAATCACCCAGCGAGAAGAAACCAGAACCAGCTACATTGACCAAGATCTTATGCACGATAATACCCAGTCTCACCCCAATTGATAGACTCATCCTTCTCATTGGGGTGCTATCTGCAGTCATCCACGCAAGTGCGACTCCAATATTCTCGTACTGCCTGTCCCAGCTGGTTGCAACATTCTATATCACAGAAAATAGCGCACATATGGCCATGGTGTGGTCACTCGCTGTTCTTGGTGTATCTACGGGCGATGGGGTGACATCATTCTTCATGCACTATTTTCTGGAATTTTGTGGTGAAGCATGGATGAATACACTGCGAAAGAAATCCTTTAAGCGGGTTCTCGACCAGCCCAAAGCCTGGTTCGAAGAGGATGGCAACGGTGCTTACAGAATTGCATCTTACCTCGACCAAAACGGAGAGGACATGCGGAATTTACTTGGCCGTTTCGCTGGATTCTTCATCACTGCAGCTTCTATCATGATTATTGCCATTATTTGGAGCTTGATCGTTTGTTGGAAGCTGACTCTCGTGGCCCTGGCTTGTGGACCGATCATTTATGCCATCACCCGTGGCTTCGAGATAACCAATGGGCGATGGGAGAGGCGATGCAATGAAGCCAATGCCATTGTGTCTGACATCTTCACTGAGATATTCTCCGAGATTCGCACAGTCAGGGCACTCACGCTCCAGCCCTATTTCCGCGACAAACACTCTTCAGCGGCCAAGAACTGTCTCAATGTCGGGCTGAAACGGGCCATCTACACGGGAGCCATGTTCGGTCTTGTCGAGACTACTGTAATATTAGCAAGTGGTCAGTCCGTCCTTGACATAGTGACAATGCTGTATGCTAACAAATCTAGCACTGATCTTCTATTATGGAGCAATCCTGGCCGCCTCAGAGTTCACCGTCGACGATGTTGTCCAAGTATTTTCCCTCTTGCTCTTCAGCATTGGATATGCTGCACAAATATTATCTTGGAGTGAGTTGGCATACACCATCTCTGCCTTTGGTACCTTTCTGCTGACACTTTCCTGATAGTTCCCCAGATAAACACCTCGAAAGAAATAGCGACCCATCTGCTCCGACTGTCACAGCTTTCAAAGCACAACTCTCACGAGCACCGTGGAAAAACGAGAGCCTTTCGTCTTACACCGATAAGACTGAAGAACCTTTACTTTCGATACCCATCTAGGCCCAAGACTCCTGTTCTGAAGAACGTCTCGTTCTGCATCCAAGAAAGTTCGTGTACAGCAATTGTTGGAAGATCAGGCTCCGGCAAATCCACAATTGCTTCCCTACTGCTCGCGCTCTACGAAGCTCCGGGGTCCAAAACTGGTCGAGCCAGCATAACCCTCGGAAACCAAAGCATACGCGACCTCCACGTCCCCACCCTCCGCTCCATGATCTCCGTCGTATCCCAACAGCCCACTATTTTCCCAGGCACCATCCAAAGCAACATTAGTTACGGCCTCAACCCCACCAACTGGCTCGCTTCTCTCGACAGCGTGCGCTCCGCAGCACAGGCAGCCGGAATCGACGAGTTCATCATGTCTCTCCCTCTGGGCTATTCGACTGTAATTGGCGACGGCGGTATCGGTCTATCAGGCGGCCAGAAACAGCGACTGGTCATAGCCCGAGCTCTGCTGCGCCACCCTCAGATCCTTATTCTCGATGAAGCGACCTCCAGTCTTGACCCCGCCGGCGCGGAGCTCGTCCGTCTAACAATCCAGCGACTTGTAGCCACTCGGCAGAACCTCACCGTGATCATCATCACGCACGCGAAGGACATGATCCAGATCGCGGACCACGTCATCGTGCTTGATCAGGGTGTGGTCGTCGAGGACGGGTCATACGGGGCTCTCGTAAAAAAAGAAAATAGCAGACTACGCGAACTGATCAACGATCCGGAGGGGAACAGTGGCGCCTAAACAAGGCATCTCCCAATGTCCATGACATAATGTCAGATCAAGCCTACAATAACTGAACACGTATGTACATAGCGAAAGTCCTGTTTTCACTACGTTCTTCAAAGGAATCCCA
The DNA here is from genome assembly GCF_028974085.1 of Penicillium chermesinum. Taxonomy (NCBI): domain Eukaryota; kingdom Fungi; phylum Ascomycota; class Eurotiomycetes; order Eurotiales; family Aspergillaceae; genus Penicillium; species Penicillium chermesinum. Next base: position 1,050,986 of record NW_026695315.1, read on the forward strand.
TTCGACCCACTTTTCTATTTATTTTGGAGATCAAGCTGTCCTTTCCCCACTGTAGCCTTGCAACCTTCCCCGGTTAGCGGCCCTACGCGCGGGGCTCCAATCCACTTTTCAATTCGGTAGATTTCGGCAAAAGCGAATCAGGGAACGCAATCAACAAAGCCGCCTTCTTATCTCGAGGCTGATCTGTTATTCTTTCTCGATGAAACGTGGTCTCGATCTTTAAGATTGGAAAACCCTACAGGTCCCCCCATCCACCATTTGAACCTCACAATTACTCCAAAAATGTCAAAGCCCTCACTCATCTTCGCCCCGGGCGCGTGGTACCCGCCCACAGCATTCGACCCTACTATCACCAAGCTGAACGAGCTTGGCTACAGCCACTGTCACACCGTGGCGTTTCCCTCCGTGCAGCAGGCCGCCAGTGTCAAAGACCTCAAACCAGACATCGAGGCGGTGCGGGCGCTAGTCGCACAGGAGGCGGACGCGGGGCGCGACGTGATTGTCGTGTCGCACAGCTGGTCCGGGCTACCAGTGAATAGCGCGCTGGACGGGCTGAGCCGGGAGGAGCGCGAGGAGGAGGGCAAGGCGGGGGGGGTGGTGAGGCTGGTGTTTGTGGCGGCTTTTATTCCTAATATTGGCGAAAGTCTGATTGGGGCGTTTGGGGGGACGCCGCCGCCGTGGTACGTTCTTGATGTAAGTTCTTCTACTCTTTTTTTTTTTCCCCTTTTTTCTCTCAAATGCCTGCGCAGGTGCGACCTGCCTCGTGGGTGTGGATCATATGGGTTTCTTTGTGCTGATGGCTGCATAGGAGGCAAGTGGGACTCTGACGACCACGGATCCATATACACTGTTCTTCCATGACGTGCCCGATGGCAAGGAGTGGGCTGCGGCTCTGAAGCCTCACTCGTGGGTCACGAAGAATACGCCCTCGACTAGCGCTGCGTACTTCTTCATCCCAACGTACTACCTGCTGTGCGAGGAGGACCGTGCGATTCCCCTGGCTGTGCAACAGGTCATGGTCGACCGGGCCCGGCGAAAGGGCGCCGAGATCGAGACAGAAAAGATCAACACGGGGCATACGCCGTGGCTTGCAGCTCCGGAGAAGTTTGTGGCCTACATTCGGCGACAGGCTGGTGAAGAGGTTTGAGCTGATGTAATGATTTGTTTTTTTTCCTTTTTTTCTGGTTGGGTGGGGGTTGCGAAATGATATCAAAAACACGAACATGATATATTCACATTGTCTAACAACTATACAACATAGTAGTAGTATGAACGTTTAACTGAGTAGCGTATTTACCAGTACAACGTGGAATTGATGATGGGTATATCCGTTCGAATCGTAAAGCCATATGAAAGAGCCGAGTCGTAACGTGATCAGGAGCTCTTGTGGCAGAGCAGCTTGTGCAGGATGGTAGTCAAGGTCTGGCTCCGAGACTGCTTCTGAGTGTCTGGATTCCGGTTCCCACCCTGGGAAGGCTGGGTAGGAGCAGCAGAAGGACCACCGTTATCGCCACCCGACCGAGGAGTATCGCCTTGCTTGGCGTCCTTCTTGGTCGAATTGCTAGTAAGCCCGCCCACAGTCACCGTCAAAAGCTTTGGGTTGGGATCGTAGACACTACCAGACTGGTCTGCACCATTCGAAGGGCCCACGTCATCATAGGGGAACGCGTATCCGCGGCCATCAAGAGCTGTGGCATGGCAAATACGAGCGTAATGGTTCGTCACAGGGTTGGTATAATAGTTCGACGGGACCTCACCATCCGGTTGGTTGGCATTCGTCAGCAGAGTGCTTCGATTAAAAGCGGCCGCCAGACGAGCAGACACTTGGTTCTTCGTGTCGTCGCTACTCACGGCAAACACGCCAGAGCTATTGGCGAAGATGTCGGCACTCGAGGGTGGAGCATAGGTGATGCCACCGCTCGAAAAGGTGAGATTGTTGCCTTGCACCTTGGCCGTGAGCTTCCCCGCGGCTGCCTGGGTGTCGACTGTCAGGGTATCAGAACCATACTTCGACCACACTTGCCTGACGTAGCCGTCAAAGTAATTGGCAAGCAAGCCACTCGTCAGAGCTGCGCCGGTGTTGGGAGATACAGCGCGGAGGTTAGCACCGCCCTGCTTGACAATCAATTTGCTCCAGCCAGCGTTGTCCTTGGCGTCTTGCGCTGTGAGACCATTGCAGGCAGTCTCGAGTCCGTCGGCGGGAAGACCCTTGACGGTATTTGTGCTACCGGAGGTATTCTCCAGTGCCAGGGCAATGGGAAGACTGAAGAAGTCAACCATGCTAATGTTGACGAAGAGCTGTGAGCTGTTCCATGTGAACTCGGCGAAATCCCAAAAGATATTATAGTTAGGATCCGATGGATTGGATGAGGAAGGCTCCACGAGAGCTGGGCCAGGGTTCAGCAGGAAGGTCAGTTTGGCATCCCGAGAGAACCATAGTCGGCCACCAGCTATATGTGGAATAGTAACAGTCTTTGTGCTTCCAGATGCCCCAAGGGGAATAGCACAGTCTTGTGCCAATGCTGACCCTGTTGCTGACGGGGAAGTCGGATAATAAGCTGTCTTGCCATCCGCTTGCAACAGGAACACCGCATTGTTGTTGTCAATGGCCTGGCCAGTGATATAAGCGTAGACGGTGTCCGACCCCGTGTTGTTCACGAGGGCAAAATCAAGAGTAGCCATGATGACTTCACGTGCAGCAGGATGAACTTGTAGGACGGTAATTCGACTTGGGGGCCAAAATTCAGAACGCAATGGCAATCGATGATCCCTGAAATTCGATCGGAAATTCGGAATTGTTCCAGACCCACAAGGCTGCAGAAAGCACTTGCAGCGCTGCAGATGAATGGAGTTTGAAGTTTGAGCGATCAGTTTGGCCGGGCTCAGCGAGTATGTTATATAGGAGCTCCCTTCCTCCGGACGGCGGTTTCAAGGGACCCTCTGCGGCCACATGTCCGGCTGGCTGACAGGACCTGGTGATACAGGGTTACTACGGGTTGGATGAGATTTAATGAATTGTGATGATCTGCTCGAGGCTTTCGGTGGGGATTGGGTCAATTTGGAGATCGTCGCCCATGTGTTGATCGTTGCTGGGACGAGGCATCGTAGCGGAACCCAAAGAGGACCGACCGCCGTTCCAGGCGCCAATCGGCGCCACCACGCGATCATCTGGCTGTCGGTGTGTCATGAGTTCTAGCTGGGGATGCGGGGGTTGCCTATTTTGTGGGGAATGGAATGACTTGAGGAATTTAAGGCTAGACCCTGCAGTATGACAGCTCATACTAATGCCAACTGCGCTAGAGCATGACATTTGATGGGCCTATGGTAGTAGGCACTAGGAGCACTAGTTAGTAATTGGGGGGGTGTTTTGCTTTTCTTTCATCCCAGCCCATCCCCAATGGGTTCGGACTAATGAAACGAAGGTCGTTAGTGTTGCAACCTAAATGCAAGTTCGGCATTGCTCTTGGCCTTTGGGATACAGGTTGATCATTTGATTCCCATCCCGCTTTGCTTCCATCAGTGTGCATTAACCATTTTGGGCCTGGCGGAGTTCTTCAACCAGTAAATGTCAGTACACAAGTGCTACTAGTACGGACGCTATATGATATAGCGTGGTGTCTTGCTTGTATGAAAGAGGAATCAGGTGTCGCTTTATTTTACTGGTACAAATATCCGCCCCTCCTGCTGACAGGGAGTAACTAGTGATTATCATAGGGGACCATAAAGGGTCTTACTATTGGGTCTCTTCCACAGAGAAAAAAATGTGGGGGCAGAAAAGTGAGACGGGAGCATTTCCAAAGTGAGAGAGCATAGTCATCCAAAGAAGACTCACCTGGGCAGGCTCGGGCTGCTGAGTGAAAAACAGGAATGGGTGGCATATCTACTTGAGTAGCATGTACTATGCATGCAGAATTGCGGTGTCCATCTGATATAGGCATGACTTTACCGGAAAATGATATCTCCTTATGTTGTAGGTGCATGGGTGGCCGACTCTTCCGACGCCTCCACGGAAACTGTCACGAGGTTGAGAGTCATACTGTCATACTAATAATTTGTCTTCATTAGTATGCTATCCCAGGACTCGAGTCTGGGTCGATCGCCCCCTTGCCGTTCACCTTCAAGCACTGTGTCATAGGATGTGTACATAGCCGTCCGGCCCGATCCAATTTGAAGATGCACTTCGTACTGCGGCTCGAATTGACGATCATGCAAATGCTTGCTCTATTGTAATTCTTTTGATCACTAGCAGGAACGAGTTTAGTCTCTCGCTCTATTCGCCACGGATCATTACGATGCTATTTTCCCTCTCCTGGTAAAACTCAACCTTACATTGAAAATCAAAATAGGGGGACGAGACTGAATAAAATGAGCATGTCGACTGCCATTCATTCCTTGGGAGATTAGACGCCAATGTCTTGGATTCACAATGCAGTATGCAAGGTGTGAGCCGCCTTTGAATTTGATTTCTAAAAATAAGGCATCTCAAACTGTTGCGAACTCGAACCCAGAGCCCATGCTTACGCAAAATTAACAGCCTGCAAAATGCGATCTAGATTATCTTTCGTGGCTTACACTATTTCCGAAGATTTTTGTGACGTGGAGACTAGAGAAGCCTCAATTAATGAGGGGCAGTCGGAATATGGTATAGGTGGTGGGAAAATAAAATCTCCAATAGGAAGCCTCCAAACCAGAACTCCCAGCCACCACCGGTGATGCCGTTCTTACCGGGACATGGTTGTTAAGTTGCATGGTGCAGGCAGCAGCGACAAGAAGGGAACATTGCGCAGTTCATATTGCAGAAGTAAATTGCAGGTGTTGAATACAGGCATTGGATAGGTAAATCCGCGCTTGCCGGGGTGAGGGTAGGGGGGGGGGGTGCTGTCAGTTGTGCTGGCTAATCGCCCACAAGCGATATCCGATGAATAGGAAGTGGCTTCGAGCGCTTTGAAGCAGAGCGCTAGTGTCAGAGTAATTAGTGGGAGATTGGAGGCCCCCTGACACCCTATATAGGCCCCAGTACTTTCTCTTCCCACCCCATGTAAGGGCGGGGGGAGTTTTGTATCACATAGTAGAGGAACCAAACCCTTGCTGCACGACGTTCGATCCGGGCCAACTCGTGCCATCCCTTCACGAGCTACCAATGACGATGCCCTCGAGGGCCGTTCTGTTTCAACGGAGCTGCCCCACCTGTCAATCTTCTCAACGGGGGATTCGAAGATGGTCGAAAAGGGCCCGGATTCTGGGCCCAAAAGGGCGTGCGTGGCCTCAGACACGATCGACGGCGGTGCAGGCTGAATCAGGCGCCTTGCAATGTGCTCATTCGTTGTTTTGCTTTATCGCTGACGTTCCCTACTGGGCCCACGCAATCGTCTCACTGGTTCCCTGATCCACTCGTGGCTCGATAATAATAGCCACTGGCCGCGACCGTGGGCGGCTCCACCTGGGTGGATTTACCGTGGCTGGTCGTCTGTTGTGTTTCCCTCCCTCTAACATTCTTTGAATTCTGGGGAGTCGAGGACTTCATGCCTTGTGCAGATCTGTAGGGCCCGTTGCCCATCATGTACATTCCTCAGAAACGGGACACTGGCAGTGGAAGTAAGAATCACATCTTCATCATTGTACGTTCCAAGGTTCCGCCGCATCCGTATCTTGTTTATTGCCTAGCTGACCCTCCAGATCTTTGTGACCATTATCTTCTTCCTTGCCCTTTGTGTATGCGGCTTCTTTCTCGCTCGATATCTACGCCAACGCCATTATAACCCGAAGTATATCCCCGGAAAGGCCTTGAAGCGGAAATGGCAGCAATGGTGTCCGGGCGGCAAGGCATCATACGGTCAGGTTCCCAGCCAAACCGCCGCCAATAATGACCAGGATACTTCGTACCGCGGAGGCGGCGCAAACCCCCCAGAGATGACAACGACCAACAATGCGGAGGTGCGGCGGGAAACCTCTATTCGGTCGGTCATCACGTTGCCTGCCTATTCCGCCAATCCGAACCCAACCGAGCAAGTCGTTGCACGCGAAGGTGAGCGGGCTGGTATGGATATGGTTGTGGAATTCCCAGAGACGGCCGAAGAGGAAGAGGCTCGCCGTGAAGAACAGATGGAAGCGCTCTATCAGGTTCGCCTCAACCGTCGCCAGGAACAAGCCGAACGAGATGCCCGTCGCGAAGAACGTCGCGCCGCAAGAGCTCGTGGTGACAGTCTCCGGCTCGCCCAAATAGCTGCCGAATCCCGGGTTCGAAACAGCAACCGCCGAAGCGGCAATAACAGCAGTTCATCCTTGAGCGCATCTGCCGTGATAGCAGAGAATCAGGCTCGCGAACGGGCACGTCGCATCGCGAGCGTGAGCTACGCTGATCTCGGCCATGTCCGCCACGATGGATCCCGGCTTCGCGCGGACTCTGCGAACTCGGATCATCGCCCGCTGCTCCAAAATGCCGCCGGAAATCCCTCGTCGCCGTCGCTAGCCGATCAGCAGGATGGCGGGAGCTCGCGCATTCAATCCATGGCCTCGTCTATTCGAACCGTTGATACAGGTGGTGTCGATCTCGACACTCTTACGCTAGTTCCAACCGTGACTCAAGGCTCGAGTCGTCCCGCTTCTCAATTCGAAGAGGCTGATCTCGGCGACGTCAACATCCCACCGCCCCGGAATATGAGCATCTTGATTGGGGTGATGCCCCAGCCTACGAGGGTCCGGACCAGGCTGAGGCAAATGCAAATCACACTGTAGAAACCGAGAACCAAGCTCCAGTGTCTCAACCGGTCACTGATCTCGCTCGACTTCCCTCAATTCGCGTTGATATCGCAAGCCCCATAACCCTCTCTCCAGCGTCGCCTGTCGATCCATCAGCTCAACGGCCAGAAACCGCAGCTCCGAACCCTGAAGAGCCACTGCAGTCACAAAGCACTGCTTCAAGTGTGACACCAAGCTCCACTTCAGAGCATGGCCCTGTTGCTCGGGATGGCGCCCCACCGTGAAAGGAGGTGAACTTTTCATTTCTACAAAATGGCTTTAATGAGCATGATTTATGACCTGTATTAGCATTCTGTCTTTTCTATCACCACCTTTCCATTCGTTTATTTTGGCCGGCATGGCGTTCGTGGGTACGTGGGCAGTACTCTTATTAGTTTGACGAGTTTTGGTCTCCTTAATTTTGGATTCTTTGGATAGAAGCAAATGGGATGTAGGTAGAGCTATGTAGCCCGTTGGGCAAATGATAGTAAATCGAACTAAATATTTACAGTCTTTACTTAGAGCTCATGCGCGCTGCGACAACAGCAGGTCTACTGTTCAGAACTCATCTATCGACGTGGAAAACCCAAGTAAGAAGGCTATTACGAGGGTTTATAAGAACCTTCCTCCCTGGCGGTACTCTGAAAGTGCCAGTGGCTTCAAGGATCTTGTTCCATACAGTAATAGTAGTAGCCCTGACATATTCAGCATCGAAGTCTTCCAAGGCTAGGATTGACCTCACCCAGCATGGCATGCTAATCCAGATTCTCCATGGCAAGGCTCACCAATTACTTTTTTCATGGGCTTCAGGCAGCTTGTACTTCAAGTTCGGACCAAATTGACGTTCTTTCCTCTCATGTATACGTGACCGAGTTACGGTGGACTTATATATAAACACAAGTTGAACATTGGAATCTGAAGTACCGGACAAAATTAGGGCTAGAACATATAGTACCAAAAGAAGAAACTGGAAGTCTTCTAGTTAGAATCTACTTTCTCCATCAATCTCATACCTCCACCTGGGCCGATGAACCAGAAGTAAACAACAAGCTCTTCACAGTGTTTAGATCCGGATGTGGGGACAGGACCGCTCGTGATTGGCCGTGCGCGCGCGACCAAAACATTCTCGGCAGCAAAACAAACGGACTTCGCAACTTCAAGTTTCAAGCTCCGGACGTTCCTTCCCATGAGCCCGTTTTGATTATTGACTATGCCTCTCCCCGATGCGAGTCTGACTCTGTCCGACTTTGATCCCGAGCACGAGGCTTTGGCTTCTACCCGTGAATTTGGCAGTCCCCAACTCCCTAACACCTACCAGCACGCACAGGACGAGCAGGACGACCCTGATTGGGACATTCACACCTCCACCCTTGACAAAGCTTTTCCTGACTTCTCCCAACTGTCTCCTTCGGAAGACGAAATGGACAATATGTCGGATTCGAACAGCGATATCTCTCTGGAGCTTGGACGCGGTGTAAACAAACCCGCGCGTCGGCTCGACGACTCCCGAAGCTCGATTATGAGTTTTCAAAACAGCGTTCGCTCTTCCTCGCCTGCTGTCCGAATCGATTACCCCACGCCTCAGAAGGCAGGCCCTGCTCGTTCGACCGCCCGGCGCGCTGTCAGCGAAAACCTACGCAAAGACGCGCAATTGCGACGAGCCAACCAAGCCCAGAAGGAGATACTCGCCAGTCCCCAGGTCTCTAAGAACCAACGCGACCACCGCCGCACCCTCTCTGAAATGCATGCTAAGGTCAGAGATGATTACGATGGCTCATTTCTCGGAGATGAGCGTCCAGCCCCGATAGACGTGAAGCCACGATCTACGCGTTTCGGAAACAGAAACAGCTCGCAAGAAATTGCCGACGCCGTCGAGCGCGCGTCACGAGACGCTTATGCAAAAGAGACCCGGAAGAGCAGTGTAGCAGGTACTCCTCGACGTGTTGCTTCGGGACAAACAAATGTCAACAACATGGGGGATACCGTGACCCGCAACTCTTTTCTCCTACCCGACCTCCCTAACATTTCAGAACTTGTCTCTGGTGTTTACGAAGATGGAACGCCTGTTTTCTCCCGGAATCGGGTGCGCTCGACCCGATTTGTGTCTCCGAACGACGCGACCGACGTCTCCCTGACCCGGGAGCATTTCCTCTCGATGCTGTCCCAATCCCCGACGACGAGAAGGCTTTGTTTGTGTCTTTGCGCCTCCTGCAAGACAAGGTAGCCGAACTGGAGATGTACAAATCCGACGCAGAAAAGCGGCTCGAGCACTTCCGCGAGGAGAATGCGGCGCTCAAGGCGGGCAGATCTCGTCACCCCGAAAAATACGCCTTCGATGCTGACAGCAAGAAGGTGTCCAAGCGGTCTGTCAGCGAGACACAGAGTAAGCTAGAGGCGGAGAACATTGCTCTTCAAAATCAATTGGACATTGCCGATCGTAAGTCTCAAGTGCAGGAAGCAGCAGTCAAGCGCTTGAACCAGGACAAAGAATCCGCCATCTCGCAACTTGGCGTGGCCTATCTTGAGACTCGTGAGCTGAAGGCCGAGAATGAAGCGCTGCGAGCGGAGAACGCAGAGTTGAGGTCACAAATCTCTCGATACGCGGGGAGGAAGTCCCATGAGCAGGATGTTGAATCCGAGGCTTCTGTGACTGGCTCCGACGTCGATGATAGCCAGGGTTACACTGAGCGAAGTGGTGATATGAGTCGCAGCACAAAGGACCTGACAGCTAAGAGCAGTCGGTCCAATTTGAAGTCGCGACGCCGCGACGACTCACGTGCTCGTGTCTCCACACAGGTAGAAAAAGAGATCTCACGATTAGAAAAGGAACGTGCTGAAGAAGAGTTGTTTTCTATCAATGTGCCCACTCCGAAACGCCCATCTGCTTCCAAGTCAGCGAAGTCCGGAACAAAGACATCCAAAAAGCAACCAAATACCAGCAAGCAGCGAATCAAGAGAGTAGTCGTGGAAGATGCATCGGAGCCATTGGAGGCTACGGAGCAGAGCAAGACTGCTTCTGCTGACGCTATTGACCTGACATTGCTCAGCGTCGTGGATGTGAGTTTTTTCTTCTTTATTTTCCCCTGAAAGATAGTCCCGCTCTGGATGTGAATTCAGCTAACTTGTTTCAGGAATCCGAACTTTCTCGACTGCGCAAGAGCTTGGAGGAAGAAAGAAACTTTCGAAAGCAGCGACGTTCGAGTGCTCCGAGGGAGCCTCCTGCCAATGAGACCGTCAACTCGACGCGGCAGAGTATCCTGAAGGCGCCTCTACCACGGAAATCATCACTGCGTGAACCGAAAGTTGCCATCCCCCGTCCAGCCTCAGCGGCTGGCGATATTACCACCAGGTCAATTGCTACGAGTGAGGGCGACAACAGCCTGGTTGTGCCCACAGCTGACCGCCCACGACGCCATTCTGATCACTCTGTCGCCTCTATCGCATCTGTCGCCCAGCATAAGAAGCGCCGCAATATCGAGGACATGACATCTGCTTTCATCCTCCCCGATATTACTCTTGGCCGTGCTGAGCTTGCGGCCAGCAACCCGTCTCGCTTGCCAGAGTCTGCACAGCGGGCTCTGGACGGCGTTGCCCAGCACAATGGGAAGAACTGCATGGTTTGTAAGAATGTCCTTCCTCACGACGGGGCCTGTAACCACGAGCCTGTCAAAGTGCCCAAGCCCGTACCCGTCTCTGAGCGCATGCCCAAGCCATCTATCTACAACGAAGAGCCTACAATGCGCCCTTCGCAATCCCCCGCTGTGGCGCTTGCCAATGTGCTGAAGGCCCTCGAGGATGAGTTGGCTCACCTGAAGATGCAACTCGCTAGCTACCAGAGTGCATTCAATAAATTGGATGCATCGCTCGGAAAGAAACAGCGCAAGGCTTTGATGGAAAAGATTGAATTAATTTTGCGGGAGATTGATATGAAGTCTGATCAAATTTACTCTCTATTCGATGTTCTTGAGAGTCACCGGAACGTGAAGGAAATGACGGAGCAGGAGATGGAAATGACCCTGGAGTCTATTGGCATTGATGCAAATGTAACCGGCGGCGATATAACTGGGACCTCGAAATCGTCGCACCCGATCGATTTGGATGATGATTTGCCTTGGGAGGGTATCGAGAGCACAGCTGAGATTACTGGGCGCACCTAAGTTGTTTTTTTTTTTAGCATCAGCACTTGAGCGTAGCTTGTTTTGCACTTGTTTTTGCGGGAACCCAATCAATTCAAATGGATGTTTTTGTCAGTCTATTGACTGTTTTCTCTCATGAATACCTAGGCAGTGAAATAGTAAACTCTTATGTGAGAGTATAACGCATGTAGCTAGGGAGAACTTTGCACCATTCCATGCTATCCTTGAGCAGATTAATGCCCTGTTCATGGCCAATACTAGAAAATTCCAATGCCAATAAAAGGGAAAAAAAATAACACTTTTTGTAGAAACGCAGATTGAAAGCGCCGTCGCTATGCCACATACGCCGTACCAAGTTGCAAAACCGACAAGAAAATCCTCAGACCACACGAAACCCATTTTATTCTTCGACGGCCACCGCCGCGCCCTCTGTCGCAGCAGCCTGGCTGACATCCCGCCGAGTAACCTCCTCTTCAACAAAGACGCCTAACCCAGCAAAAGCCTCCAGAAGCGTCCGAGAATAATACTCTCGCAAGTCATACCCACCGGCCTGCGCCTGGGGATCATTCCGGATGCGATCAAGATATCCAGACGGGTAGGACTGCTTGAGAGTATAATAGTCCCGCTTTTCAGGCACATAGCCCATGAACGGATCATATGGCTTCTCCGGCTCAGGCGTCTTGATCTTCCGCAAGCCCTTAATAAGCCCCGAGTCGCCCGACTTCTCCACCGAAGACAAAGTCGTGCCAGTCCGCTTGGTCTCGGACCCGCGCAGCGCAGCTTGTTTCTGTCGAATGCGATCCTCCTCGCTGCGCCGTGCGGAAGATTTCTTGAGAAGAACCTTGTGGCCTTCCCGAGCAATCTTGCCTGCGTCTGCACTGGAGCCGGAGGCCAGCCGGGATAAGAAATCTTCTCGGCCAGCTTGCATTTCGCGGCGCTCGGCGTCGAGCCGGTCGCGTTCTGCTTGGCGGCGTTGGCGCGCTTCTTCTTGTTCCTTTGTCACGCGGGCTTGGAAGGTGGAGGCTTCTTCCTCTTCAAGGGCTTGGTTTGCGCGGATGGAGTCCATATTCTCGGAGGCGTATGCTTGGAGCTGGGCTTCGGTTTTGGCGACGTCGATGCGAGAGACTAGGTTGGCAATTATCTCTTCGCGTTGCTCGAGGAAGTCGTCGTAGTTGCGCTTGCTATCGAATTCATCTTCTCGGCGATTCAGACTGGCGAGGGGGGGGGGGAATCGTCAGCAGCTGGGAAGCACTTCAAGCGCTTGAAAGGGCTGTTGGCTTACATGTGCATCACGCGCCGCCGTATATCAACCTCTCGCTCTACTCCTATATCCTCAAAGGTCTGGGCCCGGAATCTGTTCTTACGCAGTGTCTTGCGGCAACCTGCAACTGGGCAACTGGATGGACCGGACGAGAAAATGCGGTCCACGCAGGACTCACACATCTTGTGGTAGCATTCCGGGTTGATGAGAAACCGCATATTCGGGTTCAGGTACCGCGAGGACTTGCATACGGGGCAAACCTCTGAATATGGAGTTAGTTGGGAACCAGAAACATCTTGAGGAGAGAATATTAGCTCACCATCGTCGTCCCGGCGGTCGACACCATTTCTGGAGGCCATGGTGGGGGGGGGGGTTTGTTGGAGGAATGAATGAGTCGGAGATCAACGAAGCTGCCGATAAAGAGCGGACCCACCCGCGCACGGACCACTTTCTTCATCTTCACCTTTTTTTTGCCCCTCGACTATTTCTTTCCACCGTCTTCTCAACTTGGCCAGGCTGGTATTCTTCACGGAATCGACCGATTGGTGTAAAAGCTGGAAACATGGGGGTTCCCACACATAATCTGACAGCTCTTGAGCAGCGTCGACGAGCCCTCGAAGAGAACATCCTCCAACTTCAGAAATCCCTCTACCACTGGCGCACTCTCGAAGCAGACTACGATGGACTCCGCGACGAAGTCAAGAGCCTTGATGAAGACGCGACAACCGACGAATTCCTTCTTGTCTCCCGCGAACTCGGTAGCTCGCAAGTGAAGGAAGAGGATATGAAAAGCATTCTCGATACAAAGGGCGCGAGGAGATCACGCGATCAAGTTGTTGATATCCTTGGACGGAGAATTGATTACGTGCAGCAAAACGTTTCTATTGTGGAAAAACGCCTGCGGGCTGCGGAGGATGAGCTCTATGCGTTAGATGCCGGAGATCATCCGCCAGTGCAGGGTGGCTGTAACTTTGCGATGAAGGAGATCTTTGAAGAATTGGATGACGATGGAGCTATCATATCTAGCTCTGTGAACGATCCCGGCGACCAAGCACCACAATTGCTAGACCTTCTGAAGAAAGCCGGGGTGGAGAATATACCCGACATCCCTAAAGCCAGGGAGCTTGCTGCCAAGGGTACTACCCCCCGTGCAGACGCAGAGCCTAGCCACGCCGAGGAAGCGCAGCCAGCTGTTAATGCCGCAACGAGTGACGCAAGCCCTGCCCCTCCCCCCGAGACAAAAACCTCTTCACAAGAGGAGGCAGGCGAAGAACTGGACCTATCTCAGCCAGTCTCATTGGTCACAGACGAAGATCGCAGCGTTCCACCCGTTACGGATGTGGAAGAATCAGCGGAAGATGCCCGCCTTCGCCGTGAAATGCTCCAGTACGGCATTGACGAGGTTGGAGCTATCGTTGCTGAGCTTGAACTGGATGAGGAGGGCAGTGAATTCTCCGTGGACGACGAAGACTTCGAATTTGGAACTGACGACGAGGATGAGGACGAATTCGGTCGCTCCCACACGGAGCTCACGGAGGAATATCACCAACAGATGCGTGAACTGGAAAAGAGACTGACCGGACGCGAGATGTTGAATATGGGCAAAGACGTGCGAGCGATCCCAGAAAATGTACAAATCCAAGAAGCCGAACCAGAGGTGGAACTCATTGAGGAGGTACCAATGGGTGACGCTTCCAAGCGCTCAGAGAAAGACAAGAAAGCCAAGAAGCGTGTCGCTTTTGCGGATGAACTTGATATTGCTCCTTCTTCCGAAGGCCCCTCAATTGAGCAGCTTCCTTCCGCGGAGAAGAGGACCCTGCCTCCAATGCCCGAGGCGCCCCCGCTTGCAGATGCCATTATTGAGCGTACCGATCGTGTTCCGGAGAGCCATCAGAACGCTGAAGCACCAAAGAAGGTTTCTCGATTCAAAAGTGCTCGCGCTGCAGTGCAAGCCCCATCAGGGCTGGCTGCATCCACCTCGAGCCCGGGTTTTCCAGGACCACAACCCGTTCGAAAGCAAGCTAATGCCGTGCCGTCCGCTATTCCCCCAGCTCTTTTCCCCGCCACCCCTTCAGAACCAAAGCCTTTTTTAACTCCGATCGCAGACAACTCGGATACACCCTCTGCTCCCCAGCCCCCTCAAGGCAAAACTCTAGCTGATATGCTCGTCGAGCGCGAGACTGCCCGAGGTCCAGTCAACGCCCCGAGCCTGATGAGCTTGATGAGGAAATTCATCGGAAAGAGATCGCAAGCGAATTTTACCGTTTGCGAAATCGAAAAATCCAGAACCACGGAGGCTTTCTCAATGACGAGGAGCCCGAGGGTGTACCCTTGAACGTTGAAGAGCCACCAAAGCGGATCAGTAAGTTCAAAGCAGCGAGGATGAAGTGACCTGTGTCCAGTGTCTCTGGATCACTGACACAGGTCTATGCTCTCTAACGTATGAGCACTTTACGTGTACAATTGAAATATCACACCAATTATGATTTAATGCTCTGCCAGGGTATTCGGAACCTATAACAACCGAATAGTATAGTTTTTTTCACATTTTCACGGAAACCCAAAGACGAACCTTATCAGTAGAATTGCAGGAAGCTGATCCCATTGTTTACGCATTGGGAACATGGACATACTTTCCCTTCGGGTGACACGCGTATAGGATGATCCATACATCAGCTTCCAAGATCAGACGAGGGCTTCTCTGGCCTCATCACCTTCCATTCTACGCCGAATGGTCTGTTACCGGAGGTCTTCTCTGTACTGAGCTCGCAAGGGTGCATACGGGGGGGATTTATTGGCAATGATTGCTTGGTTTTAGGATGTGAACAGTGGAGATGTGGTTGTTTTTCAGCCCAGACATTCGTTACAATACATTGATTCGTTAATAATTCATTTCCCACATTATCGGGGGTTTGAAGCTCAATGATCTCCCGGTACTCTTCTCCCGCGCAAGGCCTGAGTAAGAATCGCTCGAAAGGCGATAGTTTGCCTCGCAGACGGCCCCTTTTAAAAGATGATGCGAAGTCTCCGTAGAGGACCATAGTCGAATCTGCATTACTCACTTTCTTCTGCCATGACGCATCCGTCGTTGCCTCCCACAGGTTCTCCCCCGCCGTGAAGGGAAGTACACTGAGGGTAGGCACATTCGAACAATACCCCTGTTTCAGCGTTTGGAATATATCCATCATAAAATACGCCAGAATCACCGTTCGCCGAAGACTCTCGCCAAAGATCCACGCCTGCCACGTCGACGCAGGGCCCAGCTCAATGGCCCGCACTCGTAGTTGTTCGACCATACGCATGAACTGCTCACCGTCTCGCTCCGCAATAGACCGCTGCCGTATATCGCCATCGAATAACTGGATAGTATGAAACAGCACCAAGGCTTGGACCGCCGCTAGCAGTTCCGCTATCGATTCCTGCTGGTAATCCTTGTACGCAAGCTGGCTGCTCTTCTTCTCCAGAATCCGGAAGACGAGATCCTGCGTCTCCGGACTCTTCGCATGATACGCCGCAGACACCGTGAACGCATCAGCCATCGCATCCGGCAGCTCCGCCTCGTACAACCGGGCGTGAATAAACGGCGTGCACCGATGCTTGGCGAACATCCGCGAGAACTCTTTAATACATCGGAGACTCTGCTCCTTCGACCACTTGTCGATGCGCCTGATATCCGGGGTCTCCTCCATCGGTGACAGCTGCGGGAACCCCAGCAGCGACGGACTCAGACTCATCCACGAAAAGAAGTCCTCGTCTGCCTCGTACCCCGAGAACCAGGGCTCGGAGGCCTCTGCAATCGAGAGGAATTCATCGGAGAGATCCGGAATCGACCGATCAAGTGACTCAAATGATGCAGGTGTGTCATCTGAAGAAACGGGGCTCCTGGCTCGAGCTTGCACTACGCGAGGCGTCCCGTGAATGTATGTGCAGGGAATCCCGCGCGCGAGGCAGCGGCCGCAGTGCGGAGTTTGGCGGTTGCACTGACGCTTGCCGGCCGCGCACGCGGTGCATGATTTTTGGCGCGAGCGCCCTGGGCGTGTTATGCGAGGCATCGTTAGTGCTCTGGGGATGGGCTAGGGGGGTGGGCAGGGGAGTTTCTAGGGGGTCTTGAAGGTCGAGGGCTGTCAAAGTCCGCAGGCCAAAGTCCGCAACTCCGCAGCGCCCCCCATTTGTAAGCCTATCGAGGTTGGCCCCCGGGGAATCATTCCTAAGGTTCTGACTGTTAGTAGTATGGACTCATGGTTTGGGCTTTTCCAGCCTGATAGTGACTTGAGTGGGGGGGAGATTCGAAACTAAACTCCGCTCTAAGGAATTTTGAACTCCGGATGGGTTATAGTGATGTGGTGCGAGAATGGTCATTGCGAAGCCGACGTAGCTAGTATATAGTCAGATGTAGTCATCGCAGTGAACGAATATTGTACTACCATCCAGCCAAAATAATATACCCATCGCTGCATTCCAATATTCAATCTCAGAATCACCCATCAACCATATCTCGAGAAATGGCCATCACAGAAATCGTCACCGTCTCTGTCAATCCCGACCCAGCCAATCTGGAACATGTCGAGAAGATTTTCCCCGGACTCAAGAAATATTTCACAGACCCCAACCCAGGGATTCTCAGCATGTTTCGGGGTTGGTATGTCAGTAAAGACGGAAAGAGTGTTAGGGGCGAGGGCCTGGAGGCTCTAATCCTTGGTAATGTCTTCGCGAAGTCTTAGAAATTGAGATATGTGTTAATAGGGCCCTTGAGGTAGAATGGAACGAGGCAGCCTCATTCCACAACTTTATCGGCTCTGACAAATTCAAGGAATTCGCTGGCCTGGTCAAACCTTTCGTGCTAGGACCTCCGGAGCTGCAACTATTCGAGACAAATCAAAGTCCTACAGAGCCTGCCAGTTCTCCTGTAGTGGAGATCTATCGGGTCAGTGTTGCGAGTGACAAGGTCAGCGAAGCCAGAGCTGCATGGGAGGATTCGGTCCAGAAGCTCAATGCCAAAGCTGGCGTGAAAGCCAAGCTTACTCATGGGAAGAGTTTGAACCTCCAGGAGGATGTAGTTCTTGGTATTCTGGGCTGGGAGAGCTTGGAGGTAAGGAAATATTCCACTTTGAATTCACATGATCGTAGAGTAGAGGAAAAGTTGTATGCATTATGGCTGACTGGGATTAGGAACGTGATAACGCAACCGATGATCCGGAGTTCATGGCAGGATTGGATCGTTTACGCGCTCTCGGAAATTTGTCTGAAGCAGTCGTGGAGTTTGATTGTCTAATCTAGAAGTTGCTACTGGTATACTCCTGATGGCCCCGTTTATGAAGATTTGTGTTGCTATAGAGATAATTCCACTCATGTATTAATGGAAAATATCATGCATTTTCGGGTCTGGATGAGACTTGAAGCATTGCCACCGCCAATTGTGTACATGGATAGAATATGCAGCATAGAACGCATAACGAACTGGACAAGGTATCTCGAGGGCATTAATAGTAGATTCATGAATTCGTCAGGTCAAGAATAAAAAAGACAAGGAGGAAGACTGTTCAGGGTCAGGGGTGATATGCGGGATGGGTGGAAGAATTGCCAGGCCAAGCACAAAGAGCACCGAACTGCAAAAGCACACTAACGACGGTGACATGGGCAAAGGCCACGGCAGCTTGGATTCGGATATCATGGAAGCCAAGTGTCACCCCTGCGAAAGAAGGAGAGGATAGAGGACCCACGGATTCACAGAGAGTGGGGAACAGGGGTGAACCACAGTAACAATCTTCAGGAGGAAGAGAGAAAATTGCAGTGAAAGATTAGAGACTGCAGGATTTCGGAGGGGTTCAAGGATTGAAAATCGTCTAGGGGGAGGAGGAAGGAGTTGTTGACGATGAACTGGAGAAGAGTTGGCGCTGTGAAGTTCGCCATGGCTCGCCCTTGTGGGCGAAATCGGTGGAGAAGTCGAGTACCGAGGTCGCACTACCAAGTCCCGGTCTGGACTGAGTGAGGGCCGATTATCTATGACCCCTTCAGAAGCAGGAGTCGGACTGCCTCTCGATCCACTGGAGTCAAACATGGAATCATGTCGGTATGCGACCTGGTTCAAGGGATTCTTCTTGGTAGGCGAGAGAGCGCGTCCATCCGCCGAGGGCAGGGGGCTATCCACAGGGCGAATGCGAGTACTTCCGGTCACATCAGGGCTCGCAGAACTTGCTCTTTTGAAGCGAAAGCTGTCGCTGGTAATTGCGCCGACTTGGATTCCGCTCAATACTTCGTCTGCCGTGGGACGACGATCGGGATTCACCGAAAGCAGTCGTTCGAGGAAGTCATAGAGTTTGTCTGGAAGATCTCGACGAACTCGACGAGCATTGTCAAACCCTGTCCATCGAGTAATCTCTTCTCGCAGCAGGTCTAGATCTTCTTTCTCTTCGTTAATGATGTCCGCGCTGGAATATGGAAGCTCTGCAAAGCAAAGGAAGTAAAGAATCATCCCCAGAGAGAATATGTCAGACTTGAAGGTGAAGTTGCCGAAAGGACCACCCGGATATTGACGGCGCAGAACTTCGGGTGCACAGTACGAGACTGTCCCTGTTGCCCCAGTAGACTTGCGCATGTCATTTTGTGATTGGACTTCACCGAAATCACTGACCAATACTCGGATCCCATCACTAGTCTCATGGAGCAGGCAGTTATTGGGTTTCAAGTCGCGATGAATGTACCCATTAGTGTGCAAATGGCGCAAGCCAGCCGTGATATCACGGAAGAAAGAATAAATTTGATCAAGCTGGAGTGTGCGCGCTCCTGCTTGGTCGAACTGGATGTCTGGTTCGCCTTTGGATCTTCGGCGAAGTCGGTCCTTAAGCTGCTGCGCTGTCGTTGATTGCTGGACAGAGCCGCAGATGTAGTTATGAAGATCGCCGGCATTGCAATATTGCTGCAGAATGAATGCGCAGGGCACACTTGGCCCGAAGGTGGATATTTTGGCATTTTCCAGCCAAACATGGCGATAGGACACTAGGTTCTGATGGGACAAATGCTGTAGCAGTTGTACCTCACCGAGGACCTTCTCCAGCCACTCATGGTCATCCCCTACGGGAACACGTTTGCAAGCATACTGACCGAGTGAGACGCCGTCCAGCACGTGCTTAACGAGCAACACGACGCCCTTTCCACCTTTACCGAGAAGTTTCTCTTCCACAAAGAACTTTTTGAAGTATTCCGGGCTAAATGCGGCCGACGAGATTCCTTGCGGAGGAGTTTGTTCAGAGGGAGCGCTGGTAGGTCCCTCATTCGCAGAGCCATCTGGAAGGGCAGGGCGTACTAAACGACGACGAGGCGAAGGCGGGGTCGACGAGCTGGCGGAGCTTGGGAGGCTGTTATTGAGCATGCGGAAGTAGTTTGGGTTGATGAATTCAGCCTCGCGATGGCTATCGCTGCGATGACGGCCCCTGCTACTGTCACGCATGGGTCGGTGACACAATGGGCAATTCGCCAGCTCGACATCGCTGTCGGGAGCTTCAGATGCATTGTGGAGAGCTATCTGCTGCGAGTCGCGGTCATAAACCACGACGGAATCATTGTGTCGGCTGTTCTGGTTAGCTTAGCTAGGAAATCCAGCGGGAGGGTCTCTCGTACAGAACGACATCTTGGTTTCCGCCGTTGTAGGGGATCATCGACATATGATCCGGCATGGCTGCAAGCACATCTCGGGGACCTGCGCGTGGCAACTGCAGTTGGATTAAACGGAGATTAATAGTTAACTAAGAGCCCACCCCGCGGGCGGTGAAGCCCCCAGGATCCATCCTCCCACGACCCACGGTTGGGCCGATTTTTTTTGGAGCTTCTGGAAACGGTGGCGAATGGGACAAGGATCGATTGCTAGATTATGCTGGTCCAACGGAATGCCTAAACTACGGGCGAGGCTACGATAGAAGAGATGGAGAGGAGCCAAGAACAGCTTTTTGGTTTCAATTGATGGAAGAACCGGGGTATCTAGAATGATCTGGGTTGGCCACAAACCAGGCAATGGCGCAGTTCCAGTTGGGCCGCACATCTGCACGTTTGTGGCATTAAGCATTGGTCTGGACGGGTCAAAAGGTGCAGCTTGACGCGAATGCCCAAGTGGCCTCGTCTCTGTCCTAGAAGGTTCCCACAAAGCCGAAGCCAGGTGATGCGGTCGAGCCTAACGACAACTCAAAAGTTTTTAGTCCGGGCGGGCGCACAATATCACCAGGCTTTAAATGCGAGACAAACTCGGATTGGGCTCAGTATCGGGCCTTCAATTCGTCGCCTCGATCAGGCCGGCTCAGGTGGTGCTTGTTACAGAATTGGAGATTTGCAAGGCGTGAAGAGATACCAGCTCTTCAGTCCTCCTCGCCACTTTCAACATCGCTGACCTCCAGGTTCGCAATAGAATCGTTATCATCGTCATCCTCGTCAAATCCTTCGAACTCATCGTCATCTTGGGAGTCTGAAGAGGCTTTCTCTTCAGCAGGTTCGGTTTCATCAAGCTTACGCTTGCGGCCCATCTCCCCAAGGCGACCATCTCGGCCCTCGATTTTCTCATCAGCGGCGCCGTCTCCTTGATCTGCCTTGGGAGGAGGTGTGTACCAAGGGATCTTGCCACGCAGGAAGTCATTAATGATCATCTTTGCAACACCGTCCAAATCAGGCTCACCGCCCTTGAGAAGGCGACCACCTTTACGAGCTAGTCTGCTCAGAAGATCAACGGCGTCCTTTGGCTCTTTTATCCCGTAGGTGCGCTCCAGGTGGCGGGGCTGGACCTTGCGGAGATAGCGGGAATGTATTGCTCGGGGTTCTCGACATTTTCCACTCGGCACACACCGCGAAGAAGAATATCCTCCTCGGTGTCGTTTTGATTGGGCGGGACCACACCAGGGCAGTCAATGAGGTAGATCCGCTTCATCAATGTGACATACTGCCAAACCTTGGTCTCACCAGGGATAGGAGCGACAGTACAGACCTTCTTCTTACGAAGAGTGTTGATGATGGAGGATTTGCCAGTGTTGGGGTAACCAATCAGGCCCACTGATATCTGCTTGCGGTCGGAGTGCAGGGACGAGAATTGGCGGAGAAGAGTAATCAGGGACCCCTTTCCGAATGAATTGTTGATAGAAGCGTGGAAAGCAAGAGTCGGATAATCTTTTGAAAGATGACGAACCCAGGCAGCCTGATGAGAGCTATGTTAGCCACTAATCAAGAACAAATAACAAATAGTGTAGATCGATGAGAATGTGTGGGATGTTACTAAGAGTTCTGCTATGAGGCCGCCAGAAAAGGCAGAAGCAGACCTCAACTCTTAAACAAAGCACATCTGTCCCTTGCGATAGCCCTTCAAGACGAAGGACTATCAACCTAGCTTCAGAAAGAAATTCGGTGCGGGACAGGATCAATCTACCAAAGCTGTAACAGACAGACTCCCATTGAGGGAAAAAAAAATACGACAAGAGTCGCAGGGAGAAGCCTTGACTTAGCAATGGAACGGCAAGAAGGCCGAAGAAAAGGAAAAGCAAAAAAGCAATTGGGATGATAGGAAGAGAAGAGTGGTTGCAGATTGAGACAAGGGGAGTTGAAACTTACAGCGACACCGGTAGGGACGAGATCGCACTTGTTTAACACGAAAATAAGATGCTTGTGAGGAGCCTCTTCGCGAATGTATTTTTCAACACTGCGGCAGCGAGTTCCATTGGGGTCACGGGCATCAATAACGTGAATGACCACATCTGACGAGTCGATTACCTTGTACAGCTCATTCCAGATACGCTTACTCTGACCCTTGAGGAAAACACTCTCTCGAGACGTAGTCAAGGTGCTATCCTGAGTGAAGCCGACGGTGACATCACTAGCGACGATGGGGGTACCATCCTCGTGTGTGCCTTGATCCTGCTTGTCATAATATGAGTCTTGATTTTTCGCGGTCTCGCCAGCTAGGTCCTCGAGCGAAGTGACAGCAAGCTTAACTCGCTTCCTTTGAGCCTTGGGACCGAATGTGTCATTGAAAGGGTTGTTCTCAATTTCCATCTTGGCCTGATGCTGCTTCAAGCCGTTGACAGTGTCATTGTCTCGGATCAAGCTCATGGGAAGCTTATTTGTCTTCAGCAGCACCTGGTAAGGATCTGACGCACGTTCCGCAACAGCCTCTCGGAATGAGGTGAGTGCTTCTTGTGAGATGACTCGGGTATTGCCGAACCATTTCCGGTTCGGTTCGATACGAGCAGTGGGCGTATCGCGAGACTGGTAGGAGGCGGCTACGGTGATGTCTCCTGCAGCATTTCGCCGAGCCTTGCCATCCTTGAACATATTCAGGTGCTTAATCTTCTTAGCATCACTAGAAGTAAGTTAGACCAAATAAACTTGAGGGTCTGCTCTGGGAACATCGCATGAACTTACCGGTAGAAGTTTTCACCTTTGGTCCGAACGTTGCCCATGCCATCACTATTCTTCCCTTGCCGCTCCTTACGAGTGGCCTCTTTTTTTCCGGTACCCATGATGAGTAGGATATATTTGAATCTCCTAAACGGTAGTTCGGACTTCGTGAAAAATTTAACTGCGAGACCAAACACGAGGAGTGGTGAAGCGCAAGAAGAGGGAGGAAAAAAAGGCGGAAGAAACTATTTTTTTTTGGCGCCAAGCCCACGCACGGACCAAGGAAAATCCGCTTCTGTTGCTCTCCGGCTACTTTCTGTCTAATCCTCCTTTTATGAGATCTCCGCTAGCCGGAGCGACCATTTTGAGATTCCATTACTCATCAGTGTCAGACATCAGGTCTGTCAAATTTACTGATTCTCCGACCAGAGGATCAATCTAGGCAGCATGACTGCCCTCCGCGCTGGCCGGGCTGCTTGCTTGCAGGTCCGCGGTTTTGCAACTACTCCAGGCCTTCGTGTTGGCCCAGAGTCACCAAACTTCATCGACGTCCCTAAAACTTACCAAACCCGCACTCCTGTGAAGCCCTCCGTCAAAGGTACACTTCCTGTGCCTCGTGAAGTCTTTCCGCCGCGCCGCGCCGACAAACCCTCCAAAAAATACCTCGACGATGTCGCCCGAGAACCTTTGACCAAGAAGGAAGGCACAGTCTCTGAGAAACAGGCATTCAAAATCGAGATGGCTGGTCGGCGGCGACATCATCTCCGAAAGGGGCTTAATCAATTGTACGAACGCAAGCGCAAAACGGACAACGCCATGTTCCAGCAAAGTCTTGAGAGCCAGCTTCGACGAGAGCGTATCCTGCGACAACCCGAGCCAGAAGACGAGCGTTTGACTCGATCTTCCGTTGTCGAGGATATGCAGCCGCTGAAACATTCGACTCTCCCGGATCCGAACCGCGAGCAACGCCTTGCTCTTTCCCAAGCACGACTGGAGGCCTCCCTGGCGCAGAAGAATGCGCAGCGCCAAGAAGATATCCAGGAACTCTACATGAATGCCCGCTCATTCATCACGACCGAAGAACAGCTCTCAGCGGAGATTGATCGTGTATTCCCTGTCGGTGAGAACGAGGCCTGGCGCAATGACCACCAAGAAGGCGCCAACATCTGGAACCTTGGTCAACCTCCAACTGTCACAGCTCTCGTCAATGAGACTCGGAAGAGTGAGACTACTCGCTGGGACGTGACCCAGGAACGACTCAAGAGACTCGGTGAACAAATTACCGGTGGTAAGATGTGATCGGGCCTTTAACTGCCATTTGTACAATATTTTTCTTCGAAGCTATTATATTTATATGCATTGTGATTGCCACTCAGTGGCTTATCAGACTTGATAGCTTTGAACATACCTAGGCACTTGAAGGAAGTTCCTAACTACGAGTCTTCGATTGATGTTCCTCCGACCATCAGATCACCCAGACCAGTCCATGATTGAGGGTAAAGCCCCTAGATCGTCGGCGAATTTTGTAACTCCACAATAAACATCACGACCGGCCCAAGTTCCGATAGCTACGTCGCTACCTACGGTAGGTTCGTACCGGCTGGGAAGTAAGTTCGGTCGATCATCCATTCCAGGGGTTCCGGTATGTGTCTGGAAATTTGGCTATCATCTTGAGGGCGCATAGTTCGCTGGCGTAATATCACAGGAACGTGGGTTATTCCTTGGATTGCAGATCCTCCCTGTATTCATAACTCCGATCTTAAATCCAACAGCATACAAATAGGATTTATCCTCACTAGAATTTTCTGGACATGCACGAAAATCTCGATTAAACTATGAAGGAAGCAACGCCGCTCGATGTCGCCCTCCACAACCTGCGGTTGGAACTAGATCCTGACAGTGGGTACATTCGATGGGCGCCTGATAATCCAAAGCACCCCAGAAACTGGCCACTGGCGAGGAAGGTATATGACATTGGAATAATTATCCTCCTGGAATGCTATACGTTCGTGCCACTTTAACCACGCGAGTCTTGACCATACTAATGATCGATCGCATAGCACTGCAATAAGTACCTCTGGGGTATGTATGCCACGCACCGGCAAAGCGGTCTATGTTTTACAAGCTAACGTTCCCATTCAGTCGGCTGCTGCAAGGTGGTCCCAGGAAAGACTTGATATCTCGATCACACTTGCCCAGTTCATGTTTGTATCAACGTACGTATCTGTGGATCTCTGCTTGAGGCAGATCAATTGTCGTTTACTCCCTTACAGGTATCTGCTTGGCCAAGCGCTAGGGAATGTTGTGTTTCCACCATACTCAGAATGCTTTGGACGGAAGAAGTTATACGTCGCAAGCACAGTAGCATACAGCGGACTGTGTGCGATGATAGGTGCTGTGGACTCTCCCGCCGCGGCTGTTGTCGGTCGATATTTGACCGGTGTTCTATCGTCTATCCCCACTGTTATTATTGTTGGGAGTATGGAGGACATTTTTAATGCAAAAGCCCGCATATGGACTATGTTGCCTTATATCGGAGTTGCTCAGATTGGTGTATCTCTTGGACCCGTCATGAGTGCATACATTACACAGGCATTTGGCTGGTATGTTGAATTCACACGTACGGGAGAAGGAGAACATGATACTAAAAAGTCAATTACTAGGCCTTGGATCTTCTACATCGCCGCCATCGTGACGGCAGCTATTTCCATTCTACTTCTGACGATAAAGGAGTCTCGACCGTCTCTCTTACTTTCCCGAGAGGTTGAGAATCTTCGAATTGAAACGGGAATTGATTCCCTGCAGGCCCTCAACCATGACAAACCACCGGACTGGCAGACTTTCGTTTCGAACAAACGTTCTGCGGCCAATCCGGCTCATTTCTACCGAACCCATCGTTTTCAGTATTTGTCTTATAGTTGGGACTGCGCTTGGGATCATATACCTCTTTACCGAGGCTCTGCCGCATATCTACGAGGACATGGGCCTGAACCAGGAGCAGTCAAGTCTTCCATTCTTCGCACTTGGTTTTGCCTCTATTTTTAACATCCCCGGCCGCATCATCGATCATCAAGCGGCCAAGAAAAAGGATAAAGGGGAGCATCTGGCGTCGCCCGAGTACAAGCTCAAGGGGCTGACCTTTGCGGCTCCGGTGCTAGCGCTAGGACTGTGGTGGTTTGCCTGGACAATTCCCCCAGGGTTCAAAGTATTCCCTGGGCCGTGTCTATGGTCTCCTTATTCGCAGTCGGATACGGACGCAATGAGCTAGCGATCGTGTTGAATGGTTACTTGGCGGATAGTTATCTTTCGTATTCGTCCAGCGTCTTCGCAGCTGTCGGGCTAACGCGGGCCGTGATGTCTGCTATGTTTCCGTTATTTGCGCCTCCTATGTTTGAAGCCCTGGGTTCGAATATTGCTGTCTCTGTCTTAGCGGCCGCAATGACTGTCTTCAGCTTGTTTCCATTCTTGTTCCAGCGATATGGCGCGTGGCTTCGGGCGCGCAGCAAGTTCGCACAGCACAGTATTCAAGTGTACAAAGAGAATACCGTGGAGAATGATGGATCATAAAAAGACATGAATATGTCAGGAATATTGCAGATTTGATGTTGCACGATTTGCCCAGGTAATTTTGAATAGATTACGTGATCTATCACTAGTAACTAGTTACTAGATACCAAGGTTGAACCTATTAATGTATACTAGTACGGGGGCTCAGTTTGAAGCTCGGCTAAATTTCAAGAATGCCCCGTAACATATATGCTAGAAGCTTAGATGCAATGAATCTAAAAATGTAAATGGCATTCTACGCAAGACTGTGCCAAAGCGCTTGAAAATTAGCGTAAAGCATGAATCTCCATTCTTAGCAAGAAAATGGAAAGCAAGAAATACCTTGCATAAACTCCGACTTTCGGCCCATGGGTTGGTACTCAAGACGATCAGCTTGGAAGGTAATTTGCCCTGATGGAATACAGACTATGGATTGCGACTTATCTTGGCAAATAGTTTCTGAGTAATCCATGCCTCTCATTCCAGAGGAGGCACAATCTGTACATATATCATCCATTCCAGAAAGATGACGAAATTTCCATGGCCATTCACGTGACGAACTGAGACGACTGACTATCAATCACCGTGTGCAAATGGGGCCGCAAACCAGGGATTATCCTGCCCACCAAACAGAAAATATGACCCGTCCATCCTGGAAATGAGAATAAAAGTCTACTCAAATTTCAGTGCCATTACAAGGATCGCAGTATATGTGGTAGCAGCATATGTGTGGAACTGCTCGATGCGAAGTCCAGCTCGATCAGCTAGCAAATTCCACTGGCGTGTAGTTCGCTCCTTTCCACCAAAGCAAAACATCATGGAGAGGTCAGCCATTGCGGCTTGCCAATGTGCACCAGTATCTGGAAGGACAACATCATCGACCAGAATGCGAGATTTCGGCGTCATTGCGCTGGCAATGTTTTGAAGGATCACAACCGCTTCTTTGTCGGGCCAGTCATGGATGATTCGGCGCAGATAGTAGAAGTTAGCCCCTACGCAGATGTCAGTTCCTGTCCTAAGTATCCATACTAACCAATCGATGTTAGTGGATGTGATGTGTACCTATAATTGGCTGCACTTGGAAGAAGTCGGCGGCCTGAGCTTTCACGCCTTCGATTGGAGGCAGTCTGTTGATGGTCTCTGGTAGATCTTGAAGAACGAGATGGCCCAGTAACGCTGGATATTTCTTCCCGAGTTGAATGCCCTGGTGGCCATGACCGCCACCGACATCCACGAAAAATGTTTCCTCGGGAGGGGAAGTGGGCGTGATTTTCTTCACTTCCTCCTCCAGCAGAGAGAATCCATTTGTCCATTCCACTCCCTCCAGAGCGGTCATTACTTTTTGCAAAGATTCGAAATGCTTCGGATTCTGCACGAGCCACTCGAAGCAAGTAAGCTGGGTATTAAATGCTTTCTGAAATGGCGTGTTGATGTTACTAGTGATATCTTGGTACTTGTTTTCGGCAAAGAAGTTGGGCATGACCTGAATCACCGGACCAAAAACATCGAATCTATCAACATTAGCAGTCAGGATAGATAGATAGTTGATGATTCAGAACCAAGATACGACATACCCATGATAGGCGATACCTTCACCTCTCGGATCAGCGAGGACATAGGTTACGTTGTTCGCACGATACTCATTTACGCCGGTCTCCTGAATCATAAGGTTGGCTGCCAGGTAGCGAAGAACCCGCTCTAGTGGCTCCAGTTAGATCTCATTCATCGTAATCAGATATCTTTGAGGTGTACCCATGAATTCCAAGCAGGAGTTAGATGGCTTCGCCAAATTGGCAACTGTAAGTGGATGCTGCGACTTGACAAGCTGCCGGAACACACGAAGGTCTACTGCGAGACGAAGCATCGCAATCAGCAGGTTCTAATGCAACCATGTCAGCCTCTGTCTGGACCATGATGCAAAAGGAATGCAACTAACCGAATTGCCAAAAGCCATGAGGGTATCATGAGGACCCTGGATCTCGGATTGAACCTTCTGAAGCTCTCTCTGAATGCTCAACCGACTGACATTGTCGGCAGATTCAACTAGAGCATAGATCTGAGAAACAATAGATTCCATTGTGTCTGCTTCGCAGGGGTTAGGGTCATCTGAAGGTTCACCAGTGTCTTCATGGCCAAGCGGTCTTTTATACTGCGCACTTGCATCATCAGGCCCGGGCACACCTGAGCATAACACTTCGGATCACAAGCTAGAGTATTGTTACATGTATTTTCCACATTTGTACAGAATTTAGGAAAAACATAAACCCAAAAATATAAATCCTCACTCATCTCAACCCATGCACTTAACCAAAGCTCGCCAAAAGGAAAGATACGGCACTGCTGACCACCAATTTGTGCCCCGTGCAATAAACTCGAGCCCCTGGGCTTTCACGGGAATTTCTAGGTTGTCACTAATTTTTTCCCTTTCTATGCTACGATATCCCCGGTGCTTATTGCAAAATTCGAGACTAATTTCGGTGTAAGATTGGGGCGGATCGGCAAGCATGCGCTGCGACCATCTCGAGCCTCGCGTCCTTCTCGTTCACGTCTTGTTTCCTGCGTGTCCTGGCGGCGAAAGCTTAGAGGCAGCCAGGAGGTCCTCTGCAACCCTGCAACAACTATACCAACAGAGGGTTTTAGTGCCAGCAAGAATGGGCATCAACGCCTTCCGTGGACAGCAGTAACAGCAGGTGATCGGAGCCCTCCGGCTTTCAAGATGTTCTAGCTCGCCTCGCAAACCTAGAAGAAATCGTGATCGGGAATCAAAATATGCCGTGGAAGACCGAAGCACACCCTGGGATTGGCAGAAAGGATATCCTGATTCGCATACCGAATGTCAGTCACTATTAATGTGGGTGGGCTGGTGGGAGAGGTTACATGCCCGATATATGCGGTGAGTTTATTATCTCCCCCTCCCTTTTTTGGCTACTCGGAGACAGAAGTCCTATTGCTAAAACCTCCATGCAAGTTAGCGTTTAGGATATGTTCCATTAAGGCGGCTGGAGCCGCCCTTATCTAATAACAGCGGTCCTTTAGGAGCTTCTCTCGCCACTCCTTGTGTTTGGCTTCCTTCCGCGGCGAAGCTGAACAGATTATCGAGAAATATCTTACCGACACTTCATGCATCGAGCATATGATACACAGTCCCACTGTAGATGCACTCGTGGTTGGTTTTTACCGAGTTATTGACAATAATAGACCGATGACACTGGGATATGCTAGGTTTGGCTACCCTTGCCAACACCGCCACCTTCTGGATCAAACGAGGTTTTCGCCGACCATTATTCTTCTCTGTTGAACAGGCTAGTGGAAAAAGCATGTGTATGAAGACAGGTCTCAAAATCTTGGAATATTCCCCTCAGAGAGGCGACTAATCGTTTGAGGATGTTCAGTCTCTTTATCATCTTGAGCTTTTTTTTTTTCAATAAACTCCATATATTCAACATGATTTGGTCCATTGTGATTACGCCTCATCTCAGAATTGCAGATCTGCTGATAGTGGACAATCTTTTCTATCCTCTCGGACTTTGCTCTTACAACCATCTCAGAATTGACAGACAGCAGCGTCCACTTCCCCTTAGTTTCCTGGACCTGGTATACCCTTGAACTCGGCATTATGGCAGAAGGACTGGACATGGAGAGACTACCGACTGACGTGGAAATGAGAGATGTCTCAGCTCAACCTATCCAAGAAGAGGGCAGGACTGAGGGATCAGCAAGCACTTCCTCGGCTACTACGTCAACAAGGAAGGGCCTAGGAGGAAGCTGAACATGGCTGAGCTAAGTACAATAGTTGAAGAAGGAACGTCTTCAGAGAACCCGCTAGCCGGGTTGATCGATCCTTCGGCCGTCATGCTTGAGTACAAACGCATGCCAAACAGAGGAGACGAGGTCCTACCTCGGGCTCTAAGGGAAATGCCAGAAGACATTCGGAACACACACCCCCTAGACGAGGGAGAGCTGGTTGCAGTCATTAACTACAGAGTCAGAGTTCGGAAACAATTTCAGATGGCCTTCACGAAGGAGGGCCACCTGCGACAACGATTCGTCGCCATCCTAGACCGTACAGACGACCATAGACAACCTCTCTTCAGCCAGGAGGTGATTAACTCAAACTGCCCGAAGCGAGAGATTAAGAAGATTGCCAGCCAGAATCCTCTCCTCTTCACAGCATCTGGACGTCTTCGCTCCCGGGCCCCGAAAAAGCTCACGGACAAGCGTGAGCAAGGGAAGTTCACGAAATATGGGGCCACGGAGGTGAAGACATTAACTATGTCACAAAAATATGATTGCAAACTTTCTCATGCAACTCGGTGCCACGCATCGCTGAGGCTGCGATGTCAGGTTTCAAGCCCGTGTTAGATGATGCCTGACGAGTCTTCATTTAAATCCAAAACTTCATTATGCTAAGCCCGAAGAGCATAGAAGATCCCTTAGTAGCCTCCAGGCACTGCCACCCAATTAGGGATTCTGTCACCAGGATCGGAATTTATTAACCAGGAATGACTTTTCAGACTTTTTCTCCAGACCCTAGCAAAAAATTCCCGTTTGGTTTTGCTTGTTCTCCTTTGCAACTCTCCAGCCGTCATGTCTACTCGGGTGTAAACCAACCCCCGCCCAAGGCTTAGACCATGTATCAGCGGCGTTGTGCGTACGCCCGACTCCCAAGCCCATGCTACAATGGTCATCCGGAACCGCTTGTGCCCGCCACACGCTTTGGTCGAGGAAGATGTAGTCTTCAGTAAGAATTTCTAGAAAGCACACATTTGGCGCCGCAGCATTCTGCATGAGGACCTGTTTACATTTTGCATCAAATTAGTCGTTCACGATATGCTTGACATCGTAAAAACGAGCCCTTGGAACTGTTAGGAATTTTCTCGTCGGTGCCAGGGGTTTAGTGGTTGTTGTGATTCACGTTTGACGGGTTGACGGGTAAATAAGTTATGCTTGATTCCCACAGTACCGGGCCAAGGTCTTCGGTCATTTATTACGATACGAAGATTCCCCATGATAAGTTTTCTAGGGTATTTGGAAATCGCTTTTTGAAGTCCAAGAGTGGCCGCGACCGCCGCCTGCATCTGAAATGAACCGGGAACCGACCGGCAACTTATCCTGGATGGGCAAACCAATTAACCCATGAGGTGGGTTGCCTCTATGAACTTCATATGGACGTATCAGCGCGCTGCCGTGCGTCTGCCATTTTGTTTTTGCTCCTACGACCCAGCCAGTCCTGGTCTGAAAGGGTACTTCTTGTCCATACTCGAACGGGCCCTTGGGACTTTCGAGACTTCTGTAGTCTGCGTCAGCCCTGAAGGCTTATGGAAGATGCCGAGAGAGCACATGAATCTGCCCATGTGGTTTGTGTCACTCATGGGCCCTTTTCCTGCCAGCGCGAGAAGGGCACTGAGTCTTAGAGCGCTTTTATCATGTCCATCGGCATCATTTCTATCGTCGGGTTGATAAAAGTCGCTCATGCATATTTACAGGGACAAAACTCTTTCGAGAAGCCACGGGAGTATAATGCTTGCATGACTCGCTTTGTACCGAGATGTCCCCCATCAACTTCTCGAAAAGAGACCGCCTAAATCAGGGAACATCCCGATCAAGTATTCATCGACCTTCTGGTGGGT
The DNA here is from genome assembly GCF_028974085.1 of Penicillium chermesinum. Lineage (NCBI taxonomy): Eukaryota > Fungi > Ascomycota > Eurotiomycetes > Eurotiales > Aspergillaceae > Penicillium > Penicillium chermesinum. The sequence goes on from NW_026695315.1 coordinate 1,082,665, forward strand.
AAGCTGCGGGCTTGTGACAAACCCTTCTGGATTTACTAAATCTTAAGAAATGTCGAAACCATGAGCTATTTTGACTGCCATGGGAATGGTAGGCTGAAACGGTAAATTTCCATGATCCATGGTGCTACGATCACCCTAATGGTTGAACTTACGCATCCGGCTTGTTGAGTAACCAACCCAGCTCAGCGGCTTAATTTGAAGTTCGAAGCTTGGATAAACCACTGGGAGATATACGATACTTACGGGCCGATCCTTCAAGCTGCTTGGAAATTATCGAAGCAATATTAGCATCATGATGATCAATGTCCATGCCGGCAAGCTGACCGGGGACCAAAGGTGGAAGCTCTTTTGACAAACCTTATAATTCCCTACTATATGTAAGCGAAAGGATTCATTGCACCTGCTTGGCGACCTTCCGAAGGTTACCACGGTTATATCTTCCAAGGATATACCTTCTAGGATGCCCGCCAAGGGGCTACTTCCTACCCGATTCAGCTTGCAAGTAGCACGAGTCTCATATGTGACATACGTGACGAGAGGGACAGTAGTGGAATTCGTTTTGCCCAATCTGAATTATGTAACGATGAATAACGATGGAAAATGGTTCTGCCTTGGTAAGGATTTTGACGAAGTATAAGACTACTTTCACTATAGATCGTACGGGATATGGAAGTGCAAGGCAACAATAATCAAAACGAAATAAAACAAAAACTTGGTAGCGAGCCACTTGGGAGGCCTTCGCTGTCAACTTTCGGTGGCGAACCACTCAAGATTCCAGCTCTTACGAGATAGTATGACAACTAGCATCCTGGCGATTGATCTCACTTTCAAGCACAACAGTACGCCTGTGGAGTAGATCAAGTTGCCCTGAACTTGGTCGAATTTTGATCTTATTTATAGGTCTAGCTATAATTAGCTGCTCGTTGTGGAAGGTATTCTAGGAACTCAACATGAAAAATTGTGTCTTTTGATCGGCAGTCCAATCGATCTAGACGATGACACGCGTCAAACCCGTTAGAGAGCTGGTACGCAAGCTCCGCACAAGGCGGTTTATGATGGATGTTTCCACCAGGCCTGAAGTAACGGGCCCAATGACGTCCGGGTGACTCCAATAAATTCGCAGTGATGGGGTGGCTCCCTTAGACCATCCGATACTCGCCTCTTTATTTTAGCGAGGACCGAGGACAATAATCACCACGAGTCAATCATTGCGCGCGCCTGGATTTGCTTGCTGGGTCGACCCAAGGATATATAAATAGTATGGATCACTGTTGGCTGAGGTATAGACAAGGCCCACTTTTCACTGGGACTGCTGATTAAGTTCCGGCGTTTCAAAATCCGATCCAATCCCATTGCTCTGCGGGTACGAATAAGGCACAGGAACGACATTATTGGAGAGTTGTTGTCATTGACGGGAAATGGACCCAGTTTTTGAACTCCCGGATCGTGGATACTAGTTGCTGTTGGAGTTGTGTTAATTGCCTTAATCTGAGATAGAGCTTGTAGAAAAAGCTCAATGTTTGCTTGATTCCGCTATCAAGATATGAAATAATAACATCCCCCAGAGTATGCTTCCACTTGTCTGATCCAAGTTGGGAGGCCCATCCCAGCCAGCCCCATCATCCGTACCATCCGAGAGCTACGGGGACGAAAGCGATTCAGGTCCATATTGCTCCACTTGATATCATATGCTCTATTTGAGGAAATGATGTTTCACCCATACCTCAGACGCTCATGGGAGAAAATCCAGATTGCTGACACGCTCATTTTGCAGTTCTGCAGCCCCGGGGAGCCTCGAGGAGCCTCCCACCACTGTGTAGCTGCATTGGTCAGCGACTGTCCATTTCTTTCACGTTGACAGAGTTGAGAATGACGTTTCTCCCAAATCAACGGATGGCTATCCGGCTGGTTCGGCCAGACAGGTACAGGCCCACAGCTCAATCCACGGTCATCTTGCCTGGTACTCAATCCTGAGAGGCCAACAGAAGCTGCAACTCGTCTTACTGCTATTCCCCTCTTAGCGAAAACAAACCGGATTCATTCGCCGTTCACCATCCTCGATTATGGACCCAGCTGCGTAATACTGGTTATAACCACCGGCTTTTATAAGTATATCCCGCGCCCCCGGACCAAACTTCTCTGCATTTCTTTCTGTCACTTCAGACCCCCAAAAAGGCGCCTACGGGTAAATAGCAAAAGAAGCTTGCTTTCTCGCTTAATTTTTGTTCGCAGTCTTTTCAATAAAAACCTACATATCGCCTTCTCTGTTACTATGAGGGGATTCGTCGCACTTGCGGCTCTTATTACTGGCACCAACGCATTGGTTGGGCGTAGCAATGGATGCTGCTTCCATCTGAGTGTTACTGGCGAAGTGAACGGCACCCTGGGTCAGATCAGTGATGGCCAGAATCGTGTCGGTGACACAAGTCTTCCGGCATCCACGTACTGCATCGACCAAAATGGTGGTATCACTGACAGCGCTGGTCGTGGCTGTATCTTAACTGGTACGTTCTCTTCAATACATATAATATCCATCACATAACTGATCAAATGACAGCCGAGACCACCCAGTTCCAGTGCGATGCTGGTAAGAATGCCACCATCGGCTTCTCAATTAGCTCATCGGGCCAGGTTGAGTATCACGGCAACCCTTCTTTCATTGCTTGCGAGACAGGCCAAAATGGAGGTCGTAACATCTATACTACCAACAGCACTTCTGTGACCCAGTGCAAGAATATTCAGATGAAAGCCGATTCTTGCTCGGGATCCGGTGCTAGTGGGCCCGGTGGAGGAGGAGGGTCTCCCGGCCAGCCCGGAGGAGGAGGAGGAGCAGTTGGAGGAGGAAGCCCAGGAGGGGGAAGCCCTGGAGGAGGAAGCCCTGGAGGAGGAAGCCCCGGAGGGCCTGGAGGGTCAAGTGGCTCCGGCTCTGCTCCTTCTACAACTACCATCATGAGCACTGTTACCGTGACAGCTGCTTGCAACTGCCCCAGTACCGGCGCTCCAGCTCCAGCTCCAGCTCCAGGTGGCTCCGGCGGAGGCGGAGGTGCAAGCCAGCCTTCTGGACCTGCTGGAGGAGGTGGTGGTACTTCTCCATCGGTACCTCCAACTTCTCCTTCTTCGACTGCAGGTAGTCATTCATCCGAAGCAGGACCCGCCGGCACGCCTGCACCGTCTAGCACCGGTAGTGGCGTTGCCAGCGGTGGAGGTGGAAGCCAGCCTTCTGGACCTGCTGGAGGAGGCGGTGGTAGTAGTGCTAGTCCACAGCCATCCACAACCGGAGGTACTCCGCCAGTCATCCCTATCATCGGTGGAGGTGGTACCCCTCCGTCTGTACCTTCCGCCCATCCCTCTTCGAATAGCAGCATTCACCCATCTGCGCCAGGGCCGGCTGGTACGTCTACACCGTCCAGTCCCGTCGGCGGCGGGGGAGGCTCTCAGGGTCCCTCTAGCACTGCACCCTCCTCTAGTCCTGGCGGCGTCCCACACTCGACAAGCTCGGCCGCGGTTCTATCCACTAGTGCTGTTGTTGCCCCATATGGAAATGCATCTACTAGCTCTGCAAAGCCAAGCTCTACCCAGTCTTCCGGAGGAGCTTGTTTGACAACCCTGGCTACGGACAAGAGTAACTACCAATACCCGCACTTGGTTGTGCCGATCAACTCCTCGTCTCCTGATACTGCCTATGGCACCCAATACTTCGCCACAATCAGCAACCACACCTCCGTTCTCTTCAACTTCGATATTCCGCAGAACTACTCTGGCAAGAGTTGCAACTTGGTGTTCTTGTTCCCCCAAAAGGCTGATCTCGAGACATCGGATTACACTTTCATCGGCGACGGCAAGATTGATATTTCCCAGCTGTCTGCCACAGCCAGCACTTCCACTACATACAACAATGCGCCCTCTGTTTCCCACGACTTTGGGGATATCACTATCTCCCCTGGTCACTCATACGTCGTGAACACTTTCTCTTGCCCGGCTGGACAGGCCGTTGGCTATGAGATTAAGAATGCGGGAAGCACCTATCTCCATTTCTTCGAGGACTGGAATCCTTCTCCGTAAGTCTAGTCTACCCTGGTGATATGAGTTTTCACTAATTGATTCTTCTAGTCTCGGTCTTTACATCACCGCTTGTTGAGAGCATTATCCAAAGGTATATGGATTGAACTTTGTCAACAAGATGATCTCGGAAGGTGTGGTTTGACCCCACATTTGATACGTGTTCATCACCGGAAGATATGTACGGGTCCAGACCGTTAGATCTGTGCTTTGCGGCTGAGAAGCAAAACCCCCAGCGATTCAAATCCGCTTGGTGCAAAAAAAAAGCCTCGTTCTGTTCGTGTATTAGTATGACTTTCCATGATTGGGCTACGGAGGTCCATCTAAAAAGTCCTGTCCGTTTTGCTTTTTTAAAAAAGAAATTTACCGCTAAAATGTATGGTATCTGTAAGATATTATCCACAATAATCGCCTCATTCCCTCGCTTCCCCTCCTTCCCCCCTGTCTCCCTTCCCGATCAAGTAAGAATCAAACAAAGAACCACCCAACAGCATGTCCCCTGTAGTGGGGCGGTTGGAACTGCTGCCTAGTATAACATCAAAAGAACCCTGCTCCGCTTCTCTCCGTCTACTCTCTTAACGGCCTTTCCAACTTGCCATATCCATATGCTCGCTGATCCAGCCACTATCATAATCTACGTTTAATAGGAAGGGGTTTCCAACGCGTCTTTCTAAATAGTCGAGGCAAAATGGTAGTAAGATGATGTCTAACATGGTAGGGGTCTATATTTCACAGACTCATGAATCTTACCAAAAAGAAAATGTCTCTAGCGTCGAAGTGGATGTTGTATTCTTTACACAAACTTTATCCACGTGTATAGATAAGTGGGCACTCCGGAGTCCGAGGCCTCCAAATTTCTTGTTTTTTATTCCCTGTTATGTTACAGTAAGTGCATCGGTTGAGGATAGCTGGACGCCTATAAAGCCAGGAAGCCATTTCCTAGTCCCCTGCACTCTTATTCCTCTCTCGCCTTTGATATTTCTCTCATTCATCAAAAAGAAAGATTACTGAGCCTCAAGAGCATAATGAGCGACTCCAATGTCCCGAAGCGGCGGGATGACAGCAAAGATTTTCAAACCTTTGTCGCAAAAACAGTCATTGGCTTCATCACCATGACTGTGTGCTTTGTACTGCTGAGGTTATTCTTTCCAGGTGCTCTCGCACAGTCTATAGATACTCAGTCTGAAGTTACGTTATTCAATGCGGGTGATTATACCGATCGGGTGACTGGCGTCGATTTCACACTCTACACAATCGACACCTTAATGGACGAACAAGATGCTCTACGGAGCTACTACTCTGCCTTCATCAATGAAGACGGTCTGTCGAAAAGGACCTAATGCGACCGTAACGACCCCGGTGGCGGCATCAGATTTGCTTGCTGCGGGGCGTACATGGGATTGCCAGCTTCGTCTCTGGGGTTGGCTCTGTTTCAGCTTCTGACAGATCCTTGCTGGACTCAAGGAAGTTAATAATGGCAAGAGACTCGGTGAGAGGATGTGTTCTGCATGTATCACTTGGTACAGCAGCAGCTCATGTTTGTCGTGGGCAACTCATGCGACGAGCAAGATGAGTCCCACCGCAGAGACAAGGATATCAGATTTCGCTAGGGAATGCGGATCGAAAGGCTATAATGCGGGATTCAGAATTGTTCTCAGGAATGGCGGTTCTTATACGTCTGCGTCAGCACCAGGGCTAAGGGCCGAGGCACCATTTTGTGGATGAGATTTTCTCAGGGGGGCTTTGCAGACCTTGAAAGGTGTTATGACGGCTGCTGTAGTATGCTGTACGCGAGACGAAGAGCGGGTGATCTTGCGATGTTGGCCTGGGTAAATGCCAGCCTAGGACACACTATGGGAGGACATGTGAAGACGGGTGAGGAGAGGGTGGTCGTCATTTGAACTTAGGTAGGATGTAAATAACTAGGAAGCAAAGCCAGGAATTTGTTGTGGATGAAGGGATATATTATTATATACTGAGCGAATCTAACACAAGTAATAAAGACTCGCCTTTTTCCCAAGAGGAAACAGTAAGGAGCACGACTAATCAAAATCTAGGCAAAATATGTAGTAGTTCTCTTAGTAGATGTCTTCAATGCGGCTCTCCCAATGTCCGAACTTCTATTTTCGGCAGTTGAAGTGCATCTACCACATGGATCGCCAAGTCGTTGGTAATTAGATTAGAAAACGGGGTTGATGTGTTTTCATCCGTACGGTTAAGTGGCCCCGAATCGGCCTGTTGCGACAGCGAACCCTATTGAGGCTTCCAAGTCCGAAGTGCATTTCTGGTCATCAGAAGGCAATTCCCTCCCGAAAAGGAGATATTTCCCGGTATATGTCGGTACATTGTAGCAGTTCCACCCGGTGCGCAGCCCAGTTCCGACGTCAAATAGGAAGTGCTTCGCGGTCTCTTTAGCTTGGCCACATGCGCACCGATCCGTCTAGGGAGCGTTGATTCGCTAAATATATTCATTGAGTCTTGCCATGCCAGTCCCGAGTTGAGCTAGCGCGCTTGCTTGTTCCATAATAGGCCATCATTGAGCTGTCGTCTATGCTGTTCTGGAAGTACTTCATCCACTCGTTTAGCGTGTTTATGGTTGTCCTTCGGCAAGATTTTGCCAGTGGCTACATGTTTCTGTCAGGCTAAAGCTTCGTTCTTGACGAACTAGCCTGCAGTGACTGAAAAGTAACACGACTATGCCTAAAAGGAACTGGATGACTTGAATGATCGTAATATATTTTGTTAAAAAACAAAATGGCAGGAGAACCAACTTAACACGGATCTGCTGCATGAGAGCGTTGGATTGGATGACTCTTTGTACGCAGTATTGAAAACTTGCCTCGGTGTGCCAAAACCAGCTGGTGGTTATCTTAATATTCCGACAGAGGGCAAGTAGCAGGTGGAATTTCGAGACCTGTCGTCCAGGCGCCTTATCTGCGCCAGATTCGCCGTGTCTAACATCCATCTTTCGGGGGTTGTAGACAAGACACTAGTGCATCACACAGCGACTTGGGCGGAGACTAAGAATGAGGCTTCACTGACAAAATTCTTGAAACGGACCTCAATATGGAGACTATGTTGCGGACAGGGTAGCTGCAGTCATTAGTTTTGAATCCAGGTGTTAGATGTGACAAAATTATGCTGCCTAAACTAGGATGGATCAGCCGCCGCCTAGAAGCCTAACCCACGCTAAGAAATTAGGCACTGAAGTATGTAGTAACTAGCAAAGGACCGCGAATGGAATATGATGTAAAGCAGTGGGAATTAGATGGAAAAGGCATCATTTTTGGAGAAATGACAGTCTCACTTCAGGCCAAGTTATTGCTATTACTAGAACTCGTAGAGACGCTCCAGTCTACGGCGGTTTCAAGATGAAGATCTGCGTCTAGGCCCGGCGGCGCAGCGCCCGCGGGCGCCAGCCTGAATGTCTAGACCAACAGAACTTGCGCAGTCTGTCACTGGCCTGGAGACCCCCCCCACAATTTACTACAAGACCCTTAACAAGGGACAGAGATCGGGATCAAAGCTGAGCTCCGCCACCGTATCTAGAGAGAAAAGGGGCTTAGTATGTCTAATCGGTGGGCCCCCGTTTTGCACGTACGCCTGCCCTGTAGCGCCAAGCTGCGCCATTGCGCACCGTGACTTTATTGGTCTCGCCCTGCACACGCGACTTTCGAATGTTCAAATTCGAGTTCCCAACTTCGAGTTTTCCTGTTACACCTGCTCCGGTGAAGAGCTTCATGTCCGCATGGAAATTCCGAGCAAACTACCCTTCTCAAAACGCCGGCTTCGGCCGCGCGTGGTGATTTCGTGGGTTCCTTTGACCCCCGCGGAATTGACTTCCTGCCACTAACCAAATCCTCCAGCTACATCTTCGACTATGTGATCTTGATGTCAGTCCCCGTTCCGTCCCCGCGATTGCGAGAGTTTCGTCACTGACTTTGCTTGGAATCACATAGTGCCTGCGTTATTGGTTTTTGGATCCTCGACTCGGTCGAACCGTACCATCAACATTTTTCCCTCAGGAACTACACCCTCCAGTATCCGTACGCGGTCCACGAACGCATCCCGATCCAGTATGCGCTGTGCATCTCCGGTGCTTTCCCCCTCGTCGTGATCGCGATCTACACACTTCTCCTCGATGGCTTGTTCTCCCATCACAAACCCCAAGACCCGATCTCGGGGAAGCGCAAGCTGCGTGGGCCGTGGCGGTGGAAGGATCGGCTATGGGAGCTAAATTGTGGAATTCTTGGGCTTTTGCTCTCCCAGGCATTGGCTTTCTTGATTACCCAGGTTCTCAAGAATGCATGCGGCAAGCCACGACCGGATATTATCGATCGGTGTCAGCCTGTCCCTGGGAGTGCAGACCTAAGCCCTTATGGGCTGTCCAACTCGACTATTTGCACGGGCAGTCCAGCGTTGATCAAGGACGGGTTCCGATCATGGCCATCTGGTAAGTGCACCTAAGAAGAAAACTCACGAAAGGAAATACTTACTAATGATTATTTAGGACATAGCAGCTGTGAGTCTCACTGATGCAGATTTCTGACCCAGCCATGTGGCATTCGGAAATTGCTAACTTTAATTCTGATTTAGCCTCTTTCGCCGGTCTAACTTACCTCTCCCTCTGGCTCGGTGGCAAGTTCCATATCATGGACCAACGTGGTGAAACTTGGAAGACTCTCCTTGTATCCGTTCCGCTCCTCGCAGCGACGCTGGTCGCCGTTTCTCGAATCATGGACGCACGCCACCACCCATTCGATGTGATCACGGGGGGGTATGCTCGGTATCGCATGCGCCTACCTCTCTTACCACCAATACTTTCCTCCTCTCAGTGAGTCCTGGCGCAAGGGTCGGGCTTACCCCATTCGCACCTGGGGCACGGAGCCTGTCGTGCCTGGTGGCGCTCAATTCGCCCCTTTGGCTGGTAGTACGGAGAACCTTCGCGATCCAAACAGTGAACGTTTAGATGCCTTGCACCCGCGTGAGGGCTCCGTATCGCCCGCTCCGTTTCCTATCGCATCGGGTTACGCCAACCAGGCCTACGATCCCACCTCAAGGGCTCATCCACGGCGCTCGCATGACCATCACCCAGACGGGAATTACTCTTCCAGTGAGGAAGATGTTGGTGATGGTTATGAGATGCAGAGTGGATATCCAATGGGTCAAATTCCCCTGAGTAATCCATATGCTCAACCCTTTGAGGCTAATACGGCCTATCCGTCGCAGACGCCTGCCGGGCGCCTCAATGATTTGGAATCTTCTGGTGTCGTGGTTGGACATTCTGTGCATGATCCGCGGGCGGTTGATCCAGCCCACGGTATCTAGTCATGTTTAGCGTAGCGTTTCTGACTTGAAGCTCACCTGTCTAGGGGGTATTTCTTGGGCATTGTATTGCAAAAATTGCATATTCAATTATCGCATGTACGGACAAACGGAAGAATAATGCTTCATGGCGTTTGAGGAATTAACTATACTTCACGGAGTAGCTTGGAGATCTTCGCTGCAAGGAACATGAACTGAAATTATAATGTAGTTTGCAAAGGCAAAGAAAGGAGCTCAGTGCGCTAAGCCCTTTGAATGATTGATCTGTAGAAAAGCTGCTTCCTCGGCCTAGAAAGCAGAGTATAGCGAATCGAGACTACGGAGTAAAAGCAACCAATCCCATTGGGTTGATGGGCGACTCCACCGCGGGATCCAGCGTTGCTGCTGCAACGCTATACTAACAAGATCAACAAATGCAAGACATTCATTAAAATATGCTGCCAAGGAACAAACGCTATACTCGATTCAAGCAAGTCTACAGTGACTCGCGGATCTGGGCCTCGTCGGTAATTGACGAGAGAAAAAGGAAGGACTCTGGTTGCCCCAGCCACCCAATTACGCTCCAATGTGACTCGCCCAGCCCCCCGCCGTCTTCCCCCGCCGTCAGCGACGATGACGCTTTTTACGTCTGTCGCACCCTTCTCAACTTTCCTTCCTGCATCCCTTCGTTTCTAGCTCGTGCATCTGTCTAGGCTGCGATCGCAATACCTTCTACGCTCCGATCGCTGCATGAGGCTTGCGTAGCTATTGCCAGCCAGGAGTACAGAGCGCACTAGACGTACAACAGGTACTGGGACATACATACCCGAGCAACCCAACCCAAGCCTTATCTCTCGCCTTGTCGCATTCCTGAGACCACGCCTCCCACGCTTTACTCGACGCCGGCAAGATGATTGGCAGCCTGTTCTTCATCTTCAACCGTATGGTGGAGATCGTCTTCCTGATCCCCATCATTGGAATGATGGTGAGTCCTACCCACGATCTGAGATCCTCCCTAGTTCAGGTCCAGATCGCAATTTTGCCTCCACAAGGCCTGATCTAACACGACGAAACTAGGCCTACTTCGTCAACGGCTACCTCGATGCCAATATCCTCACCCCGCCGTACATTCTGGTCCTTTTCATCGTCAGCGTAATCGCTGTGTTCTGGGCCCTAGATACGCTGATCCGCTTCTCCTCAACAAAGCGATCACCCCTCTTCGTCGCCTTCGTCGACCTGTGCTTCATGGGTGCTTTTATCGCAGGCGTCTACGAACTGCGTTTCATCGCGAACGCGAACTGCTCCCACTGGGATGGCGGCTCGGTCTGGGTCTCGCTTGGCCCATTCGGCGCATACGGCGCGCGCATCGATAATGACCTGCACTTGTCTATCAACAAAACGTGCTCGATGCTGAAGGCAAATTTTGCGATTGGCATTATGGAAATCATCTTCTTCTCGTGGACGGCCTTCTGGGCGCTTTTCCTGCATTCGCGGGGCGAGCGCGAGGTTGTTGTGAAAGAGACTGTGCGTCGACGCAGCCATAGTTCCCGACGGGGCACTCGAGCTCAGGGCATCATCGTCACAGGAGCTCGAGTCGCAGTCGTCCACACTATGTGGTGTAGACGCGCGTTTGTTAAGACGGGGTAGGAATGCACCTTATGATCTTTTGTTCTCTTTCGTGTGGATTATAGTTTCTCTCTTGTGTTTTCCCATTTCCTTTTTTTTTCGTTCTCTTATGAGATATGACTATGTGGCCAGATAATGAGGATATATGATGGGATGATCGGATGCTTTAATACTTTTGAATCAAGTCTGAGGCTAGAGAAAATAAAGTTCGCCTTCATACTAGGCGGCCTCTTGTTGACCGAAAGACGGGGTATGTTTTGATAGGGTGGGAGGCATCCAGAATGCCAAATCATCCTATCTTTCCCTGAATGAAATCTACAATGCGCAATGATACGACGGTTCTGTCAACGTGCTGAACATTTCGCAGTAGTCAATGCCAGGTCCAAGTTTCATCAGAAAACATCGAACTAAAATTTCCTCTAGCAATTAGTTAGCGATGCAAGATTGAGAATCAGCGGCTATTGAACCGGCGGATGACGTGCGGGCTCTAAGCATCTGCCACGTGGGGATCTGGATTCGACATTCCTTCTCGTCCCAAAGTATTTTTATGGTAGACTTTCGAAATGAGCGTGACAACTCACCCAAGGGAAACTCCAGACTTGACTGAGCTGGCAACCGTCATCCAAACGTCCCTCCAGTCAAACTTCACCCACGCAACTGCCATAGTCGCCCAATGTCCAGATCTCCGACAACCACCCTTCAATCTGGCCGCGCCAGGCCTCTCGGGAAATGCAAAGGTCGCCGATATTGGAGGCCAGCCAAATCTTTTCCCTCAGCCTAACATGGAAGCAAAATACTCCATGCTGTCGATCGCGAAGGACATGCAGATGTCATCAAGGAAAGGCTTCCTGATCGGCGCGGGGGCAGCGCCCTGGCAAGATATCGGCCACAACGCCGAACTCGCGCCGAACTTCTCGTGGACTTCGGAGTCGCAGAACTGGAACCTTGAGGACCCAGGGTCACTTCAGCTGCAAAATAACACGCACGTGACTGAAGTAAAGGAAGACGGCTCATCGGCGTGTCATAGTCTAGCGAGTACAAACTGCGCTCTAATGATGAATCTGTACGGATCCGAGGGGATCTCCGGCCCAGTAATCAAAATCACCGCTCGTGCACGGACAGGGGAAGGCAACTTTACGAATGTGATTCGTGATGGTCTGCGCGCCCACTATGGGGAGGATAAACCTATAAGTCTTGGTGGGGTATTCCTTTTGAAATCGGGCAAGGCGAAGTTTCATGTTATGCCAGACTTTCCGAGGCCAGAGGATCTTCCTTTTCGAGACAGGAAGCAGTTGGAAAATGAGTGGATTCGGTACTATCTGTTTGAAGCTCCGGTCGTATGTTTGACTGTTTTTCATAGTGCGGATCCCGAGAATCTGGGGTTGCGCATGGAGCATACGCATTGCTTTGAAACTGAGGGTGCTCGCAAGGGAGGTCACTATCATTATGATGTGGACGGTGGTCAAGAAGTGGAATACGAAGCGTATCTGCATCCTGCGTCAACTCTGTATAGAATTGATCCACCTTATTGAACAGAATGGGATGGCGTTTGCAGCTGGGCAAAGTGTTGAATTGATAGTAAATTTCTAGTATATACCCAAAGCCCTAAAGCACCCGAGCTCAGGCCTGATCTACTTGCGAAGACGCCAACTATTAAACCCCAAATATGCCTTCGTTGAAATGCTTCTTCAACACGATTGTCCCGCCATAATGGGAGGTGGAACGGATATCAATGGAGGACCTTGGAGTCCCTGATGGAATCCTAGGCCATCGCGTGATTCTGTGGTTGCTTTAAAAGTACCTTAGAAGGACATTGTTATGCTTTTTGCTCTAAAAATGTCTCTCATATACGAATACTCACTGCCTTTGATGATATGACTTTGCATCTGCTCTTTCGGCTGTGAGCTAATAGCGATAGACATGTCTATCGACCATGGGGCTGGTCTGGCCAACCTCCGCTGGCAGATGATCGGACTAGCGAACTTGCTGATCTGACCAGATTTCTAAGTCTCCAAATCATTTAACAGGGCCGATAACTTGGATTATGACCGTCTGAGGCATTGAGTAGCGACGTAGACATTCTGATCCAGTCTACGCGGAAGACATGCGATTATTGCGATCCAGAACAGGGACCAGAAGATATCCTGCAACTTGCAAATGCATGAAATTGTGTGAGTAGATGGTGGCCATCTCATTCTACGGTGCATATGATTTATTCTAAAGATTTGATGCATTCGACTTCCAATGAAACTAATAAGGGCTAGGTATGTCCCAGAACTCTATGGATGCCCATTCACGGGGTAGCAAAGCTATCATGGGCCCCTCAAACTGGCTGGAGGCACGATCTTGCAAGAGAGGAGCATCTACCGAAGCAGGGCTGCTCCACAGTCGAGTGCCGTCAAGATTGGGCATACGCTGGGTAAGACTTGCGTGGTTGGAAAGAAAAAGGGAACAAAGAAAGAAAAAAAGCGGAAGGCCAATGGCGTTTCACCGCCCTGCAGTTTTGCCGCGGCATTTATTTCTTACGGGTATCCTCGAACAGCCTCGATCCCCTTCGAGGCGGTTTTCATTGTTTCAATTGTACTAATATAGATATATTTTTTAATACCGTGTATTATATAGCTCGGAGGGGTTCCCCGTGCTTGTCACTTTCTTTGTTTCCAGGTCCAATTGGGGTTGTTCCCGACACCGTTCCCCGATGCGACGTTTCTCCACGCGAGCGCTGCTTCAATCCAAAGCAAAGCCACCGCTTCTATCTGCCAGATCACCCCTCCCCCTCTTTGCCTCCGCCCCTCGCTCAGCGCCTGCTCTTAAGCCAACTCGCCTGAGCTCCTTTCCCCTTCCCCATATCCCCAAAAGATACTGTTCCTATCGCAGGATGTGCATCTCACGACGCGACGGCGTATCTGGCTCGACCAATGTGCAGGGCCGCGAGGTCTTGCCCACCAACGTCAAGCCAGTCCATTACGATTTGACTCTGGAACCCAACTTTGAAAAGTTTACTTACGACGGAACTGTCACGATTGAGTATGACACACCCGGCGAATTACCATTTCGCTGGCACCGCTGACCTGTCATGAATAGCCTCCATGTGAACGAAGACACCGACTTCATCTCTCTCAACACCAACGAGCTCAAGATCCATGATGCAGTCGTCTCCTCTAATGGCACGGTGGTCGAATCGAAGCCTCAAATCTCCACAAACAAAGATGCCCAGACCTCAACGATCAAGTTCCCTCAAGCGTTATCTGCGGGGTCGAGTGCCCAGCTGAAGCTCAACTTCTCAGGCATCTTGAACGACAACATGGCCGGTTTCTACCGTTCTTCATACCAAGAAAATGGGGAGACCAAATACATTGCTTCAACTCAGATGGAGCCCACCGACGCTCGCCGTGCTTTCCCTTGCTTTGACGAGCCTGCTCTTAAGGCCAAGTTCACGGTTACTTTGGTCGCTGATAAGGGCATGACTTGTCTGAGTAACATGGACGTTGCTTCTGAAACCGACGTCCAGGGCGGTGCGAAGAAGGCTGTCAAGTTCAACACCTCGCCTCTGATGTCCACTTATCTAGTTGCTTTTATTGTGGGCCATCTGAAATACGTGGAAACAAACAACTTCCGCGTCCCAGTCCGTGTCTACGCCACACCTGACCAGGACATTGAGCACGGACGCTTCTCTCTCGAGCTCGCTGCAAAGACTCTCGCGTTCTATGAGAAGGCTTTCGATAGCGAGTTCCCTTTGCCGAAGATGGATATGGTGGCAGTGCCCGACTTCAGCGCGGGGGCTATGGAGAACTGGGGTCTGATCACATACCGTATCGTCGATGTCCTGTTGGATGAGAAGACAGCCGGCGCTTCTCGCAAGGAGCGAATTGCCGAGACTGTCCAGCACGAATTGGCGCACCAATGGTTCGGTAACTTGGTGACTATGGACTTCTGGGATGGTCTGTGGCTCAACGAGGGTTTCGCTACATGGATGTCGTGGTACTCTTGCAACGTCTTCTACCCAGAGTGGAAGGTGTGGCAGACCTATGTCATTGATAACTTGCAGAGCGCTCTGTCTCTTGACTCACTTCGTAGCAGTCACCCTATCGAGGTTCCCGTCAAGCGTGCCGATGAGATCAACCAGATCTTCGATGCCATTTCTTACTCGAAGGGATCATCTGTCCTGCGTATGATCTCCAAATATCTTGGTGAGGATGTCTTCCTGCAGGGCGTTCGCAATTACATTAAGAAGCACGCCTACGGAAACACCGAGACTGGTGATCTATGGTCCGCCCTGGGTGATGCCAGCGGCAAGCCAGTCCAGTCTGTCATGGACGTCTGGACCAAGAATGTCGGGTTTCCTGTCGTCAGTGTGACTGAAAACCCCGCCACGTCCTCTATCAGCCTAAAGCAGAACCGATTCCTCCGCACTGGCGACGTCAAGCCCGAGGAGGATCAAGTCTCTACCCCGTCATGCTCGGTCTTCGCAGCAAGGAGGGTATAGATGAAAACACCATGCTCACTGAGCGTGAGAAGGAGTTCAAGGTTCCCGACCTTGATTTCTACAAGCTCAATGCCGACCACTCCGCCATCTATCGCACCTCCTACTCCCCAGAGCGTCTTGCCAAGCTCGCCAAGGCTGCTCGCGATGGCCTGCTCACTGTTGAAGATCGTGCCGGTATGATTGCGGACTCTGGTGCCCTGGCTGCTTCCGGATACCAGAAGACTTCCGGTCTGCTTTCTCTGCTCCAGGGACTGGACACTGAGTCCGAATTCGTCGTTTGGAATGAAATTTTGACTCGTATTGGAGGCCTCCGTGCTGCTTGGCTATTCGAGGACCAGAAGACTAAGGATGCTCTGAAGAGCTTCCAGCGTGCCCTGGTTAGCGCCAAGGCCCACGAGGTCGGCTGGGAGTTCTCCGAGAGTGACGGCCACATTCTTCAGCAGCTCAAGGCCCTCATGTTTGGCGCCGCCGGTCTAGCCGAGGACCCCGTTGTGGTTAAGGCTGCTCAAGACATGTTTGCTCGTTTCGCTGCAGGCGATATCTCCGCCATCCACCCCAACATCCGCGGCAGTGTCTTCACTATCGTCCTGAAGAACGGTGGTTCTAAGGAGTACGAGGTTATCCTTGATCGCTTCCGCAATGCCCCTACTTCCGACGAGAAGACCACTGCTCTCCGCTGTCTCGGTGCTGCCGAAGACCCTGAGCTCATCAAGCGTACCCTTGATCTGGCTACCAGCGGCGAGGTCAAGAACCAGGACATCTACATGCCCCTGGGTGGCCTCCGCAACCACACTGCCGGTATCCAGGCCCGCTGGACTTGGCTCAAGGAGAACTGGGATGAGATCTACAAGCGTCTTCCCCCGTCTCTTGGTATGCTGGGCACTGTCGTTCAGCTCACTACTGCCAGTTTCTCTACCCAAGCTCAGCTCGATGAGGTCGATGCTTTCTTCAAATCTAAGGATACTAAGGTATGAATTCCCCCCATGGGCGCTTCCTTCCGTGCAAGTAACTGACATAAGTCATAGGGATACGACCGCGCTGTTTCCCAGAGTCTTGATGCCATTCGCGCCAAGGTTAACTGGATCAACCGTGACCGCGAGGACGTCGAGACCTGGCTCAACAAGAACCAGTACTTGCAGAGCAAGCTATGAGTCCCTTTTGTTTAGCATGGCGTGGTAGTCATTCTGTTCGGGCTTTGGCTTTTTTGCCCTTTCCTTTCTAGCGGGGGCCCTTTTATTTTCAACCCGCCTTTACACTCCACTCTCCTAGCAACTTATCTAGTTGAAATGTACTAGTGCAGTGATTACCCTCGCTGAATTGCATGATTCGGGACCATAAAACATGGTAGCTATTCCTGGAAATAGTTGAAATCGAGTTTAGGAAGGCGAGGCCTATCTAGAACCTTTTCCTGGTGATTTCCTAATATATTCTTGTCAAATCTGTCATGATGCCCACCAGCAAGAGATATGGTGTGGACGAATCTAACTCAGATAGATTTTCTAAATGGAGCTGTCACCTGATGCAGACTTTATGGGTATCCTTTATTGGTGCTGTATGCAGAAAGTGGAAAGGTCATTTTTTTTTTGACTGGGCGAAGAGCCACTATGGCCGGCCGTGCTATCTAGAACGCATACTTGAGTGAGGATGATAATCCCATCAGGGTATCTAGGCATGAACACCCACTGCATCTCATCTACAAGCACAAGCTACTCAATCCGAATCTGATGTCGAGGTAACGCTACAGCAAACGACGCCATGAAGGTTGAGTAGATGTAAGAAGAGAAAAGACAGAACCAGGAGATTTTTTCTGCTAGTATCTGGCGGAAAAGCCACGAAAGTTGATCCTGGTGGATTTTGCTAGATTTTGGTGTCACATTCTATGACCGGGGCTTTAACACTACAGCAAACGACAACATAATAGTTGAGTAGATGTAAAAAGAGAAAATACAGAACCAGTAAAAATTTTTTGGCTAGTATCTGGCGGAAAAGTCACGAAAGTCGATCCTGGTGAGTTTTGCCGGAAATTGGTGGAAGTGGGATGGTCAAGCTACACCTAATCAAAGCTATGAAGGTCGAGTGGTTGTAAGAAGAGAAAAGACAGAACCAGGAGATTTTTTCTGCTAGTATCTGGCGGAAAAGCCACGAAAGTCGATCCTGGTGAATTTTGTTGGAAATTGGTGTCACTTTCTAGAACTGAGTGTCAAGCAGGAAACTTGATGAAGATTGATTCACCGGAGTACATGATAAGAATACATTGGTTGCTAGATTTGAATCCTGGTATCGTGAATAACTAACGCGGGACCTTACCCGGATCATCCTTGACGACGAAAGACTTGACCACCCATTTCGTTGGCTCGCTTCCATTCTCTCTGGCTATTAGCCGAGGCAAAGGGGGTGCATCGGTTTCGGATTGACATTAGAAGGGCCTGTAATAAATTGAGGCACTCGCGCTTGGGGCCCTTCGGAATGGCCAACCATGTGGACCCTGACCATATCGCTGCTGTGACTGAGGTGCTAGTTTCGACTGGCCACCCTATGGCCAGCCTCCCTTTCCACCCGCACCGGAGCTGTCCTCGATCTTCTTCCCATGGCCTCGTGTGGGCTTAGATTGAGCTGCTTCGTGCCTGCGAAGCTCGTCCGGCACGCGGGAAATGGGAGATTTAGCGAGCATTTGCTTGAGATCGTACCTAGAGGATTGTTAGCATGTGATGGGATCGGATGGGGGGACTAAAGGGTGAACGAACATGACATCAGCGTCTTCATTGCCCAGGAATGTGATAGCGACACCACTCTTGCCCGCACGACCGGTACGACCGATACGGTGGGTGTAGGTCTCAATGGAAGACGCCATGTTGAAATTGATGACGAGTGACACATCGGGTACATCGATACCTCGTCCAGCAAGATCTGTTGCAACGAGAATTTCCGCTTGACCGTTACGGAGGGCAGCAAGGGCGGCTTCACGCTGTTCCTGGGTTTTGGAACCATGGAGGGTAACCGCTGAGAAGCCCATGTGCCTGATGTCGCGGGCAACAGCATCACAGTTGCGCTTGATATTGACGAAGACGATGATCGGTGGCCTGAAGGTGCGAGAGCCTAGGATCTCGGCAAGTCGTTTCTTGCGCTTTTCTTCGCCGGTGATCAACTCGACATGTTGCTCGACTGTATCGACGGCTTCACCCACATTGCCGACGCTGATGACGGCCGGTCGTCGCAAATACTTTCGGGCAATTCGTTCGACAGCTGCAGGCATGGTGGCAGTGTACATCATTGTCTGGCGGTATCGGTATCGGCGCATAGCGAGCGAGTTCTCGGCTTCATCGGTGTCAGGCTTTTCATTGGTCACAGGGAGCGCGTCCAGGATCTTATTCACGGGGTCTTCGAACCCCATATCGATCATACGATCGGCTTCATCCATGATCACGTAGCAACATTGGTTAAGGACTAGCATACGTCTTTCGAGAAAATCGACCAGACGACCAGGGGTAGCAATGATAATTTCCGCGCCGTTACGGAGATTGTAGTTTTGTTCGTCGATGGAGTGGCCACCGACGATACTGACGACCTTGAAACCAAGAGGTCCAGTGAACTTCATTGTTTCACTTTCGATCTGCTGGGCCAACTCACGGGTCGGAGCCAGGACAATAGCGTATGGGCCTTCGGCAATACGCCAGGGCTCTTCTGTAAAACGTGGTAACGTCATGATGTACATGAGAAGAGGAAGTATGAAAGCTGCAGTTTTACCGGAACCTGTCTGGGCAACACCAATAAGATCACGAGATTCGAGGGCAGTAGGAATTGCGGCACGCTGAATGGGCGTCGGATCTTTGTATCCGACCTGTTCAACTAGTTCCAGCACGCGATTTGACAATCCACTCTCAGCCCAAGAGCGCATCGGATTGGGCACGCTGCCTCCCTTGGTAGAAATCTCGAAATCTTCTTTGAAGATCCGCCAGTCTCGCTCGCGCATATCTTTGAGAGCTTTCTGGCTCCAGTGCTTGTCGATCTGGGTACGCTTATCCTCCTCGCGACGGCGTCGCTCCATCTCGAGGACCTCCTTTGCGCGCATTTCACCCGACTCATGATCTCTCGTTTCCAGGGCCCGTGCGTACCTCTGCGCCTGTTGATCTACAACATCGTCACCGAAGCCTGCCAGCCTGCCTCGCCCGAAGAAGTTTGCCTCATGTTTGTGCTGGTAAAGGGGATTGTAGTCGCGACTCGTGTCCTCGTCAGCGCTCCACGCGAAATTGAATTTGTCGGCGGCTCCCCGCTTTCGCTTCTTCACTGAGAAATTTGAGGTCTGTTCCGATCCCAAGTAGTACTGTCGGACCATTTTTGCTTGTGCAACCGTTTCGTCCTCTTCCGCGAGACACTTCTCTGCCTTCGAGCCACGTTTTTCTTTCCCGGAAGCTGGAGGGGGAGATGGGAGCATACGGTCATTTCTAGATCGCTCGTCGTAATTGTCACGCATGGCCCGAGGGCCAGTGGGGGCTCTTTCACCGGAGGATCGGCTGTCTTGTATCATATCATCATGCTTCGCGTTGTTGTATCTCGCTATGCTGGAACCTGCAGCTTTGGTCTCCCCAAACTTCATCCTATCATCCTTGGGCTTCTGCGCAGCTGCAACCTCGGCAGCCCGTTTCTCAAGCGCGATCCTCTCGCGTTCTTTCTTTGATAAGAATTTCGGCTAAAGGACGACCGTCTTGTTAGATTACCGGTGGCATAAGAATGGACTATTCACAAGTTATCACGAGAGGCATACCTTGGAAGCAGCATCATCACGTTCTTTCTTCGCGCGCAAGATCTCATCTGCATTTTTAGCTTGACCAGATGATTTCTTAGTACCCCATCCCTGTTTCTGTCTTTTCGTTTCCACAGGAAGTCCTGGTGGGTTCATGTCCGGAGGAGGCGCTGGTGGGTTCATGTCCGGAGGAGGCGCTGGTGGGTTCATGTCCGGAGGTGGAGGGGGTGGTACGCCAGATTCCAATGGAGGCGGCGGGGGTGGTGAAGGCGGCCTTTGGGGGGAAGCTGGAGCGGCCCCTCCAAAGCCGTTGGTATTACCTCCCTCCATCGTGGCGCTTGGGGGAGTGATGGATGGGAGAACGAAAGAGCGAAACGCGAAACGGCAAATACGTGGATGTTGAAAATCTACGGCAGACTGTAAGAGCTCGCTGTGCAAAGCGGTGAAATATCACGTGGTGATAAGGAATAACCCGTTGTTACAGGATGAGGCTGAACGAGAGAACCGAACACGGGCACTCCAAACCCAAGCTAATGGAATGATGGGCCATCCCAACATTCGGAAACTAAATGGGAAAAGCTAATGCTTTTGGTATTTTGCTAGTTGATATGCATATTTAAGCGATGTACGGATTTTCTTTTGATTTTCTCCAAGTTGGATTAGAAACACGTCCTTTATGGTCGACTTCGGAACGTTTTATATATGCGAATGGAGACAAATGGCGTACGAGTATTATCTCCAATTTGGATAGCATATTAGTTCAAATTTAAGTACGCAGCATTATATCAGGACTAGCACCCGCGACATCATTATGCTGCAAATAAGACCACTCCTTTAAAAGCAATAGTAAATTAGAAGCCTCCATATATAGTATGATTACAGAATTTGTGCTGGACCATGAAAGTTCAACTACGAGCCTTACAGACTTGTGAACGAAGAAGATAAGAAAGAAATTGATTGGTACTACAGAGAAAGAAGGATACCCACCCAGAAGAAAGGGGAAAGAAACAAACCACAACACCGAATTGGAGATGGGCAAATGCCGCTCAAGAAATTGCAATATTCGTAAACAAATCCGAGGGGGGATATTTTGAAACCGTTAGTGGGTCTGGGGTATCTTTTTAGGCCTGGGGAGCACCGTTCAGAGCGCCTTCCTGCTGGTAGTAGGCGTAAGCTTGCGCTGCGGCTGGGTCGGCAGCAGGCTGCTGCGAGGAAATAAGATCAGCAGCGGCGGGGGAGTAGGCGTAATGGCCGCCAGTACGAACTAGCGCGATAGAAGCAGGGCCATGGATTTCTCGATCCAAAGTGATGTACTCTTTGGCCGAGTCGGCAGTGCCTCGCTCGAGCAAGTAAGTCATGTAGAGTTCGACTAGTTCCTTCACGGCTTCGGGAGGCAGGGTGCTCTTAGATCGCACGTCAGAAATTACACCCTTAATGCGTTCGTAGGCTTTGGACTCGGTCTCGGCGCTGGTGGGCTGTTCGATCTCCAGCTTGAGATAGCTGGACCAGAAGGGGCGGCTGTCCAGGTAGTACTGCTTGTTCTCTTCAAAGACCTGGCGAGCTTCCTCGGGTGCACCCTTGATCTTCCACAGAAGGCGAGCCCACTCAGCAACCAGAGCAGCCTTGGTGCCCATATCAACCTCCGGGGAGTTCAGTTGGGTCTTGTAAACTTCGATGGCAGCATCAAGGCCACCGTGACGGCGAGACAAATTGGCCAGCGACACAATGGTTTCAACATGGCTAGGCATGTTGATCAAAATGCCCAGATGAATTTCCTTTGCCACTTCAGTGCGGCCAACCATCTCCTCGAAGTAGGCATAATGCAGTCGAATGGTAGGCAGAGCAATGGGGACAAAGATGCAAACAGCACGTTGGTAGATTAAACGCACTTCTTCCTCCTTGTCAGGCTGAGCTGTCATCCATCGAGCGTAACGGAGCCAGAACTCTTCATGGAAGGCACAGGTTACGAGACAGCGCTCATACAGGAACCGGATACGGTCAAATGAACCTTCGGACTCTTCAAAATCGAGGTACTTCCGCCAGTTGACAAGCTGGGCCTCATCGAGCTCGGTGACGTGGAAGTAAGGGCGCTTGATCTCAGATTCGAATGCCCAGCGACTGTTTACCTCGGCCTGGGTTTTGTGGAAGGTCTCCAGGACCTGCGCATCGAGCCGGAGACGAAGCTCGTGCTCAATCTCGGCCTCGCTCTTACCTCCGACTTGAGCAAACATGGTCTCAACCTCGGCACGGAGTTGAGTCAGGACATCCTTCGGGGCGAGTTCGGCAAGGGGACGAAGCTGGGCCATGTGACGGTAGCGTTCGAAGTATCGAGCATATTGGTGCATGGGCACATGGATGACACGGGCCAAGATCGCAAAGATCTTGTCATGAGCCTCAAGGCGTTCCTCGTACACGATGTACTTATCCCAGAGGTCGTGACCGTAGAAATCGTGACCAACGACGGCTAGGGCGCGTTCGAAAAGTCTGTTGAGCTTTGGGTCAGCATCGGGACATCTTGGACTGATCAATGAAGGACAAGGAAGGGAGAGAAGGATTGGGAGTTTATCAAGCGCAATATGCACGAGGAGACATTCATATCGCTGCCTCGGTCGAGAAGAGACAGCCAGATAGAAGCTATAGGGGAGGGGGGTAAGTTAAGCAAGAAAGCCTGTGCTTTGAGCGCCAAGACCGGTGCTTTGGTGTATCGGTGCAAGAGGGAAAGTTGAGTTCTGCTCGGGAAGGTAGCAGCTCGGGTGAGCCATAGGTGAGATGTGCAATGCGATTGCCGTCCGGGTCGGTTAGGTTTCGAATGAGCTGCTAAACCAGCGCGCATCCATTCGACTCCTCCACAGTTTGCGCATCGGGCCGGCAGAAGCGTCTCAGCTACGTCGGTAGTGGGTAGGGTGAAGGGAAGCCCAACGGGCATGTTCCAACTTACTCTCGAATGATGACAGGGTCGTGGGAAGTCTCTGCTTTGAAGGAACAATAGTTGGCCCACAAATCAACGGACATGGGAATGCTGGCAATGCCGCGTTCATAGACCTGAGCAGCATGTAAGTACCCATTCGCAGAGTACCACCGTTGGTATACGGAATTAGAAGGTAGGACTGAAGCTTACCATCTCCGCGGCTTCAGTGCCAGTGGTCGCAAACTCCATGTCGGCATACTTCTTCCAGTAGGCGAAAAAGAGGGGGAATTTGGCGAGGAACTTGTCATAGATACGGCGCGCAGTGGTGATGGCCTGGGGGTTGGAGTTGCGGTTGATCCCACCTTCGAGCGACTCAGCGACGCTCACGAGCTGCTCCCACGTTCCGTAGTCGTCAGGATCGACGCGCTGTTCATCTTATTAGAACCATAACAAGTTAAATAGCCCCGCACACGGGTCCTCAGCGGTGGGCTATCGCGGGTCCTTGCGCGGGTCTTCGTTGGGAGCGACGCGTCACAAACGTACCAGTTCAAGCTCAAGTCTCAGCAGCTCCGCATTCTCCTGCTCAGAGCCCCCATACTCGTAATCCGGGACGGGCTCCATCTTGGAGGATGCACAAGCAGGGAGGGGAAATGTTCTTCTGTAGCACTGTCACAGATACCGATGAAGAACAGCTGTTGGGTAACAATGCGGGGAGGATCGGAAAAGGTGATGAAACTAGAGCAACGAAATGCGGAAACGAAAAAGACTGAGATAACTAGTTAACTGAACAATCGTTCACCGCTTCAGGCAGTAAGGCGACAATATTTCCACAACTGGACTAGTGTGAATGGAAGCAACCACTTCAACTTTAGAATTTCCCCGACAAGCTGGTTTGTCTCCGCCAATTGCATTTGGAATCATGTCTGCAGCATCATCAGCAGTAGGCAATTTGCCTACCAGGCTGCGCAATTTCTTCGCCCGTTATCCTCCCCAGAAATACTCCGCCTTAGTTGCGCCTCAGCCAACACCGCGGGAAGCTAGCCAGGCAGAGGGCACAGAAGCCGCTGAAAAGTCCCTGCCATCGCCTTACACACCCAACCGTGATGCCAAGGGTACTCCGAAACCCGATCTGGAGAAGTATTCGTTCTCCCGCGCACTTCTACACAACGACCCTAATTTTCCAAACCCTTTCCTCCCTCAGAAGATCTTCCGCACTGGGAAGTGGAAGGGTCCACGCTATGGACTTCGAGAACAAGCAGATCTAGTCAAATTGGCCCAGAAGTACAATGTTGAGCCTCTTCTCCCACCTGGACCTAAGTCGACTCCTTACAAGGCTGCTCGTCTCTCGGAGCGTGGCTTGGCTATTAAGGGTACTGGTATTGGCCAGAAGGTTAAGGGTCACAAGTGGGAGCGTACTATGGAGGCTCGCTTGGAGGACCGCCGCAAGGCAATGATGGAGATGCCGGAGATGATCCGTCTGTGGAAGCAGGTAAGTTCTCATCAGTTATGGCAGTTTTCGATGGCTGCGGCTAACGGTGTTCTTAACAGAGAGGCCATGGTCGTGGATGGCGCCAATGGCCCAAGCGGTAAACTCGGACGCCCAATTTTGGTTGTTTTACATGGTCGCCATATATTTCGTGAAAACCGACTATCTACCAAGCGACCGTTTTGCCTTACTCGAGATGAGACTGCCGTTGGGCCATCTTCTATTCTCGCCAGCATCTGTATGACCATTGCCGGGGTTTTGGGATGGAGTTACTTTCGCCATTTTCAACATATCTGTATCATATTATTCAAACTCCAGAGTATCACAGCGATTCATGCTTGGATGTTTAGTCCCTGTGTCAATAAGAATCAATTCATCAATTTTCGTGGTAGCCGATCACTAGTATGTGCTACGAGTACCCATCAGAACGAACAATCTTGAGCATCGTCGAGAAGTTGATGTGATCATTGCATTATGCTCTTGAGTCATAAAGGCTTTCGTCTACTAGTACTAGTATAGTATTAGGAGTATGGATAGCCCGGAGCAAAATAGGGTTATGGGCATATTCGTCAGCAATTTTGGGACTGATTGACGCTAGATCACTGGAATGTAAAATTTACCCCTCTACAACTTGCTTCCTCCATGTCAAGTAAACAACGTAGTACTTCTCTGAATTTTCTTCCTCCACGGTGCGAATTTCAGAAGTGGTTTCAAAAGGCCTGAGAGTGGGACTTAGAGGTGCTTCATTTGCGGCTGCTTGGCCTGCCAGAGCAGTATCAGGCTGAGTTTCTGGTCCCACCGGTGGCGATGGGATAACCCGCCAGATGCTTCCCTGCATCTGCAGGTCATCCTCCGTGGCACCCACCCAGGTATACGCTCTTAGCGTGCTTGGATCGGCGACGAGGTACACGTGTTTCTCGACATCCATGGGGAATTTCCATTGGTGGGCCATCTGCAGAATGGAATCCAGCTGATTCCTCTTGCGCAGAACCGTTTCGAACTCAATGACGAGTTCGTTCAGGGTGGGAATGAGCATAAACCGGTTTCCCCAGGCTCTTGGGTTGTATTCTCGATTCGTATTTCCCATCTCAGCTGCATGAGTTCGCCCTTGTCGGAACGGGTCAATGCCCAACGGGTCGTCATTCTCCCATAGCCACCAGTCCGTGTGCCGGAGTGTGATGGTCATCTTTTTCGGCGCGATCCTGATGTCGCTTCGCATGCCGCGTTCATCGTTGTCGCCGATCTTGAGTCCCCGGAGGATACTGTGCCAATGATCGTCTTCGAGAGCGAACTGTTGGAAGAAGAAATGCAGATGATACACTTGGGCCCGTTGCTCTGGGCTCATTTTCTGGAAGTACGCCACCGGTGACGTGGCGTTCTTTACGTGAGGAGGGGCGCGATAGAACCAGAACGTGTGCTCATTGACTGCTGCAGGCAAAAGTGACGCCTCAAGGTAGATCTGTTGGCACGTTTGGAGCAAGGCTGTTGGGATGCATCTCGGTTGTTTGTAACCCGGACGGTAATAGAAAGCGTGGCGCTGATATAGCGAGTCCGGATCCTTCTTGGACCTATCATCCGATTCAAGAGACAAGGCGTAGATGTGATTGCGGATCTCCGCTGGTAAGATTGTAAAAAGCGGACATTCGGTTTGTTCGATAGCAGGCAGTTGAGGAACAAGAACCGAGTTGGCTTGACCGACACGGTCTGTGTTACCCACCACTCTGTTAGCGTGTCTAGCACGGAGCTTCCGAGGCATTGTTCAGAAGATCTTCCAAGCTTTAGAAGAATGAGCGTTCCTTCGGTGGCAATTTATATGCTGATCAGACCCCGCGGAATGAGTTAGCCCCCGGGGCTGTTCGTGATCTATGAACGTCTACTGGCGGCAGTGGTTCAAGACACTGTGCCAGTCAACAGGCAACAACGGGCAATGATAGGCAACACAAGTGGAGCCCACGGGTAAGGTCGAATGAACCTCCTCGATCGTATTGTCTAGCTGAGTATCTGAGAGACTAGTCATTTCCTGCAGCCACCTGTGGCCCGGTAATGCGTCCACCGATCAGTGCAGAGCAATTATATTTGCGGAGGCGTGAGGCCCGCGGTTTCGACGCTGGTGAGATGGCCCTGCACGCAAGTCTTGGAAGCCCTGGAGGTTGTTCACATAACACATGACGTAGACTTGAATGGAGGTTCCAACAGATGCCAAGAGGTACCCGCAGATGCGATTGTCCACTTTATCACTTTATGGCTCGAGACAGGCGGCCGAGTCCACTCGGGTGAGTCTCCTCAACCCGTCCGCAGCACCCGCCGCGACCGTCATTGAGGCGACTTTGCCTCCGTCACATGACTGGGGATGGCTTGGAAATAGCGTTCACCGCGTATGGCAAACACCATTTCCGAATCCTGCTGATCTGCTTGGCGTATCAAAATTGGCCGTGCTGCAGTAGCCCCGATATTGTTCAGATTCGTTTGGACTTGCAGGTGGGTCATCCGCCACTTGAACCCTTCGGTAGGCTCCGTCAAGGCTGCTTATCTGCAAGCCCCTCACGAGGAACAGTCATATATGCAAGTTTCTCGTGGCTGCGGGTTGGAGTTTTATGCAGCGGAAAATGCCTTTTTGATGTACTACATGCTCGAACCCCCACGGCTCCATCAGCTCAAATCTGCCAGGTCTTGTATATAAGAGATCATTCTGACCAGGCTTAGAAGGATGGACTCTCATACTGTCTTGCTGCTCAGTATAGAATAGCAATTGCTGTATTTTCGCTTTATTGATTGAGCACGTGGAAGTGTTGTTTGGGCTTCCAGAACTGAGTTGATTCCGAGCTTTTTTTACATTTCTACCGTTTGGTTGTTCCCAGCCATCCTCATCCCGACGATTCCGTTCAACTTATATCCACATCCCCTCATCACCACCTCTCGAAGAGAACAGCTGCAACCCTTCTGAGGACACGTCCGAAGTCGTGTTGCAGCTGCACCCCTGCAGGCCGCGGAGGCTCTGAACAGTGAACTCTTGAAGTCTTCCCTCGTTACAAACTGCATCATGGACGCAGACCTTGGCTCAGGCCAGGCCCTGAGTGGTTACTCCAAAGGATACTGTGCGAGCGTCGACGCGATTCGAAACCAGGAATACCCTCTTATGAATGGTATGAATTCTTGCATCCGGGTTTCCCGGTTTGCTACTTCTCGAAGACATGTGCTGATATCTACAGACACCACTTATCTCGATCATGCTGGGACCACCCTCTATGCTAAATCCACCATCGAGGCCTTTGCAGGTGACATGAACAGTAACATCTTTGGCAATCCTCATTCCATGTCCCTGTCCTCACAGCTCTCAACCCAACGCACTGATGATGTTCGTCTTCGTGTTCTTCGTTTCTTCAACGCAGACCCGGACGAGTTCGACGTGGTTTTTGTGGCAAATGCAACCGCCGCCATAAAGCTTGTGGCAGATGCCTTTCGCGACTTTGACAACCGCGGTTTCCAGTATGGCTACCACCTGGATTCTCACAATAGTATAGTCGGGGTGCGCGAAGTCGCCCATCTCGGCCATCAGTATTTCAGCTGCGATACCGAGGTTGATATGTGGATTTCCGAGCTGGCCTCTAAGCAAGTCAAAGTCCCCACTTTGATTGCTTACCCGGGGCAATCCAATATGAACGGACGTCGCCTTCCACTTCGCTGGTGCAACCAGATCCGCTATGCCGCCAGAGAAACCGGGAGCCGCGTGTTTACATTGCTTGATGCTGCGTCTCTCGTCTCCACTTCTCCGCTTGACTTGAGCGCCGTTGCTCCTGACTTTACGGCTGTGAGTTTCTACAAGATCTTTGGCTTCCCGGACTTGGGGGGCCTTGATTGTTCGCAAGGAGGCTGGTCATATCTTCGAACGCCGCAAGTACTTTGGTGGAGGTACCGTCGACATGGCTCTGGCTACTCTCCAGTGGCATGCCAAAGCAGAGCAGTCCCTCCATAGTCGCCTTGAAGATGGGACAATTGCATTCCATAACATCATTGCTTTGAATGCTGCAATGGATACCCATGAGCGGCTTTACCGGTCAATGGCAAATATCTCTGCCCATACAGCCTGTCTCGCCGAGCTGCTTTTCGAGCGACTTTCAAAGTTGACCCATTGGAACCAGCGGACAGTCTGCCAAATTTATCACTCGCGCTCCTCCACCTATGGCTGCACCGAAACCCAGGGCCCAATCATCGCATTCAATCTATGTAACAGTCAAGGTGAATGGATACCCAAGAGCGAGGTTGAGAAACTGGCCACCGTCCAAAACATCCAAATTCGCACTGGCGGAGTTTGCAACCCAGGCGGCGTGGCATCCGCTCTTGGGTGGGACGGCACTGAGCTTCGCAACTTGTACTCCAAAGAAGAATTACGCTGCGGTGATAGTAATGATATCATGGCTGGTCGACCGACTGGCATTCTGCGTGTCAGCTTGGGTGCCATGACCAATATGACCGATGTCGAATCCTTTGCCAATTTTGTGGAGGACTTCTACGTTGAAAAGAGCGCACCTGTCGTCGCCGTCAACCCTACTCTTGAGAACCCCATCGACCGCCATTTCTATATCGAAAGCCTTGCTGTGTTCCCGATCAAGAGTTGCGGTGCTTTCAAAATCCCCGAAGGAAAACGCTGGGAGGTGAAGCCCGAGGGGCTTGCTTGGGATCGCGAGTGGTGCCTGATCCATCAAGGAACTGGAGCAGCGCTGAATCAAAAGCGATATCCTCGCATGGCGCTTATTCGTCCAGACGTTGATCTCGAACGGGGTGTGCTCCGCATCCATTGCGATGGCATGAAAGATTCTGTGAGTCTGGAAATCTCGCTCGGTTGGGAACAAACGGGCAGCCTTATTTCTACTTCCATGTGTCCCATGTCGACCAAGCGCTCCACAGTATGCGGAGACCAACTCGCCCTGCATGCCTATGCATCTCCGGTCGTGTCAACCTTCTTCTCCGATTTCCTCGGTGTGCCATGCACCCTTGCCCGGTTCCCTCCTCAGAGTGCGAATCGCTACTCTCGACCCTCTCGCTCGCACTCCTGGAAGCACAAGGTCCGCAAAATCATCATGCCGGGATCGTTCCCCCCAGACCTTCCCCCTCCAGTCCGCGAGCAGGGC
The DNA here is from genome assembly GCF_028974085.1 of Penicillium chermesinum. Classification (NCBI taxonomy): domain Eukaryota; kingdom Fungi; phylum Ascomycota; class Eurotiomycetes; order Eurotiales; family Aspergillaceae; genus Penicillium; species Penicillium chermesinum. The sequence goes on from NW_026695315.1 coordinate 1,112,404, forward strand.
CGCAACCCTCTTCTGTTAGCAAACGAGATGCCTATTCTGATCGTCTCACGCTCCTCAGTGAACCGTCTGAACGAAAATATCAAAGCGAAGGGCCGCCCCATCTCCGGCTCCCCCAAGGCGGTTGCCGCAGACGTCTTCCGCAGCAATATCGTCGTAGCCGAGCGCCTCACCAAACTCGGCGACGCCGAACAACCCTATGCCGAGGATATGTGGTCTTCGCTCCAGATTGGCCCGGAGAAGCTCCGCGTGGACGTCATGGGCTCCTGCGAGCGCTGCCAGATGGTCTGCATTGACCAGCTCACTGGTATCCGACGTGAGGAGCCCTTTTCGACTCTAGCTAAGACCCGTACTCTCGATGGGAAGGTACTCTTCGGAAGATATGCTGCCCTTGCTCGTGCCGAGATCGACGCTATGGAGTGGGAACCACCTGCTCGTCGCACTGTCATGGTGGGCGACCTGGTTGTGCCGAAGTATAGCGAGACCTAAGCTTGGTGCACCATTACTGTTACATTATTCAAATTGTTAAAACATTCTTCCTGCCTACGTTTTTACCTGGATAGTTTATTCCCAGGCAGACTTGATTTTCGGGGTTTCTCCACTGATCTAACGAATCTATGTGTTTCTTCTTGCGGTGATTTTGATTCTAGATGCTTGAAAATGACCATTTTGCTAAATTTTTTTTGATCTTGCGACAAGTCTTTCCAATAACACAATGTTCTTGTCCTTCGTTCTGATTTATTTTACCTCGTTTGCTTTTCTTCTCTGTTATTTGCCGTAGTCCATGTAAGGCGTATCCGGCCTTAGAGCCCTTAGCTAGAGTTCGCCCCCTTCAATATGAATTTTCTTTCTACCCTTTGTCTCTACAACTCACAACTGCACAGCAAAAGCCGACAGTTGGCACACGGTATTTAGACCCATCCTTGCAGAAGGCGCCACACATCCATACGCCCTATATATCCCTCCGAGTAACCCTTCCGCTCAACCCATTCTGCAAATCATCAGCACCAAAACCCCCCCCCCCCAGAAAAGAAAAAAACCCAAAAGGAGCCCACTATACTCCGGGTGAGATGGCTCGATTGTTCTTGTACTTGTATCCTCTTCGATTGTCTTTAACGTTTTCTGTATTCTGATTCTAATGGTGACCCTCGGCACCAAATCCGATTCCTGCTTAGGTCTTGGCCATATGCGTGGTACGTCTGCCACGGGAGACTGGCAAAAAGCATAGTACTATCCTTGCTGTGTACTTCATTTACTCTCGGAACTACCTAGCCATAGAGAATAGGTTTTAGATAATACTCAATAATACTCACATACTATAGATTTCTAAGACAGGGGTACTCCTCTTAAGCGTCTTGAAGATGGAGCTTTTTTATAGTGCTAAGGGCTTGTAAAAGCCTAGCAATGTAAGAATTCGCTTCTGGAGGATACAACTAAAAATCTCCACAGCAACAAGTTCGCTCGAACGAAAGTCTCATAACTATGAAGACTCGGAGGCATAAAATAGAAGTTCCGCCCCAAAGGTCAATATCCCGATGACATGTATTGAGTCCGGAGTTGGAGTAGCTCAAGGGTTCGGGTGAGGATATTTTCGGATTAAAATATGAGCCAGGGTGTAAATCCCAACACTCGCCGCAGATAAAGCAGAGATGACAGCGAACCCCATCAAATATTTCGGGGCATCTGTATCAGGGAATAGGTATGCCCCGTATATCTGTGATATGCCAGAGATGCCGTTCACAAAAGCTAGACTAACTGCTCTGGTTTCCTGTGGCATGGACGCGAATGTCGAGGAGCTGTAGGCGAGAGACGACGCATTGGACGAGAGTAGGCCAGATGCCATGAACACCAGGAAGACGTATCTTGCTTTCAGGTTATAGACTGTGCATATGATGATACTGCAGATCATCGATATGGTGAGCCAGCCGGCGATTATGAGACCCCGGTAATTTGGTATTTTATCGTTCAAGTATCCGGTGGTTAACACTGCGAAGAACGCCACGGCATATATAGGAACCACCACTGTAACTGGTCAGACACATAGAGCGCTTCCCCAGGTGGAGGAAGAGATGCTTACTGTATTCCGCCATAGTCGAGCTGTAGCCCATTTCTGCCACCAGGGTTGGATAGAAATATGACATGGTCGCGGATCCTCCGATAGCCTTTCATTGTCAGAATGAAAACTATTCCACTTGGAGTTTGCTGCTTACGGTGTATCCAGCCGTCATAATCCACGTCCGCCAATTGGTCAACGAGCCTCTTAGTGCCTCTAGCGAGCTGAGCGGTGTCCTTTCCTCGGTTGAAATGACGACATTATTCATTTCGAGTCGCTCCACAGCAAGTGTCCTTTCCTCTGGTGTGAATCGTTTCGTTGTCGCTGGATAGTCCGGCAGAATAAATACTGCGATAAGAGCACAGGCAATCGTTGCTCCCCTTCCACGATCTGGATTCCATGTTAGTTCCGAATAATTGATTCGTAGAATGCGATGCCATACAAAAAGCCATCGCCACCCGGCAATGCCATGGGCGCCATCCAGTGAACCTGATATCCCGCCAGCAACGATTCCACCGAAAGCTCCCGAGATAACGGCCGCAGAGTAGAATATCGAGAATCGCTTTGCTTGTTCATGCGGCTTGTACCAAGACGACAGAATGAGCATGACGCCGGGGGCAAACCCGGCCTCCAGGACACCCAGCATAAACCGGACAGCATACAAGGCACCGGGACTTTTGACCGCCCCCATAGTGCAGGTAATAGTCCCCCATAATGTCATAATAATCGGAAGATAAATTGAAGGGCGCGTCTTCGAAAGAACCAGGTTACTGGGGACTTCGAATACAATGTAGGAAATGAAAAAGACCACAAGTGCCAGCGAGTACTGCCCGGAAGACATGCCAAGATCAGCAGTCATGCCCGCGACTTTGGCATTTCCAATACTGCGTTCTTGTTAGCGAAGTGCGCTCTTGGTCATGGATGCAGTCTTACTTGGTGCGGTCTGCGTAAGAAAACAAGTAGAGCACCCATATGGTAGGCATGAGAGTGAGATCCACCTTTCGAACAAGCCGTTTCTCCGCATCGCTCTGAAAGGTATTAGCGACGGCTTGCACATCATCGCAAGCCTTGATAGACACGATGGACTGCGCATCTACCGCATCTTTCCTGTCAAGTTTAGGCTTGTTTGCTTCCATCGTAAAGCTAAATCTGGCACAGCGTGATATTGTCAAGTCGGCGGCCAAAAGAAGAATGTTCCCGGGGCGAACATGGAGGACGACATTGGATTTAAACGGGACCACTCCTCTTCCCTCTAGCGTCTGAGCGGAAAGAAAGAGCCGATGCAGATAATAGGATACGTTTGGATAAAATCTCACTGGTACTGGAGGCCAGCGACTAGAACGGCTTCTACCGCCTGTATATTATTGGCGCGGCTTTAACCGTGATAAGGTTACTCTCGGCGTGAAGCCGCGACAGCCAGGGCCGGCGAGATAACTTGAGCTTTACAGATAACAGCAGACCTGGCAGGTAAAATGCAGGAGCAGGGGCCCCCGCCTTTTAGGGTGATTTCGTGGGGCTTGCTTTGAGATACACCTGTGTCCTGCGGAGTACGCATTGCTCAGGTCTAACGAAGGTTATCTTCCCCTTGTAGGAGTCGGGCGGTCTCAAAAAGAAATAAATCTCAGGTTTCCTACTGGGATCGGAATCATTAGGGCCACAAAAGTACAGGCTTTGTGCAAGCACCACTATAAAGCTGCGGACTGGGAAATTATAGCTGAGACCGCAGCAAGCATGAGCGGGGTAAACTGGGTTTCAATCAACCAATGCTACCAGGCCCCCGTAGACTGCAGTTGGGGTCAACTATAGATAATCTCCAAAATCGCGGCATGAGCCGCTGATAGGGGAGGAGCCCCGACATCTCGCCGGTTTCTCCGCACAAGCAATTCCCAGATTCAGGGCTGGACAGGGCGGCCTGTACCGAATGAACAGCTTCCCTTGGACGGGGTTTGGAAGATTATTCAATTGATAAGCGCTTGGGCAAATACTCAAATCTTCAAAGTATCTATTTACTTGTTCCGGGCTGCATGCTTAATTCCGGGAGTGTGAAATCTGCACAGACTCTATCGTGAAGATAAAACAATATGTCGACGAGTGTGTTCCCCGACTCTGTAATCATTGTTGGCGCTGGTATTTTTGGGCTTTCGACCGCGCTGGCAATTGCCGATCGCCATCCTTCCACAAAGGTCACTATTATCGACCGTGCTACGCCGCCGGTGGAGGACGGGACCAGCGTCGATACCACGCGGTGTATACGTGCAGGTGAGTTCACTTGAACAGCGCGAGACAAGGCCCTGAGCTATAAAATTCGCAGATTACGCCGATCCCATTTATGCAAAGCTGGCGGAGGAAGCCCAGCTAAAGATAGAGCAGGATCCAGACCTAAGCAAGTATTACTTTAAGCAGGGGATGTCCTTCGTGACGGATGGCGAAGCAGGCCCCATGCTCGCCATATGGAGCAAAGGCTTGGTGAATATTCAAAGGACGGGGAAGCGCACGGATCTTGTGGAAATGCCTGATCCTGAGTCTGTTTTCCAATTTATCCATGGGAAAGACTCCAAGCTCGTTCCTCCGGGTAGGCTGACCGGGAAGCGCAAATGGAACCGTGGCTATTGCAATCTCAATGACGCATTTATTGACGCCAGGGAGAGTATTCGTGTTGTGTATGAACGTTGCCTTGCTAAGTCTTCGCTCTCCTTCCAAACAGGTACAGCTGTTCAAAAGGTATTGGTTGAGCATGGAAGCGCGAAGGGCGTTCTGCTCGAAGACGGTCGTCAATTCCATGCCGATTTGACGCTGATCGCTGCCGGGGCCTGGTCAAACATGCTGGTTTACTTGGAGGGAATGACAAAGTCATCTGCCATTGAGGTTGCGTGGTTGAAGCTCACACCAGAGGAGATCCACCGGTGGAAAAGCATGTCCATCACAACGAACTTGAGCACTGGGTTCAACATATTCCCTCCGCACAATGGGGAGATCAAATGTCTGCGACGCTCGGCGGGGTACCAGAACACAGTGACCATTCCACATCCAGAAGACCCCGCAAAGACCATTCAGACTTCAGTACCGCGCACGAAAGTCACGAATCCGGGGAGACTTCATCCCACTCGGTGCAGAAGTTGCTCTGCGCGACAATCTGCGAGAGATCATGCCGGAGCTGGCTGATCGTCCATTCGATCGTACAAAGCTTTGCTGGTAAGTCTTCTTCTTCGCAATTATAGTAGAATCAGTAATGACTGAGATCACTTCGCAAGGCTTTCGCAAACCCGATCCGCTGATTTCATTATCGCTCCTCATCCTTCAATCCAGGGTCTCCACGTTGCCACAGGTGGCTCTGCACACTCATGGAAATTTCTGCCAATAATCGGTGGCTACGTTGTGGATTCTGTCTTGGGAATCCTTGACAATACTTTGGCTGCGAAATGGGCATGGGCTGACAAAGGCCCCGATGGTGGCAGCTCACCTAGAATCGGTGGGGCCGCGCAGGAATTGGCGCAAGTTGTACGCAGTCGATTGTGATTGTAAGAATTCGACATGATATCGATAGCCCACCAGTTTGATAAGCTTCTGCCGGTGTGGCTATGAACCATGAATAGCAGTATTTTCAATGGCATGTCTTAGATATGTATACGCGTGTTTTGTTGCTGGTACATGCCCAACAACGTGAGGGTTTATCATGATTTATACGAAAATTTCAGTGGAAGTACGGAAGCGGCGCTAACTACGGTGAGTCTCTGTATTGGTATGTCTATCTTCATAGTTACCTGTGCGAGCACTGAATCGGACTTGAGTCACAATTGTACCGATTGCGATGTTATATTCACTCCGAGTCAAGTTCAACTTACAGAACGTGCCAGTTATCAACAAATGAATGGGATTTGCCATTGGAGTAGGGCTTCTAACAACATTTTATAGAAAATATAATCAAAAGATAGGGCCATTCCTCTCTAAGTGTCCAGGCGACAGGGTTTCCCTCGACCTTTAAGACGTAGAGTGTATGATGCGTTTATGGCAGACATAGACTAGCTGCATTATACAATGGCAGTCTTCTTTTTTTGTCAGGATAGAAAGGGGGTTAGGGATCGCACAGGTCCGAGCTACGCAAGAGAGGACCTTTTTGGAGACCAAAGAAACCCTTGGAATAGCATCTGATCTTATCAGTCCCGTCAGTGTTAAAGACCGGACAGAAGTAGGCATTACGACTTACACGCAACTATACTAATCCCATGGGGCTATTCAGCTGGGCTTACGAGTGTTCCTCCGTCGCTAATCGAGAATTACTTCCAAGGCATGTGGCCAAATGAAGACCGCTTGTGCGACAAGGCTAATAAGTTGTGGGCCCCGCCATTTGAGACCAGGATTTGTTAATCCTAAAAAGGAAGTGGTAAAAAAGAAAAAGAACTCATATCCCAACGAGCGATATAACTCTCTTTTCCGATGGTGCATTGGGCGAGATGGGAGCGCAATGGCGGAGCGAGGAGCCCAAGAACACGCTGCGTCGCTTCGAGCCTCGTCTAGGGCCGTATACTGGCTTGAAGCAAAGATAGACAGCTGTTATAGTCAAATATTCTAGCTCTATGGGCCTGTTCTAGTCGAATCGAGTTTTTCCACCTGCGAATTGTGAATAACCCACTTTCTATGACATAGTCGAGGGGCCGGTATCCCCTCCCGCGCCCAAACACGAACCCGTCGCCGTCGAGGTTTTTTGTTTTGATTATTTGGGGTTTTCTTTTTCGATTCATCCAGTCACTCAATATATCGACTTTATAACATCCCACGTTTAGTCCGAAGTAAAATGCCTACGCAAGAAGGCCGCATCACAAAATCTAAAGCACAACCCAAGACAGGAAGAAAAGAGGCGCGGTCCGTCAGAAAAGGTAAGGACCGCATACTAAAGACCAGACGGCCCAGTAATTGCCCTGGATCCCACTTTAAAGCCACGAGCGATACCATGGAGTAGCGCTCTCTAGAGAACTTTCATCACACAGTCCACAACGCCATCACTAACAAAACGCCCAGGAGACCCACTCGTCGAGCGCACCAATGCGCTCAGCATCGACGACTTCATCTCGCGCTACGTCTCTCCGCTGACAGCAGGGGATCCAGGCGGCAAAGGAGCGCGCCCAGAAGCACACCCCCGCTAACCCCGACGCGTCCAACTGTAGACGTGTACTCCGCCAAGTCCATCTCCGCCGCAGATCTAGAGGCCTGCCTCGACCTCGTGGAGCTGACCTCCAGCGCGGCGTACGCAGCATCCACCAGCGGCTGGTCGCGTCCCCGCAAGCGTAAAGAAATGCTACTGCCAGACATGAAGTTCCTGATTGTTCGGGACGCGGGATGTTTGGCTGGGACGCCTGAGCCTGTGGCCGATCGGCCGAACGCGTCGGGGACTGCGGACGGGGAATGGGAGGATGAAGATGAGGGGGGCGTCCTGGGGTTTCTGTCTTTTATGGTTACGTATGAGGATGGAAAGGAGGTTGTTTACTGTTACGAGATTCATTTGGCGACTGAGGCGCGTGGGAAGGGAATTGGGGGGCTGTTGATGAGCACGATGGAGGGGATTGGGAGGCTTATTGGGCTGGAGAAGGCTATGTTGACGGTTTTCAGGTCTAATACTGCTGCGCGACAGTTCTATGAGAAGGGTGGGTACGAGGTGGACGAATATTCGCCAAAGCCGCGGCGATTGCGCAATGGGACGGTAAAGGAGGCTGATTATTTCATTTTGTCCAAGCAATTAAATTGAGTATGTAGGCATTAGAGGTTGGAGTTCATAATTCAAGAGTCTTTTCCGGGGCTTTGATTCTTTGAGTCTTGAGGGCGTGTAATGAAATTATGTTATTCTAAGCTATACTTGCTTGACCTCTTTGCCCTGTGCCTCAGGATGGTCTTGCTCCCATTCGTCTCTGAGGCCGGCGAAGAGGAAGTCCGCAAGGAGGATGGAGAGCCCAAGGCTCCATACCAAAGTGATTGCATAGAAGAAGTTGGCATTGCCAGACCCGGCATAGATCCACAAGTGGTAGAAAGCGGGGCCGAGGAGGCTCGAGTAGAGAAGGGCGGAAATAGCGAAAAACGTATATCGCATGACTAGCACCATTAGCGTATTGGCTCGTTTGGAAAGCGTCAACAGAAGAATACTCACGTGGGAAGAGGTGGCGGTATAGAGGTAGTAGTGCAAGGTACAGAGATGCATCGGAGATACTAGGATATGGCTTGAAGATGGCAAAGACGCCCAGTAGGGAGGACACAATAAACAAAGGCTGTCGTCGAAGCCTGAAAGTGAGCCCTCCAGCGTAGCTAGCCAGATGGAGCCAGAATACCCCCAAGAAGAATGCGCGGAATGAATCGAACATCTCAATGAAAAAGTACCACCAAAGGCCCACGTTCGGAGTCAGATCTGGAACCAGCAAATGGAAGCCATAGGTAGCCGACATAAACTCCCAGAAGTTGCCGGTGATCAAGCACGATATTGCCAGTAGCCCTGTAAGACTCCCAAGGAATATCGCGGTGTGTTGGAGAACGAACACGGTTGTGTTGAGTGATTGCTTGGATTTTTCTGCATGGAAGTCGTAGCAGAGCAGAAGCACTGGTACAAATAGCAACGCAGGGTATAGAGATAGATAGGACGCAAACCCAATCGCTAACATTGCATTGATGCTATTCCCTTCAACGGCATTCGATACGGCAAAAAGGATGCCGGAGGTAGTAAACACGCTTGTAGATCGGGCCAGGCACGTCGCAATTGTAAAGGGATTGAAAAGGAACCTAAGTCGTATTAGATATATAAGCCCTCAGTCTGCATCCGACGTCTTTTAAGAACACGTACCAAGCCGCAACGGACGCTCCGTCCCATCGAATGTGTTTGCGCATTGCCGAGTGAAGCCTGCTCTTGACCGATTGGCCGGAGTCTGAGATGGTGCTCAAGGCATATGCGTTGACTAGATCGACACCAAAAAAGAAAAGTGCTGTCGGTAATGGGTACTGGGTCACATCCGGAAGCAGCGCGAATAATGGTAGGAGAAGCGGCGCCTAAGTTAAGGCCAGGTCAATTCGAGGGTCTTGGGAACGGCGTATAGTCGACTCACTTGGTGAAAGACACCGCCGTCGTATGGAGATACATTCCGGGTATAGAGAAAGAGACCTTCCTGCACTTTCAAGCAATTTTCGTCAGTAAGAGTACTATAATCGCATGTTAGAAGCTTGGTGGACTTGTCACGTACATCGTTTGAAGCTATTGACGGGGGTTGACACCTCCACCCGGCCAGTAAGCAAGTCCGGCAGCGATGGAAAAAGGAACACAAGGACCAGTCGTAGCACGAAGGCCCCGGCGAACACGGCGACCTTCCGCTGGTCAATTGCCATGATCACAATCAGTAGCGGGAGGTCGTATTCTCGCCGAGTGGACCAGTTGTCCCTTGGGGAACCACGGACGCCCGCAATGCACGGGCCACTTGACCGCCTTGCAAAAAAAAAAAAGTTATCGAGAAATTTTTCTTCTTCTTATCAGCAAAATCGTTTGCCGCTCTAATTCTTAGACGACAACAGATCTCACTATGGGGCGAATTAAGAAGAAGGGTATGCTCAAGGCGACTGAGTCTTTCGGAGCAATGCTAATAATTCATGTTTACCAGGAACTTCCGGCCAGGCCAAAAACTACATTACTCGTACCCAAGCCGTGCGCAAACTTCAGATCTCGCTGCCGGATTTCCGTCGACTATGTATCTTCAAGGGTAAGACCCATTGCCCACATCCCTCCATTTCAGAGGTACTGACAGCCTATGATCACAGGAATTTACCCTCGTGAGCCCCGTAACAAGAAGAAGGCATCCAAGACGTCCACGCCGAACACTACCTTTTATTACACTAAGGACATCCAGTACCTCCTGCACGAACCACTACTAGCCAAGTTCCGTGACCAGAAGTCCGTTGCGAAGAAGATTGCTCGTTTCCTCGGCCGTGGTGAGGTCAGCGATGCAGCACGCTTGGAGAAGACCCATGCTCCCAAGCTCACTCTCGATCACGTTATCAAGGAGCGCTATCCCACCTTTATCGATGCTCTGCGCGACCTCGATGATGCTCTCTCCCTGCTTTTCCTTTTCGCTACTCTTCCTTCGTCTGACCATGTTCCCGCCAAGACCATTGCTCTGTGCCAGCGTCTGTGCCACGAATTCCAACATTACCTGATCATCTCCAACTCTCTGCGGAAATCTTTCTTGTCCATCAAGGGTATCTACTATCAGGCTACTATCCAGGGCCAGGATATCATGTGGCTGGTTCCCTACCGATTCGTGCAGCGCGTGAACGGCGACGTGGACTACCGCATCATGGCCACTTTCGTTGATTTCTACACCACCCTCTTGGGCTTCGTCAACTTCCGTCTTTACACTTCGATTGGTCTGCGATATCCCCCCTAAGTTCGATACCCGCAGTGACGAGAACGGTGCTGAGCTTGCAGCGTTCACTTTGGAGGGTCGTACCGTTGGGGAGCAGCCAAAGGCCCTGGAGCCCAGCAAACAGACCAATGGACACTCGAACAACGAAGTCTCCAAGGAAGTCCAGGCCAGGGTGGACGAGGTGATCAAGTCAGCGGGACTGGACAAGGACCAGAAAGAGCAGCCCGTGGAGGCAGCTGAAGAAGACACTGATGCCATTGACCGATTCGAGACCGCCGCCCCAGAGGCCGACACCCTCCCCCAGCCTGATCTGAGCGGAAACGAGGCCGGTGCCCTTTTCGCCCCCTTTGTGTTCTACATCTCGCGTGAGGCCCCCAAGGCTCCTCTGGAGTTCATTTTGCGCGCTTTCGGCTGCCGTCGAATTGGTTGGGACGTTGTCCTCGGCGGCGGTGCTTTCACCCATGATGAGACCGATCCCCGTATCACTCACCAAATTGTTGATCGCCCCCAACTGCCCGAGTCTTCTCTCCCGGCTATCCCTGCGGCTAGCGATGCTCCTCAGAAAGTGAAGGCTGGCACTCGTATCCCCGGACGTACTTACGTCCAGCCTCAGTGGGTTTGGGACTGTATCAATGAGGGCAAGCTTCTTCGTGCGGATCTCTATGGGCCTGGTGCCACTCTTCCCCCTCACTTGAGTCCTTGGGTCAAGCCTTCTCGTGGTGGGTATGATCCTCGTGCTCCTCTGGCTGAGCAAGAAGAGGAAGGCGAGGCTGAGGAGGCCGAGGATGCCTCTGATAGCGACGAAGAGATGGAGGACGAAGAGCCCGTTGAAGAGAAGCCTACTGTCACTGCTGAGGAATCTGAAGACGAGGCTGAGGAGGCCGAGGATGCCTCTGATAGCGACGAAGAGATGGAGGACGAAGAGCCCGTTGAAGAGAAGCCTACTGTCACTGCTGAGGAATCTGAAGACGAATCTGTTGATGGCGGCATGGATGTTGCCGGCTCTGACGACGATAGTGATGAGGAAGACGAGGACGAGGAAGTAGAAGAATTCGAGGGAGTCGAAGAGGGAGCCGAGGATGAGTCGGGTGAAGATGACGACGACGAGGCTGCTCGCAACCAGCATCAGCGTGAACTCGAGGCCGAAGCCGCCGGTCTGCCGTTCTCATCCAACAGCGTTGCTGACGAAGCTTCTAAGAAGAAGACTGCTAAGTCTAAGAAGCTTGCTGCCAAGAAGCGCCAGGAAGAGGAAGAGCTGGAGCGCCAGAAAATGATGATGAGCCGCAAGAAGCGCAAGTTGTTGGAGAAGATGACCTACTCCAACAAGAAGCAGTCTGAGGAGGCTGCCAAGCTTCGCTCTAAGCGACGCAAGCTGGAGAAGGCTCAGAAATAAGGGTAATGGGTTATAGAACCGTAAAAATGTTTTTTTTTGTTTTCCATTCAATGGCGTCGGGCTGGGACGGTCCCTTGTATATGCATTTCACAAAATTATGTCCATCGAATATCATTCTATTGTTGAACGAGATCAATCTGGAACTACTAGTACGAGTAATCGTCCAGAGTAAAAGCCGAGTGGTTTGGATCAAACATATTAATAGAGGTCACGTGACTATGGACCCACTTCAAATTTTTGACAGAACAGGTCTTCAAAATGTATCTCAGACTCAACCTACTGATGTTCAAATATTCGATTCGGGTGGTCTCGTTGATTATCCATGGAGGCTTGTCCCTGTATTTTGGTTTATTCTTCTTAGGCTCGCTTGAGACAAGTGCTTTGTGAAATGAAGCGAGTATTGACATCAACAATCTAAGAATAGCGAGAACCTCGAGGCATGTCGTCTCGAGACGACCAATTACCCTCATCGTCACAATTTTATCCACCGCAGTCAGCTCAGCGAGTTCGCTCCCTATTCGGAGGACCTAGCAGCGATGTTGGCCCACGCTCATCCCCACAGCTAGAGCTGGAAGAGCTTGGGGAAGACCGGGAACTTGATGGCCAGCCCGTGAAAGAAAACGAGCTCAGGGATGGTGACTTTGAGTTAATGCTAGGTGACTTTCAAAAGTATGCGGACGACTCTGCCGATGAAGATTACCGCGACAGTGGCAGCGACGACGATGTGCCCAGGCCAGATCATCGCCGCGGCCGATCCAGAAGATCCTCAGCGACTGCGTCTAATACTACTGAAGACCAGTCTATGATAGATGAGCCAGAGCCACAAATCATATACTCTCTTCGTCGTGAGAATGATCTCTCGGAGGATTCCGAACGTCCCAACCGATGGGCTGGAACCCCGTCTGCATATTACAGAGCCATTGCGCAAGAACGAGGTGTTTACGACAGTCTGGCTTCCAATGGATCTCGAAATCTTTCCAATCATCTCTATAACGCATACGCGCTCCGCCACTCATCTAAAGTATACCGGGAAGGGACATTAGAAACTGAAGAAGCTGAAGATGACGAAGTAGCGGCTTTTCGCAAACGATGGGTCGCGTGGCCGATGTCTGCGGCCACAGTCCCATGTCCAAGCGAGCCTTTGTATCGAAAGCAGGCTGATCTCGGCATATACGGAAAGCCTGCTGATTTCCGGCCCAGTGCTGATCTTGAGGACTCCATTATCGCCAGTATGATGAACACAGCGCAGCAACGGTTCAAAGCTCGCGAATGGGACAATGATGGTCTGAAAATCAACCCCGAGAAGCGCACCGCCGGCCCGGATGACATGGACACGATGGATGAAGATAAGAAAGATCATGATGATGCACATTTGGGAGCACCGGTCCTCAAACCGGTCATACAATCTGACGACGATATCTCTCGACGGCAATTACTGCCTCTTTCCCGCAACGTGATAACTCAAGTTGATAAGCTTTTGATGGGACTACATCATTCTATCAGGAATAGAGTTGATGACATTGAGTCAAGCGATGACTCTGCGACAGATGAAGATGCCTCCTCGTCTGGTCGATCAAAGGGAAACAGGAAAGGCAGAGGCCGGGGTAGAACTCAATCTCGAGGTCGAAAACGGGCCAGAAGGGGTTCCCGTAGTGAACGGGAATCCAATTCTCGACGCAATCAGCGTCTATCTGCTATTGGAGACCAAGGTATAGAGGGAGACAAGGAGGAAGACGGTGAGAATGAAATGCGACCCACCATGCTCGATCGAATGGCCTTACGCGACTGGAGCGAGGTTATGGGCGTGGCTTCCATGATTGGTCTTCCAGCAGGCGCAGTCAAACGCGCGTCACGGCGATGTGCCGACCTCTTCAATCAAGACATGACATTCCGAACTCTCCAAGAAGGACGCATGGAACCGGTCAGTCGGTTGCCGGGCTCTAAATTACAATACGCCTACATTGAGGATGAGATAGGAAGCGGAACCGGCCCTGCACAGAAACCTCGAGCTCCTTCCAGAGTCCCTCCAAGCCAATCCAAGAAGGCTCATTCGACCATTCTGGCCTTATCTCAAGGTACTGGCCCTCAGCCACAGTCATTCCCGGCTGGTGTTCCAGCATCGTCTTTCCCAGCCCCTTCAAGCTCGGCTGCGCTGCCAACTTTCCCCAATACTGATGGAGCAGCACCTCGAAAGCCGGATGGCCATTATTGTCCTTTCCCGACATGCAAGCAGCACACACATCCGTTCCCACGGATATGGAATTTCAAGCTTCACTTGGAGAGAAAGCATCCGGAATACTATGAGACTGTCAAGGACTCGCTGGTCATACGGAAGAAGAAGTCATAACATCTAATCGGTGGATGATTCACGTTTGCTTACGATGTCTATGTATTAATATCGCATGCCCTGGAGCTATTTTAGCATGATGTCCCTATTGAACGGATTGCATTCCTGGTTTCAATTATTGGCTCAATATCTATTAAATACCTTCAAATTTTTGCAAAAATCCATAATTCATAATCCACTTGTCGGCTGGCCCTTCCCAGATTATAGCATTCTGTTATTCATCAGCAATCTGTATTACCATAACATTATCTTCAGCGGAAGCTGCTGAGGCGCCCATCATTGGTGGGAACAGCCGAGCTGATTACATTCCGGCCTCCCTATTGGCTTGGTATGCCGCGGCCTTCAGATGTATGGAAACACAGTACACAACTAGGCACAGAACGGTGAACTGAATAAAAGTGGCTTGAAAATCAATCGGAGAGAAGAGCGAGAGGTTATCATTCATGTTCGTGTAGACCATTGATTCGAGTCTTGACAAGTTGCTCATTTTGGGTCCGTAGGCCGTAAGAGACAGAGCAATCCTGTGAATGAAGTATGCGCCAAATAGGTTTTTCCCCCTTCGTCAATGACATCAACCCCCGCTCATAACTCAATATAAGTTACCAGTAATCCAGCTTCCCTTACGTTCTAAGCGTTCAAGTTGGAGCAAACCTTTCTACCCCCAACGCCTAAACCCCCGCCCTCGGTGCTTCTCGGACCATTAAAGCAATCATCGTTGAGCCCCACATTAGCTAGATTATCCAGCAGTGACCTCGCAGCGAAAGCCGGGTTTCTTTAAAGCCTATCTCCCCGCATTTCCGCGGCGCTTCTGTTCATCAAAAGCGTAGGTAGGATACGGAAGTTCAATCTCCCCTCACAGATACTCATAAATGGAGCGCATCGTCCGCCCTGTATCCCGGCAATTGCTACGCCCTCGTCTGAGATATCCTTTCCCTATTCCAGCATCGCCTGTCGCTAAGAGGCTCTACACTATGGGAAGCAGACCTGAGGTCAGTCGGAGCTTCAGAAGCTGATTGCGAGTCTGAGAGCAGCTGCTCACAATAGCACAGTTGAAGGACAAATCCCTCCTCATCGAGAAATCTTACATCAATGGCGAATGGGTGGGCGCTCAGTCGGGCGCAACCTTCGAGGTCCATGGTAAGGAGAATCCACTTGCGTCTTCCCAAATACTAGACCTGATCAGACCAGTAAACTGACAAAAAACTCATCCAGATCCTGCCACCGGTCACTTGATCGGAACATGCCCCGAACTCAGCACTAGCGACGTCGAAAAAGCCATCGAGGCAGCCTCGGAGGCCTTCCCCAAATTCCGCTCCCTCCTCGCCCGCGAGCGCGCCCGCATGCTCCGCCGCTGGTACCAGCTAATGATCGATAATGCCGAGGATCTCGCTACGCTGATCACCTGGGAGAATGGCAAGCCGCTGGCCGACGCCAAGGGCGAGGTGAACTATGCCGCCTCGTTCTTCGAGTGGTTCAGCGAGGAGGCGCCCCGCGTGTACGGCGACACGATTCCCTCCAGTGTGCCCGGAAACCGTGTTATGACTATCAAGCAGCCCGTTGGTGTGTGCGGTCTGATCACCCCTTGGAACTTCCCGGCTGCGATGATTACCCGCAAGATCGGTCCTGCTTTGGCGGCGGGCTGTACCGTTGTGGCGAAGTCGCCTGCAGAGACTCCCTTCACGGCCAATGCGCTCGCGGAGCTGGCGCATCGTGCTGGCATTCCGAAGGGTGTTGTGAATATTGTCACTGCGGCGAAGAACACTCCTGATGTAGGAGAGCTTATTAATACCCATCCTGAGGTCCGCAAGGTGTCGTTCACCGGTTCGACTAATGTCGGCCGTCTGCTTATGAAGCAGGCCTCTTCTACGCTCAAGAAGGTTTCATGGGAGCTCGGTATGTGATTTTTTTTTTTTCTCTTCTCACTCGTTAAATCGAGGCACCATTAGTTGGTCAGTTAGAACATCGCTAATTCAACATTCCTCTAGGTGGCAACGCCCCATTCATCGTGTTCGACGACGTGGAGGACCTCGACACTGCCGTCGCAGGCGCCATCGCCTCCAAGTTCCGCAGCTCCGGCCAGACTTGCGTCTGCGCCAACCGCATCTACGTGCAGAGTGGCATCTACGACGAGTTCGCCAAGCGCTTCACGGCCAAGGTCAAGGAATTCAAGCTCGGAGTCGGATTCGAGGAGGGTATCACCCACGGCCCTGTGATCCACGAGCGCGCCACTAGCAAGGTGCACGAGCACGTCCAGGACGCGACCAGCAAAGGTGCCAAAGTGCTTATTGGTGGCCAGAAGGCTTCCGCGCTGGGACCCAACTTCTACGAACCTACCGTGCTTACTGGTATGAGCAAGGAGATGCTGATTGCCTCGGAGGAGACTTTTGGACCCGTTGCTGGCCTCTTCGCTTTTGACACTGAGAAGGAGGTTGTTGAACTAGCTAACAAGGCCGAGGTTGGTCTTGCGGGCTACTTCTTCAGTAGCAATGTTGGGCGGATCTTCCGCGTTGCGGAGGCGTTGGAGGTTGGTATGGTCGGTGTGAACACTGGTTTGATCAGTGATGTTGCCTCACCGTAAGTGGATCCTGTTTCATACACCCAGGTATATCAAACTAATAATTTCCAGATTTGGTGGTGTCAAGCAGAGTGGCTTTGGCCGCGAGGGCAGCAAGTACGGTATTGACGAGTTCACGGTTATCAAGAGCGTCACTTTTGGCGGTATCGGAGCTCTACAAGCATAAGTGCTCCTCATTTTCTAAAATAGAGAAATAGTGAATAGCAATATAAATTGAATCTGTCATGAGTGTAATGTGATATCCAATTTATTGCCATCGGGTCAACAAGTGAGGTCACATGAGCAAAAATACAAGTTATCCCGGTACCGCAAACTCGACCGCCTCAGCCTGTGACGCGATATCCAGTCCCGCCCAGCGCTCGTACACCTTTAGAGTTCTTTCAAATTTCCTCCGGATGGTACCATGAAGCAAACCTCATGCGGCCCTCTCTAACCCTCTTTGCGGCCGTGTCGCGCGGCCAGCCATCCCGGCTTAGAAAGCCCGCGATAAGCCTCGACCACGTCCGTATCAACCCGACGGTCCCCCCAAGTACGGAAATCGCAGAAAGCCCCCGCTAACAATGGGCCAGTTCATCCAAAGAGGCCGCGTCCTTTCCTTCTGGCGCGAGATCGTCCGGACGTTGAACAGTAGGTCTTGTGTCGCCCCGGGGCTGCTGCCATTTGCTAAACTTGGCACAGAGATTCCGCCGTCCTCCACAAGGAATGAGCTGCGGTCGTATGCGCGGCAGGAATTCGAGCGCCATCGCGAGGTGACTGACTCGGTATGTTTTTTTCTCTACTGCTGTGTGAGGTTTTTGGGGGGGGTGGCAGGATGAGCTAATACTTCTGTCATATAGCAACATATTCGATACTTGCTTTCGGTATGTTTGGGACCCTGGTGGATCTGTGGTTTGATGCTGACTTTTTGTTGCAGACGGGGAAGACCGAGTTCCAGACTATGAGTCGGTATATTAATGAGCAGGTTGTGGGTTGATTTCTTTTCTTGAATGGGTGTATTTCAAGTTGTATATAGCGTGAAACATTGTACCAATACTAGCACACTCTGTGCCTGAACCATGATCTTGCCTACTGACATTTTTTTCCCCTTGACCTTTGCTATGTCGGGGATGAATGCGTTATTTTGGGTCGTTGCCAATACTGGTACTAGTAGCATTGGGCTTTGGGGCTCACCGTGTACCTCAAAGTTGTACTACCACTAGTACTAGTAACATTTGTCTTCCTAAGATAATTGAGCACTTCAATATGAGCTGGGCATATATTCCCTTATCTGAGGTCAGTGGCTTTTTTGACTCCCAAAGGACCAGACCAACCTGTTCAAGCTGGTTCTATTCAAGTTTGGCGAGAAGCCCTTGCGTCGAGGGCACGTAGCGCTTCCACATTTAGGCCTCGACAGACCGGAAATTCCCTGCTCGTACCATTCGTTCGACACTGGCAACACTAATCGAAGCTTATAGAACCCAGTACTAGTCTTCCGCCTCTCAAAAAACAGGATTGGCAGCCCTGCGCAGAACACAACAGAACAACCAATGATCTCATCCCGATGGAAAACGGCGATTGATCATGCCATTGGTCACGATCGATCAGGGTTCAACAGGAAAAGCGGGCCGCCGCCTCACGCATATTTCCTACCGAATAAAAGCCGTCGCACCCGCAACGTAGGTGGGGCTTGCGGGGAGCAGAACGCTGGGAGGATGATGTACGAGGGACAGCCACCTGATCTAGTGGGGAGAGGCGACGGTCGCGATCGATCCACCGGGTTCCGGTTGTAAAGTCGCCACCCTACGTGACCGGCCGAGCCGTCCTATACTTATACTAGTATCTGACTACCGCGCCCGCGCTTTCTCACGACACGCTATAAAAGACTGCTGATCCAGATGGAGAACACGATCGCTTACAGCTTCAACATCCACGCGCATTCGCAGCCCTGATACATCAGATCTGCTTCACCCAGAGCATGTCTACTCCTCTGCAGCACGAGTTCCAGGACGATGGCCAGAACAATCGCCGGAGCAATTCCGAAGGCCGGGATATGGCCCATTTTACGAACCATGTAATTATGGGAATGAATTTTGAGACGACAGAGAGGTGCGCGCTATCCAGAGGTCCCGCTCAGAGTACAATCGCTAATGTTTAGATTTAGATATTCGAATATATACCCCATTGGGATTGGCACCTCGGGACTTGTCTGGTATGTAGGATGATGTCATTATCAAAGCTCGGGTCGTGGCTGATTGGGATGCGGTCATAGCTCCGCTAAGGATCAGCTTCTGCGGCGGACCGTTGCGGTAAAGAAGGTTGCGGAGCCGTTTGGGAATTCGAGTATCTCCAAGCATATTTTTCGGGAGATCAAGTTGCTGAACCAACTGCGTCATGATAATGTTCGTCCTGCGATTGGGCTCAGGAAGCATGGCTGATGCTGATCGGACCCTTCTAGATCATCAATTTGAGCGATATGTTCATCTCCCCCTCGGAGGACATGTAAGCATTCTTTCCCCAGGTGGGCAGTGCATTGTATAGAATTGCCATGTGAACTAACCCGTGCAGATACCTCGTTACCGATCTCATGACGACCGACCTCATGACTCTGCTGCGCGCCCGCAAATTCGATAATCAATTCACGCAGTATTTCGTATACCAAATGATGGTATGTTTCAATGGAGGGGAAAAAAAAAAGACACATACCAGTAGAAACGCGAGACTAATCGAAATCAGCGAGGCCTGAAATATGTCCATTCAGCAGGGGTTGTCCACCGTGACTTGAAGCCTGCCAATATCCTCATTAACGAGAACTGCGACTTGAAGATTTGCGACTTCGGCCTCGCTCGAGTCCAAGAAACAAGTATGACCGGCTATGTCTCCACGCGATTCTATCGAGCCCCAGAGATCATGCTTACCTGGCAACGATACAACGAGAAAGTCGATATCTGGAGCGTCGCCTGCATTTTCGCGGAGATGATGCTTGGAGAGCCCTTGTTCCGGGGCGAAAACCATATCGATCAGTTCTGTGTGATTTCAAGGCTCTTAGGTGGCCCTCCACCAAATTTGGTCGCCAGCGTGACTAGTGAGAATGTGAGCAACGGGATGGTCCGCTTGACAGATTAGTATCTGTATTAATCATGGTATAGACATTGAACTTCCTGCGGTCTCTGCCAGCGCAGCCTCGTCAGCCACTCACGGTGATTCTGCCACAAGCTGACGCAGCGAGTATGTGATTCAAGATCCTCCCTCCTCCCTCCCCCCTTTATATAAGCCACTGACACGCCCAGCCTTGGATTTGTTGGACAGGATGCTCCAGTTAGACCCTGACGAGCGGATCTCTGCCGCCGACGCTCTGAAGTCAGAATATCTTGCGCCCTATCATGACCCTGATGACGAACCGGTCGCCGCTGCACGAATTGATTGGTCGATGGTGGATGCCAATCTCCCGCCTGATGTCTGGAAGACACTAATGTACGCGATCGCCCACCATGATAGTGATCCTCGCTAACGATGGCCAGATATGCAGAAGTCTTGAGGTATCACTCGTCGGGCGGCGAACCACAGATCCCACCGCGGGTCGAGAGCGAAGAACCCAATACCTAATTGGAGTAGCTCTCGAAACGTCGGTTGGGGTGTCATTTCTTTTGTGTCTTATCTGATTAGCGTGAAGCGTCATTTTCGTCTTTTGACAGCCTGTCGCATGGCTCGTTTTGCGAGATCTATTACCCTTACCGCCTGTGTATTTCCGGAGCGATGTTCGTTTTAGAGAGCGTATGTATTATCATTAAAGAATATCATTATCGTATCGTAATATCGGGATCATGGAGCCCATCAGGTAGAAGAATCAAATCCGAGCACCACACCGCCGTTCATTTATGTTCAGACCGGTGCGGGTTCCTTTCTTTTTTACAGGGGTATATGGCCAAATGGAATCATCGCATCAAGTCAGCTTGAAGATCGTGGATCACGGCTTAGACGGTCTGGGAGGCGTCTGCAGCTTCGACCTGGGTGGTCTCGCGCTGGGTAGCCTCGTTCTGGGCGCGCTTGTGGCGGTTGTTACGCGAGTTCCTGAGATCCAAGATCGCGAAGTAGTTGGTGAAAATGAACAGGGCCCTGGATCACATGTTAAATCAATTCGTTTAGTGGGTCGGGGTGGGTCACTTACCACTCCACAGCAGCGAGGACGATCACAGCCTGGGCACTATGGCAACTGGACATGTGGCATTCGCTGGGCTTAGGAATCAGGACTGCTACTGCGATCCAGCTGGCCAGCCAAAGACAGCTGGTAATAATTTCCATGCCAGGGATCACGAGCTCGTGGGAGACGGTGGGGCTGAAGACGGGGGCGAGGCCGAGGTATGGTACAGCGATGGCAGCGGTCCAGCAGCCATTGAAGAGCATGAAATAGATCACATTCGAGAAGGGGATCGTGGCAACGACTAAGTGGTTTATTAGAACTGCGTGCGGTATACTAGGCGGACCAGATCGTTCACATACCATATGCTGTTAGACCAATAACGGCCAGGGCGAAGATCGCCTGGATGATTCGAACGGGGTAGACCCAGCGCAACATTTTGGATGAAGTTATAGATTAGGACGGCGTGGCTCCTTTGCGCGTGACAAGACGTCAATCCGATCAGGTATCAGCGGTGTAAAGTAAAGGCTGTGCCTCCCGGGGGGGCACGCTTTAATAGTCAGATCAATAGACCGAAAAGCTTGCCTAATCTACCCAAGATCTACAGCCGAGGCACTTAATAGTGACGTCTCACCATGGGGTCAGAAAAGACCCTGGAGCCTTCCCCCGACAAGTTGTATGCAAGCCGGGTGGAACCCGGAAAACCGACAGGGGTATGTGATCCTATTGGAGGGCCTGATTCGCTTTTTGTTTTCTAACTAACGATTTATGGGCCCAGGACTGTTAAACTCCTAGTGCGCACGGGTGAGTCCGGCGCGAACGCCTCGGCGCATGATATTGCCCTTATGCCCTCTGTGGATGCGCCTGTTCAGGGGATCCAGGTACACAGCTCGAGGAGAAAGGCGGGGGGGTTTCCTAGTAGGTGTATACAGGCATTTATCTGCGCGTACGGAGTACTAATGGTCGCGATGAACCTAATATGACAAAATCTCCGTCACATCGCTTAAAAAGAATAGTTGAAAACTCAGTTTCCTCCAATGTGGGCGAACTCACATGTGAATCCGAGGCCGCCCCCCAACACAGTAAATTACACCGCCGATCATTGTACACACGTTGTGCGCTCGACAGCACACCACCTTGATCTGCAGTCCAGATGGGCGCCAGCTTCTGTTGAGAAATCTGACGAGCAGGATTTCCGGCCACTCACGCCACCCCCAGACCATCCAAACCTGCTCCTGCTCCTGACCCGCAACCCCGTCGATACCCCAGAGTTCCAGTTTGAGAGAACAGGGCAGGAGACTTAATTCGAAATTTGACTTTACACAAATCAGGCTAATCAAGGCAGTGACTTCATGTAGTTCAGTCACTCCAGGGGCTTACTGTGACTCATTATTTGGTCAGGCTTCTCGCCAGGTTTTGTAGGGACTTTCGGGCATAGTAGCACGTGCTCTCCAGAGATTTCCCCAGGTTGGAGCCATCCATTCCAAATAGATATTTTCCCGTGGGAATCAATTTGCGACAGGAGCTTCTATTGGACGGAGTCTGCGCATGACTCTCTGTAACTTACACCAAACTCTATTACCGACCATAAAGAATCTTGACATCATGCAACAGGACCTAGAACACTAGGAGATCCAGGTACATAAGCGCCCCCAGCAAACCCGGGACCCCGCATCTCCCCCGCAATCAATCCAGCACTCGCTTGGAACTTGGCCAGCGTAAGCGAACACTGGCTCTCAGCAAACTCATGGACTATATCATAATAAAGGGAACATAAATACAGGGCCGCTTCTGCCTCCCATATCCGGAAAGATATCTATGCTCTTTTCAAATCCTAAGCTTACATCCGACATGCACACCGCGTAAATCTCCGGTTTTGTATATACATCGCAGTAATGTCTAAAGCTGTACCGCCCTATCTGCATACAAGGCTCTGGGTCGGGAAGCCTACACGACTCAAATGGCTCCATTACCACCTAGACAATCGGCATTGAGACCTGACTATCGGCTCTTACCCCAGGTAGCTTGCTCTCCATCTGAAGTTGATATCATGGTGGATTCCTGTTCGTTGCTTTTGCTGTATAGAAAGCCAACATATCCCTCGCCACTGGTTTCCCGACAGTACTTAATATAAGGGTTTCAGAGAGCTAAGCTCCTAGCTTATCCCGGGGCACGAATCTTCATGTTACATAATTGTAGATGTCGAATAGTTAGGATATAGAATGCTATAGGCACGTGCTACTATGACATATTGTCCCTACTTGCAAAGATCGAAAGTCGGACAAAACTGCACCAATCGCTGCGCCCAACTTTTTGGTAGACCTAGCAAAGGCCTTTAGGATGACCAGGTAAGGATAGGCCTCCGGGGTCCACCTTTCCGCTGTCTGGTGCGAAGTTGGCAACCAGGCAGACGATCTTGCCAGTACGCCAGACCTACGAAGTGGTTCTAGAGGATCCATGTACAGTGGCGATGCAAAGTCTGAAGCTGATTCTGTTTAATGTTAAGTCTTCATTCTTGTCTTGAGTCGCAAGCTAGTAGCATCTTTAAATATCTTGAGTTCAATTTGAGACCGCTGGCAGGGGCATACTAGCTCGTTAAATGACTCCAAGCTGAGTCTCCCCTACTATTAGAGGACAGAAGTTTCAGGCAAACATTGAGTAGGAGACGTTCGGTTTTCAAGGGCTTCCCAATTATGTACACGTACAGACACATATCGTACACGCTTCAAGTTATTTTGAGCTTCTCAATTCTGCTTGGAAATAAGCATCTTAACTGCATCCAAAACACCCATCCTCTTCTCATCCGCCAACTCAATCGCCGACCGAGCAGCATCGGGCTGCTGTGGGGGCTGCTGAGGCGGGGTCTGGTCAGGCTTCTTGCCAGCCTCTTTCGCAGCAGCCTCGATGGCCGCATGGCGCTCACGCCACTCGCGATCCTCCTTGTCACGGACCTCAAGTTCCTTCAGCCAAGCATCACGCTTCTCCTGCTTCTTGCGCAGCTCCACCGCCTGCTCAAACTCCCGGCGTTGCTGTCGCTCGGTTTTGAAGTACATGCCACCCGCAACAAGGGCGACGAGGGTGAATGCTTGGGCGTAGATACGGGCTCGGAACATGCGGTTCATCTCCGCGGAGTCGCCGGCTCTCATCGATCGGTATGCTCGGTAAAGGGCGTAGCATGTTGCAGCGCAACCTGTGGAGGGTCGAGACATGGGTTAGCCCTTGATCGGACAACCAGTACCGTTTCAATTCACTTACCTAGTGGGATCAAAGGCTCTTCCTTCAGACGTCTGGTAAATTTCTGGACCCCTGTTTCCTCTTGAAATTGGCTAATGAAGTCCGGATGTTAGCCATGGCTGGTCATACCCGTCGGCCCACGTAGCTTAGGCTATTGACACCGGGTACGCCGGTCGGGCTCATGGTAGCAAGGAAAAACGTACGGATTGTTATCGAAGGATGAGGGAAGAGGTTCGCGACTCATGATGGCGGGTGGATTGAGCACTCGCAGCTTCGGCGACTTGCGGGTTCGATGCAGTTAGAAGAAGACTCGGGGCAGATGGGCTACCCGTTAAGGAGGTCACGAGATGGTTTTGGTCTCCTTTTGTGCAAAGCAAAACCCTTTCACAGGAAATACTACGTGGGGATGGCGATTACCTGGGGCACGCGAGAGGTTTTGAGAGCAACATGACGTCGCGAGCTTTTCTGCCACTCGGTGAGTTGCAGACGCTCCGGGCGGTCTTCTGCTTTCAACATGGTTCTTATAGAACTTTGAGGATTCTACACCGAATTATTCTCCATGTAATCATGGAGGAAACTAATACAACAAGCATATACCGACGGCGGTACATTTTTATTCGACCTCAATGTGTTTTCGGACATCACCAAAAACACTTACCTATTTTCATATCTAAAGTAACTAGTTATATATACAGCCAATCTTAAATGATCAGCTACGTGCTAAAAACGATCACGAGGCAGAAAGGCTCCGCTGCACAGTACATCCCCGGCCAGCCAGGATTTATCATGATCTCCATTTCCGCCATCCTTGAATGAAACATTTTCTCTTTGTACAGGAGACGCTCCTTGAAATTATCTGTACTCAAGGGCTTATCTAGGAGCAGGCTTTGATGACATAAGTCCGATCCCGGCCAACCATGGACGCCCCCCCCGCGCAATAAAAAAAAGAGTCACAAAGCTTTACCGTCTTTTTTCAAATCTTCACACCTAACCGATTGAACCTCGTGCATTCTTTGGGCTCGTGCCATACTGGGTTACAATGTCCGAAGAATCCACAAATGGCGTCAGGACGCCCGTCACCCCCAAAATGAGTGGTTTGGCTCTAACCGAGTACACCGCTGCTCCTACTCCCCCGTCAGAGCGGGCAGAGCGATTCCCTGGAGTGCCTCCCGATTGGGGTGTTCCTGACAGCTACCTCCTTCCCAATGGATACCCTGATGTGAGACCGACCATTCGAGGCCTTGAATGCTCCCAATGGATCTAAATGAATGCTAACGGATCCCCGTCAATATTTTAGTACCTGCGACTCATCTTAACTTCCCGCGTCTACGATGTCATTGAAGAGACCCCACTTCACCATGCCGTCAATCTCAGTAACAGACTGGAGAGCCGAGTGCTACTCAAGCGAGAGGATCTCCTGCCAGTCTTCAGCTTCAAGCTGCGCGGTGCGTACAACAAGATGGCTCACTTGAACCATGAGCAGCGGTGGAAGGGTGTCATTGCGTGCTCCGCGGGAAACCATGCGCAAGGCGTAGCGTTCTCTGCCCGCAAGCTCAGAATCCCCGCGACCATCGTGATGCCATCTGGAACCCCTGCTATCAAACACCTGAACGTTGCTCGTTTGGGAGGAAGTGTTGTACTGCATGGAAATGATTTCGATGCTGCGAAGGAGGAGGCCCACCGATTGGAGAAGCAGCACGGCCTGACCAACATCCCACCTTTCGACGACCCGTACGTCATTGCTGGCCAGGGAACTATTGGCATGGAGCTGCTTCGTCAGGCGAACCTCGATAAGTTGGAGGCGGTATTCTGCGGTGTTGGCGGAGGCGGCCTGATTGCCGGCATTGGCGTTTATCTGAAGCGCATTGCACCACACGTCAAGGTCATTGGCGTGGAAGCCTACGATGCCAATGCTATGGCCCGGTCATTGGATGAGGACCAGCGGGTTTTCCTGAAGGAAGTTGGCCTCTTCGCTGACGGCGCGGCGGTGAAATCTGTAGGCGAGGAGACCTTCCGTGTCGCTCGTGAAGTTATCGATGGAATTGTTCAGGTCTCCACTGACGAGATTTGTGCAGCTATCAAGGACGCGTTCATGGACACCCGCTCCGTTGTTGAGCCCGCTGGTGCTCTGTCGCTCGCCGGACTCAAGAAATACGTCGCTAATAACCCTAGCCCCGATCCCAATCGTGAGCTTGTCGCGATCACTTCCGGTGCTAACATGGATTTTGACCGCCTTCGCTTCGTTGCTGAACGTGCTGCTCTTGGCGAGCGCAAGGAGGCCTTGTTGAGTGTGAAGATCCCCGAGAAGCCCGGTACTTTTTCAAAACTTGTCGAGGTTGTCTTGCCCCATGCAGTCACGGCTTTCAACTATCGATATGCGCAGGAGGACGTGGCTGACGTGCTCATGGGTATCTCGCTGTCAGCTTCGACCGGCCGCGAAGACCTTGCAAAGATCATGGCGGAGTTGCAGCGGGGCGGCATGGAGACTCGGGACTTAAGCGACGATGAACTGGCTAAGCGCCATGTACGCTTCCTCGTTGGCGGTCGTAGCAGCGTCAGCGACGAGCGCTTGTTCATGTTCGAGTTCCCTGAACGACCCGGAGCTTTGGCCAAGTTCTTAACGACCTTGCGTCCTAATCAGAACATCTCCCTTTTCCACTACCGTAATTACGGCGGTGATGTTGGCAAAGTCCTTGCTGGAATCCAATGTCCTCCTGAAGAGAAGAACGACCTGGAGTCTTTCCTTGAGGACCTGGGCTACCCATACTCCGAGCACACCGATTCACCCACATACCAGACTTTCCTTCGGTCTTGAGGAGATGATCCGGCCCATGACTATCTGTTGATTATTTTTCCTTTGCCCATTCTCCTGCAGCGATTTCTTCCAAAAAGTGTAAACCCGCTGTGTCTTTTCCTGTATATTTGGCGTTTGGTATCTTCGGACATAGACTATGAATTTTGGACTCGATTTGTATGATAATTGATACCTTCCCGAGGCCTTTACGTATATGAATATTTCTCAACAACCTACGGCAATTTCTTGTGTTACAGGATCGATTTGTTTCAATGTAATTGCCTCATAGATCATTCAGACCAATGAAGCGCGATTGTCCCGACGCACGTGACCGTATCAAGCCATAATCTTTTTGGAGGATCCGCGGAGCGCGGAAATTCGCCCAGGCCGCTCCCTGTTGTTCTAACCGCCAAATAACGAACAATTGGGATATTCAGCTCTCTGTTTTCCGTTCGAAGATATTTTTGGCCATTGTCATGATGTTCTCCCTTCGACGTATCCTCAGTGCTCCCAGCGCTCTCCGCCAGCTGCTCCCCTCTTTTTCGCGTCGATCCTTCGCAAGCACCACCCCAATCCGTCCTTTCTCGCACATGATTCAGAATAGCCTCACCAGGCTACGCGCTTCATCACAAACACATAATGCTGTCGCGGCCACAGTGGGTGCCTCTCGCCAGATTGAGCAGGTTCGCGGAATGAAGACTCGGTCTTCCGTCAAGCGGCTGTGTGATGGTTGCAAGGTGCGATAGGCTGCAGCACTTATCTCAACTCAGATATAGTGTACTCTAAGGGATATGTTAGATGCTAACCTATGATATCTAGCCTGTGCGAAGGAAGAACCGAGTCTACATTATTTGGTAAGATTCATTATCACCTATAGTATCTTCGGGGACTACCTGCTGATGAATTTTCCTAAAGCTCCAAGAACCCAAAGCACAAGCAAAGACAAGGAAAATAGGAATTTGTCGGATTTAAGTCCGTGCATGACCCTGATAACTTCGATTTTCGCCTCTGCGTCATGCGTGCTCAAGTACCCTGATGGACAAGGCTACATTTCCCTTTGCAGAGCCCTCCGACTCGGTATAAAGAACTAAAGGGGCTTAAAATGGGTCTTGAAATCGAGTTATGGGTTTCACTCGATTTCAGTCAGATAACTTCTCCGACGGTTGGCTGGGCATTGGCTTTTCTGTTTGCGAAACTCGCCACGCTCTGAGGAAGGGTGGTGGACATCTTGATTTCTGTATTCAATACCAATTATATGTACAATAGAACCTCATATCCGGCACGCAGCATATACAATACCTTGTAGGAAGATCTATTGATCATATAGTTTGCGATGCCGCCTAGTGAGCGTTTCATCCCGCTGTGAGAACCAACGCTTCGTAGTCAAACGCCTCCGACCAGATTGGGATGAATACACGTATTTAGGAACTTAATATCATGTTTTCGAACACTGAAAGACTACGCCGGCTTCAAGCTCATTTTGCGATGGCTCTATATTGGGCATGCGGTCTATCAGATGGTGAGGACATAGCGCCGGCAGAATCCTTCTGCGAAGTCTCTCAGTCGTAAAGCGCGGGCTCTGATTGGCCTCCCTGGTACGTCACGTGCCATGTTCCTGGCCCGAACTTTTTTCTCGTTCGCGCGAAAACACGCGACGATCAATCCGGTTTGGTTCCTTCAATTCGGGGTAAAGCGATTGTCGACATGCGGTCTCCTACTCTGGCGCGGTTGCAGTACCGTGCTGTATCCGGCTTGGCCAGATCATCCCGTTTCCAGTCACAGAGCCTTGTGAATTCCCGATTTGCATCTACGGCCGCTTTGCGGACTTCCGGCATCGCGCCCGCTTATCAGTCTGTCTTAAGACAATGGGAGCAACGACGAAGTGCCGGTACTGCGACAGCATCTGCGGTGTGAGTCCATTCGTTTATTTGGTCATGTCGGTGATTTAGCCATCTAACTTAATCCGATAGTCTGGAAGCCGCCGCCGTGAACCCGGATGGACTCTCCCAAGCTGCCATCATTGATAATCTCGACCCAGTGGAAGCTGCTCGTCTAGAGAGAAGTGCGGAATATTGGTATTGCTGTATGTATCCTTATACTCGAAACTGTATGACCCAACGCCTAATACCTGTCTTCCAATAGGCGCATATCGACAGTGGTAAGACCACCTGTACCGAACGAGTCCTTTTCTACACCGGCCGCATCAAGGCAATCCACGAGGTTCGCGGACGAGATGCCGTCGGAGCGAAGATGGACTCAATGGAACTGGAACGTGAGAAGGGTATTACCATTCAGTCTGCTGCCACTTTCTGTGACTGGGTCAAGAAGGACAAGGACGGCAAGGACCAGAGCTACCACATCAACTTGATCGACACTCCAGGACACATTGATTTCACTATCGAAGTCGAGCGTGCCCTGCGTGTCCTCGATGGAGCCGTCATGATTCTTTGCGCCGTCTCCGGCGTTCAGTCACAGACCATTACCGTCGATCGCCAGATGCGCCGTTACAACGTTCCCCGAATTTCCTTCGTCAACAAGATGGACCGTATGGGAGCCAACCCGTTCAAGGCTATTGATCAGATCAACAGCAAGCTCAAGATGCCTGCTGCAGCTGTCCAGGTTCCAATTGGCGCTGAGGATGAGTTCCAAGGTGTGGTGGACTTGATTCGCATGAAGGCGATCTACAACGTTGGAGAGAACGGAGAAGAACTGAAGGAGACCTCTGAGATCCCGGACAAGGTGAAGGACATTGCCAACGAGCGTAGAGCTATGCTCATCGAAACTCTTGCCGATGTCGATGATGAGATGGCCGAGATCTTCCTTGAAGAGCAGGAGCCTACTGAAGAGCAGCTGCGGGCTGCTATCCGTCGCGCCACAATCAGCTTGAAGTTCACTCCTGTCTTCATGGGATCAGCGCTTGCCAATAAGTCTGTTCAGCCTATGCTGGATGGTGTTATTGACTACCTTCCCAACCCCTCGGAGGTGGAGAACCTTGCCCTCGACCAGAAGCGTAACGAGGCCTCGGTTAAGCTAGTGCCATACAACTCCCTTCCATTCGTTGGCCTGGCGTTCAAGCTGGAAGAGAGCAACTTCGGACAACTCACCTATATCCGTGTGTACCAGGGTACTCTTCGGAAGGGTTCCAACGTGTTCAACGCTCGCAATGACAAGAAGGTCAAGATCCCTCGTATTGTGCGCATGCACTCGAATGAGATGGAGGAAGTTAGCGAGATTGGTGCCGGTGAAATCTGTGCCGTGTTCGGTGTCGACTGTGCCTCCGGTGACACCTTCACTGATGGACAATTGGGCTACAGTATGTCATCCATGTTCGTTCCCGAGCCCGTTATTTCGCTGTCCATCAAGCCCAAGCAGACTAAGGACGCTGCCAACTTCTCCAAGGCTATGGCTCGTTTCCAACGAGAGGACCCAACCTTCCGTGTCACCTACGACACCGAAAGTGAGCAAACCATCATTTCCGGAATGGGTGAGCTGCACTTGCAAATCTATATCGAGCGCATGCGCCGAGAGTACCGCGTGGACTGTGAGACAGGCCAGCCTCAGGTCGCCTACCGTGAGACTATTGGCGGACGTGTCGAATTCGACCATCTGCTGAAGAAGCAGACTGGTGGTGCTGGTGACTATGCCCGTGTTATGGGATGGATGGAGCCTACCGGAGCCCTTGAGGAGAACAAGTTCGAACAGCAGGTTGTTGGTGGCAGCATTTCCGAGAAGTTCTTGTTCGCTTGTGAGAAGGGATTCAATCTTTCTTGTGAGAAGGGTCCGCTCATTGGACACAAGGTTCTCGGAACTCGCATGGTCATCAACGATGGTGCTACTCACATGACTGATTCTTCCGAAATGGCTTTCAAGAACGCCACTCAGCAAGCTTTCCGCAAAGCCTTTGCTGAGAGTCAGCCCTCCGTGCTGGAGCCTTTGATGAAGACTGTTGTGACCGCTCCTTCTGAGTTCCAGGGTGATGTCATCGCTCTGCTTAACAAGCGAGGTGCCACCATCAACGACACTGAGACTGGTGTTGATGAGTTCACCATCTACGCCGACTGCAGCTTGAACGGCATGTTCGGCTTCAGCTCTAACCTTCGTGCTACCACCCAAGGCAAGGGCGAATACACTATGGAATTCAGCCATTACGAGAAGGCTCCTGCCCACGTACAGTATGTTTTATCCCAACACCCCTCTTCTTTATCCGGCGAAGTATATGCTAATCATGATTTACACGAACAGGAAGGAGCTTATTGCTCAGTACCTCAAGGCCCAGGCTGCTCGCAACAAGAAATAAGCGCATCATCAAGGCCTGCTAACTCTCTCCCTCCCGACTTGTAACATTTACATCTACCGTTCTATACCATCACGAAATTGGCTAGCGCCACAGGCTGGCCTGAAACACGCCTAAAAATTGAAGAGCAGGACAAGTACAGACTATTTCATGTTTTAATAGAAAGGCAGCCACCCCCTTTTTTTCCCCCGCCAAGCTCAGATTCAAAACTCATGTATTCTCTGCGTCAAGCAGATCATCTCGTGCATTTATGGGATATGTACTTTAACTTTGATATTCGCTTCACCCTCTCCTGTCTGAACACCAAATACATCAGCCTTCAAGGCATGCCAACTCTCTCCTCTTTCCCTTGGTACTGTAACCCTGCTTTCTCGCAAATATTCAGAGCTAGTTACTTCATATTCATCATCGCCTGGATCTTCTTCTCCCACTCCTTCATAGGAATATCCTGGTCTTTCCACGGCACATACCCAGTAGGCAGCTTCTCCAGCCTCTCCGGATCCCATCGATCAACATGCAAAGCATCATGTTTCCCATGACAGATATTGAACCTCAGCCTTCCCTTAAACGTATTCTCCGAGTTCGTCTCGTCAACAATATTCATACAATTCTGACACCACGAAACATCCCCAGGCCTATCCCAAACCGTCTTCTCACGGACACCAAGCGAGAACCCCCAATTCTGCGACGGATGCACCAAACCCGGCGTCCCCCTTGCAGCATTCGTCCGCTGACACAGCGCAATCATCGCCAGCGCCGTTGTCGCATTCTCCTTATCCCCCAGCGCCAGGAACGCAAAAAACAGCCTCTCGAACGCATCCGCATCATTCGTCAGATCGTCGTCCGAGAGCAGCTCCAGCGCAACCTTGACCGTGTCATGCGTCAGCCGCCGCGCCCGCTTCTCCTCGTTCGCGATAATACAGAACCGCGCCTCGTACACCTGCGGCGGGAGCATGAGCTGCCACTCGGGGATCCCGTCCGGCCGCAGCGTGCCCAGTTTGCCCAGGTACTTTGCGACGCGGATCTGGTCGTCTGCGGCGTGCGCCTCGCGCGCTTGATACAGGTACATGGCGGCGAGGTCGGCGCCGGCGAGGAGGAAGAAGTTGTCCTGGCCGACATGGGAGTTGGCGCTGTCGTTTTTGACGGCTGCTTCGACCATCTTCACGATGTGCGGGTGGATCTGGTCGGAGCTCTTGCTTAGGGACAGGGCGCCGTAATAGCGGGCATAGCAAGAGACGTCGGTTGCTTTGATGTCGGTGGCGTGCTTGATAACGGTGTCGTAGAAGGTGGTCAGAGAGTCAGTTTGGTCTGTCTCCAGCATGACTGCGACGAGGATCCGGTGAAATTCTTCGTGGGCCATTAGGGGCATGGCGAGGGAGGTTGGGCTGGCGGGGTCTTCGTGCAGAAGGTTGATAGCTTGGATGATTTTTAGGGCATCAGCCCAGCGGTGGTGGGACCTGTATCGGGATAGGATGGAGAGGACTTTGTCTTCGTCGTTAGGGTTGGCTTGGATGACTGAGGAGTATAGTTCGACGGCTTGGTCATATAGGTTGACGCTCCAGTATCGACGGGCGAGTTCGTATTCCATCTCGATGAGATGTTGCTTGTTTTCGGCGACCCAGGCGCTGTCAGATTTGAGCGGCTCGATGATAACGGTTAAGATCGCGATGGCTTCTTGGTCGGACTCAACTATCGTGGCGAGAAGATAGGACGCTGAATAGTTGCTTGGATCGAGCTCGAGGGCATGGCGGCATCTTTTCTCTGCCTCGCGTGGTCGGGATAGCTTTTTCAATAGCCACGCCATTTGGATCTCCCGGGTGGTTTCTTTTACACCTTCGAGCGCCTGTACAGACCACGTCTCTGCCTCTTCGATCTGTTCGAGGCTTGGAGACTCGATTTTCTCTTTCGGGAATTTCGACTTAGGGGAATCAAAATTAGCTTGATGCCTCGGAAATCCATAATACTGTCGACTTACCTTGAAAGTGTACTTGACAATGAAGAGAAAAGCCGCCAATGTATGATCACTCCAGTTCGGCTTGTGGAAGCAGTGCTTCGCCATCTGCCGCGCGGTGGGCTTAAGAAGCTCTCCAAACATATCATTCGGATCGCCAACCGCCTTCGCAGCCCAAGCCTTCAACTCTGCGTCAACCTTAGACATGGCTGCGGAATCCTTGAGCCATTTTTCAACAGCGCGCCGCGAAGTCTGGGTGAAAATCCAGTCTCCGAGCCTCGCGCCTACACGACTGGCGAAGAAGACATTGTCAATACAGTCACTATCAACCAGTATCTTGACGAGATCGGGCCCAACCTGGCTCTTCACATCGCGGTTGACCATTGCGAGATCGACGAGGTCGAGGTGCATTAACAGGGAGGCGGATGCGTAACCTCGCAACTCGAGGTACTGTGGCGGCAGCTCCTCTGTGAGGAGCTTCAGGCAGTATATAGCGAGCTGGGCATTCGCGGTCGCTGGGTCCTCTTTGAAGATGTGCATTTCCTCCTTATGGACCTTTTGATCCAGGTAGGTCTGGACGTCGAGCTTATCGAGCAGGACGGGGGGACACATCTTGTCAAGGAAGTGCTTGAGCACGTGTATCTCACTTGCCGTGACCTTTTTGTCGCTTTCCTGTTCGGTTGTTGCTATCTCGTCTCGCTGTCTAATCGCTTCGTGGACTTTACTGGATTTATAGCTCACCATGCCGTCCGTGTCCACTTCGAACAATGAGTATTTACCCTTGAATTTGGACAAGAGGGAGCGCACTGAGACGGTCTTGCTTTTCCATTCGAGGAATTTGGACATCTCATTGATTGATAGGCTCCTCTGTCCGTATTCAAGCCAGAGGATTATATCGTTGATTTCTTGAAGCTCTTTGGCAGTGCGAGTCTTAGCCAGTGTATCAATTTCGGTCCTGATATTGTCAATCAAGGGGTTTCCGGCATTTTCTAGCACCCTGCGGATCTCGTCGACATCATCCAAGGAGCCGATCGTACTCAAGGCTAGATCAACCTTAATATAATCGCCCTTGGTTTGATTGCAGAGTTTGTCCACAATCTCCTCGCGGATCTCGCGAACCTTGGGATTGCGTTTATCTGAGAGAGACTCCATGCCCTCCATCCGAGCGGAAATGAATTTCCGTATGTCGTCATGGTTGTGCTCACTGATCGAGATAATCGGACAAAAGAGGCCTTTCGTCCCGAGGTGTTCCGCTATACTGGGGGTAGCTGTAAAAAGGATGCGCACATTGTTGTACTGAGATCGCCAAATCCGTTGCAAGAAGCTCAGCAGGACCGGATCAACACTCTCGGCATACCCACCGAGCTTGTTGATGACAATATAAAAGGTCGCATCTACCTTCTCCAGAACTTTGGGATCCAGCAGGAGGGTGGGGAGGATATCTTTTGGGTCAAGCGAGCGGATTTGCTTGCATTTCGCCGCCACCGTTTGCAGATAGGAATCGTCATCCTCAGCATACTGCCAGACAAGAGCCCTGGAAATGTCGCCGATGTCCACTTGCCCATTGCCCATCCAGTAAAAGCCGACCAGTTGTCTGGCGTCTGGCTGCTCTGTCACCGGGTTATTGCGCAGATGCCGTATAATAGTGGAGGTAAGATAGCTTTTGCCAGATGCCTCACTGCCAACCAGCCCGATGACAGGGGACTTGCTGGTGGTATTGGCCCAAGCCTTGAATTCAGGATTCGAAAAGAGCCAATCGCCGGTGTTCTCCACGTGGTTCCTGCGGATGTTGTTGTATGAGATCTCCCAAGAGTCAGTGGGCTTTTGAGTATTGTGGTCCCATGCAGCCGATGTCTTATCGTAAGAAAGAATGTGCAGCAGGGCCCTCTTGTCGTCGTCTTTCTCACGCTTGTTCTTGTTGGCCGAGCTATCTTCGACAAGAACGTCCAGCTTTCCATCCATCTGGTCCGTTTTCTCAAGGATTATCTCGGTGTTGCCATGCGTCAGAGACGCATATTTGAATGTCTGAGCGCCAACCAAACCTCTCTCTTCGTCGATAAGGCTCTCCATCTGGCTAGTGAGATCCTCCATGCCATTGGACGAGAGGAAGGCGCTTTTCGCGAAGAGCTTGAATCTTGGGCGCACCTGCGCGCGGAGGCCATAAGCCCGGTCACAAATTTGCACAAACAGGTCCAGGTGCTGATACACCACCATGGTCAATTTGGCATCCATCTTGCCCGCGGAGTACTCTTCCAACCGCTTCAAGAATTTAGTGCATTTCTCGAATAAATCTGCCAAATCATCAAAAGACGACTGGTATCCTTTGTATGCACCAATCAGAAAGTTGATAGCATTGTAACATTGGCCAGCCGGGCCAAACACCTATAGAGGGCGTATTGTTCAGTAGAACCGCACTGAAAAGGGCCGTGGAGCGTTCCGCCATACAGTGAACTTACCTGCGATGCTCCATCAGCGACAATGCCTCCGACATTCGAAATGACAGTCAGCGTGTTATCGAAGATCTTTCTAACACGCGCCGACGCCTTGGGATGTTTTTTTCTTCGGGTTGGCTGCCACGTCCAGATTATTCAAGATGCTGCCCACCTGCAAGTTCGGATCAACTTCACCCCCGGCAAGCTGTGCAAGTTTCGCAACTCGCTTCTGCATCTCGACCCAGATGGCCGTGATCTCGGCATTCATGGCCTCATCTGTCCCGAGGGGGATCTCGACAGCAAGGGAGCCCATAGCGAATCTAGCGTGATCTCCTAATAATGCACTTCCGTGGAAGTAGAGAGCATCTTGGAAGAATCCCTCGAATGCCGAACCTGCCGCTTGTCAGGAGGGCGCAACTCTGCGCGCAAGCTGAATTTGTTGACTGGCCATGTTGATCTTGGAGCTGTGTCCAATCAAGCATCCTGCTGGGGATTTTCAGTCCTGAATGATGTCAGATCTGGTTGACCCCACACGGCACGATCCCATCGCGAACCGTCCCAGGGGGTGAGGCGAGCGGAGTAAACAAACCTTACAGAATGGCGGAAGTTGCAGAATGGCTTGACTTCCCGGTTCGACAATTCGACTCCGTACATTACATTCGACGACAAAAGGACTTCTAATTGAAAATTTCTGGCGCTTCTGGCAGCTCCAGGAGGTTTCAGGTTCGAGTTGACGTTTCCCCGGTGGTGTGGTTCGGGCCCATCTTCAACACTATTGACGGGCCCCAGGGGCCCGTGACCGGCGCTAAGGCCCCCACGTTCCTGTTCGTTTCTTATTTCATTCTTTAATTTTTCTTTTTATTTTTATAAATTTCTACTTCCAAAAAGAGGGAGCTGATAATTTCATCGCATTAAGATTTAATATAAGCCCCTTATTGTCATTGCTGACCCCATGGATGTGTTTACTTTGAAAGTTCCGTGAGAAGTTTTCTCATGCAAATGTTACGAGTACTGGTAGATCCCTCCCGTATACGGCGAAAGTCAACAAATCCTCAGCATCAAATCTCTCGAACAGACTTTGGAACATCTCAAATGTCTATTATTTGAAACAATACGTTCCACTACTCTCACATCTAGCACTATGGCATGCAGAATAAGTGTATTTCCCCTATTTCTCGATTTATCCGAGTCCAAGTTTCGAAGATCCCGAACCGCCGATCCTCCAGCGGATAGGACACGAACTTGAAGCTACACCAGATATTTTCTAAGATCTACGATGCCGGCAAGGCTTGCGGTCAGCATATTAAATGTCTTGTCCCAACGGGAACTGGGCTTGAACGTAGAGCGATATGCCGTCGGGCTCCCGTGATGTCGCGATGCATCTTCCAGGCGCTTACCCGACAGTCACTCGATTCTACAAGAACCGAGGTGCTTCTTTCTGCTTAGCATCATTGTCGGATAGAGCCGAAATGTCGTGTTCCGAAGCTATTACCGCCTCGAATTGGATGTTTAGATTTTATTTTCTTGAAGTTTGGTGCCAAGGGTGGGCTCCAGCACGTGCCCTAATTGCAAAGCTAGTCTGGACTAACTACCAATAGAATGCTAACTATGTTGAAGTCGACACTCAACTTCAAGTTAGAACCTAGGCTAATACCACTACTATGAGGGTAGTACTATTCTAGACGGAATAAAACATTCATCCATATGGCAAGTGCTTCGCGTGAAACTATGTCTTTACTGTTCTGCTTTTGTCTCGGGAGTAAACCTTGGGGGCGTTCTGACAATATTGATCGGCGTAGCTTGGATCACATTTTTCATATGAAGATGAAATGACCGAAAGTCATTGTCAAGTTAAGAATGAAACTCTTGGCACTGTGCGACCACCCCTGTCGGTTTGAATCTGAAAGAGTTTGTTGGCCTGGTTACTGCCCATGCGGCACCGGCACTACTGGGTTCAAATTGATGATATGAATGTAGAAGGCGAGAGCGATGAATTTGTAGAATCATATTCTTAGCAGTCTCAAGACTGTGCAAACTGAGACTCGAGCAGTAAATGTATATAGAAGCAGAACTCCAGCAAAAAGAAATTACTAGCTAACGTTGAACAAAGAGTAAAAGAAGGAAACCAATGTCCTTAACCTTTTTTTTGTCACCCCAAAACAAAAGAAATGTCATAAAAAGCTAAATAGCTTATGCAGCCACTCGCGTAGCCTGCATGGAGACACGCGACTCCATCATCTTGACAGGAGGCTCCGACAGGGGCGGAAGAATGCCAGGGGTCATCTCCATAGGCCCACCCAGGGCCATCAGTACCTGCTCTTTGGTCGCTTCGCCAAGCCCAGCAGCTTGGAGACTGCGCCCGGTCGCAAAGGAGTCAACACCACCAACCACAGACGCCACCTCGATCAGCGATCGAATCGTCGGCGACGCGAGGCCGCACTTGACACCGAGCTCGTACCATGGGACCAGCCCGTACCGGATATCCTCTGTTACGTAGCGGTGGCCCATGTGTGTGGGAGCGCCCTTGGTCTGGTTGTGAATCCACGACTGGCTCGCGAAGTCGTGGAAGCTCTGGTACTCCTTGTCGTGGCTGTAGTTCCGGTTCATGTAGGTGGTGATATCGACGAGCTCGAGGCCGTAAGCGCGGGCGATCGCCAGCCGCTCCTGGTCGATCTTCTCTGAGACCCGCGAGACGGCAGGGGACATTCCTTGGCCATAGAAGTAGAAGTCGCCCTTGGTGGACTCGATCCAGCCTGCGTTCATGAGCACGGCTGGGGCGTGCACAACCGGGTTGATGTTGTTCAGGCCCACTTCCAGCAGGTTCTTGGTCCAGACGAGTTCCGGGGTAAAGACGGATTGTATCTGGCGGCGGAAAAGCTGGTCACCCTGAGGCTTCAGAGCGTCTTGGAAGGGGGCCTTCTCGGCCCAGATGGCGAGGCGCTTTTTAGTGCCCTTGATGAAGACGTCGTTGCCGACCATGCGGCAGGCGTAGGGGGAGATATCGGTTTCCACGATGGTGCTGGCGTTGACCTTTTGACGGGCGGCCAAGTAGAAGAAATTGCCAACGTTGATGATAAGAGTGTGCTTGCGGAGGTCGAATTGGCTCAATATGGTCAGGATAGTATCTTGACCAAAGGAAGGGACGGTGACAATAAGGTAGTTGGCGTGGTGGACGGCGCGGCTCATATCACTGGTGGTTGGGATTTGGAATTGGCCATTGACCTCGCCTTTGGCTCCCAGCCAGCCGCCATTGTTCTCGATCAATGGAACGAATCCCCGGTGCTCGGGATGGGCGTATAGAAGGACGTCTCGGCCTTTGCTAGCCAGGTCGGCAGCGAAGGCACATCCGCATGGTCCGGCTCCAATAATGGAAACCGAGGGGACAGTCTCAGAGGTGTCAATGGCCATGATGGATGTTAAAAAAGATCGACTTTTGATGAGATGTAATGCTTTGAGTTCAAGATGTTTTTCGATTGTAGAAAAGAGTCCTTGAGAATGATACCAACTCTAAAGCGCGGAAGCATCGAGCACTTTAAATATTCTTCCGAATCAGAGACTCTGATGATCAGCTTTCTATGAATAAAAGTATAGAACGATGCCAAGACAAGAGCTCCGCCCCCTGTTGCATTTTCGCAGCTCAGGCCAGTTCCAGTTGATCTCCTCATTCGTGATGCCTTGGCCACTCCCCTTGGCAATCCCTCCCGTGTCCATGCAGCATTACGCGGAATCCTGAAAATC
The DNA here is from genome assembly GCF_028974085.1 of Penicillium chermesinum. Classification (NCBI taxonomy): domain Eukaryota; kingdom Fungi; phylum Ascomycota; class Eurotiomycetes; order Eurotiales; family Aspergillaceae; genus Penicillium; species Penicillium chermesinum. The sequence goes on from NW_026695315.1 coordinate 1,151,713, forward strand.
AAGCTTGACTGGATAGGTAATGGCGTGATATCTTAGCATTGGGGCTGCCTCAAGGCTGTGAGGTGGAGCGTCAAGTGGGTGGTTGAAATCCGAGATGGAATATTCTTCGCCGAAACGAAACCATCTGGCCTAAGCTTCCCCGGTCTATTACACATAAAATCCACCCCAGACGACCCACGAGATCGAACCCTGGCATATTATTGAGCGCAACGTAAGCCTAGAATCACGTATGGCCCACCGGGGACCGTCGGAAGATCGTCAGGGTGTTGTTTCTGAGCAGAGGGCCAGACAAGTTCCACCTCTTTGTGTTCTTGTTTTCTTTGTTTTGAAAGACTTGCAACGCCAACACATGGATCTGTATCACAATGGGTTATCGCCACGACGTACGGAGGAGCTGTAGGAGCCTGTGACATCGATCTCGGCTGCATGAGATGTTAGATCAACGCACATGCGTGGAGCAACAAAGGCATTGCTGCCAAGAGGAATTGGCTGGAAGCTGTTTAACTTTGGCCGATCGACTGTCCTTTGTCCTCATCAGTAGGCCAGTTCCGAGACCTTGCAAGTCCTGGAAAGCGTTTGTTTTTGCTTTTTCTTCTCTAAGCTGTGGGCCATGGCGAATTCTTCCTCATTCCCCACTGATCCTTGGCGAAGGTTTTCTGGTTCCTTGACATCATCCCTAACCCTAACCCCAAGTTAGACCTACGGTGTCCCTAGGACAGAATTCCTGGGGAAAGCATGGGAAATGACCCCAGGGGGTTGACAAGGGGACTCCACGTACGTGCGATTGCGCAAGTGTGTCAAGCGCCTGACAGCTTCTGACGCAAGCACATAACTTGCAGATCAGATTACGATTATAGAGTTGAAACGGGCCTGATGCTAGGGGCCGGCGGGGAGATCGTTTGCAGATCAACCGGCAGTGGGGCTTTGAGGACCCCTATGAACAGCATCCCAAACCAATGATCATCAGAGGGTCCACGCCAGCTGCATGCTCCACCGGGGAAACCAGGGGGGCCGGTTGGGTTTCTCTCCTCCAAATCATAACCGAATGGCATCCCGAATCCTTCTCGCCCAGCCCGTGAAAGCTTTTTTTTCTTCTCATCGCTTCGAGCGAGTCGATCGATGCTTAATACCTATTATACATGGAAACCCTAGGTACATCATAAAGATTGCATAAACTTGGTTTTTTTGTCTCAGGGGGATCGGTTCTGACAAATGATTTCCACTCGTGGCCTATAGATCATTTTTGAGCGCGTGGCAGATCATTCTTGGCTTGCCTCCTTAGATCACACAATCCACAATTCGTGTTCAGTCTTCGTGGCATTGCCACAACTCCTGAGTTCAGGCCAGGCTCAGGCCAGGCTCAGGCACTAGTCTCAGCTGCCACTTCAGGTCGAAAGGGGTTTTATACTCCATAGGACCCAGCGAATGTGTAGACCTATTCTTTCTATCCACTGTACTCTGTACTTGGGGATTCCATTCATTTTTTTTCTTCTACTATTGCTATTCTCTCTCTGTGTTCTCCATTGTGGAAGTCTATCATTTCTCTTTCCTTATTTGTTTGTCAACAATCATTTGATTTTTTTTTCCCTTTTGCCTATTCTGGCTCTTGTACTTTCTTGTATCTTTTGGTGCTTTTCTGCTTTCGTGCTTTGGACCTGAGATCGCCGATATGAATTCACAAATCACGCTAACCGAGGAAATCCCTCGCCATACTCTTCATTCGGGCCTTGGATGAAACGATACATTGTCTTCACAGCAGCTGGAGCGGGGCTATTCTCCTCCTTATCCGCCCAGATCTACTTCCCATCATTGAGCGTGCTGGCAAATGACTTGAATGTGTCAACGTCCATGATCAATCTGACAGTCACGAGCTACATGGTATGCAAATCACATGAAACCCTTCCAAGGAGATTCCACCGCGCAAGGGGGACCGGAAGCTGACGAATAACGATGATGCGTTAGATATTCCAAGGTATTGCCCCTATGTTCATTGGGAGCTTCGCAGATCAAACAGGACGCCGGCCTGCGTACATCATTTGCTTCGTGATCTACATTGCTTCCAACATTGGCCTGGCCTTGCAAGACAGTTACGCTGCTTTGATCATACTACGATGTATGCAGGCCTCTGGCATCAGCAGTACCGTGGCTCTCTCAGCCGCAACAGTTGCCGATGTCGCCACCAAGGAGGAGAGAGGAACCTACATGGGCTTTACCATGGCCGGGAACTTCATGGGCCCAGCCATCGGTCCCATCATCGGGGGCCTGCTCGCCCAGTACCTTGGTTGGCGATCTACCTTCTGGTTCCTGGTCATTGCTTCAGGGGCCTTCCTTCTCCCCCTCCTCTTCTTCCTCCCTGAGACTGCCCGAAATGTTGTCGGCGATGGCACTCAGCCCGCTCAGCCATGGAACCGACCATTCATCCAATACCTCTCTCCCCAGAAATATGCCGATCGTCCTGCGACCTCCAGCTCCAGTGAAACCGGGAGCGAGGACTCGATCCAGGAGATCAAGCACAAGCTCCGGTTCCCCAATCCCCTGCACCCTCTCAAGATTGTTTGCCATGTCAACTCCATCATTGTTCTGGCCGTCACCGGTGTTATCATGGCCGGAAACATGACTGTCCTCTCCTCTATCACCTCCACCTACACCGACCTGTACGGTCTCGACGAGCTCGAGATTGGCCTCTGCTACATCGCCATGGGATGTGGATCCATCGTGGCCTCCGTCTCCACTGGCCGCATGCTCGACTGGAACTTCAAGCGCATGGCCGCGAAGAACGAGTCAGACGCCGTGACCTCCGGCAAACAGCTCCAAGAAGTACCTGTCGAAAAAGCCCGCGCCATGATCACCACTCCGCTTGTGGTCCTGGGTTCGTTGACTACCCTCGCCTTTGGCTGGGTTCTCTACTACAAAGCCCCACTCGCAGCCCCCGAAGTCATTCTCTTCTTCGTTGGCATCGGGCAGACCGGCGGATTCATCTCAACCTCCACTCTCCTCGTCGACCTCCACTCCAGTAACCCCGCAGCCGCAACAGCCGCAAACAACTTCGTCCGTTCCCTCTTCTCCGCCGGTGCGTCGGCAGTCATCGACCCCATGCTGGCTGCAATGGGCCGGGGATGGACCTTCACCCTCGTGGCCTTCGTTCTCCTCGCAACAATTCCCTTCCTGCTTCTCCTCTGCGGAATGGGACGGAAGAAGGACGCTCCCAATGTGGAGAAACAGTAGATTATAGCATCATAATGGTATATCCCAGCCTAGAATTCAGGAGAGAGCTCGGCCCTTGTTTTGCAAAAGTTATGTTTTGATTTATTGTATCTAGTTTTTCTTACTTCTTTGCCGTTTTCGCTGTTTGGCTGCATTGAATTGAAAATGTCGACGATAGAGCCAACATCAAGTTGAAAGAAATTTGCTTCTGCCTGTAGTGATTATGATATCATAGGGACCAAAATTGAGGCCATGAGGCTGTCCACGTGCGGTATGCGGTGGGCATCACCTCGGTCTTCGCGTGCAGATCTGATGGCGAAGGGCTTGGCGCGCAGCTCCGCTAGTCACGCCATCTCCGACCCTCATCCTTTTGGGTCTGGACTCTGGGGGATCGTCGTATGTTAGCTGTGGTTCAGTTGGAGGTACTACCATAGATCGAAACTCCGTGAGAGTACAGTTCAAGTTGCTACTTTCTAGGGGTCTGGGCTCAAATTGGAACGAACGGAATCATGTGACCCGAGATGCCCTGCGCGGCGGGCTCCTAGGCTTCGAATAAGCCATATAGCCGAAGAAGAGACTCGAGGGCAGCCATATTCATACTAATGTCTAATTTTCTCTACTTTTCTAGAGGAAAAATCTAGAAGGATACCAGAAGCCTGATGGGCTCATAAACCATATGCTGGGTAATAAGAAAAGTGGCTTGCATCTTTGATCGATTCGTTGCATGACCGGGCATTAACGGGCAAATGTCTTATTTAGCAAAATGAAAATTTACCATCTCCGTATCTTAATAGTCCATGGAATGTACACCAGAAAACCCATAGGCTACTCTGTGTCGCGGCGACGCCTTGGACTGCCGTGCAATACAGTTTGAAGGGGATACACAGGGGTAGCTGCACCATGTGCTTTCCCTTCGTTGTCGACTCGGGCCAAGCAGTGTCGACAAAAAATGAAGCGTTTGTGCTTTGGGTAACGTGCTGGGTGTGGGGGGTGGATCTTAGGCTTTTTGAAGTTGGATTTGCTCATTATATGGGGTAACTGATGCTATTGTAGCCGAGAATAGTTTTTGTTGTGTTTAGAGAGATGCAAGGATCTGTAACTTGCCATCTTTCTAAAGATGCGAGCGGAGGGATATTTATAGTTTACCATGGATATTGGGCGAGTCAAAGCTCTACCACATTGGGTGCCGTGAACAACCTCCTTATATGAAAGAATTTCAAAGAGAGAAATTTCGTAACTCACTAGGACCAGTCGAAAATCGACAAAACGACATAAAATTCGGAACAATGGAATTGCTGAATCTTTTTCTCCTCTCTTCTTTTTTCTGGCTTGGGTTCAATCCAAAACAAAGATCGTGCGTATTCTTGACCCGTCCGGAATCAAGACAGTGGGCAGCAAGAGAGAGGACTTCCAAAGGTGATCTAGCGTACAATCCCATTGTTAAACTTGACAAAAAAGATTTTTATTGATCCAGCGGGGGTCGCAAATGGTCCTACTAGTACAACACATCAAATCTTCTGCTCGGAATAACCTGGCATACCTTCTAAAAAGACGAAACTACGTCCATAAAGCTTAAGTATCAGCCTAATAGATAGCCGAACACTCGTAGAAGAAGAAACTTGGTAATCATTTAGAGAATTATGACATTATCATTGCAAGAAAGCAACACAGCCAATCTAGTTATATACACCGTAAAAATTAAAAATAAATATGAACCTGTGAAAAGAAGAATGCGGTCGTGGGAGGGTATGCGCTATGCAATACAGTAAAAGAAGAAAAAGAAAAGAAAAGAAAAGAAAAGAGGCCATAATACTAGGGGCATTAGAGTAAAAACCAAAAGGCCATAATCAGAGACTGCTTGGTTCAAAGCCACAGAATCCATCTTGCACCGGAGATAACACCGCGGAAGACACCGCGGACAATTTTGAAGGCCATTACGACCAGCCAAACCCACCAGAGCATGCCGACAAGAGCCCACTCAAGGACAACGAATCCAGCGCGACGGGCCCACCGGATACGGCGTCGACGCCTTCGCACGCCTCTATCGAGGGCTTCGCTGAGGGACTTCACGGCGAGCGTACCAGTAGTGTTCAGCTGGACACAGAGAGCCTCGGCCTCGTCGGATGTCGCGCGCACACGCGGCGTGAGACTCTTGTTGACAAGATTCTCTAGCTCTTTCAGCTGCGCACGGAGGGGCGAAGAACTGGTCGTCACGAAGCGGTGCATGGATTGCTGGAAGTTGTATTGGGTCATTTCGAACCGCCGGAGTAAATTCTGCGCCGCAAGGTCGAATTCGTCGATTCGCTCGACGCGAGGTATAGAGATGTGTGGTCCCATGCTGTTCTGAAGCCAGTGCGGAGGCGGGTTTCGAGGGGTGCGAGCGCGCCTTATAATTTCTCGAGCCTTGATTCCGGACGATAGAAAAAGAGCGCGGGTTCGTTCAACTTCGGGCTTGTCTGGGACGCCCGAGTCGTTCTGTGCTTTGAGAGAACGGCCCGAAATACTCCATGCGCGTGATAAAGGGTCCTTCCTCTCCGCTTGGGGGCCAGGCGAGGCGCGGGCTTGCGCTAACCCAGTGACAGGGGGCCGGGTCAGACCATACGCAGCGGATGCGACGTGGATGTCGTTACTTCTGAGCCTGTCACGGTTTGCGTAGAACGACGAGGAAAAGTCGAAGGTTTCAGCTCGAGAGAGCGGCTTCCTCTTGGGTTCGTTGTGCTCATCTAGTCTTCGAGAACCGTTTCCGCGCTCACGCGGACTCCCCTGGTCGATCGCCTCGGAGGATCCGGGGCCCTCATCTTGTCGAAGCGGTGATGTAAAGGTAGGGAGTGATGGAAGAGGATTGCGCGAGGAACCCTTGTCGGAATCTCGACGGATGTGGCGAGGCCGACTCGGTTCATCCCCAAGTGTAGGCAGGCGGCGTAATAGGGCTTTGGGCCCCGAACGTTTTTCTGATCGTTTCTCGTCATCGGAGGAATCACTGGTATCGGAGTCGGCAGTAGTCGGATATGATGACTTCCGACCGTCGGGGACAGGCTCCTTCTTTAGGATAAGGTCTCCGACCTTCGAAACCTCATTTCCAACGACTGCTGCTATCCGCCCCGGACCCTTGAATATACCTCGTAGCTTAGACTCAGGGCCGTTTTGCCCTTTCTTTGCTCGGAAACTCTCCGATCGGCGAACATCGGGAGCATCAGGGTCTTCATGATACGACGAAGACACTACGTCTGGTAAAGGGCTCGGTTCAAGCCTTGCAGGCTGATCAGCAGAGCTAGGCTGGGGCAATAGGTCCTGCGCAACTGTCTCGACGGGCTCCTCTTCATCATGCTTTTTCGCGTCTCGTTCCCCTTGCTTGCTTTTGCTTCGCTCATGACGGGAAGCAATCTTATGACGCAAGCCTTTCTTGGCTGGCGAAGTGTCTCGGGTGGCTGGCGGAGAGAGATTAACTGCAATGCTAGGAAAGTAGCCAGCTTGCTGAGAAGGAGAGTTTGCTGCGGTACTATCATGGTCTAACGATATTCTCGGGTTGTAGCGATCGTCGACACTTCCAGTAGACAAAAAGGATGCCTTTCGATTGAAGTAATTGGATTTGGTGCTGTCAGAAAGCGGCAGGGCTGGACGGGTTCGGCCACGGTCGGCATCAGCTCCCGTCGCGTCCGGAGGGCTCATTTGAGGGCCTCGATATACTGATCGATCAGGGTGGGTATTATGGGGGAGTTTCTCGAGTTCTCTTCGTAAACGTCCCAGAGTTTGATGCTTGTTGTTGCCAGGAGACCTCTGGTGGTCACTGCTGGACTCGCTCGAAGTGCTTCCAGCGCGCAATCTTACTTTGTCCCATCGAGAACGCTTGTGGGAACTGGAAGGGCTCTGGCTTCGCAGACTGTGCGAGTGGCTTCGAAGTCTGTGCTTCTGTCGCCCTCTGCCAACACTTTTAAACTCTTGTCCCAAAGCCGGATGTGAAGTAACCGGGTGAGAACTCGACAAGGAAGCATGCTGAGACGATAAATCATCAAACGGACGCCCAACTTCGAGAGAGGATCGTTTTTTCCGCGCCGATTCTGCATTCGTATCCACTTTAGCGAGCTCTGCAATGTTAGGGTAGATTTGGTTGCCCTCTTTGTCAACGATTTTGGCTTTGTTCACAGGATCTTCGACCCATGCGGCATCGGCCAGAAGCTCTGCAGGGGAGATCTTCCAGTCAAGGCCCAGATGTGGAGCCTTGATGCTGTTCGTACGACTGCCGCGTGTCAGGCTTGCCGGCGGAGAGCCCGCTAGCTGGTCAAGCTCACCGCCGGCTCCATCAGACCGTCGATGGTAGTCTGAATTCAGTGGAGGAATCTTTATAGATTGTTTGTCGTCAAATATCTTGGACCTAGTCTGTTCCTCGATCGCATCGACCCAATCGTGTACTTTATCTGCATCATACCATCCCTCCCGTTCTGCGTCGAGGTGGCATTTCTCCCGGTATCTTACCCGGCGGTTTCGAATAGCCTGGAGGGGGTTGTATTCTCGGTTTGTGAGAGGCTGGGAACTTGATGGGCGAGAGTCCGGGCTTTCTGAAGGAGCGGGGTTTCGTAGGGGTGGTAGTAGTGGAAGTAGTCGTAAATATTCATGGAAGAGTTCGAAGTGTCGACGCGCCCGTTCAGCTCGCGCAAGAGTGCTCTTCGAGCATTCAAACGCGCGGTTGTCGTGGACCGCAGTGGCCGGTAGGAACTCCAATACTGGAGAATGTACGGTCGGTGGCGTGACTCGTGGGTTCTGGTCGTCAAAAAATCCCAAAGAATTGTTTATCCTAGGAGAAGGAGAGACGTGGCGATCAACAGCAGCAGGCTGTGTCACAGATACCGACCTGCGAGATGCAGGGCCTAGCGGAAGTCCCGAAGACTTCCTTCGCGACTCGTTCAGGTTCAGAGCCAAATTCACGATTTTTATGGAGTCTGCATCGAGGCCAAGGCCGCGCGCATTCTGCTGTGAATCCGGCGAGTCTGCACTGGAGGATATCCTCCAGTGCTCATCTTCCGGAGGCGGGGTCGGCGTCTGCTTGGTAGATCCTTGGGCGGGCGACGATTCAGAGGCAGATACCTTATGGCGACTCCATGGCAAACGGGAACGTTTTTTTGGGACCACGAGATCTGCTTCGGCCGTTCGTTTCCCCGCTGGCTCTGGGGGGCGAGCCCGATGAGCACCAGTGATACGAGTGCTTCCTGATCGCGGCAAGGAGTCTAATAAGAAGCCGCCCGAGCTCTGTGTCCTCCTCGGGTTCGACGTCGCCCGCGCCCCGTCCAGCTGCTCCCCGCTTGTCCGTCCATCGCTCAGCAGCGCTCCCTTGCGGAGGGAGCCCCTGTAAGCGCGATTGTGCCGGTCCGAAGACGCTTCGTGAAGCTTCTGCTCATCGGCGGGCGACATCGAAAAGCTGTGATCAAGGTCGCGTTGTCTCGATGACGTGTGAAACGGGGGGCAGGAATTATTCTGCCACGCCTGTCAGGGTGACAGGAGGCGTGGCTTGTCAGCAATCAACTAGCATGGACGTGGGAGGCTGATAGAGACTGGCGATAATGATAGACTCGAGGTCGCGAGATCGCGAGAGTACAAAGTCAAGCCCCAGGCCCCGGGCCTGCAGGGGGAGTACGTACGTAACTGGGCCTGGGATCCACCGTCTGCAGGCCTCGGCCGAAGATCGTCATATTGACTAAGCACCACCAAGAATGCCCAGGCGTCCAGGTGAGGGGATGCTAACTAGGTAACACATTCTCTATATGTAAAGCTGCGGGATCAAATAAGAAGAAATCATTCGTTTCTGCCACGGGGCTTGTTTCCTTGGAGCTCTATGATAGACGCGGAAGCGAGACATGTTGGGGTAACCCCTGGCAAGTATGGTTTGGCTGTCATATGCACCAGCCATAGTTCCAAGGTCAACCAGTGACTGGGCGTTGACTTTCGGGTGAACTGGGCTCGGGTACCAGTACTGTATCAACAGTGGGAGAGCTTGGCTTTGTATCCAAGACTTAATTCTACCCGCGAGTCATAGCTGGACTGGACTTGGTCACGTTTGCCTGACCATAAGGAGTCTGTCACCAGGAATGAGTTTTATTCACCAGGAATAGTTTTTCAGACTTTTTCTCCAGACCCTAGCAAAATTTTCCTTCGGTTTTGCGTTTTCTTCTCCGCAACTCTCCAACCGTAACTACTCGCTATCTCTCTCTTCCGATTTCCCCCCCCCCCCCCTGGATTCTCTTTCCCCCGGGTTAGTCTCCTGTATCGCTTTTCTTCTCCAGTTGCCCCCTCCCTAGAGATGTTTAATTACCGTATTTCTGAAGCTGGCCTGGTTCTTCTGGTAATGCTCTCGCCATCTAATGGCAGAATATGTACTCTCATCACTTCAGAGCGATGGCAGGAAGACTCGCCGCTTTCCATAGATGCCCAGCGCGAAGGATTATCCGATGAATTTGTCAAGCTCGGAGCCCGCTGTCGTGCGGTAGTACCCTCTTTCTGACCCTTGAGATACAGGAACTGGCCTTATCAAATAGCCATACGCGGTTCAATCGAGACACCGTTGTAGAGAAGACCTTCCAGTGCACAGTCAACAGCTATTGAATCGTATTACCCATCCAAGCTCTAAGCGTGCAGCAAATAAGACAGCCGATAGAACTTACTAGTTCCGTACATAGTACACCCCGGCTTCTAAAGAGTAGTATGGAGAATCGTATTCGTCCAGCAGCCATATATATGACCGCGGTCTGTAATGATGCGTCTCTATACAGGTTTGGTATTAACTAGGAGAAGATGATTTTCCGTGTCCCCAAGCTTGTCGAAACTCGTATGGATCGGAGCGAGGTTGCGGAAGATGAAGAGGAAGCGCGAAATCTCCTCTAAGAAGCATATGAATCAGAGGTACCCGGAAGATCTAAAACAAGAGGGCTAGGACACATAATGACTCGAAGGTCTACTTCAGTACCAGTTGCTGAACACTACCGATACTGGTACCAGGTGCCGCGAGCTAATGGGACTTGTGTGAGGCAAATTTACAAGTAACTAAATATTCGCCAGAAAGTATGTTTGCGCGGAGCTCGCCCTTGTTCCTGAAGCAACTCTATGACTTGAGAGTATTGCTTAGATTTCTTCTCCCGCGTTCTCCGCGTCAGTCCTATGCAGCACAGTACAGGCTCTTGCATAGATGTCCTTCAATGGGGGGCGAGGCTAAGGGCAATTGGCCTCCAAATCCAATTTCGCCTGATATATATAGCAGATCAGTTGATGTCGTGAAGGCTCCAGATAGGGGGTTCCGGCCTTAGGGGGGTGGTAAGGGGCAAGGTATAAAGCCTAGGCGCCATGACACGGCGCAGGGCTTTCATGTTTTGGGGAATTCATGGGAGAGTATTGGAAGCCCCACGTTCACACGCCCACACACGCCCACAGCCCGAATGGATCGAATGTCAACTCGGCATTCCGCTCTTCTCGGCCCCAGCGCTTCCAACCCGAGCCCGAAATGTCGCTTTGAAAGGCTCAAAATATCGTCATCACTTGCTTGGCTCTTCCGCAGGGCTCGTGCACCTGCATGCAACGCTGCCAGTACATACAAACTAGTATGGACTAGGTCTCTTTTGATTAGCAGTCCCCGGCCTCCGTCCGCCGTAACCTCTTGTCGCTCACCGGTGAAGTCCAGCCGCGCCATGGAGAACCACTGCCTATTCCCCACAACTTCTCCATAGTTTCAAGGCAAGAATTACATGCGGTCATTAGAAGACGGCAGAACGCCACGAAAAAAGCCGCAACGGTCCCGAAAAGGTGTTACGGAACCCCGGACAGTGTAACTACCATGAGGAATGTAGGGCGCAAGACCGTTCACGGGATAACCTCCCCACGTTTACAGAAATATGCCCCGGATCGAGGAGTGACAATAGGATATGTTTTCATGCTTTCGTGCTCAACTACGCAGGCAATCGAGCCGAGGGGCCATATGGAAATCCCCGGCGAACCCGCGAGTTTTCTTTGGTGGAAAGAGTTGGAAATAGTTGGCGCGGTTGGCGTCCCGCATCAAGCACTGCCAAGGTTAAGTGTCTGACCTCATGGCCGTTACCTTTCCTTTCTCCCCCCACCACTAGACTTTTCTGTTTTATTCTCCTTGTGAGACATTTTTCCATAATTTCTACCTTGACCTTTCCTGTGCTGCTGCTTTTCTTTTTTCCACTCCTCTTTCTTCCTCTTCTAGATTTCTCTACGCGGAGCCCCACCATGTCTGCGCTGCTAGTCGAGGCTACGCGCATTGCGCGCGAATTCGACTACCCCGCTGAGCAAGTCCGTCGCGGGGTTGCCGAGTACATTCGCCAGGCCGACGAGGGTTTGGCGAAGGAGAACACCACTCTGAGCCAGATTCCCACCTTTGTGACCGCAGTGCCCAATGGCACGGAAAAGGTGTGTTCGAGGATTGTCTAGTAGCAACGCCTGGGCACTATTCCACGGCTCATCAGTATACTGACACGTTCTCGAAAAGGGTCTCTACCTGGCCGTTGACCTCGGCGGGACGAACTTTCGCGTGTGTTCTGTGCAACTTCACGGCGATACCACTTTCTCTCTCACCCAGTCTAAGATCATGATCCCCCGGGAACTCATGGCCTCCGGCACCTCGAAAGACCTTTTCACCTTCCTTGCCCGCCAGATCGAGTCTTTCTTACGTATTCATCACAACGACCACTTTGAAGCCCACCAGCGTCGACGTGCAAACAATGCCGCTGTCGAAGACCTGTTCGATCTTGGCTTCACCTTCAGTTTCCCGGTGCGCCAGTTTGGAATCAACTCCGGCACGCTCATTCGATGGACTAAGGGCTTCAATATCCCCGACGCTGTCGGCCACGATGTGTGCGCCTTGCTCCAGTCTGCGATCGATGATCTAAATTTGCCCGTGCGGGTGGCCGCTCTGGTCAACGACACCGTCGGTACCCTCATGGCTCGTTCGTACACCTCTCCTGGCAAGACCGGGACCCTGTTGGGTGGTATTTTCGGCACTGGAACCAATGGCGCCTACCTGGAGAAGATTGAGAAGATTACCAAGCTGGACAGCATGAAGGATGTGCATTACGATAAATCCACCGGCGAGATGATCATCAATGCCGAGTGGGGTAGCTTCGACAACCAGCTGAGCGTGCTGCCTGACACCATCTATGATAGACAGTTAGATGAGGAAAGCAACAACCCTGGGATCCAGATGTTCGAGAAGCGAGTTTCGGGTATGTTTCTGGGTGAGATCTTACGACGTGCCCTGTTAGCCCTGCACAACGACCCTCAAATCGGCCTGTTCAAGCCTAGCGAAACCTCCAAGGTCTCTCTCCCTCCGACTCTCAATTCTTCCGCCAGTGGGGTCTGGACACTAGTTTGTTGAGCTTGGTTGAGGAAGATACCGCAAAGCATTATCCCGCGGTCAAGGCCGCTCTGAAGGACCACCTCAAGATTGAGAACCCAAGTGATGAAGAGTGCGAGGCCGTCAAGATTCTGGTACACGCAATCGGCAAGCGTGCAGCCCGTCTGAGCGCCGTTCCCATCGCTGCTGTTCTGATCCACACCGGCAAGCTCCAGACCGACGAGCTCGTCGACGTGGGTGTCGACGGAAGTCTGGTTGAGTTCTACCCTAACTTCGAGGGGTACATACGCGATGCTCTGCGGGAAGTCACCGAAGTTGGCCCTGCTGGGGAGAAGAAGATCCGAATCGGTATCTCTAAGGATGGCAGTGGTGTCGGAGCAGCTTTGATCGCCCTTGTTGCCAGTAAAGACGAGACCCTGCAGAATCCCCAACAGAAAGAAGGGAAATGATCCTGAACGATTGCATCTGATGTCCGATTTACGTGTCCAATGTCTTCCTTTCTTTCAGTTGATCTTTTCTTTCTCGTCTTAGCTCAATCCAGCTTTGCCGAGCTGAATTCTGATCTGACTGAACAATGCCCAAGATACCACTATCCTGCGCCGAGCTGAAATCAGTATCGTCTAACGACCGAGGCCCTGCCCCACTTCCTGTTCATCTTCTTCGAATTATCCCTCCTCCATATCGCCCATTTTCCACGCACAGGCATCGGCTGAAACACATGCGGCATTATGCAGCCAACGGCTGCCGGAACCCCGAGGGTTTGGGCACCTGTCGGAACCAGCGGCTCTGAATCCCCTTTCTGTCTTCATTCGTCTGTCAAGCCTGGTCCTCCGGCAGGATGTATCATTAGCTTTTGTTCTCGATTTACGGAGACACGCCCATAATCCCGCGATTGGGTAGGCGTTCTATCCGGATGCATGCATTTTTCATTGTTTAAACTTGCTAGAAACGCCCATAAATCTATCAAAAGCATATAATTGGCAATAAAGGTCCACGCTGTACATACGTCCTCACCTGCGGAAACGGAAAGTCTACAATATCCTGCGTAGACAGACATCAAAAGCTGTATTGCCGTTGATTAGGATGGAGAAAATTAATTCATAGATGAAGTATGTGACACGATGTTAGATATAAAGTCCCTGAAAATGTAACTCTGCAGTGAATGACCCTCCGCTTCATATACAATCATCCTCGGATATATAACCCGCCACCTACTTAGCGGAAAAGATGTGCAAAGTCCGGGTCTGTTCGAGCCCGCGCCATGAAGTATTCGAGAAGCTCCGGTGGCATAGGGCCCCGTCCACCAGGGCCCGGTGGGCCACCTCCGACTCCGGGTCGACCTCCAAGAAGGCCTCCAAGAAGAGCTTCAAGCCCCCCGCCAGCACCCCCAGGACCACCAAGAGGGAACGATCCGTCGTCATCTTCGTCGCTTTCATCTTCGTCTGAATCGTATAAGTCAAAGTCGGGCAGGACGTACGGATTGATACGGAAGTCCACCTGGGTACCCTTGAACAAGTCCAGGAGACTCATCATCATATCATGTGGGGTTTTCCCAGGTGGAACAATTTGTCCGGTAAGCTTCACAAGCCGCGAGACATCGGTAGCCAGACACATGAATATCTTCAAGTTTGGGTAGCGGCCCTTCTTGACCTCCGCGGCAACCTCTGCAACCATATCAACAACAGACGAGTTGCAGTCATGAATTTCGAGCATTTCGATGTTTGGAGGAAACTTTGGGTGAGCTGGTAGAACCGCATGAGGGATCATGAGACTTTTCATAGCAGTGAAGGGGCGAAGAGAGCTAATCTTGACGGTTCGTCTGATATACCGTTTGACGTCCTCGGCAGTCCCGACGTCTTCGGGCATCCGCGCAAAATCGACATGGAAATGCTCCAGTGTATCCTTTTGAGCGAGCGCAGCATCAACGGCATCCTTGGCGTTGAACTGTTTATGGGCGAGCCCAGTCGTGTCGCGAATTAAGAACGGGTTAAGACCAAAGTTCCTGAAGGTGAATGCTTTGAGGTTCTTGCAGGCTTTCATGAACTTTGTGATGGATTTGGCATCGGCATGGCAGTTGAGGAAAACTGCCTCTTCGGCCGGCAATGACCCGGGTGTCCAGGTCTCTGGGTAGTCCGAGTCAACGAGATTGGCGAACTCCGCAACAGTGCGTCTGAGCTTGGGCAACGTAAAGAGTTCTTTGAAATTATTCAGGGACCAGCCCCGATCCGATCGAGCATCACCCACCTCTAGCCACACACTTTGAAGAGTGGACAAGATGGCAGGATTCCGTTTCATAAGACTAACTAGTGGGAGGGCGGAGAAGTGCTCTGCTGGTAAAACTAAGCAACGCAGATTGGGTGTTTTGTTCACTAGCAATGTAGTGAAAAAGCTGACGTCGAGCTGTTTCATTGCCCTCAAGCAGTATTCTTCCTCGGCAACGGGCAGGTTCATGTCCTTAATGATCGGTGTAAAGAACGCGACATCATCGGATGAAAGGTCTACTTTCCACTTGAACTCTCCCGAATCATACGGAGACAGTGTAACGTTCCTGGTATATTTCTCCGAGTTCTGGTCGGCGATACAAAGCTTTGGTGAATTTAAGCGTTTTAGTGAGATCCCCTGCATCGCCATCATCTTGGAAATCGCGGAAGAGAAGGGGCTGGGCTAGATCACGGAATCGGCGTGAGACCAAGCACGTGTCACGAAGAGTGTTGTGGCAGATTTCCTTCTCTTCAAGCAATTTATAATGCGCACGCCCCTTGGGAGTTTCGCGAACGAAATTGGTGTCAGGTTCCTTAAAGGAACGGTCTTCATCATCGCTATCAGGGGCAAGGTCAGGGGAAGCAATGAACGAGAGGATACGCTCCAATGTCTCATTGGGAAGGGCCAGGATAGGGGCCATGAGAGAAGATATCACCCAATCTGATGGATTATCAGTTAGGACTATGGTGAGATTGGTGGACGTCGGGTGGTGGAGTGATTAACCACGCGCTGACTTTCGTATCTGCGGGGAGGCAGCGGTCCCAAAGTGGGAAATAGGGCTGGCCCACCAGGGCTGGACCTTGGTCGAGAACGAGATGCTGATGAACAGGGGACAGAGAGAGAGAGAAGAGAATCCTCTAGTAGCTGCAGAGGAAAGCATAAAAATCTATATCCAAAAAAAAAAAAAAAAAAAAAAAAAAAAATCGACTCTCGATATCACCACCCGTGTTTTCGGTCCTCGGATCTACTGTGTATATTTACCATAGTTTATCTTTAGTGCCCATACCCCCACCTTCAGACCTCAGGCGCCAAGGCGTCCAGGCATGAATGCTTGGCTCTGAATCACGTGTGCCTGAGGCCGCGAAGGAGCATTGATCGCCTGGAGGACGGCTCCCTTATTTAGATTTCAACCCCTTGTTTGATGAGCTCGAGTTTGACGTCTTCCATGGTACCCAACTTGATGGTACGAGTTCTTCACCTCGGAGTGTCTGGTTTGGCCAGTTTGACAAGGCGGTTGGGTTCGTAAGGCCTTGTGCAACAATTGTCGCTAGGCAAATCTCCGGGGCATCCTCAGTCCAAAGTACTGACAAGCTGCAAAACCAGCAGGAACATCAGGCTCTAAACCCCGCAAAGGCCATGCGAATCATGGGACCTCCGTTTGATGCGCAAGGGATCTCAACTAATTGATACCATTCTTCATCCCCTGTCTGAACTCTCATCAGTTGCTGCCGGCCAAGGTACAATAAATAGCTTCCTCATCCTTGCATGGTCTCCTGGCCGAAATGGCCCCGCCTGGCCTGCGGCTGAGACGCAGTTTCGACTCAGCCTATTCGCTGGCGTCATGTCCGTCCGAGTGCTGCATGAATCTTTTGCCATTTGTGATCTTCTTTTTGTGCCTTGCCCAAGAGGCGTTGTCAACGGCGGCGATTGGCTGCGGTTCTTCCCCAACTTCTGTTCACGGCACTGCCCAGGACTGGCGCGGCCAATCCCAAGCTGGGGTGCAGAATGGCGTGGAAGTCCATGATCCACATGGCCAGGTTGCAAGGATCTGCTCACAGGGGATTATGTAGGTACCTTGGCTCCTGTCGTAAACCCACGTTGGACGCATCGGCAAGGTCGCCCTGGCCCATGATGAGACCTGTACAAAGGACTCGGTTGCGTTACCAATGAATAGCTAGCTAGTCCTGCACTTTGACTGTACACAGAACACTTTTTAATCCAATCCAGTCCCCCCTCTTATTCCATGCTCAGTCTTTTCCCTTTTGCCCCCCTCCCGCCCGCTTTTGTGATCGCAATGGCTTCGTTCTTCAACAAGTTCACTGCTAAGGACTCCCCGGAGGCAGATGAGACTGCAGAGAAACATGAATCGTCCGATACAGATACAGGTTCTCAATCGAACTTATCAAAGAGCCATTCAAAGCCATCCAGTGAGAAAGAGAGCACGTTAGTAAATGAACCACGACACGATTCTCCAAACCCAATCGACACGAATAAAGAGACAGCACCAGATCACTTGCCCGAAGCAGTTCCTACCGAAGACTCTAATAAAGAGCCTACAAGCTCAAGGAGCGAGTCGGCAAAGGAAGCTTCGACTCCCGAACACAAGAACGAGAATGACAATGACAATGAAAATCAGAATGGGACACCGGTAGATGATGGGGAATATCCATCTGCGTGGAGACTGGCGTTGATCACAATCGCCTTATGTCTCTGCGTGTTCTGCGTGGCCCTTGTATGTAATCCACTTTGATCCCCCTTCAAAGGTTCGATCTAACGTGGAATACTCAGGATAATACAATTATCGCTACAGCCATTCCCAAGATCACAGATCAATTCAACTCCCTCGCAGATGTGGGCTGGTATGGAAGCTCCTACCTATTGACAACCTGCTCTGTGACATTGATGTTTGGGAGATTCTACACGTTTTACTCCATCAAATGGATTTATCTGCTGGCTCTCTCCATCTTCGAGCTGGGATCTCTTGTCTGCGCCGTGACTCCTAACTCGGTTGGTCTCATCTGTGGCCGTGCAATTGCCGGCCTCGGAGCCGCGGGCTTGTTTTCGGGCTCCATCTTGATCATCGCCCAGAGTGTGCCATTGGACAAGCGCCCAGTCTACACGGGCCTTATCGGCGCTATGTTTGGAATTGCAAATGTCACTGGTCCTCTGTATGTTGGCCTATCACCCCGGCTCTAGGCCCACTGAAGACAACTCGACTAACTCATCGCAGAATGGGCGGTGCGTTCACAGACAAGCTGACCTGGCGTTGGTGCTTCTACATCAACCTACCTATCGGCGCTGTCACCTTCGTTTTCATCCTGTTCTTCTTCCAGGCCGGCAAGGCAATCAAGCAAACGAACGGCTGGAAGGAACAGATCGCGGAGTTGGATCTCCTCGGCTCGCTGTTCTTCCTCCCCGCCATCATCAGCTTGCTTTTGGCTCTGCAATGGGGCGGCACCAAGTACGACTGGGGCAATGGCCGAATTATCGGCCTCTTCGTCGCCTTCGGCGTTCTGATAATCATCTTCATCGGCATTCAATGGTGGGGCCAGGACCGTGCCACTGTGCCACCTCGTCTTATTAAGAATCGCAATGTCTGGGGTGCCGCTTGGTATGCACTGGCGATCGGTGCCGCGTATTTCATTCTCGTCTACTACGTTCGTTCAACCCAGCCTATAAACTACCTGCCTACGCTAACTCGTTCTCCAGCTCCCCATCTGGTTCCAAGCCATCAAGGGTGCCTCGCCCATGAAGTCTGGAATCATGAATTTGCCCATGATCATCGCCGTCGTGGTCATCTCAATTCTCTCAGGCGGTCTCGTCACTGCCTGCGGATACTACACACCCTTCATGATTTTCTCCTCGATCATCATGACCATCGGGGCCGGGCTCCTGTCCACCCTGGAGACTGATTCCGGCCACGCGAAGTGGATTGGCTATCAAGCGCTCTTTGGTATCGGCCTGGGTCTGGGCATGCAGCAGCCGATGATAGTCGCGCAGACAGCGCTGAAAGCCGAAGACGTCCCCAGCGGAACTGCTATCGTCATGTTCTCCCAGACCCTTGGCGGCTCTATTTTCGTCTCGGTTGCGCAGAACGTGTTCCAGAACCAGCTGGTCCATAACATTGCCCGGAATGTACCTGGGGCTGATGCCGGTAAGCTTGCTTCCGCCGGTGCGACCGCGCTTCGTAACATTGTTCCGAGTCCGATGCTGCACCGTGTTCTTGTTGCGTATAACGATGCCATTATGCAGACTTTCTATGTGTCTGTGGCTATGGGTGCGCTGTCCTTGATCGGGCCGATCTTTGTGGAGTGGATCTCCGTCAAGGGCAAGAAGATTGAAACAGCTGCCGTGTAAAGCTGATGGCGCGGTGAAGAACTGCGTTTTCCTTGCATATTAATTTTTTCTTTCTTTGTTTTTCATACGAGTTGGCGATGGCTAGCAAGCCGGCTCTGTGGATTGAAGAAGATACTTGGTGTTATACGACTCGGATACCTGCTGTCACTCAGGTAGCTCTAATGATATTATTTACATTTTGCCTTTCGCACGATGTATCATGCATCTAAAATTATCTTCGGCGCTGAATATTAAGACTCACTCAAGAAAAGACACAAGAACGTAGATTGGAAAGAAGTCGCGGAATGTTAGACCACCGCATATAAACTTAGATAGACGCCCCAGATGACACCACAAGCGCTCCCAAAAACAACGCGCCGATCGACGGGAATGACAGTGTACATAAGAGTTGAAACGAGAGGGCGATACTTGAGACGTGCGCTCATGATAGGACGGAAATCCTAACCAATAGGTCAGTCCCGGCCAATTCTGATATGGCGTGCCCCCGGGGGCACGCCATATGGAGACAGGGGGTAGAAGGGGGGGGGGCGCGGCGCAAAAGAGACTTACAATAAAAATTAGCTCCCAAGTACGGGAAAGGCTCTCACCCTTGAGAAGATTTATCAAAACAACAAAAAGAACAATGTTCACGCCGGAGGCAACCGTCAGGTCGAGAAAGAACTTCATCACGAAACAATGCAGACCGGAGCGCCGGGCCCGCGGCGCCCATAAGTCCTTGTCTTTCTCCCTTTCTTTATGAGAAGGAAGCTGATCGTCCGGATCCCTGGTAAAGAGAGACGAGACCGCAAAGGAAAAAAAGGAGCGGATGCCTCTGAACAGAGCAGCCGGCGAGCATGATCGCCCCGAGAAGCGGAATGCATTTGCGATTTCAGCGCGCGTGGGGAACCCCGGATACCGCGCCTCCAAAGCGCGCTGCCAGTAGAAATTGATGGGCACAATCAGGATGCCGTAGGTAACATACTGCAGCAGAGCCAGCGTGTTCAGTGAGAAGGGTTTCTATACACGCGGTTAGCTTCTGCCTAGAGGAGCCCTTTTGGGTGGTCCGGACTCACGGGACTATTGATGTGCTGGTCGATCAGCTGGGCAAGGATATTGGACAACGCATTTAGAATGGTTGATTGCACGAACGTCACGGTCAGCGGTGACACGAGCATCGTCGCATCCTTACAAAGTACCAGTGGGAGCTGCCCAGGTTGAAGGCCTTACAGGGGATGCCAAGACTACGTGCAACCGTGTCCTGACTAAACCGTCTTACAACTGTCAGCTCTGAAGGCTGTCACCAAAACCGCAGTATTCGTTAGGAGAATACGAGTCCGTGTTTGTTTCATAGTGAGATGGGACGATGGGAATTGCTAGTCCATTTGAGACTTCAGTCTTTATCCTATCCCATGTCGATCTTTTACGCGAAATACCAGAGATACTATCTTACCCGGACCGGAAATGTATTAACCTAGGTTCACTGCAAAATGATTTTCCCCTTCTCAAAGTGCGCCCATGACCTTCTTGAACTCGACGTTAGGCCCGTTCTTTGCGCTGGTGAAATGATCAATCAGCTCCAAATGGCCCCCGGCATCCTCCCCGACACGGTCTGCAAGAGTCATGTCGAATAAGAAAACCAGGCGCGCCAGCGTCAGCCGCATCTCCATGAACGCCATGCTCTTGCCAATGCATCCACGTGGCCCAATACTGAAAGGGCAGAACGCGTGGCGCGCTACCTCGATCTCTTCTTTGGTGGTAGTCCAGGATTCAGTCGATGTAGAGCAGACCGCGCCTTCGATCCAACGCTCGGGAACAAAACTTTCCGCTGCCCGATAGTATTTCTCCTGTCGGTGGATCGAGTATGTAGGTGTGCCGCAGTCGGTTCCCGCGGGAAGGAGGACGCCATCGACGACTGCGCCGCCCTGCATGACCTCTCGGGGGATCGCGCCAGGGACGGCCGGTGCGAGCCGCAATGCCTCATCGATGCATGCCTTGAGGTACACGAGTTCATTCAGCTGCGTGCCGCTGACAATGTCCTCGACACTCGCAAAGGCGTTGCGCACCTCCTGATTCAACTTTGCGAGGGCGGCCGGGTTACGTGTCAGGTAGAAGAGGACCGCGGCCAACGTCGTTGAGGTCGTATCACTGCCTGCGATCATCAGGACGTTGGCCTCGCCCCAGAGCTCCGGGGTGGTGAGTCCTTTGCCTGTCTCCGGGTCTTTCGCATTAAGCAGGTAATAGAAGAAATCTTTCTTCGCTTCTCTACCTTTCTCTGCGCGTTCTTGAGCCCGCTTATTCGCTTCCACTCGGGAGTTCATGATGAAGTTCCAGCGGTCCTGGGTCAGTTTCCGGATAAAGATCTGATCGAGGTGCCAGCGGTCCAAGGGCATCCAAAGTCCGCACTATAGAACAAGTTAGTCTGAATAAATGCTGAATCTCTGGGTGTTTGGACCAGGGGGGGGCAAATTCCCGAGTCTCTCATGGGCTCATACAAGATAGTGCCGGTTTGACGCTCGGTCAACCAGCCCAATCATATGTCTCTTGTCTTCGGCAACAAGCATATCGAAGCTTTTTCCAAAGCAGAGCTCTCCCATAACATCATAGGAAAGGTACCCGAACCAGTTGCTCATGTTGCGCACGACGCCCGTGCCCTCGGGTACATTCTTCTCGTGTGCTGCATATCCGGCAAGCGAGGCACAGAGCTGCCGCACATGTAACAGCATCACATCCTCCATGCCCTTCAATGCCGCTTCTGAGAATGCCTGGCTCAGTACACGACGCTTCCGGCCATGAAGAGTCTTGTCGATCATGTTATGGGTATTGTGCACGCCTTTGATGGCAGTGAAGCCATTATAGAAGTCCGCTTTCTGAAGGCGTTTGCCATGGCCATAGATGTCGTGAAGCCCTTGGGCGGTATTCACCGACACAAAATTCGGTGCGACACGGACATGGCTTCCATACTTCTTGTGGAGAGCGTGCAGCCACAGGTGGCGGTCACCTCTTAGACCATGATAAAGCTGTACCCAGGGTGTAATAGACGCGAGAATGGGACCTGGGATATTACGGAGGGGATGAACGAAGCGATTGTAGAGGACGTAAGCAATTGTCTAGCCAAAGTGTCAGATTTCCCCAAGCTGGACTTTTCGAATCCAATACAAAGGATCTCCAAGTGTTATGGTCTAAAAGACTACGTACCAGGACGGCGAGCACGGTGGCCAGATCCACCGCAGCCCTCTCAACCGTGAGGTACTTCACTGGTTCGGCAAGCATGTTGTCTGGTCAAAGTCAGCATGTCAGAGAAAATATCTTACGCTGGGGTGTTATTTGTACATTGTAGTATTTCAAGCCCGATTACCCCGATGTTATCCGCGCGGAGCCGTGATCCCCGGATCGATGACGGGGGACCCGAAATCTGCCACCAGTGGGCGCCTTGGAACTGATATCGCGGGGATGTAAAGGGCCGGGGAAATTATCCTACCGCTGAACCTGGCGGGTAAGCGCGGGTATTTCGCCTTGTTTTGGAGGGGTGATAAAGACTGTGGTGGATGAACCCTGTTGGACTTTAAGATAGACCCCACCAAGGCGAGATAGGTTATGATAAGACATGCGTCTCGAGCTTGGCGTAGAATAGAGGATCAAATCGAACATGGAGGTCTTGCGGAAGCAGGATCAAACGGGGGCAGGGGATGAGGGGAGGCAAAATTCGAGTACAATCTGGGTCAACCAGATGGGGGCAAACTTGGAAGACCGAACCAAGGAATGAGACATAAGAAAGGGTTTCTAGCATTTGGGTCTAAACGCAAAAGTACAACTAAAGGTACAGTTCCTGTAGACAAACGAAGATGTACAGGATAAATGAAATCAGCATCGCTATATGCGCTTATTCTACGCGCAGGCATTGGAGGCGGGCCTCAGTCTCAATAACCTGTGTACTAAGTTAGCAAGGGGTTTTCGAAATTAAGGAAGGATCAGACTCACCTCGAGGGCCTGCTTGACTTCAAGAACCCTGCGAACGTCGGCCAGCCAGTCCTTGCTCAGAATTTTAGCCCAGCCCTGGAGGGTGTTCATCTCACGGGCCGCAGCATCCACATTACCCTGCTCCAACAGGTTTTCAGTGCGGACGAGAATGCTCTCAACATCGTCACCGTCGGCAAGGGCGTCCTTCTTGAACATAACCTTACTGAGAACCATGCTGGCAGCGTGGCTGGCAATACCAGCATCCTCGGGGAGGAGACTGGCCTTGCGAACCTCTCCGGCCACGCGGCGGAAACGCTCAATGATCATGGCGGTTGAGGGAATACCACGCTGGTAGGCAGTGGGGTTGATGGAGGCGATGGCAGCGTCAACCACGGGGTCATCGGCAGCCAGTTCCTTGACAGCAACCAATTCGCGGAGGAAAGGTCGAGGTACCTCAGCACGCTCCAGGGCAGTACGGACAGCATCCACGGCGATCTGGAGTTGCTGGGTCTTCAGGTTAGTATCAATAACGCTACCCCAGCCGGTGGTCAAGTTCTCGAGCTCTGCAATGTTGGCACTCAGTTCGTTCAGTTTGCCCAAACGACCTTCACGCTCACGCTCGACCAAGTCCTGGACCTCGTGGATGTACTTGCGATTCAGCTCAATGGCCTGCTCCACAAGCTCGTTCTTCAGACGCTGCTCGGCGAGGTCCTGAGCGCGACTAAGCTCGGTCTTGATCTTCTCCTGGTAAGCGGAGGCAAGCTTCTCACGCTCGGTCTCGAATTCCTCTCGGAACTGAGCAAGATCCATGTTGCGGGTCTCCTCAAATCGGCGCATGAGCTCCTGTGCAGCCTCATCGAAGGTGGCATGGGCCTTCTTGATCTCCTCCTCGGCGGCGTTCTTAGCCTCGGAACGGATGGAGTTGATCTTGTCGCCGATCTTCTGTAGATTCTCCGTGGCCTTGGCAATGGATGCGGAGTAGTGACCAGCGTTCGCGTCGGCGCTAATGACAGAAACGATGTCGTTAAAGGTCTTGACCAGCTCTTGGACGACAGGCTCATCACCCTCCTCGTGCTGAAGGAGGCCAATGGATCCCGCAGCATCAACAGCTGGCTTCCTAGGCTCGTCCAAAGAGACAGTCTTAGTAGGCTCCGTAGAAGACTCCTTGTTGGCCTTGTCCTCCTTAGCCTTCTTCACAGCAGCGGTACGCTGCTCGGGCTTAGAAGCCTCAGTCTTGGTCTGGGCTTCCTCAGCCTTGGCAGCAGTATGAGATCCAGCCTTAGAGGCGTCACTGCCAGTATCTTCAACCCTTGCCACATTCCAGGATAGACCGCTCTTGCTGGGGATTGTAACCGGCTTGCCCTCGTCCTTGGGAATGGCGTGGATGCGATTAGAGGCCCGAGAAGCGTTGGGGAATCGGCGGTAGAAGTCACGCTCTTCGAAATAGAGAACGCACTCCTCGCCGTAGGGGATGTACTCGGTAAAGAAATCGTGGAAGTTGTCGGACTTGAGAGCGAGGAAGATACTGCCACCGTATGCGATACCGGAAGAGAGAATCAGGTAGAGAAGGAATCGGCGGAAACGACCGGTCTTTTGGGGGGCTACTTTTGGTGAGGATGAGGGAGCTTTGGATTCTGCAATGATCTCGGGTCAGATTATGATATCAGCGCAAATTGATGCTGTTTGGCGGTACCTTGCTCCAAGGGCTTGGGGATGTCATTTCTGGGGATAGACGATTCGGAAGAAGGGGTAGCCGGGGTCGGAGGCTTCGCATCAGCGAAAAAGCGCTAGTTTGACTTGTTAGCTATGGGGCTGCTACCACCGTGGATATGTGGTTTGAGTCTCGTAGTACGTACCTGGCCCGAGAGCCGAGTGCTTGCGCCGGCCTTGGACAGCCATTGGGCGGGAACTCGTTGGCGAACGGGAGACGACAGCAGCTGCCGACCCGATGAAATAGAGGAGCGCAGCATCACGAGCCGCACAATCGCCTATGAGCGGGGAGAGTTGGGGAGAAGATGGATGGGTAGGAAACGGGAAGTCGATGTTCTCGCGGTCCGCTCCGATGATCCTGCGGGCGGTCAGCCTGTTTTCAGCCCGCACAGCTCAAGATCTTGGTTATACAGAAGGCTTCGACACCAGGCTCATCTCATTGGCGACGTACTGAGACAATCCGACTGGACATTTGAGGCTTATTCGTACACCTTCGAATTACAGCTCCCGAAGGTTGGAGGCTACTAGTATCGACTTTGTCTCGTACATACCCGCATGGTAGTCCGACAGGAACTGTGAACAGAACTTAGAACTCTACAGATAAGCACCAGCTGTGAGGAATTGCCCCTAAGGCTGGGAAGATATTACCATAAAATCTTTAGGTATCTTCAGGGGCTGGTATAGTATCGAAGGCCTACTTGTAGCAATTGGCCAACAGGATAGTTCTGAGCCTTCGAGCCGCTAGATGTGAACTTCTTCTAGTAGACAGACTTCAAGGTTTCACCATGACAACGTGGCTTGATCTCAGTTTATACAAGCTCAGAACTGGCCAAAACGTGGAGTTCTGGTCATTGTTCAGGATTGCGAGAGGTCAACCTGGATACGCTACAGAAGATCCGCATAGCTAGTAGTTAGAGTCGGAAATAATGTATTATCTGGGCATACCATACTAAAGAAAAGCTCTGGGAGGTAGTAACGGGAACAAGGATTCGACCCAAAAAACGAGAAAAGGAGCAGATGCAGACGCCGTAAGAAAGGGGGACAGATACAAGAAAAGAAAGGCAGGAGTTTCCTGCGGCAATATGTCTAAAGCCAGTTTCCAGATACGTCTGGGATTCAGGCGAACCCTTCACATAAGCTCGACGCACTTCAGAAAACGGGGACCTGAGCAACATGTAGAAGCGGTTGTAAGGAGTCAGATGAGATAGACAATGATCCGAGAGCCCGAGGTGCTCATCAAGATCAAGGAGAGAGAGGCGATAGGGTCATAGATGGTCCCGAAGTGGCTCAAGTCATAAGGGGTATACCGGGTTCATGCAGGAATAGCAAAGGACTCTCTTCGCCCCGGGAGTAGGAAGTCGGGCCCATCGGGGAAAGGTAGAGGCTTTAGCAGTTGCATGCACCGGCGCCTTGGGTGCCAGGGGCTTCGGGTCGGAGGTCAACGCCCGGTCGTGGAGCTGCCCGCAGGTTCCGAGGACCAGCTTGGTCGAGAGGCAGCTTCTTTGCGATGGCAGTAAACAGCTCCTTCACATTCGTAGATGACTTGGCGGAAGTCTCGAAGAACAGGAGATTGGCTTCACGCGCATAAGCTTCGGCGTCTGCGGTCGGAATAGCTCGCTTGTCGGGGCTCTCTGTCACCAAATCCAACTTGTTACCGGCCAGCGCAATGACGATGTTCTCATTTGCTTGGCGCTGGAGTTCCTTCACCCAGGACTTGGCCTTATCCAATGATGACTATTTAATTACATGTCAGCGTTATCGGTCGACAATGGGAAGGGGGAGGTTTCTCCGTATTCTCGCATACCGCTTGGGTGATGTCATAGACCACAACAGCACAGTTGGCATTTCGATAATACATGGGAGCCAAAGACTTGTATCTTTCTTGACCCGCAGTATCCCAGATTTCGAACTTGACTGTGGTGGTATCGTCGAGCGAAATCGTCTGTGTCAAGAAAGCGGCGCCGATAGTGGATTCGCGATAATCGTCAAATTGATCCTGGGGAAACGATCAGCATATTGGTTGTTTAAGAGCGCCGGCACAGAGAAAGGCGTTCCCTCGAAGAAGCTCACCTTGACGAATCTTAAAACCAGGGAACTCTGCGTAGCGATCATAGTTAGCGCCCGTATCCGAAAAGTAGCAGCCTGGATGTCTGTCCAACCTTTCCCACAGCAGATTCACCTATAACAAGACCTCGTCAGTATACAATCACCCCACCATAAGTCGCCTTTGCCTCCTAGGGAGTCCCCTTACCGAGTAAAACGAGTTTGAACTGGGCGAACTTGGCCCCGGGGCGGGCGCCTGGAGCAGGTCGAGAAGCCATGGCCGATAAGGCGGAGGGAGGTAACGGGGTCCAAAGGAGACAGGTAGCGGGTGGACCAGTGGAAGATAAACAGGCTAGAGGGTGGTAAGGCCCAAGATTTGATAGAGAGAAGATCAAAAGGTCTGGGGAGTGGATGACGGAAGTCGTGCAGCCACATGAGGTAGCGGGGCGGTGTGGCGGGACTGTAACGGTGACTGGGCAGGCCGCAGTGGCTCTGTCGTTTGCCTTGAGCAGTCCCGAGTTAGTTAGTTGTCCCCTTAGCTCTTGTCCAAGGCCCTTGGCCCGCGCCTCCACCTAATCAACTGCGCCGCGGTCGATCATGTGTTCGTGATATACGATCTTCTTTTTGACATCCACACCCCCCCCCCTTTTTCCGTCCTACCCCCAACTTTCGAGGGCTCGCAATGGCGCCTTCTCTACTCCCGTTCAGGGATGTTAACTTGCATTCATCGCCCTCCCACTATGCCTTCACTTCACCATCCACACCCCAGGCTCCCACGTTAGTGGTAGACCGGCCCACGGGTGACCTCCGGCTCAATGATGGGCCCCTCGCGGGTGCAAAGCGCATCTCGAGCATTGCGGGTATCCTTGGAATAATCAAGCTCAAGCTCGGTAAATATGCGACCGCATGCGCTGCATTGAGGCCGTAGCGCTAACGTTCAACCTACATAGACAAATATATCATCGTGATCACGAAGGCCCAGCCTATGGGTCGCCTTCGTGGCCATATGATCTACAAAGTGGCCGCGACCGAGTTCCTCCCCATGCGTGAGCGACCTCTGCACGATAAAGACGAAGACACCTATCTTGCCCTGGTGAAAGAGCTGCTTCGCACGGGTCCGATGTACTTCTCCTACTCGCTGGATATCACCAATAGCTTTCAGCGACAATCGCAAAGCCCCTCGGATATCCCGCTCTGGAAGCGGGCGGATGACCGTTTCTTCTGGAATCGCTTCATTCAATCTGACCTGATCGATTTCAGCCTCGGCGAGGGTAACAAGGGTGGCATTCGCTACGGTCCACAGCCCGGAGCTGACCCTTATATCCTTCCTGTGATGTTTGGTATGCTCCGTATTACGCCAGCGCGAATTAAGTCGGCCTCTTTCACCTTCGCTCTTATCACACGACGATCTCGGCACCGTGCGGGTACCAGATACTTCTCCCGTGGAATTGACGAGCAGGGTCACGTATCAAACTACAACGAAACCGAGCAGGTGGTCATTTTGAATGACGCAACTGGCAGTCTATCGGGCTTTGCAGGAGGACAGTCAATGTCCAACGCCAAGACGGGGCAGGACCTGCAGGTTTATTCTTTCGTGCAGACCCGGGGCAGCGTGCCTGTCTTCTGGGCTGAAGTGAACAACCTCAAGTACACGCCCAAGCTCCAAGTCCGTGGCGTCGATACAGCCATCGAAGCTGCTCGCAAGCATTTCTCGGAACAGATTCAAATCTACGGTGAGAACTATCTGGTCAATCTTGTCAACCAGAAGGGTCGGGAAGAACGAGTCAAATTAGCCTACGAGCAAATGGTTCGAACTCTAGTGAGTTCCCCGAGCGAGATGACTGAATCTGGCAGGAGAACGTCTGAGAAGACGCACATCGTGGAGCCGAGTGCGAAACAAAAAGAAATGGATCGCCTGCATTATGTGTACTTCGATTTCCATAATGAGACGAAGGGCCTTAAATGGCACCGCGCGGAGCTTTTAATGAACAGATTGAATGATGGCCTTGCGCAAGGCGGATATTTTCGTGGAGTGGAAAGCCCCGGGGCTTCAGGGGGCCAACTGGATATCCGGTCCATCCAATCAAGTGTGGTGCGAACCAATTGTATGGACTGTCTTGATCGTACCAATGTTGTGCAAAGCATGCTGGGACGATGGGCTCTCAATCGTCAGCTTACAGATGCCGGCGTTCTTCGGGCCGGTGATAATGCCTTTGATGATAACGTGTTCGCCGATCTGTTCCGCAATATCTGGGCCGATAATGCCGATGTTGTATCAAAATCCTACTCGGGCACGGGTGCATTGAAAACGGACTTCACTCGGACAGGCAAGCGTACGCGGGCTGGTGCCGTGCAAGACCTGAGGAATTCCATCACCCGTTACGTGCGCAACAACTTCTTGGATGGCCCCCGCCAGGACGGCTTTGATGTCTTCCTAGGCACCTATCTTCCCTCAGACTCCCTACCCGCGAACATCCAGATATTCCTAGACCGCCGCCCGCTAGTAATCCAAGCTGTGCCATATGTTTTCGCCGCTAGCTTGTTCATGGTTTTCGTTGCATTGTTTACGCGTCGACTCCCGGATGCAACTGTCTGGCCACTACGTCTCTTCATGATTTTCTGGTTGATTATTGGAGGCTACTCATTCCGTTTCATCAACAATCACGGAATGCTTTATGTAAGTTCCTCCCAATCTGACCGCGTCCAGTCGCAAAGCAGACTGATTATTGACTCGATTCTAGGTCAATTGGCCCAAGCTCAACACTCCTGTTGCAGGCGCTGAGGGCTATCAAGATGCTTTGGTCAAAGCCCGTTCGGACCCTATCATTGGCCAATGGCTTCCATCTCGGCGTCACCAGCGCGGCATCAGCAACGCTCGCCTAGGTTTCCTTGAAGAGGGGAAGACCAGGATCGAATAGCTTCTCCAGCTTTCTTACGCAACTGCTTTCACGTCCACCCTTCACTTCTGTTCAATTCACGCCTGTATGTTTAAAAATCATCATTGCACCCTTTCCCATATGTCTTTACTCTCTGTCGACTATGACAGCCTCTTTCATTTCTTCTTCTCGGAATCCGCATTTCTTCCACTTGTTATTGCATATCGGATCGAGCTGTATGTCTCCTGCTACTTGCGGGATAATTTCTTTTCAATCACTTTGCTTGCGGTAGGGGAAATAGACAGCAGTTGTGCGGTAGATGAGCAGCCAATCACAAATCAATTTCCTTAGAGGAATCATTCGACCACCCGTTCTCGTTCTCCATACCGGAAAACACCCAGAACTCCACTAATGGTAGCTCCAAAGCCTCTCCAGTTCTGGTGAGCTAGAGCCCGTTAAATAGCTTCACATGGCGGTCGTCTTCTGACACAATCCGGCCCCGTTATGGGCAGATAAGCATATGTCACGTGATATTCCCGGTGGTGATTCCATATCGACGGTTTTCCCGAGGGGAGCTTAGATCGGGTCAGGACCAAAGCTGTCGAGCTGCCGGGGGCTTTCTCTTTGTGAACACCCCGCCTGCTCCCTAAAATTGACAGGCACGGGCTACGATATTCCATGAGAGGGGTTTGGAGGACATTACGCTGGTTTAGCCCACGGCGGCAAGTCTCGAGTCACTCGCAATCACCCACGATGACTCGCTCTTATGAGGTATGGTATGCCCACTTGCTCTAAGCCCTGCACCTCGATAATAGCTGAGATCGCCTGACTCCCTTGACACCCTTTCTTGCATTGCTGATCGCATCAGCTGACCCAAATCATGCATAGTCTGCAATTGCAGCTCTCAATTCCTTACAAACAAACTATGCGATTGTGGAGGAACTCCGGAAGTCGACGTCTCGGAAGGACATGAACGAGCGATCTTTGCCTGAGACGGTGGAATGGCTTCAGCGCATTGGTTACAAGGTCTGTTCCTCTTTCTCCAGCCAATTGCATGATCGAATATAGCTTTGCAATGAAGGTGGGGGCTGACGTCGAATATCTTTCTAGCCTTCAGATCTCAATCGATTGAACGCGGTCCATGTCGCAGGAACCAAAGGCAAAGGCTCGACCTCTGCATTCATCTCGAGCATTTTATCCCAGTATACCCAGCCCGCAGAGGGTCAGTCAACCAGACTTCATAAGATCGGACTCTACACATCCCCGCATCTCCGGTTCGCTCGCGAGCGCATCAAGATTGATAATGCACCACTGTCGGAAGAGAAATTCGCGCAGTACTTTTTTGAGGTCTGGGATCGCTTGGAAGCAGCCGCGCGGGCGGCTGGCCAGGACCCCACCGCTCCTGGAACCAAGCCCCAATATTTCCGCTACTTGACATTGATGGCCTTCCACACATACCTGAGCGAGGGCGTTGACGCTGCTGTCATTGAGTGCGGTATTGGAGGCCAATATGACTGCACAAATGTCATTGAGCAGCCCAAGGTTGCTGCTATCACTAGCCTCGGCATTGACCATACAGCTATGCTGGGAACTACCATTGAGCAAATCGCATGGCACAAGGGTGGTATTATCAAACCAGGTGTCAGAGCGTTTTCTGCGCCCCAAGCTCCAACTGCCGAGAAAGTTCTGGAAGAACGTGCGGCGGAGAAGAACACGCAGTTAGACATTGTTCGTGGCCATCCCGATCTTCAGGCCGGTAGTAGCCAAGTGAAACTTGGGCTGGCTGGTGATTTTCAATATACCAATGCCTCCGTAGCAGTTGCTGCTGCTGCTGAGTTCTTGCGAAAGACTGGGGTTGCAGATATCAAAGAGACCGTGTTGACCGAGCCTCTCCCTGCCAAGTTCAAAACTGGTCTAGAGGAGACTCGACTAGGGGGGCCGCTGTGAGACTCGGTTTGAGAAAAATGTGACTTGGTACATTGATGGGGGCCACACCCTTGAAAGTATCCGACTGGCTGGGCAGTGGTTTGCCTCTCGGATCCAGGAAGACTCTTCCTCAAGTGACCTGGCCACGAAGAAGACTCGTATTCTGATCTTCAACCAGCAGACCCGGGACAGCACTGCCTTGGCTACAGCCCTCCACGAAACCCTGGCAGCGGCACTGCAATCTGGAGTTCCCTTCACACATGCCATCTTTTGCACGAATATCACCTACAAGCAAGCCGGCTACCGCCCCGACCTTGTAAGCATGAACACCAATGCCGATGACGTGGAGCATTTGCGTGTGCAGAAGTCTCTAGCCGAAGCTTGGAACTCTATCGACCCTAGTGCTCAGACGAAAGTCTTTGGTACAATTGAAGAGGCTGTGGATTATGCACGTGATGTGGCCTCTCAAGAGCGTAAGACAGCGCAAAACGATGAAGCGCCTGTGATGACTTTTGTCACTGGTAGCTTGCATCTAGTTGGAGGATTCCTTGACGTTATTGAGACCAAGCCATACACCGAGGCATAAGACGCTCGCTTCAAAGCTTCGCTTACTGGGCAAAGCTATCTTTTCATGTATCAACACTTGGGGCATTAGCTGCTACATATCACGAATTCGGGGCCATAGAGATGCCTTTCTTTCTTTTCTTTTCTTTTCTTTTTATTTGTTTCAACAAATAGAGAACCCCTAACTGCTTTGCTGATCAGAAAATATAGAACACAACATAACGACTAGTGTTGCAGAGAAGACACAATTGGTGTCGGTCTTTGTTACTCCTAATTTTAATCACCAAATAATCGTTAGAGAGTATATCTGTCTCATCCACATCGTCTCAACCATACAGTCTAAAGAATAAAACACATAGTCCTTTCGTCTTATTCCTCAGAATATGCCTCACAACTGCGTTAACTACAGGCCCAGTCAGTCATCTTTCTCGATAGTGGGTAGATAGCATTTTTGTTTACTGCTGATCTGTGATGTAAATTAAACATATCAGGTTTCCGGAGTCTTCTATTCCAAGGTCTCGAGGAGTGCAATAAGCATATCACGAGACCCTGTCGCCAGCGTGGCCTGCCGCGTACCCCACCATTACGATCCGCGTTACATTTGCGGATAACGTGGGGCCCGGACGAAATCCTCCTCTTCTTCCCTCACTGAACAACTCCAATTCTCTCAATCGCGCCATGTCAGACTCCGGCAAGAAAGATAAGGCCCCTGAGCGCCCAGAGGGGGGTGACGGTGCCAACAAGGGTAAAGGTAAACCTCCCCATGCCCCGCGTCCGGAGCATAAGCTAAAAGCTATCGCGTCAACGCAGCCAAGTCCGACAAGAAGAAGATCCCCTCCAACATGATCGAGCCAATCCTTGAAATGAACCCCGCGCTGAAGGCCGAGCTTGCCTCCATGCCCCAGGAAGATGCGGCCAAGATGCTCTCCAACATGGATGTCTCTGAGCTGCTCACCGGGCTCTCACTCACTGGAAAGAATCAGAAAGATATGGCTTCACACAAGTTCTGGCAGACACAGCCTGTGCCTCACTTCAATGATAATACAAGCAAGCGCACTGCTACACAGGGTCCTATCAAGATCATCAAGCCCGAGGATGTGCAGCAGCAACCCGACCCTTTGATCGAAGGTTTCGAATGGTGCACCCTGGACCTGACCGACGAGACCGAGCTGCGCGAACTCTACGAGCTACTGAACAACCACTACGTGGAAGATGACAACGCCATGTTCCGATTTGCCTACTCGCAGTCATTCTTGCATTGGTGCGTACAATCGAACGACTTCAATCCAACCAACCCGCTAACCCATCTTCTATTGACACAGGGCCTTGATGTCCCCCGGTTGGAGAAAGGACTGGCACGTGGGCGTCCGGGCTACCAAGTCACGCAAGCTGGTCGCCTCGATCTGTGGTGTTCCAACCGACATTCGCGTGCGTGGCGAGCGCATCCGCGTAACAGAAATCAATTTCCTCTGCATCCATAAGAAGCTGCGCTCGAAGCGCCTGACGCCTGTTCTGATCAAGGAGATCACCCGACGCTGTTACCAGCATGGCATCTACCAAGCGATCTACACGGCCGGCATCATCCTGCCTACACCCGTCAGCTCGTGCCGGTACTACCACCGCGCGCTGAACTGGATGAAGCTGTATGATGTAGGCTTCTCGCCTCTGCCGCATGGCTCGACCAAGGCGCGCCAGGTCGCAAAGAACCAGCTGCCGAATAGCACTGCGACACCGGGCTTGCGGCCTATGGAGTCGAAAGATATCGATGCGGTGCATGACCTGCTGGAGCGGTTCAGTCTGCGCTACGATATGAACCAGGCGTTCACTCGCGAAGAAATCGACCACTGGCTTGTGTACAAGGAGGAGAAGGGTAAGGATCAAGTTGTGTGGGCTTATGTTGTGGAGGATCCGCAGACGCACAAGATTACGGACTTTTTCTCATTCTACAACCTCGAGTCTACTGTTCTGGGCCACGCTCAGCACAGCCTTGTCCGCGCTGCCTATCTTTACTACTATGCTAGCGAGACTGCATTCACGGATAACACCAAGGGCTTGCAGGACCGTCTGCTGCTATTGATGAACGATGCGCTTATCTGTGCTAAGAAGGTAAGGCCTCTTCTCCCCACTGTAGAAGTAGAGCAGGGACTGATCATTGCATACAGGCCAACTTCGACGTGTTCAACGCACTCACCTCTCACGATAACCCGCTCTTCCTCGAGCAACTAAAGTTTGGTGCTGGGGATGGCCAGCTTCACTTCTATCTCTACAACTACCGCACAGCTCCTGTGCCCGGCGGTATCAACGATAAGAACCAGATCGATACCAAGCAGACCCGTGGCATGGGTATTGTTATGCTTTAGGTGGATTGAGCGGATAGCGAAACGGAGCATATCCCAACCAATACATGAGGATACCTTACGCTGCTATACCCAACAAAACACAAAATAAAATTTGAACATAAATTCAGTTCAGAACAGAATCAAAAACCTATTGTTTATTAATGGATCTATACCATGATAGAAACTCAAATAAGGTCTGAAGCGAATCTTTGATCTAGCACCTACGCCCAACATCCAACTTATAGGAAAACAAGAAGAAAAAAAGTACAATGGAGAAGGACCCTCAGACACTACCACCATGTTGCCCATGGTCACCTATGATCCCAGCCGTCTCCAACAGCCATCTCGCCCCCTCGATATCCCCCGCGCCAGATTTCAAATTGACATTCCGACGCCTTTCCGCCTCGCGTGCCTCGAATTCCCACTTCGCATGCTGTGCTTCCACTGCACTCTGCCCACTGCCAGAAGAGGTTGCCTGTTCCGGGTCGGGGATAATACCCCAAACTTCCAGGTTATACAGATCAAGCCGGGTTTTCGTCGGTTTATCAGCCAGTGACGATGTCCCCGAGGGAAGAAAGACGCCATCATGTCCAACTGGAGCAATGTGCAGCTCTGCGGTCTCCAAGTTTACATCTATGAGTATACTTCCCGCCCGTGGGGACGGGGTGGTGTTTGATGGCTGCGAGAGGCAGGCGGAATCTGGCAACCAATTGCAATGCCACCATGAGTGGAGAACCAGGCTGCCGGGGTGTTTAATTGTTTGATTATTGAGGGGGAAGGATTGCCCTGCAGGACTTTATGTTGCGGAGATAGCTGAAAGAGACAGGGGAGAGGGTCGATGTGTTGGTTTGTCGTCGAAGATGTGCTTGTCGAAGAAGGCGATTTCCATGGCTGGGGCAAATAGGCGCCCAGTGTGACTAAATTGTCTTCGGTGCCTTCGGTGCCCTCCGGAGTGCCTTGTAAGATTAAAAGAGTGGCGGATTGCCAGGTCAGGACGTTGTGTGAGAAAGATGTAAGGGAAGAGCCATGCGCAGCTGTGGAAAAAACAGGATGGAGACGGGCGCCGCTGCGGAATAGGTTCACAGTGGGTGAAATGGACGCTAAGAAAAATGATAGATGGGAGATCAGGGCCGGATTAAGGACTGTCGACTCGAAACTCCCTTGGAGCGTAACTGGTGCCGGTGCAGGAATGTCCTCCGGCTTTTCACTTGTTTCTTCTTCTGGTAAGACGCCCTTCTGTCGTCTCTGGGAGAGATCCAGGTTTTTGCTGAACAAAAGATGTTCGAAAAGCGCAGTCAAGGGGTCAAAAAGAAACGGCAAAGAGGAAGAGACCGTTCGAGCGAAGGCTCGATAGGAAATACCTCCATCGCTGTCCTCGGGATCAAATGCTCGAATAATGCTATCTGCTTCCTTCTGGATCTCTGTGAGTTGCTGAGGATCCAAATTTGACGTGTACATCTTGACTGGTTCCAGGGGCTTCAGTGGTGCTAGAACAAGGAGAAGCATCAGCAGCCTGCGAAACGTATCGGTGGAGATTCGCGTCTCGTATACGGTCTTATCAACACGATGGTCCTGTTTGAAGACTTCAATGGCATCCAAGGACTCCAGTGCAGCCAGGGCAAGATCGTCGTCCTCATCCTCATCGTAGTCATCATTTGCTGGCTCATCAACGGAGAAGCCAGGGGCATGGGATTGAATAGTAGAGGAGCCAGCCTGGTCATCAGCAGGCGCTCCCTTCTCTTCTTTCTCCACTAGACCCATGGGGGGGGCCAATATCTCTTCTCCCGACGTCCGCAAGACTTCCAAACAGTAACTTCACACGGTCCTTGCGGCCGCGCTTCAGTACTTTTCCATAGCGCTCAGTCAAAAGCACTACAACCTTTACCATAGCCTCAAATGTTAATACACTTGGTGCCAGCGTATTTTGAAACGGAAATGCACCGAGGTAAGACACCATGCGGAACAGCACTGGTCCGGCATCTAGGGGAGTCTCTTGTGACGTGGAAAAGCTGCCATCTGGCACACCTAGAAAGTCAGATAGAGTCTTTTCGTTCCAGTACCGAAGACCGCCTTGCTCTGCTGCTCTCGAGAAGAAGTTGTCTTTGAAATGAGTAAGCTCTAAGGGCGTAAAGCATTTTGTTGCAAAGCGTTCGGCTAGCACGTAACTGAGCTCCTCTAATAGCAAGTTAACATGATATCCTGTTGCATTACATTGTCCCAGCTATGAGGTGGGCATTTGTTCCTGCAGAAGAAACAAAGAACCTGGTCTTGCTGGAGTAAAAGAGATACTGACCTGGGGTGGCTCCACTATACTCGGTGGACTGGCCCGCGCCCATTGTCGCGCAATGCGGGGAACCCTCCGCTGCTCGAGGTTCTTGATAGGAGCAAGAGCTTTGCGAGACGAGTCTATGGAATGACTCGGAGTCAAACCAGGGAAAATATCGAGCTCAAAAAACACCACTAACGAGTCGTGAAGCCGGAGGACAGAGCGGAGATCGCTGGAATTTCGAGATGACGTGCAGACTTACTGCCTGAGGTTTCCGAGAAACCCGGCCATCGCGCGGTTTTACAAGCATAGCAGTTAATTTTTCGCCTCATGGGCTCAACACTGGAAGAATTTTGACGTTCACTCAATCAATAGTTATCATGGCTCCACAGCATAAATTTGGGCTAATAATAAAATAGCGTGGTATCGAGATATCTTTAGTAGAATACATAGCAGTGGCCTAGACGCGTAATGGCGGAAGACCCATCGGATCTCCGTAGAAGTCCTTCAACTCTTCCTCAAGATCCTCCTCGACCTGCGTGTCCTCCATTTCGGGTTCTTCCTCGACCTTCACGACAGATGCACGGGAAGAACGATGACGCGCAGTGGTCGTTTGGGGTGTAGAAGCAGTCGTGTTCTCAGCTGCAATAGCTTCAACCGCCTCTTCGCGGGGAAGACGTAGAGCCAGATAGCCATCAGGGGCACGTTCGGCACGGTCCATAATCTCATTCATGTACTTGCGAACTTCGTCAGGCGGCTTGACGACACGAGTCAAGGGTTCGAGAATCCGAGAATCTGCCGCGTGAATACGGAAAGTCACAGGCTGCCAGTACTCCTTGAGATTGGCCTCCTTCTTAGCGCCTTCTCCTGGACCACCCGAGCCATCCTGCTTGGTATCCGACTTCTCGGCACTTTCGGATGTTGCTGGTGGATTTGTAGATGGTGTCGTTGTCGCTTGGTTGGGAGCCGGGGTCTCCGGGGTCTCGTTCTTCTCTTCGGCCTTGCCCTTTTTCTTTGATTTGGAGGCACCTTTACCTTTTCCTCGAGCAGTCGTTGGCTCTGGGGCTGTCTCGATTGGGAAAGGCGTGTTTGGATCCACTTTGCGAGTGATCAAGAAGGACGCCAAAAGAGTATTATCACTTGGGAGCCATTCCAGAATTGAATACTCCGGAAACAGATATCGGTCACCAGATCCCGCATGGCCGGAGGTACTACTCCCATATGGGGTCAAAGGAGAGGTGAACTCGAAAACAACGGCTTTGTACATCACACGCGGAGTGGCAGGTTTGGCCTGATACAGGGAGGACGTAGCATATGGTTGTGGGCGCGATTGGATAGGGGTCTGCGCCCCATACGGTTGTTGCTGTTGCGGCGTGTAGACGGGGGTTGGGCGAGGAATAGGTTGCGGAGGATTGCCAGGAGTGGGTGTTGGACGTACCCCCGGGGCCTGTTGCGCTCCTTGGCTTGATGCAGGCGTTGCAGGGGCATTTGAAGGGGCGGGTGTTGCACCTCCACTGGCTAGTGGCGCTGGTTCCTGCTTGATGTTCGGCTCGGTAGCTGGTGTCGATCCTGCGTTTGTTTTGTCTTGGCTTTTTGCTTGGTCTGATACATGTGATGCGTTTGTTGTCTGTGGTGTTCCCTCGGCTGGTGGCTTGGCTGGTGGCGCAGCCGGTGTTGAAGACACGGCTTTGGGTTGCTCGGGGCCTTTCGATGGAGTTTGCACCGAGGGTTCGCTTGACTTCGAGGTTTGTCCTTGAGATATCGTCTTCGTCTTTGTCTCGGGCTCCTTTGGTTGTGTGCCAGCCTGCTGCGCCGGGGGCTTGGTCTGCGCTGCACTAGTCGCAGACTGCGAGTGGAGGGCCTTCTGTTGCTGGGCGGCAGCCGCAGTTGCAGCCTGTTGGCGTTTTTCCTGCTGTTCTCTCGCCTTTATGATGGCATTTAGCTCATCAATATGTGCCTGGAACGCGCGGAGCTGCTCCTGTGAAGCTTGGCTGAGACGCAACCACTCGCATGAGTGCCTTCAGCTCTGGGTCAGCGGCTGCGCGGGTAGCCAACATTTGGATCACAGGATCAGGGCTGGGCTTCGCGGGCTGGCCAGATTGTCCATTTGGGGTTTGAGAGGGTCGTTGCGGTTGGGATGACGGCCCTGGCTGCGGAACACGAGACGCTGGAGACTGGTGTCCCGGATATCCCTGTGGGGGCCTCGCTCCCGGTGTTGGGGTATACGGCGGCCGCCTCTGTTGACCGGGTGAAGATTGATAATGCTGGTATTGCTGAAAATTGCCGGGAGGGCCGTAGTGGATCATTTGTCGTTGTTGCGGAGCGTAATGGAGCTGCTGTTGTACGTCGGGGTCTTTCACAGTGTAGATCATCGCATCGAATAAGTGTGGGCCGACGGTAATATCACATAGGCCAACTTTGGTCATAGATTCTTTCGGAGGATTGTTCTTCTCAATTAGTTCACGTTTCGTCTTCTTCGGTTTCGTATAATAGCGAACAAGTATCCCATCGCTCAACCATTTCTTCTTCGATCTTTCAAGAGCTGTCAATAGAACGGCACTGATTGGGTTTGGAACAGTCAGTTACTCCGGTTTATCCTTGAGGGTCGTGATGGTGACAAACCTTTCTGCGATGGACTGGTAATCTTCATCCGGCAGATTTGTTGGTTGGCGAGATTTCCTCACAGGCAGAGGGTCGCCCTCCTTTATCGTCACCGGGAGAGGCGCCTCGATCGGCTCGGTGGGGGGTGATGGGGCTTTTGGGGTTGCAGCTTTCTCTTTTTCTTTCTTTCTGTGGCTTGTCGGTGTCGCGGCGGCTTCGGTGGCCCGTCTCTTCGCGGGCTCACGCCCCGCGCGAGGAGGCTGCTTGCGCTTCTCAGCCATTAGAATGCAAATGACAGACCAGGGTCTTGAGCATCAACGGACAACCATCACTTGTGACCGGAGTGGAAGTGCGCGGGCGAGCGGCGCTGGCGAGGTTGAAGGGGGAAAATCGTGACGCGGTCGACCGCGCCTTATCCGCAACGATAAGGTTGGCCTCCGCAGCTCCACCGGATTTCGCTGTGGACAAGGCAAAATATTTACGCTGCGTAATCTCCCGATCTGATACCCTAATGGGTCTCAAATAACTACCTGTACGATGAGAGGATGAGTTTGATTTTATTTTCAAGGTTCCACTGGTGGAAAGCCCTGAAAACCCTGGCCTTGAAGCTATTACTACTGATATTCAGTAGCATTTGTGTGCAGGTATATACACCGAGGCCAAGCTAGTAAGTCACATCACCGCCAATAGTTGACTGACATGCATATTGAGTAGTATTTTCATATTGCAACAGTGAACCGAGCCTTCGGGACAACTAGACACCCACTTTTGCCAAGTTCCAGGTTTTGGGACCTTGACCAGGTTGAGACATGAGCATTCGAAGTGGCGCCGAAAGGACATCTGGAGGTTTTTATCCAACCCCACATGGGTGCTCAG
Source organism: Penicillium chermesinum (assembly GCF_028974085.1). Lineage (NCBI taxonomy): Eukaryota > Fungi > Ascomycota > Eurotiomycetes > Eurotiales > Aspergillaceae > Penicillium > Penicillium chermesinum. The sequence goes on from NW_026695315.1 coordinate 1,191,748, forward strand.
GTAGGGGCGGCCCTCAATCTCTAGCGAAATGTTACACAGCAGCTGCACTTATACAGGTCATTGAGAATTGTATAGGAATATGCGTTGTCTCCGAGTTCACAAGCAATTATCAGCACGCCATTCCAATGTTGCCTTGTCACCTGGTTCACGTATTCACCGCAAAAAGCAAATGTACACTCGAGTACCTTGATCGGATGTTATCTCCCAACCATCCAGTGATGGGGCAAGAAAATAAGCCCCAAGGAATGCTTCTCCATCGGAAAAGCCCGCATTGGGTCTCGCATTCGTGTTCGCGACACGTCCATTCCAGCGCGTGATGCACGGGCTTGGGGGCGGGGTGCCTTCAGCGTCGAAATGATCTCCGAGTCGCTTAGCCTAGGTTGGCTAATGAGCTGTCCAGAACATGGTCGTTGGCACAGTCAGGTGCATCTGCTCCACGAGCTGCAGGTCTTGCTGTGGCGCTCGGCCGCCAATCATACCTCTATTAACGCGATCCGTTGAGACGAATCTAGGAACCTGCAAGGTACCTATGTGTCCATTGTTTCTCGGCGCTGATTCGAATAGAGAATTTGTCAGGCACCTTTTATGGGAAACTTTGCAGACGTTTCGCCGGACATTTTGCGAGACTAGCCTACATTCCTGAGTTGTTTTGATCCACTCGATGCTAAGCCCCGGCCAGTATATACATGGGTCACTCAAAGCATGGAGGGTATCTACAGGGATTCTGGGCCATTCATTTGATGAGCAGAAGCTCGAGTGATATCCGACTGATTCCGAGCCTGCATTACGCCTTTGCCCAGAACAAAAGTTCAACACTCGCTAAATAAAAGCCACCCGTAGTCGCTGGCAGGGCGCGACCAAAACTTGATCTATACCCCTCTTCACCCCCAAGAGAGAATTTTCCTTGGATTACTCTGCAATAATGTTGCGAAAAATAATCAGGGCTCTATTTTTCTTCGGAGCTGTCGTGCCTCTGGGTGAATGCAAAGATACGATCGTCCGTGATGTTGCTATCATCGGAGGTGGAGCTTCCGGTACATTTGCTGCGGTGAGACTTCGAGACAAAGGCCAATCCGTTATTTTGATTGAAAAAGAGGACATACTGGGTGGGCATGTCAATACGTACCACGATGCTGCTACCAATCAGACTGTTGACTATGGGGTCGTGATCTACCACAACCTCCAGATTGTCAAAGATTTTTTCAATCGACTCGGGGTCTCTTGGACTCTGTCTTCTTTTGACTCATCGAGCCCGGAAACTCGATGGCTGGATCCTAAGACAGCTGACCCAGTCAACTACACCAGTCCCAACCCTGCTAGCGGAATCCAGGCATATGCGGCACATTTGTCGCAGTACCCGAGCATTGAACAGGGCTTCTTTCTCCCAGAACCTGTACCAGAAGACCTGCTGTTGCCATTTGGTCAGTACCTCGCAAAATACCCAGAGATTCAAAGCGCCGCCCAGGTCATTTTCAACTTTGCCCAGGGCCTTGGCGATTTCCTCCACCAGACTACGCTGTACGTGTTCAAGAATTTCGGAACCGACATCATTAAGGATACCGAAGGGGGGTTCATCGTGGCTGATAATGGAAATGACGATATCTACAAACACGCTACTGAGCTGCTCGGAAGTGATGTACTTTTGGGCAGCAAAGTAGTATCGATCAAGTCTCGCAATAAAACCGGTATCGATCTCATCGTTCAAACAACAAAGGGTTATGAGACAATCAAAGCCAAAAAGCTCTTGATCTCTATACCGCAGAAATTGGAAAATCTGCGCCCGTTTGCCCTGGACCAGAAGGAGTCTGCTCTTTTCGGCCAATTTAAAAACACTGGCTACTACACGAGCCTTGTAAACAACACTGGATTACCAGCAGGCTTTGTTTCATTCTCTGTTAGTGCCGATACACCCTACCATATCCCCAAGCTGCCTGGAATATACTCGATTCAGGCGACCGCTGTCCCTGGGTTGTTTGACATCAAATATGGCAGTCCAGGGACCTTGTCAGACCAGTACGTTCAAAAGGAAATTCTTGCCTACATTGCAAAGCTCCAAGCAAATGGAATTGCGAACAAGACTTCCAACAAGCCACAATTTGTGCGATACAAAAGTCATACTCCCTTTGAGTTGACAGTCCCCCAAGGACAGTATAGCAAAGGGGTTCTACAAAGACCTATATGCGTTGCAGGGCTACAGAAATACGTGGTATACCGGTGCGGCTTTTGACACCCAAGATTCATCTTTGCTGTGGAGCTACACCGAAACAAGCGTGTTGCCTCTTCTTTTGAATTCATCGTCTTGATTCAGTGTAGATAATGGTCAGATCCATGGGGATGATGAGAACTAGTTCTTTTGTTGAATTTGCGAGTGAATCTTCGAGCAATACCTTGTTTCCAGAACCGAGGACCTTTGGGCCTTCTCGGATTAGAAAATTAAAAATTAAAAAAAGGGCCTTGTCTGTCATTGAACGAATTAAAGTCTTAGTACTGTCGTTAACGAAACCTGTGATTTGGGGATAGTTTGACGTCATAGTACGACCAGAACCGAGTTTATGATATCATCTGGCTTTCCGGCATTCGACTTTAAAGACTCGAATTCAACGTCCAAATATAAAGTCATTTTTTTTTCAAACCTCTTGTGCAATATCGAAAGTTGTGTGCTGTGACTCATTCGATCTACCATGGCACGTGTATTCATCACCGGCTCCAGCGACGGCATCGGCCAAGCCGCCGCAAAGGTACTCGCTGACCAAGGCCACTCAGTCGTCTTGCACGCGAGAAACGCAGATCGAGCGGCATCTGCTCATAAAGCCGTCCCTAAAGCTGAGGCAGTCCTCGTAGCAGACCTGAAATCTATCGAGGAAACCAAGAAGCTCGCAGCCGATGCAAACGGCCTCGGCCGCGGTCCATTCGATGCGATCATCCACAATGCCGGCATCGGCTACGGCTCAACCTCTAGCAAGGAGATCACCGCAGACAAGATTTCTGCTGTATTCGCAGTCAACACTTTAGCGCCATATATTCTCACTTGTCTGATGGACAAGCCCAAGTCACGCCTAATGTTCATGAGTTCGGACAGTCATTATGGCGGTGATGAAAACCTGCGAAATATCACCCAGTCACATTCTTACAGCGACAGCAAACTGCACGATACTATGCTCGCAAACGCTTTCGCGAGGCGCTGGGGCAAAGAGGTCCAAGTTATTAGTATGCACCCTGGCTGGGTGAGAACCAAGATGGGAGGCAGCATGGCATCTTCTGGCTTGGATACGCCATCCAAAGCTATTGCTGACTGGGTGGCTGGCAAGGGGCCCCTTGCAAGCCTGCCAAGCGGTTCGTTCTGCTACACACGGGGTGCTGAGTCGGCTCACCCTGGTGCTGCAAATGTGGAAAAGCAGGAAGAGCTCTTAAAGATTTGTCAAGAAGTATCCGGAGTTAGTGTTCCATAGATGGATGCGCGACCCCCCCATGAACGGGTCAAAATCGACCCAATGAGACCTTTTGATCCTTAAAGCCCTCTCATTCCTCGGAAGGCGCGAACTAAACATTAGCAAGTGTAAACGTAAAGTCTCGAGGATACCACCGTATCAACTGCCTGTCATGGATCATACATGTATAATATGTTCACGGGTGCACAATATTATATTATGTCATCAGTACATGATCACGGCGAATCCGAGACCCTGCGATTGTCAATTCCACAACATCATGGGCTTGCAGTCAATATTCAAGAAGGCCTACTGGTCGCTAGCAGCTGCTGGGCTGCTGTACGTCCTGTTCGTCTATTGTTTGACCTTCCCTCAAGTTCAGCGCCTGTGAGTAGTCAGTTTTGAACGTATGATTCAGTGTGGAGGTTTGACCCAGAAACAGCGTCCTTTATGTCAATAAAGTCAATCCGAGTCGCTGGCAAGATGTAAACCAGGTTGAGCAATTCGGGTTTCTGAGTATGTTAAGCTCCTAGAGGCCCAGGTCAATGTATTGACGTCTTCCAGGGACCCAGGTTCAGCCTTTCCATCTCGTCACGCCTGATAACGAGACGCTCTACGGCTGGCACCTGATGCCACTGCATCTCTGCCGCGACCATGAAATTGAGCTGATGGAGAACCCTCCATCGGGCCCTGCAAAAGATTACACGCAGACCATCGCCTACAAAGCACTGGCAAATGACCCCAACGCCCGCGTGGTCGTCAGCTGTACGTAATCGCAACATCAGCTCCCAAGACCCAAGCTCACCACCCGACAGTCCACGGAAATGCAGCTCACCTGGGCTCCGCAAACCGTCCAAATGCCTACAACACTCTCCTCGGCCTCTCAACACCGTCAAACCCAGTCCACGTCTTCGCGCTCGACTACCGCGGTTTCGGTCTATCCACTGGCAGCCCCACCGAAGAGGGCCTAATCACCGACGGAGTCTCTCTCATCAACTTTCTCACCGCAGGGCCGTTGAAGATCCCAACATCCCGCATCGTAATCGTGGGCCAAAGCCTCGGCACAGCCGTGACAGCGGCCGTCGCGGAGCGTTTCGCATTCGGGTCTCCTAATCCCGCGGCAATCCAGCCGGCGATCCGGGACGCGGAGCCATTCGCCGGTGTCATCTTGCTGGCGTCGTTCAGCAGCCTTGCGAGCGTGATCGATTGTTACAGCCTCAAGGGTCTTACGCCTCCGCTTCTCTCGGCGTTGAGGGGATACCCGCGCTTCCAGAAGTATGTGATGAGCCATATGGTTGACGAGTGGAACACGGCAGGAAGGCTTGCTCGGCTGGCCGGAATTGATGCGGCAGAGCCGGATGCGAATGGCTTGAAGTATTCGTCGAAGAGTCTCGATTTGACCATCGTGCACGCTATGAATGACGTTGAGATTCCGTGGTATGAAGGCTGGCGGAACTGGAAGGCAGCTACTGGCGAGGAGATAGAGGGGGGCTCCTGGCGCTGTGATTTTTGAGAAAACCGAGCCGGATAGTCCCACTGAATTGAAGATCTGGGAAAACAAGTTTGTTCAGAAAGATGGATCGGAGGTTGTGAAAAGGGTTCGGTGGGAGCGTGTTCAGTATGGAGGTATGTTGGTCTCATTGCTTTTTGATTCATATTACGTGACTGACAATATGGGCTTATAGGTCATAACAAGGTAGCTTCGTTTTCCGTCGCTGGCCTTGCAGCGCTCAGGGCATTTGAAGAGTAACCCATATATTCATTGTCGACCAGCAGGTTTCCCTACTTCTCACCGGGAATATATGGCAATTCACTTGGCGAAAACTAACCATGTTTAGCCCACATCATCTATATAGTCCGTATACTCCTAAAGGCACTACGTGGAATGTGATACTAGTATAGAGTGGACATGCTTGGCTCTCCTAGTAATACATGAACGATGAATAGTCAAAACAATGAACTCGGGTCTCTCGCCCTAGAAAGACGGCAGATCGTAGCACCAGCTCGAGAATAGCTATAGCCCACTTGGATTCATCCTTCAAAATCCCTTAATGCCTAGTGCAAGATCTATTCTTTGACCCCGTTGTGTTATCATGCGGATACTCACTAGCCCGGTCCCATTTGCGGTACTCGGATCGTTGTCGGCGAGAGCGGCGAGCAGGTGTACCTCGACTTGTTACTCGAGAATGGTCTGGCTTTTGTTGGACATCAAGGTTGGATAACTCGTCTTCGCTGGGATCAGAGCTTTGGGCAAGATTCTCGGCAGTGCGTGATGGACTTGCCGAACGGGAGGACATGCTCGTAGGAGGCATTGGAGGGATTTTCTTCGTCGTGAAATATGTGAATACTGTGACATTCTATTAGAAAGAGGCGGCTTGGAATGTCTTAAGTCCCCAAGGTGGCGTATTGGCCCGCGAGGATGGCAAATACGTTCAGCCACATGAGACAACGTTGATGTAATGGTCTACGGCGAATTCTCATTTGGAAGACATGGAGTTTCATTATGGCATAACTATGGACGACCTGAGGTGGAACTGGAATTACTGGGTCATCAAGTCTTCACTGAGAGCTTCTTGTGGATGTATCTCTTAAGTCCTCGCACTCGCATAGAGAGTTTCGAACACATCGTCTTTGCGCGTCGGTTGTCTGTAGAAGTTTGATCTTTGGTATCCAATGGTCCAGGACGCTCGAGCTTGGTGAGAGTTTGATCTGATGAAGTCACCCCAGAAAGCGTCGCAGTATCGTCGACTGCGTGGACATTATGAGTCGGGGATGGAGAAAATGGACTCCACTGCAATGGTTTCAAGGGGGCAGAATCGGGAAGAAATTTCGGCGTAGACTCATGGCTAATTCCAGCCTTTGCAACTGCATCGGCAAATTCGGGGACTGTTATGTTCGGAAAGTCGTGCACCAGATCGTTTGTGCAAGGATGTACATGTTGATGCGGAGGACACTTTCGACTATTAGTATGATATAAAATAATTTGGGCAAAGGGGAAATCCTCCAGCACCAATACGAACCTTTCCATTTGGAATCGCTGATATTTCCAAGGATTTTTCACTCGTGGTTTCGCCGTCAGATAGCCAGAGCTTTGACCGAATATGTTTCAGAGTTAGTCGTATGTCCGCATCGTTGCCGACAAGCGGACGTGATATGTGATTCCCTGTTATATTGAGTCCATCACTCTCGGTTAACTTGGAATGAGAGGACTTTTCCGAAGAAGGAATTCGTTCCAAGGAGAGTTCGTTTGACAACTCTCGATCCAAAAAGAGTCCGGAGTCGCGGGAGGAATCGGCTATCATGGACATCACAGAGGACCTGGAGAAGTACACGCCATAACGACGTCTCTGGGCAATCGTACCAAAGGCTTTCGCATTTTGATCGCAGCTTGGCTCGTCGTCAGAGTCTTCGGACATTGTGGATCGGGACTGGCTTGATTCCTAGTGAGAAGAAGGAGCAGTGTAAGCCTCAAATACGCTGTTAGATTGTAAAGAGTGTAAGAGTAGAGAAGCGATACCAAATGTAAAGACTACCTTGCATAGCAGGGCAGGAAAAGCGAGGTGGTAAAGAGGCAAGGAGCTGCCAGGCTGAGATACCAAGCAGGAGGCAAACAGGATACCTGAGAGTGATGCAAATGAGATATCTTGAGATTAAAAGGAGTGACCCGTCATATAGCACCCATTAATTACTTGGTCTCTGATGTACGCTGTAACCGAAGATACTAAAGGCTTCACTTTTTACTTTAGAGCCCTGAGGCCATGTGGCCTCTCGTCACGGAGGCTTGGTGATTATTTCCCATGGGTATGAAGAGCCCCCAATATCCGAGTTGAGCCCCCTACACTGAAGAATTCATGCTGCCCATACCTTTTTTTGGCCTTGACTCAGAGTCCCTGGAACATACCAGAAGTCCCCCGCAGGACATTCTATGTTGAACTGAGAGCTATTCGCCTATCCAAGCGACCTATATCATTCGACTTGAAGCTGTCACGATGGTAGGAGTATCTTCACTCGCTCTTCTTGACCTTAGGGTGCTGTACTTGCACAATAACTACTCGGAGGATTAGTCCCTTGTCCTAGATGTCCATTTAGCCCTCCAGCAAGTCATACTGAAAACGACCAAATACCTGGGAACTCTAGAATCCTCGCTCAAATTTACGAGGTATTAGCAAGCAATTTCAATTTAACCCCAGGGTAAAACCATTTCTCTACCAGTGGTGGCCAACTCTAGGGACACTTCAATGATCATAAATGAGGTCAAATTGGAAAGGAACCGACTGACGCACTTCAAGAATCCTCTCGAGCAAAGAACTGCGAGCATAAATGAGAGGGATATGAGAAAACATCCTGATACTGGCGGAGACTTAGACAGCAGTCATACAAGGAGATACCTTCCATGTCCCTTTCAAATGAACTTTCCACGAAATAACCCGATATCAATCAAGGTATCCCATAGCCGAGTCTCCACACGGCCACACCGACGCCAGTTGCAATGATACATCCGAGCAACACGACTGGCAGCAGAAAAGTGCCAAGCATAGCCATGCTTGTCAACGTGGCAAAGATGCCTCCAGCTGGAGTGAATCCGCCATACATAAACGATTGAAATGCAGCAGCCAGCGAGCCTACTCTGGAATTAGCCTATCGTGTTTCAATGTTATATTAAATGCGGAGCAAGCGAACCAACGACGATTCCGCCAGATCCAAACCCAAGGCAAAGGCAGATCGTCACGACGACGGTAAAGGTAATCCACCAAGCAGTGATAATCGCGAGAACATCTGCAAGTCCCTTAGTGCTACATGGACTACGACAACGGTCGACTTTTCTCACCTGGGCGTGACAGCCACTGCATGGCAGCTCCAGTTAAGGAAGTCCAAAGCTCCGCCAAAGTCCCAGAGAGATTCTCAAGACCAGGGTGTAGGAGAGAGCAGTTAGTGGCAATATGGTACATTCCATCAGCGGTAGTGTTGACATTCGAGAGGCTGAAGGTCGAAGCCCACAGGCCCAGAGGTATCATAATGGAATAGAGAAAACTGGTTGAACTTGAATTTGACTGGTTTGAGAAAGAGACTGAATCAAAGAGAGGGATTCGAAGGAAAATGCAAACTTTTATTTCACAGATTGATTCTCCAGCCACACGTGCAACCTTGGAAGATAGCGCACAAGGCATACAGGAATCTTCCAGTCTAGGCGCTGTGCGGGGGTTGTGAAACCGATTTGGCGCCAACACAACCCCTGCCCTGCCAACCCGTGTTGGACCTCCTGGTATGCGTATGCCTAACATAATATTTTGAAAATTGCTAGCATAAGCCTTGCCTCTGTTTTCAGGGCTTGACATTAAACTGTGACACAAGGATACATAAGGGACTGATAGGATGACATGAAGTCCTCAAGGATAGCACTATTCGTGGTATGATGATTTTCCAGTGTGGCTCGTCCATAATTGACCCTGGCCCCTCTCAGTATTGACAGACAACTACAATGGAAAAACATATTTCAAACGACCAACAGATTCCTCAGCGCACAAGTCCCCTATATGCACTGATATCTTCGAACTATACCACCCAGCCATTTACTCCGCCATCGGAACGACTGCCACCTCAATTGCGCAGCCACATGCTTAGCGCCCACCAACTAAGCACCAGAAGGCAGAAAAATCAACAAATGAAAAAGCCACAGTACAGCCTCACCTTCATCCCAACTGCCTCGCGTAGTCTACCGATCTACTTACTGCCTCTCCTCTAGGCCAATTTTGCCCCGCTCCCGCCCCGCACCGACTCTCAAGATCCCAAGCCCCGCCGAAGAAGGAAAGAATTGGAAGTTTGCAACAAACAACCTCCCAACCAGCACACAATGGCCCCGATTCCAATAACAATCGTAACGGGCTTCCTCGGCTCCGGCAAAACCACCCTCCTCCTAAACCTGATCCCCCAACTCCCCCCATCCTACAAGCTCGCCCTCCTCAAAAATGAATTCGGCGACGTAGCCGTCGACTCCCAGCTCGCCTCCACCAAATCGATCTCTGGCGTGCGGGAGCTACTCAATGGTTGCATCTGCTGCAACCTCGTCGGCCAGCTCAGTGATGCGCTCGCCCAGCTGCGCACCGAGGTGCAGCCGGACCGCATCGTGATCGAGACGAGCGGGTCGGCGTTCCCGGCTACGCTGGCGATGGAGGTGAATCGGCTTGCGCGCGAGGAGGGCGCGTATGTGCTTGATGGGGTGGTGAGTGTGATTGATGTGGAAAACTGGGAGGGGTACGAGGATACAAGTTACACGGCGAAGTTGCAGGCGCGGTATACGGATTTGATTGTGTTTAATAAGTGGGAAAAGGTGGATGAGAGGCGGTTTGATGTATGTCTTGATCGGGTGGGCGACTTGGAGGTGGAGACGCCGTGGGTTAAGTCGGATAAGGGGGTTGTGGACAAGAGTGTGTTGTTGGGCATTGATGGGGCGTTGTTTGCGAAGGAGGGGGGTGAGGTGCAGCATCAGCATGGAGGGGGAGCATGAGCATGATCACCAGTCCGAGGTGGAGGTTCTGTCCGCTGTTTTGAAGGCGAAGGAGCCCTTGAAGACCATTGATGTTCAGGCTTTGGAGACGTTGCTTGGGTCTGCGCCTAGAGAGGAGGTTTATCGGATCAAGGGGGTTGTTCGTTGCTCGACGAAAACGCCGCCCGTTGAGACGTCGGACGATATGGAATCAAGAACGGAGGGCGAGGAGTCGGAGTATCGGTACTACATTCTCAATTGGGCGTTTGGGCGATGGACTTGTACGCCGTCTCCAGCGGTGGCAGAGGCAGTGGATGAGAACGTCATTGGGCGTTTGACTTTCATTCTTGCTCGTTACGAGTCAGCTAAGTGGAAGAAAAAGCTCGATGCCGGAGGACTGGTGCAGGCATTTGATTCCGAGGCAGAGTTGACTGTTGAGCGATTGAATTAACGCTAGGGAGGAGTGCAGCAAAGCGAGCAAACCCCCCCCCTAGCCACTTGTACAAATTTCGATCACCACTTGTCGATAGAGATCAGGCGCATAGATGATATAGAAGAATACTCAATTGGTTCCCCAAGTCTACTGAGGGGGGCAATACAGCATCGATATAACCAGAACAGATGTCTATTCTATACAAAAACGTCTAAATAAGATCCGCGAACCCTGTTCAGCGTAGACTGTCTTCAAGAATGTGCAAAAGATAGACCGAAATACTTTTGGGGAGCAAATGATACTTGGAATGAAGATAGACACACTCAAATATCACGGTAGGAAGCTAAATCTAAGCCGAAAGAACTAGAACTGAGCCCGAAATAACAAAAAGAAAACCATTCAATAGTCAAGCAACGCAGACGCGCCAGGCTCGCTCGAGATGTAGATCACCTCGTGGTTATCGGAGAAACCATTGAAGCGGGTAGCGCTGCACTTGGTGTAGGCCCCCATCTCTTCAAAGAAGAGCCAGTCACCGGTGTTCAACAGACCAGGCAAGTCAATGCGCTGAGTGATGACATCGATACCGTCACAAGTCGGGCCCCAGATGGAGTAGGCGATGTTCTCCGAAGTCGCAGAATTCGGAGACTCAGACCCGTCAGAGGACCCACGCAGCAGAACTTGTGCAACGGGGTGTTGGTGGTCGAAGATGATGTTCGAGAAGTTACCATACACCCCATCGTTCAGGTAAAGCATGTATGCATCACGAGACGGGTCCGATGGATCAGGGACGTCCCGGCGGGCGATGATGTGGGCGGCCAGAGTGAAGGCATTGGCAACGTAGTATCGGCCGGGCTCGGCGATGATACGAACGCTGGGTGGGAAGTAGGTATCTAGCGCCTCGCTCAGGATACCGGAGAACTTCTCGAAAGTATCATGGCAGAAACCACCGCCAACATCCAGGGTGTGCAGTTCGTAGCCTATCTCCGCAGCCTGATCGAACACGGCACGAGCGTCCTGGACAGCCTTCAAGAACGCACAAGGGTCTTCGGCACCGGAGCCGACGTGGAAGCTGACGCCAACAACATTGAGCTCAAGCTCATGCGCAAGCTGTAGCAATTGAGGGGCAATGTCCATCGAGGCGCCAAACTTCATACTCAGCCGACACAGGCTGGTCGAGTCGTCGGTCAGAATACGAAGGTAGAGCTCCGCATCCGGGAAGTTAGCTTTGATTTTGTACAACTCGTCCGCGTTATCAAAGGTCATTTGCTTAACGCCAACCTGAGCAGCATACCGCAAATAAGACTTGGTCTTGCAGGGCTGCGCGTAGATGATGCGACTGGGGTCGACGCCGGTGCGAAGAGCGAGTTCAATTTCCGATTTGGAGGCGCAGTCGAATCCATTGCCCAGCTGGGCCATAAGACGCAGAACCTCGGCGTCTGGGTTACACTTCACAGCTGTTGAGAGAATCAAGTTAGCACGAAGAGTTCAACCCTGAAGACAGCGCGAGCCGTAGGAAGGGACTTACCAAAAAAGGGCTTGACACGGCTCAAGTTCATCTTCCAACGCATGTGCTGGCGGTAGACCTCCCCCATGTCGGCAACGTAGAAGGGGTCCTCCTCGCCGGCACCACAGTTGTCAGTGTTGACCTCCGCGGCGCGCTTCTTCAACACGTCCAAGACTTTGTCCTTGGCAGTCAACCGAGATTGCAACAAATCGTCCCCACGGTCGGTGATCAGATCAAGCTGATCACGATTGATCAATTCATTTTTCAGAGAGCATATTTCAGCAGGACTAACTAACGCAGTCGGTGCCATAACCGTGTAGCTGCGACTCAACACGATTTTGATCTTAAAGATTCAAAGAAAGTAGAAAGTTCCAAGTAACGCGACTGCGTGTTAGGGAGGACGAAAAGTGTCGCAACCGAGGTTGACTGGACCAAGCCTCCTAGACCCTTCCTCCTTAAGAGGAAGAACCTGCAGAGAAGTCCTATGCGGCAGCTCAAGGGTTGGGGGAAAGACTGGGATTGGCGTCAACGGGTCGAAAAAAGGCGCACCCGGAGAAAGTTTAGGACCGATCAGCAGGAGGTGGAATGTTGTTAAGAGTGTTGCGGAGACGTCGAGCGGATACAATTTGGCTGAGAGAAGGGTACGCGGCTACTCGAGCCGTGGTGCCGTTTTTGCCTTTGGAGAGGGAATCCAAAGGCTGGAACACTAGGAAGAATGGAGAAACTAGATTGAATCAGACTGGCAGTTCCAGTATGAGAGAAAAAATTGGACGAGGGAGAGGGCAGCGGTTTTGGAGGGGGGAAGGGATTTTTAAATTTGCGGGCGGTGTTCGGATTAGGGCTCAACAGGGTTTGGTCCAAAAAAGACGCATTGATACCACGCTAGGGAAGCCTCCTGAAAGAGCTCTACCTGGCAGAGGACACGAAAGAAAAAAAAACAACTCACCTGGTACTGAAGACCCAAATTGAGGTGAAAGGAGGAAAGCACGACGGGGAAGAAGAAGAAAGTGTCTACTGGCGGGGAGCTGCTTACGGCATTCCCCCGGGAAATCCAGGCTCTCAGGGTCGCAAACTTTGACGGTGCGGTGCTACGTAATCCTCCCAAGTCCGGGCACTGGATCTGGAGATTGGAGATTTTTGCGTTTCCTTCCTTTGGCCTGGGATCTCTGGGATCGTCTCAAGATTGAGACATTTTACAGGTACAGGTATGATGCACCCCGTACATAGTCTCGTACATACTGTACCAAATCCAGGAGGTGGCCCCTCTTACTATGAGCGATTTCTGGGCTCTAGGCACCCAATTCGGCGAGAATCCATGTAGGCGCGCCGCAGGCACAGCTGGTCCTGCGTCCCGCCTAGAACTTGCTGCTGGGACCTTCAGGTCCTAAAAAAAAATTGCGGTGTGGCAATGCCTTGCCAGGGTATTTGCTTTGATCTTGGTGGCGTCGGCCATTCTCCACAATAGGCAAAGTTTCCTTCTCAATTGCTACTTGGACAACAAATGAGAGGGACAGCTGTCACCAATGTCCAATGGCCGTAGCGGTTTCAGCCGTGTAAAATAAGCCATAGCTTCGTGATGCTCTCTGCAGTGCAGCAAAGGATCGGCAGGTTTTCAGCGAGCGGGATGACGCACAGTGGACACGACCCGCCCTGTGCTTTTCTATGGGCCCCGCGGAATTAGCCTACCCGCTTCAGCAGCTGGACATGTAAGGCGTTTCATGTTTCCTGATTCCCAGCAAACCTTGGGTAGATATCTCTTCATCACCTCTGATGTAGAACGATCTCGACCAGTGATGGGATGTTTTCTACTTCGGAACAGGGGGTCTTCCTGCCGCTCTGACAACACAGAATAGACTATCTATGACACCTGAAAAATAGGTGTTCTGTCACATGATATCCAGGTTCTGGAGGCCGGCTATACCTCGATGTTATAATACTACGTATAGTTACCCTGTACGAGTCTGACAGGGCGATGGCCTTGACCAATCATTTCAGAGTGATACCCACACAATTTGGGGTCTTCAGCTATGAATTAGTACCGAAAGTCTATACTACCCTGATCTATGACACGTCACCTTCCGGTAACAATGTAATTCGATTTTGTCCACTTGGTCGTTTTGTGCCGGCATGTCCATAGATGCCTGCTCCCCTGTGAACTCCGCGGACTGCATAAGATCGAAGAAGACGGCCTCGCTCTCGTGCCGCCGCTTGAGAGCCACGAGAACAAGGGCTTCCGGGGAACTACGGGTCAACTTGTCAAGCACAGAGACCAAAGCGGGGAGACTGTCTGCATTATAGGTGCAGTCAGACACCAGAATCAGATCAATGCGCTTGCGACAGAATTGCAGAGGCGGCTCGTCCCAATCCAAGTTCTGGTACGAAACGGACGAGGACTTTTTCAGGTGGGCCTCCGCAAGGTTTCGCTGGACTATTTCTTCCACCTCTGGGAGATCCGTGAGAAGTACTTCGCACGAATCCAGCATGCTCGCTAGCGCAATCCCCACAATGCCACAGCCAGCTCCCAATTCCACGGCCTGCAATGGTGGACCGCGGGGCTGGTGGAGGAGTTTACTGAGAGCCGGCAGGCGAGCGGTGGTCTCACTGGTAATAGTCTGATCGAGGAAGATCACCGATGCTAGAGCTGCATCCCTTCCGACGCGACAATGATGAGATATGGGTTCAGGTGTTTTGGTGGGTGGTACTAACCAGATATGCCGAGCAATACTATTGCCTGTCTCCTCCCATATCCGAAGTGTTGCAGTATGGCTTGATGCAAGAGTGAGTTCGCGCAAGATCAGCTTCTCCGCAGGTTCTGATCCCAATCGAAATGGGGCGCTGCATCCAGATATCACCAATGGAATGGCATTGGCTTCCATCGTGTCTTTTGTGGTTCCTTTACCTCGGATCTCCAGCACTCCGGGATGCTGCTCAGCATGCTCGGGGAGTATGGACCCATTGAGACAGCAATCTGACGCGAGCCAGCTTGCCATGTTAAAGATAATTCATCTATATGTTCTTTGGAAGATTCCTCAGCCCAAATGGCTGCTAGATCTACATCTTCGGCAAGAAAGTCATCACCCAAGTCGGTGGTGAGGCAGATAAGTGCGGTGATAAGCACGGACTTCTTAGACGATCGTCCTGATTTAGCGATACTTTTCTTATCCGGCTCAAATCGAGGAGGTTTCAAGAACCGAATATAGTAGACCATGTTCCCGCGGCCCTCAACAAAGTCTTAGATTTAAAAAGGCAAAGAAAAGAATCAACCGATTTGCCGGTTTTACCCCAGAGGGTGCGCCCGCACGTGCCAGCTGACTAACATGCTATCAGTGCCCGGCCGCATCATCATCGTCACTTCTCCAGAACCTCGAGTTCACCTGGATAAGGTGAAAGCCACCTTTTCGCTCCATTCAACGGACCTTCTCTATGATGCGCACGCGTGATCCTAGGATCCGCCAGCGGATCAACCAGATCTCCCAAAACCTCGAAACTGCCAACGAATCTGCCCAGGAAGGCCTGTACGCTTTCTCCCAGAACTACATATCGCCATGTCTGTCCTCCCTTGGAAACTGTATATCTGCGTGCACTGCCTGCTGCATACCAACGCGTGAAGATCAGCTGCGGCGCCGGCGCCGCGGCAATGCGGAAGCCAACTTCGACTTCTACGATGATTGGGACAACGACGAAGCCGACGACGGGCTACTGGGCTGGGGCACGGGGGAATTGGACCGCCTCCTGGCTGGCAGTGGCCTGGCACGGGGCGGTGCGGAGCAGCCGCGACTTCCGCGGCGCATGAGTTATGGCACGCGTCACACAAGGCGCAGGAGTACAGTGCTTAATCCGGATAACCGATCCGATCCGACGGTTATCCCTAGTTCGTCTCTGCTGGGGTTCTTGGAGCGCTTTCCTTGGAGGCTTGGGGCAAAGGGTGTTAAGTATCGTCCCTCGGCATCGGGATTGCAGGAAAACCCAGGTAACCTACGACGCTATGTCCATGAAGACGAGCCGTTGATGGCTGCTATGGATGAGAATGAGGAGAATTTAGTTTCTTATCAGGATTCTGGACGGCATCGGAGTGAGACTGGATCATCACGGGGCACTAATAACTCACTCAGCTCCCGCGGGGATCTGTTCCCCTAGTGATGACGAAGAAGATGCAGTTCCGCTAGACGATGAATTTGCTCTTGCGCTGGGGCGCCGTGGTACAGGGCTAGAGTCGGATGACTTGTCGGGCTCGAAACCGGAGATAATGAGGTCTCCCTCTGGTACTTCTAGCTTGGCAGAAACGTCATCACGAAAGGCGAGGCGTGGAAAAAAGAAGCGCTCGTCGACAAAATCACCAATGAGTACAGATCAAGAGGTCATCCATGATGCCGATATGCCATCCCTCGCGGATTTGAAAAAAGAAGAGGACCAGGCGGCCAAGGAAGAGGAGCTTGCGATTGAGAAGAGACGACTTGCTGCGCAAGAACTGGCCATGAAGCGTGGGCTAGATGCGCAAGACGCGCAGCTGGTATGGTCAATCCATCCTTCATTTCAGCTGAAATCAGCTCTAACATGCCTTTCAGTCCGTATCCCCATCTCAGCTTAAAGAGCATGTCACAGAGCGACCCCTCGAACAAGGTCAATCGCTGAGCTCCCGTCGAGTTTCTGACAAATATGATCAAATGTCGACCGATTCATCTATTCGGAGGTTATCGCGTGACCAGACCGAGCCTTTTCCACCATTTCCAGCATCTGCTTCTCTCGCTTCCTCGCCTACCCCTAGCTCCGTACCAGAAGCTAGTAGCAAGACTGCCACTGGCGATACCGGTGACCCGGATGCCGGCCATTAGTGCTGACGTTTTCTTTCCAGGCTGGTGTGGCGCAGGCGTCTCCTGGGCCGTCTGTATGATATGATGTGATGATTCTTCTCTTTCTGTGTACTATACCCAATGTTACGTATTAATTGCAGAGCGGTTTCCCGCTTTGCGTTGACCCGATATCACTTCCTATTTAATTTATTTTTCTTTGGAATTCAACAATTAGTAAACTAGTATGTTATACGAAACCACTGTATAGCCTACAAAGCCCCAGCCCAACCAAACGCTCTAATGGCATGAGCTTTAATGTGCCCTTATGTCCGTGGGCCCCATCAATGGGTGTGGGCTGGAAGTCGGGCCCCATTTGTGGGCTATGCAGAAGCCTACATTTGGAACCTACAAAATTTTAATCTTGTCGGCATCTGGTAGAGACGCCAGTATTACAAGTAGAGCCGTTCACAGTGCATGCCAAATTGAGAGCCAGCTAAAAGTAAGTAAGCTTATGGGAAATAACTTATTCTCAACGAACGGCAGACATAACCAACTTGAGATGAGAATAAGCAAATGTCTCTGCTTCGCAACAAAGCGCTGCCCCACCACGGGGAACCTTAACCGGAACTAGGATTAGTATTAACTCTCCTCACCAACTACCCAGACCTTCCACCATCCTAGACATCCCCTCGGTATATGTATCATAAAGGACGCATTGTCCTTTGCAGAAATAGAGTGCAGCAGTTTTCGCAATGGCGAAATCAGAAACTGAACTTCGGTCCATGATGGCCAAGGGCAAGGACCTGAGAGAGCTACCATGGTTTGACGCCGAGATCGACGAGGTTCCGGAGCCTGCTAAGACTATATTGGAGCGGTACAGCCAGATCCCAGCTGATCAGATCTTGGATCATGTTAAGGGTGTGGTGAGTGGGAGCTTTCTGTAAATCTCCTTATAAAGATTTATCGGATGTGCTGATTCCTTTATCTGAAATTTCTAGAGGAAGCGCGCGTTTGAAGTGGTGAGTGGTTCAATTTTCAAATGGGATATTCTCTTTTTCTTAGATGTGCAGGGCTCACAGAATCCTAGTTCCCATACCCTTGCATTGGATCATATAGGTTCTTGGATATGAGCATTCCGGAGTCGCCGGTCTATCCCGAAGTCCTGCAACGCCTCAAATCTGGACAGAAGCTTTTGGATGTAGGCTGTGCCATTGGACAAGAACTTCGAAAGCTGGTATGTTCAAACATGATTTTATCCAGTAACTTCGATTTCAGATGCTCATTATATTGCGTTTCTAGGTTTACGATGGAGTCCCGGGAGAGAATTTATACGCCTCGGATCTACGAGGGGAATTCTTCGACATAGGCTACGATTTATTCAAGGATCGGTCCACTCTGAAGGCCAAATTTATCAGCACCGACATCTTCGACAATAACTCTGAGCTTATCAAAACACTCTTGCATCAAGTGGACATTGTCAACGCTGCCTCCTTCTTCCACCTTTTCAGCTGGGACAGCCAGGTCTTGATCGGGAAGCGACTGGTCAGTCTCCTTCGCGCCCAACCTGGATCCCTCATAATTGGACGCCAAGTCGGTCGTATTGATCCCATTGACCCGGATGACAAGGAAAATGCACCAGAGCATTACCGCCACGATGACAAGACGTGGCTTAGACTATGGGAGCAGATCCAAAGAGAGACAGGGACGCAGTGGGAGGTATTTTCTCGATTGGAAGAGTGGAAGGGAGCTGACAAGCTTATGAAGTCTTACCACAATGGTTTGCAGACATTCAAGTTGAGATTTGTCATAAGGAGGATCTAGTACTGAGGTTGCCCAAAAGAGTCGAAATGAAAATACTCAGAATGGAATCTTCGCCCTATCCTGTCCGAGTCCAAGCTATACCTGCGGTAAAGTTCTGCCCGGCTTCGACCAGAAGCCCAGTATCATTGTCCGTCCGTTGAAACGGGGCCGCCTCCTCATATAACCATGGTGGGTTCGCCAATGCCATGATCTCCTGGTCAAATATTGTCCACGAGTCATCTGCATCGGGGCCTGGTAACATCACTTCTGCATTTGTACCTGGCGGGGTGTGCATGGATTGCATGCTGGAATCCAAGCGCTGAAATAGAACAGTGTGGATACTGGCCGTTGATGGGTGGCTCCGCTCCAGGCTTTGTAAATGGCCTCGGATTAAGTGTAAATCTATCAGGACTGTGAGCATACGGACGTTGTGATGTATTAATAATGAGCTTACCATCTTGGTGTGTCATTCCATCTTCTATGCCTCGTAGAAGTAGAACAGCCGCCCACGTTATCATCTTCACGGAAGTTAGATCTGATGCAGGAATTTCTTGATGGGAATAATTTTTTTTTTGGCTTACTATAAGATCCCAATTGGACCAGATACTAGCGTCATCCTCTCTCAGTCGCAGTACTGCCCGAGCTGACACTAGAAGCTCGTGCCTTTCTACAGGAGTGATATTTGCCGAGCTTATATCGAACCCCCGAGCAGGATGGTAAATAGATAGAACATATAGCTTGTGCAGATGATATTGTAGAAGGATCAAGATTCCCTGCCGGTCCGACGGAGTTGGTTCTAGGGCGGAGATTAGAATCAAGACCTGAACGAAGGGTACATAGGAATCAAGAAACACTCACGAGATGTCCCATTATACCGCACTAACCAGTCATCAAGCTTCCGTGCCCATAGCCGAATCACTTCCGAGTCCTCCTCTGTGAATGCGCTGCGCACGCTTAAAACTGTATGCGATACGTCGGCATTGATAGAGTCCCAAATTGTCGGTAAGCCTCTTCCTACAAAGTGGTTCAGTCCAAAATGCATCATCTCCGCCAAGCCTTGGTAAGCATTGCCTTGTCTCGCATTCAAGTTTCTGATTGCTTCGATCGGCGGCTGGCGGGGGAGTAAAGGGTATGACATATGTATAGAGGCGTGTTCAATGTCAATAACTTGAAGACCAGACCACAATCCACGCCAGTCAGACGACGAAGATTCTAGATCTCGTGGGCAACTATCGAGCCACAACCGATAGCCAGTCGCAATCCATGACCCGGTTGTATGGATGTAACCTTCGGAACTCAGGCTTGCCATGATGAGACCCAAAATATCATGGATAGGCTTTCCTTGTTCTGGTATAACTGACGTGGTTATGTTTTGGGCGATGGGCGGAGGGCATATGAGCTCCGTTATCGCACAGTAAATCGCAGCAAAGTAGCCAGGCGCCAGTGACACTAACTCTGCCGACTTATGATTGAGTGCCGCAATATAGAGGACCGAGGCAAGCAAGAGAGGTGTAGGTGCAGCAAAAATGTCTTTGTCTTTCAGAAAATGCAGGAGCGGGAGATTGTTAAGGAATCTAGACAGCCATTAATCACAGGCGCGAATGCAACTGGCAGAAATACCTACGAGTTCCAGAGGCGTTTGACGATTGGTCGAGCCCAAATTTTGTCATCTTGTTTAGGGAAGGTAATATGTCTGAGATGAGCAGTCGAGGCCCAAACCTCTTTCATGTGGAGACTCGGAGATTGCTCATCTTTCTCGTCTATCGATAACTCCAGCAGCCTGCGAGGGCTCTCTGTACCTTCCAAATTGATACCCAGAGCCTTCTCAATTCTGTCGAGTCGATCAAGAACAGACTGCTGATGTTGCATGGCAATACTTGAAGTAGAGTTATAGTCCTGAGGTTCTTCTAGAGGCCCATGGACTGCAGAGGCCTAGTTGTACCTGAGTGTAAATATGAGTGACACCCAATCCATAGTGGGGCTTCATACATTTGCTCGAGGCTTGAATATGCAGGTGTTGTTGCTCTGTCGACACCTCCGGCATGGCGGGAGCCCTGATACTTCACATTTCATCTGGAGAAGCATTTTAGCTCTGCTTTGACTTGCTCTCACATGCTATGCAACCCATACCTTCAGGCGCCGGCAGTTGACTGTATATGCACGTTAGTGTGATATTGGTGGAACCAACAATGGATTTTCTCCTCACCGCACGCCTTCGTGGGCTTTGGTCCTAGCACCATATTGGCTTGATTGTCTCAGGATATCTTTGGAGAAGTATCCAACGTCCGTGCTACTTCCTTATCACTGGCCACGTGAGCAGAAGCGGGCCCGCCTATTTCCTGGGGTTGGCTGGTTCCACTGCCAGCCTGGAATTTCCAATTGAAGAGTGAAACTTTTGCTCATTATAGATTTTGGTGAGGGGTAGTGTGCTCAAGCTAGAGTACGCCTGAATTCACCATAAAGCGGGCCAGCAGAGCCGCATTCTCTGCCGGCAACTAGAATGTCATTTGATGTATTATCAAATCAAAGTATAACCATGGCACTCGGTCTATACTTGTAAATATTCTTGTAATGATTTGCTATATAATGTAGACCAATGAATCCAGACCACCATGCTAGTGTGGGATGGAAACTCGAAGTCTG
Source organism: Penicillium chermesinum (assembly GCF_028974085.1). Classification (NCBI taxonomy): domain Eukaryota; kingdom Fungi; phylum Ascomycota; class Eurotiomycetes; order Eurotiales; family Aspergillaceae; genus Penicillium; species Penicillium chermesinum. The sequence continues at coordinate 1,212,830 of NW_026695315.1, forward strand.
AGTAACTTGTGAGCAATCTCGGGTGATCTATGCGCTCATTAATCAAACACATCAAATGGTGGGATATGATGCAAGTAGTGGTCAACTTTAACAGCATAATCCTGGACAGCATTTGGTGACTGGGTTCAACGCAGCCAATTCACCAAAGCCCTCTGATTTAACCTAAGCACAAGTAGATCGGTCCCAAACACACTCCTGCGCCGTCTCACGACTTCTCGGCGTCTCGGCGCGGGAACAATTTGATAGACACTGTTCCTGAAGAGAACCCTTCTCTCATCGCCCTTTGATGATCCGGACTCCATCACAGGTCCAGCCCTTCAGAGACCCAAACGTACTGAAACTCATCAATCCATCTTGTTTCGACAAGACTGGACGGACCTTGGAAGGCTCGGGGCCCCGGGGGGTGGCACAGGTGGATGACGGGATGACTAAGAGGTCCCCTCGTTGAGTTCTGTTCCGACGGCATCGTCTACCTGCGCTTAATCACGAAGCACCGCGACAAAATCCGAATCTCCTTCCCCAGAGGCCTTGCTCTTGACCGAGCTCTGAAGTCCTCTGGGTTCCGCTCCGACAGATCCTAACGAACCCGCCGAATCGATCTCCGCCCATCCTTTGGAAAGTATCCCACCCCGACCACCGCACAAATTTCTCGGAGTCTGTCCGGCCACGCGACAACTTCAGGGTAAAGGCCGGGTCTGTTGAAAGCCAGCAGATACTGTGGAACGACCACGCATCATGGCTGCTGCAACAGTAGGAAAAAAGAACAAGGGGAAGAAAGTCGCCGATCCCAACGAAACCTCCAAATTGCTAGCCGCCAAGATCTCGCAGCTCGAACAAGATGCGACGAACGAGAAAGACCAGGAAATGGAGATCGGTGAGTCCTGAGGATTGATGTCCAATATCTTGGATGGGCCTTTTTCTATGCTAGTCAAAGATACGTAAGGCTAACTTGCATGCGATGTACAGAGCGGGAGGTGAAGAAGGCCACGCGGGACTTGAATCAGCTGCTCAATACTATAGAATCGCCAATGGTCAAGTTGGAAACCGTTCATAAGAGGTACACCGATTTGCTCGCCGATATGAAGAAGCTGGATCGGGACCACGCCAAAAGCAAGAAACGAGCGGATCAGCTGCAGAAGGACCAGGAGAAAGGAAAGTCAGAGTTGAACAAAACCGTTACCATGAAGGATAAGCTGGAGAAGCTCTGCCGTGAGCTGACCAAGGAAAACAAGAAAGTCAAGGTACGAGGTTGAAAAGAGGTTGCGCGACTGGACCTTCTCTAACCTCTTCTCCACAGGACGAAAACAAGAAGCTAGAAGAAAATGACAAAAGAGCTCGCATTGTTGTCAATGAACGCCTGGACTCTCTTCTCTGGGATATTCAAGACGTCATGGCCTCAAAGCAAAACCCCCGGGCCGAGACGCTCGATATCGATCTCAATGAAGCGTACGCATACGTCCTCGCCTTCCTTCGACATGAGGATGAATCCCCGCAGCACGTTCATCGTTTACTGACTTCGTGCTTTTTTTTTACCTTTAGTGTCCGCCTTAAGATCAAGACTCTCTGCGACCAGTTTGAGATGCGTGATATCTACTTCAAGAGTCTTCTTCGCGGCAAGGATCTGGAAATTCAGCTTACCACGGCCAAATACGAGGAACAACGCCGAGCTGCCGAGAATGAGGCGGCTCGCGGTCGTGCCTTGAGCGCCCAAGTATCAACCTTCTCTCACACGGAGGCTGAGCTCCGCAGTCAGTTAAACATCTACGTGGAGAAGTTCAAGCAGGTCGAGGACACACTGAACAACAGCAACGAGCTTTTTCTTACCTTTCGCAAGGAGATGGAGGAGATGTCCAAGAAGACCAAGCGCCTCGAGAAAGAGAACCACACCCTCAACCGCAAGCACGAATCCACCAACCGCAACATCCTTGAGATGGCTGAAGAACGCACACGCAACCAGGAGGAGTTGGAGAGATGGCGACGCAAGTGCCAGCATCTTGAAGCTCTTTGCCGCCGCATGCAGGCCCAGGGTCGGGGAGAAGGACTGGCCGAGGGCGATGATCATCTAGACCATGACGACGAGGGTACCGAGAGTGAGTACGAGGAAGACTATGAGGACGAGGAGGACCTAAGTGAGGAGGAAGAACCGGATGAATCTGACCGTGGTGCTACCCAGTCAGCCACTCAGTCTCCCGCGTCTTCGGAACGACCTGTCTTTGGCCCTCCACCTCCCCCCCAACATCCTCCAGGCTCGGGCTTCCAAGAACGCTGTTTTGAATGGAGTTCACTAGTCGGTGCTGATTCGATTTTGCTGGAGTCCTCTGACCCATTATCTCTTTTTTCGGGAGAAATGTGCCATCACGACGTACCCTTGTTTCCATATTGCTTTCACGAACCCCAATTTACGCGATAGATACTTCAAGGATTACACATGCCGAAGGATCGAAACAAGGAGGGTTTGATTAATTTTTTTCTAGAACATGCTGCTCTGGACGAGACGCGCGACCCCTGGTTTCGCAGACTTTTCCGACTGCACCTTTAGGATTTAACATCAGACTTTTTCCAGAATCGATATCTGTCATGGGTCTATGAGATCAAACTTCGCTGTACAAGTACATGCCATATTAGAAATTCAAACCTGGATGTTTTGATAAATGCGCCAGCCATAGGGTAGTCCAGTCTCGACCTACAGCCTACTAGATGGCGCCGCATTGATGTATGAGTTGCTCGTCCTGAGAACCTCCACGGCTCCCTTCACCATATCCCGCAAGATATCACCTGCAGGCTTGATCTCCTTAACACTGGCCGAGACATCGCCCATCAGAAAAGGCATGTCAACATCTTTCTCGTTCTCGAGGTCATGCATCATAGGCACAACTCCCTTCGAGGTCAATTTCTTGATCTCCTCAGGCCTATTCTCCCACTCTCTGATATACTCATTTGGCAACACCCGCAACGGCCGCCCACTGACAACCAATGTGCGCTGCGTATCGCCGTACTTCGCGCTAACCACCGCATCCTTATGCAATTTGCTCGCACCACTTTCAGTAGATGCCAAAAAGCGGGTACCCACCCACACCCCCGACGCACCCATAACTAACGACGCAGCCAGACTGCGCCCATCGTTAACGCCCCCAGCGGCAACAACCTGAGCCGGTTGGCCCGTCAACGGGCTCTTATACTTGCGCGCAACGTCCACGACCGCAGGTATCAGCACCGAGAACGGGATATCACCTGTATGGCCCCCGCCCTCGCCGCCCTGGGCACACACAATATCCACGCCGCGCTCAAGCGCCTTCTCCGCATGCCGCGGCGCACCAACCATGTTCATGATCAAGATCCCGGCTTCGTGCAGCCGCTTGATGGTCTTCTCGGGCGGAACGCCCACTGCTGAGACGAAGAGCTTTGTGCCGTGCTTGATGGTGACTTCTATCAGCTCGTCCAGGTGCCCGTGGGTGTAGTCGTGGTTGGTGGCTCGTGCGCCACCGCCCACCTGTGGCAGCGCAAGATCGACGCCAAATGGCAGTGATGGGTCGCGGAGGAGCGACTTGAGTTCAGTGAGCATCTCGTCCAGCTGCTCGGGTGTATAGCCCAGTCCGCCCACCGTGCCGAGGCCGCCGGCATTGGAGACGGCGGCAGCGAGGGGTGCTCCTGAGGCGCGTGCCATTCCTGCGAGCAGAACTGGGTGCTGGATATTCAAGAGCGAGCAGAGGGGTGTTTGGAGAGACATTGTGGTTGTGTGGAGGCGAGACCGCGTGGGAAGGTTCAAGGTGTTAAGAGGTTGTACGCGATGTCCGGGTCAATAAGTTATAGTAATAGGGTGGGAATGTGCATCTGAGACCGTTCCCCAGCCCGGGTCTGTGAGGCTTTTTAAAGAATTATATCTAAGTTGCCGATCGCTGTCGGGGTTGAAAATGCGGGGAATTCAAGCGCTTTTTGAACCGGACCGAGGCACTTTTTTTTGGCTCCTCGTGAGATTTACGCATAATTTTAGGGCTGATTTACTCTTCACAGATAAAGCAGTTTGTATATGAAATAAACTGAAAATAGATATGCTTAATGCTTATCATTGGTACTAGTCTTTGTTATCAGAGCTCCACCGCCAGTGGTTTCTTTTTACTCCTCCGTACAAATCTTACCTTTGACGAGCTAATTTAGAGCTCTTGGCACCACCTGAAGACATCCCATATACAAATGAGCAATCGCAATTTAAGTAGATTCGTAGCTCTTCTTCGCAGCTATCGGACTAAAGGGAAATCAGTATATTGTTGTCGATATACATCATACCGTCTCAGCATATTCTTTTCTATTCTTCTCAACAACCGGGCACTACTTCCTTCAATTGATGTTTATAGCGTAGATATAACACAACGCGAAGTAATACATGTCCTTTGGAATCGAATTTCAACACTGCTGATATCCAATTCCATATTGCCACACCCGGATGGGTATAGACCCGGGGAAATTCTCAAATATGCGGCCGCAGTCACCAAGAGCTGCTAGTATCGTTGGTAGTATTCCAACCTCGAAACAATGAATCGAGGTTAACTATCAACGAAACCAGTTCAAGTACATTTGTATTCATGATTCGCCGCTTGATTGCTAGTTGCTCTGATCGTGGTCGGTCACGTGGGATAGGGGGATATTCATATTACTCTTTTTTAAAAAAAAGCGATGAGAATAAGTGCAGCAATTCCAGACAACGGTAGATGTTCAATATTGAGATCCATTAATTTCCAAGTGTACTTTCCAGGCAGCGACTCCCGTTGAGACCGAAGAGCCAACCCGAAGGGGGAATGTAAGTGGCGCGCCAGATCGCGAACCCCACGCGTCAAACCACCCGCGCAACTCAACACCTTCATTCGCACTCCTCGGGTCCGCCAAAATGCCAGCCGACGAGGATTATGGGTTCCTGCGCGGTCCAAAGTATGCTGAAAACTTTCCCCCTGAAAAATTGCCTAGGGATTTGAGCTCTTACTGACTGTCGTTCTTCTCTGGTAGGGACGAGGTATACGAAGAAACCCAACGCGTGCCCTCACATTACAATCCCCTCGACACGTTCAAGCTTCCAGCTGGCGCCGGTCGCCAATACCAGCAGCAATATGGTGATATGTATTTCTTGCGGCTCGCTAAGTTGAAGCCGAGTGTGGAAAGCTTAGCCGCAGCGGCTTGGGATGGATTCAGCGTGAGCCATTCATCCTTAACAGTCATCAGACTCAGACGGCTAATTGGGAATCTGCCATACCTCAGATTGCTGGAGAAAAGGCCCGACGTGTAGACCGTGTGCTGGATGTGCGACAAGGTGAACTCTGTTGGGTGGCCGGAACGATCTACATGGACATGCCCTTGAAGCCGGACGTCCTAGAGGACGTGACTAAGGAAGTATGACAATAGCCTCGTGATATCCAACCGAGTTCATAGATCTGACGTATTGCTAGAACTTTACATCTGCTCCTCCTCCCCGCCGCACCTACATCGATCCCTCAAATCCATCCGCAACCCAGATCATGATGGAAGATGAATCCGGCCGCCTTCGTTTGACAGGCGCATATCTTGGCTCTGTACAATTAGCAACTGGCGCTATTGTTGCAGCATTGGGAACTGAAAATGCCGATGGTGACTTTGAAGTGATCGATATCAAGACCCCGGACCTAGCACCACAGCCTCGACGATGGGAGAGAGATGGAGGTGTCCCGAACGACGACGGCAAGCGAGAAGGCGGCAAGATTGCATTCGTCAGTGGACTGGGCATTACTGGAACGTCCGGCGACACTCTTACGCTGGAGCTGTTGACGGACTATCTGCTAGGCTACACAGGGTTTTCAGGTAACCCCGACAACAGCCCTTCAGCCCCGGCGTCGAAGATTACTCGCCTCATCATCGCAGGAAACTCCCTCGGTGCCAGTGTTACCGCCGATGCAGCAGCTGCAGGCGCTGAAAACGCAGCTAAGAAGAAGGCTGCACCAAAGAAGTATGGATATGATGCTTCGGCCTACAATGCTTCACCTATTACACAGCTCGATAACTTCCTGGCTGAGATCCTACCAAGTATCCCAGTCACACTCATGCCAGGTGAACAAGATCCTGCAAACTTTGCTTTACCTCAGCAGGGAATTCACCGTGCCATGTTCCCTCAGGCCCGAGCATATGCTGCTCCCCCACCTTCGGGCGACTCCAAACAAGAACCTGGCTGGTTCGACAGTGTGACCAACCCTTGGGAAGGCGACGTAGAGGGCTGGAGATTATGGGGCTGCAGTGGCCAGAACGTGGATGACATATTACGCTACCTAGACTTTCCAGGAGACAGCGCAGACGACATAGACGAAACAGCCGATTCAGAGTCTCGAATGCGGGTGATGGAATCTATGCTGCGTTGGCGGTGTGGCGTCCCCACTGCCCCAGACACTATTTGTGAGTCGCGTCTTCTCGTTGGAGGCTGTTTACATTAAGGATTCGAATTTAGCTAATCTCCCTGTAGGGTCATATCCGTTTCAAACAAACGACCCGTTTGTACTTGACAATTGCCCGCACCTGTTTTTCGTGGGCAATCAGCCGTCCTTCAAGACTGCAGTAATTGAAGGTAACCTTCCACTACGCTTGGATGGAGCAGACGATGCCGAAATGATGGATTCCAGCGACACACCCATCCCTCGTGTGCGGTTGCTCACCCTGCCCCGGTTTAAGGAGACAGGGGAATTGGTTTTGGTTGACTCTGAGACGCTGGAAGTTGAAGTCATCCGATTCAGTGTTTTCAAAGGACAAGAAGAAAAACAATAACTAGACAACCCTAAAATTTGGCTAATGAAAATCCATTCATTTCTTGGAACTATTTTCTACAATTCTTGGATAGACATGTGTGGGGAAGGCGGTCGAGTAGTGCAGAATAGCATAGTGTGGGGGAAAATCATCCTTCATTTCCAATAACTCGTTGAAAAGGTGGTCCTATTAGTTGGGGTGCTGCAAATATGTTACTCAACGAGAAAACTGGTAGGTCAATACTCTTCGGCCTTGTAAGAAATTAGAGCAACATGCCGTTTTGCAAAGCATAAATTGGTACTAATGTTCTCTTCTAGCACTGTCATGCTCAAAGGTGCTTTTAGTGCCATACTCGACATGGCATGTACCGCGCTATCATGAATGGATGCAAGACGAGGTTAGCTACACGACAGAATCCATTCTGGGATTCAATATTTGTCTAGGCAAACAGACTGACTCTTCCCAGGAAATCCAAGAAGCGACTGCTTCAGAGCCGCTTTCAATTGAGGAAGAATATTCAATGCAGAAAAGCTGGCGACAAGACGCAGATAAATTGACATTCATTATCTGTCGGCCTGTCGATAGGTCTCCTCCCATTGAACTTGAGCCAGCAGATGATTCACCGCAGGCTATGGTGGGAGATATCAATCTGTTCCTCCGCGTCGATGACGGGGACGGCGGAGACGAGCCCCCCAAGATCGTGGGAGAGATCGAGCTTATGATCGCCGAAAAGGCAAATCAAAGGCGAGGCTTTGGGAAGGCTGCAGCTTTGGTGTTCTTGCGGTACATTCTGCAGCACCAACAAGAAATATTGTCTGAATTCATCCAAGGAGGCATTGACCAGGAGACGCGTGCAAAGGTGCAAAAGGTCAATGATGGGCATATTTCATTGTCATGCCTGAGTGTCAAGATTGGGAGCTCAAATATGCGAAGTCTGGCGCTGTTTGAATCGCTGGGGTTCAAGAAGGTCTCTCCTGAGCCGAATTTCTTTGGCGAATTTGAGCTTCGACGAGATGATTTGGAACTCCGCGGGGTGGACAAAGCTCTTGAAGAATACAGAGTAGAAAATTACTCGGCAAGGCCGTATTTGAGAACAGAATAATGTGGACGGAATAGAATTATAGAGTTTGCATTTACCAGTGCGCTGGAAGTATCTATTATGACTTTTCCAGCTCCTAGTAGGTAGAAGATTCTCAATCTTCTGAGTACGTTCTGGTCTCACATTGGCTTCAAGATAGCCTCAATTTAGCTTGAACTTGCTAGGTGTTGTGTTAGTATGATAACAATAAGATACAGGGCATCAACCGGAGTATTTCATTGAGACGTAGAACTCATCCATCCGCGAAGTCCTCATCAAGATCCTGCTCTTCTTCAACAGGAGCACACATCATAGCATCAGCGAGGGACCCCAACTCTAGATATCGCATAACCGATACCGCTTTGTTGTGGAGTTTCGCGGCAGCGTCCGCTCTTTCGGGGGAAAGATCTACATCCACGAAATCCTCCCAAATGAGTTTACATTTCTGGATCCCCTCAGCCTTGAGCTGCTCTCTCAGCATCTCAAACTCCAAGTTGTCGATGGTTGTCACAGCAGCACACATAACGCAATCCATAGTAGTCAGCATGATCTGGTGAAATAACGAGGCGACCGCATACCGATCAACCTGATCCATTTGGTTATTACAACTCGGCATAAGCATTTCGAAGATCATGGGGCTCTTCTCTCCAGTTTCATGCAAAGCCTGATGCCAAATGGTCTCTGTTTCCTCCATGGGTATGCTGAACCGTGGAATAGCGCCGTGATCGTATAGCCAGAGCGCAGTCTCGAGATTCTGGTACCGGACTGCCCAATGAATAGGACAGTCTCCTGCTTGGTTAGACCAGGTAAAGCTGAGAGCAGAGCGCTCAGCCATCCTATTCATGAAGTCGGCCGAATTTGCTGTTGCGCCGTGCCAGGAAGTTGTGCCCACTGAGAACGGGCTGAGGGACTTATCGGATTCGGAGATCTGGGCATTCTCGATGCTGGCGCCGATTGACTCCATCAATGTTGCCATGCCGAGGTGGAAGAACTGGCAGAAGTGGATTTTGTCGATTGGATGGATGGCTGCCGTAATGCATTTCTTGCCTACCATTCTGAGGTCCGTTAGTTGCTCTACCCACAGGGAGAGGAACGGGAAAGAGATATTTGTGTCTGGATGGAGGAAAGACAGGGGCATGGGCCAACAATCTGTCTGTCCAGCGAAGGACTTGGAAATCATATGCAACGCGATGGTTCTGTCCCGCTGTACAAAGTGTTTGAACACATTCAAAGATCCGTGAACTGTAGCCATTGAGAGGAAGTTCCATCCATGTACATTATAGCTCAGAGGCGTGAGCCCAGGGACGATGGCCTCCAGAAATTTGAAGCAACAGGCACAATCGTCACGGATGATGTCAGTTATCATGTCTTGTGAGTCTTCAGGATTACCGGTGTTGAGAAAGGTGGGGGGTGGTGTCCTGCGGCCGCCGTTGTGAGCATTGAAGTATGGGATCCGGAAGCTGTAACTAATTTCGTTTTGAAACTTTGGACTGCTGGCTAGGTAAGACTTGAGATACGCGTCCTTGGACTCATCCATAGCAGCAAACATTCGAATGGCGCATAATGTTCTGTGTGAAAGCCATTCCTCGGCTTCCATTGACTCCAGAAGCTCACATAACTCAACAAGTTGATGGTTCATGACCCATGGGGATTGGAATGTTCTGTGAGGCTCCATGTTAGCGATCTGCTGGCGCGTGGGGTAGATGATATGGACGAGGGGGTATAGTGTCGGTTGTTGCACCTTGGTTGTAGGAGAGATGGAGTTACACTTCCACAGTTGAATTTGAATACGAAGTGAATGACTTGACCTTAACCCGGCCAGTGCCTGAACGCGCTATCAGACCAAAAGGGAATTGGAAAAGGAATCAGGAATTTCGATGTACTATTTATGTTTACTTCGGTATCGATTACACAACAAAGGGACTCAAAAAGAAAGACAACTCTGATTTGTTCAAACGCGAGAAGTACAAGGAGCCCTTCCTCAATTACTTTCCAGTAGAGCATTTACACATTGTTTACTGCAAGGCTACAAAGCATTAACATGGTGCTTTTGATAATACGACTCGAGACGCGTCGCAACAATAACATAGTAGACAACAAGCGTTCAGCAACACAAACTCAAGGCAAATCATCATGACAATGAGATGATACATGTTTTTGGGTTCAACAATGCCAGGTTCAAGTTTAACTTGACCCGTGGACCCATTTACTATACTGACAAAGCGGACGTAGCGCAACCGGAAAAATTGAAGGTCTACGTCTACGCGCATCGAAACAGGAATGAGCCCCAAGTCATGAATACCTAACAAAGGATATGATAACCCAAGGGGGCAGGATGACGGGAGAAGTAAGAGCATGAGTAAGGGCATCTTGAATAATGATGTTTCAACTGTTTTATTTCAATTGTTATGTAGGGATTGGAAGCCCCGACAAAAGCTTCCCCCGAGTGCGCCAGAAAATGCGAGTCGTCTAACCGTGTTTTAACAGCGGAGAGACGCGGGATTGTCACCCCGTGCCGGCCCGCAGAGAGACGAAGCCCAGGCCAATGTATCCCTCCAACAGTTGTTTTGCTGCATCAACAACCAATCGCACCACACTCCGATCCTCCATTCATTGTGCTAGGGTCGCATTTACAGGTTCTTCTTCTCGCCCTTGGAGACGTCGACAACCTTCAGGGCTGTAGTAGAGAGGTTAGTCAATGTTCTTGCGATTGGATTCCGTGTGATGTGATATGCCGAATGCTTTCTGTTCAATGTCTGTCCGAATGACCTTGAAATCCAAACTCCAGCAGCGGCAATCCTTATGTAAGGGCGAATGCAAAGATAGTGGGGTTTGACGTACAAGGAGGCAAGCTCTGCTTGAGCTTATCGGCCTTGTCGGAGTCCTTCAGGACAAGGGAGTAGACGAAGCGCTGGCAGCGGACCTTGAACTTGACCTGCTGGGACTTGCGGTTGCGCTTGATCCGGGCGGCTATGAGAGGTCATGATGTTAGTCTTTCAAGCTTCAAAGTCGCGTCTCGGCATTGGGTCCGGTCCTCTCCAATCGCGGGTTTTCTGAGCGGTAACGTACAGGAAGCATCCTTCCGGCGGGAGATCTCAATGAACTGCTTGATATCGGAGACTTCGCGAGGCATGGTGGCGGTTTGATGCTGATAAGTTGGCGATGGGGAGAGTTCACGGCGAAAGACAAGATGTGTGGATCGGATTAGGGTTTCTGCTCTGCGAAGCCCTGGTAATCACGTGACATAGTGGCTGGCACATAGTGGCTGATGCTTCCTGGGGTTGGACTGGGATCGCTAAGAATGGGAATAAAGTGGTTTGTGGCAGACACAGCTCTCCGGTAAATTCTGCATAGAGTATTCCAGTGAGCGGGTAGGCGTCGTATGCCGCTTTTGTGTTGCGAATGCATCAGGAGCACCGGGGGAGGGGGGGAGTGGGGATGGGGGAGGGAGGAGGTAGCAGATCAGGCTCTGGGCTTCCAAGGTCAGGACTGTGTCTGGTAGGTGATTCACTGCTGATATTAGGTCTGTGCCTCCTCCATAGTATCGATCTATTGGCTTGTTACTTCTGAACTTGTTACTCCTGAAACTCTCACAGCTGGAGTTAGGAGATAACAGTCCATGTGAAGACACGCGCAGGCATTGCTCACCCTTGGATGATCTCCATTGCCAGGGTTATAACAAATGTCACATACGCTAAATAAATGACTGCTTCCATTGCGAAAGTATCCAACGATACATAGGGAGTACTCCAAATATCGATATGACGGGGCTACGAAGCTGCAGCATTGACGCTAGCATTCCTAGATACATGATTTTCGTTACTATTAGACACCTTATACCCTTATACGGGGTCTCTCCACTCCAGGTGCTACTTAAACAGTCGAATGCTAGCTTGGAGTTGCCCAGCGAAGGAAAGGGCTGTTGGGAAGAAGATGCATGGTAGCTGCGGTAGGGAGCCGTCTGCGGAGGCGATGAATTTTTGACAAGATGGAATAGAAATCATACTAGTGTTCTCTAATAGCAGCCGCGGCAAGCAGGTTTCATGGAACATCTTTGGGATTAATCATTTCTTGAACGGGGAAATATATTGCTGAAGGGAATGTTCATAGTCACCTACGTAGGCAGCCATAGTATGGAGTGGCGTTTGTGGCGGTGCAACTAGGTGTGGTCAAGGTGGCCGATCTCCCCCGTTGCATCATCACTCCAGATTGCTCATTGCATATTCAGATTTAAAGACCGCGAAATCCCCGATTTAATTTTCTTTCACTATCATTAAGGAGAGGGTATCCTCTCTGTGATTTGGTCAAAATGCCTACGCCGTTGGATCGCGCTTTGCACTCCAAGGTACTACTCCACTTTGCCCTTTCTGGAACAGGATATGAACTAATAGCTTTTTCAGAACTTGTTCCTGGGTAAAGCGTCAACTATTCTGATATCTATCACAAGCATACTAACAGAATGTCGGCTTGTAGGTTTCGCAGGCATGGTCACTGCGGCTGCAGCCTGGTCTATTTGGGGCGGTGATGTGTTCCCCACGGAGGCAGATCCAACAGGTGGTAAGAATGACCAAAGAAACGACCTTTATGTGGCATTTGAACTAATAAGGGGCAGATCCCGAGAACTGGACAATCGAAGAGATGAAGAGATGGCTCCGGGCGGTGAGTCCCAAAAGATCCTCGCGACATACTTCGGATTCTATACTAATGCATGTACTAGCGCGCACTCATGCCAAGCGAGAATGCCACTCGGGCAGATCTTCTGGAAAGAATCAAGGCCAATCTTCGCGTACCTCGCGCGCAACCGCCTTCTGCCAAGTCATGATGGCGTAGCCATCTCGCGAGACCGGAGACCGAGGGAAGACTCCACGCTGGTGTATCTTTGGTATCCTAAATGAACAGAGTCGAACGTCTGACTTTGGACTTGTGTTTTGGCTTCTCGGAGAAACTCGTATATGGAACCGCATGTAATTCCCTCAATTATTCAGTGACTGAAGGTGCGCATGATTTGAAGAGGACCAAGCGGGTATCGCTGTTTCGTGCTATTGAGTGCTGTAATCTCTCTCATAGCAATCATTTGAGCATCGGCCGAACGTATCACCACCAAGCATCATATGGGTTTAGACAACAAGACGGAAGTTCTGATCCTCAATCAGGTATTCGGAACGACGGCCTTTCCCGTGGTCTCCACCGGTAGCGTTGGGGACAAGGACAAATGTCTCGCTGAAGCCTCGCTGAGGCTTGGCCGGGTCGCGGTCGCCGTATCGCACACTCCCACTCACAACAACGAGAATCGACATGTCCTTGACGGTCCTCTGGTCGGGCTGCTTAGGACCTGTCGGCGTAGGAGTAGGGTACGACCGGTTGATGATTTGGCAATCGAAGGACTGAACCTCGTAGTATGATACAGGCATTTGGTTGGTGAAAATGTCTTGGACTGCCTTGCCATCCGCTACTGTATTGCCATTGAAGAGGATTTTGGCCGGCGTTTCGGAGTAAAATGAGCTGATGGAGTCTCGATTAGACTGAAGTGCGGGATAGAATGTCCTGACAAAGTTTGTCGCAGCTACGCACCATGTCAATGCGTGGCCCAAGATGGAGATTAATTATTCAAACATACCTTCAGTTGATACCTTTGTTAGCTGATCCTCGGTTGGTGGGGCCATGGCGTTGTTTGAAAGGTGCGAGACAGCTCTGGATGATGTAGCAAATATCTGATGCAAATCGAATGTAGGGCTCAATAAACAAAGCGGCAGAGCGGTCAAGGATATCGGATTTCAAGTCGAAAGACAAGCTGGAGGATGTCACGGGATTAGGCTGTCGAACAAAAGAAAAAAAAGTTCGCGGCAGTAAAAGGCGGAACACCGGAGAAACACGCACCACGAGCCTTACCGCTCTCTTGTCCGCCTTGGGCTTTACAATATACTTATCATAAATATCTCAATTTACGGTCAGATTTGGAGTCTTATACCTACGCGCGTCATGGATACTATCTTCCAATGATCCTCGAGGGCCTTATACCAGGAGGCTGATAAAACCGAGCTCATTTAACTTGCCCATTGTCTGGATTTCCCTGCAGATGTACTGCCGGTGGAGCTTGGACCATCTCCGCGGATCGCATAACATGCGACACGAACTTTCTTCCTTTTGCCTAAGCCATCCTGATGCTTACTCCCAGGATACCATTTCGTGCCATATTAAGGGCTCGGAAGCCTTTGAGTCCCATTATACCATGGACATGCTCAGCCTGTAGGCATGGGCCCTCCAAGATCTCAAAACGCGGACTTGGGACAACCCCCGATGCCGGACATATCAAGAAGCCATACTATGTGACCACTCCAATATTCTACGTCAATGCTGGTGAGTCTCTCCCGGATTGCAATTCAATGCTACAATGGGTATCTGATCAGTTTCTGTTCTATCAGCACCTCATGTCGGTCACTTGTACACCATGGTCATCGCGGACATCTTGAAACGATGGCAAGTTCTTATCGGCAATTCGGACGCCCAATTATTGACTGGCACCGACGAACATGGGATGAAGGTACAATAGGCTATTTCAATGAATGATAAGCTGGGGCTAACATTCATTGCCAGATTCAGCAGGCTGCGCAAAAGGCCGACATGGACACACAGGCTTTTTGCGACATGAATTGCAGAACTTTCGAGGTATTGTGACACTTTCTTTTTCTTTCTTTTCTTAGACAAGTGCTGATATTCTCATTGTTTCCCAAATAGTTCCTAGCTAGAGCCGCCAGTTTGAGCAATGACCATTTCATCAGAACCACCGATCCGGAACATCGTGATGCTGTACAATACTTCTGGGTAAGCAGGTTTGCCCGGAATCTCGGAGGCAGCACCGATAAAACTGACAGACTGGCAGGAAATGCTGCAACATCGTGGATATATCTATACTTCTAAACACGAGGGTTGGTATTCGGTCAGCGACGAAACATTCTACCCGCAAACACAAGTTCAAAACTCCCTCGATCCATCAACAGGGAGGAAGAGGATGGTATCGATTGAGACCGGCAAAGAAGTCGAATGGTCCTCAGAAACGAACTACCATTTCCGGCTTTCGGCATTTCAAGACCGCCTCTTAGAATTGTACAACAGACCCGACTCGTTCATCAAACCATCGAAATATGCGACAGCCGTGATTCAATCGGTCTCCGCGGGCCTAACAGATTTGTCGATTTCCCGCCCAGCAGAAAGACTCACCTGGGGAATCCCGGTTCCCGGCGATAGTACACAAACGATCTATGTCTGGTTGGATGCACTCGTCAATTACTTGACCAAGGCAGGATACCCTTTTCCACCCGGGCAAGAGAACAAGTCAATCTGGCCAGCAGATGTTCACGTGGTTGGAAAGGACATTGTTCGGTAAGTTCACGCCATGACCTATGAACATAAACTTTGGCTGACCTCCCGGTAGTTTCCATTCCGTTTACTGGCCGGCCTTCCTCATGGCTCTAGATCTGCCTTTACCCCGGACCATTCTCGTCCACGGACACTGGACTATGAACCGGGCGAAAATGTCCAAGTCAACGGGAAATGTAGTGAATCCGTTTTTTGCCATGGATCGCTTTGGCGTTGATGGTATGCGGTTCTTCTTAGCATACCAAGGGGGGATGGCGGATGACGCAGACTACGATAACGACTTCATCTCCCGGGACTATCGAAAGCTACTTCAAGGTGGACTTGGAAACCTTGCTTCCCGTACCACCGCATGTGCGAAGGGGAAATTGTCCACTTATGTTCAAGATGCCGCTGCTGATAAGCTCCCGGCTCCAACCCCGGAAGATCTGGACCATCAGAAGATGCTTATCGATACACCGCCGATTGTGGCCGAGCATATGACCGGTTTGAACCCCCGTGCGGCGCTCCAGGAAACCATGAGCATAATCGAGAAGGTAAGTCCCCACTGTAAGCCCTTGCAGAGTCCTCTTCCCCGGTCGGCCGTCGGGCGCCAGGCTGACCCTCTTTGACCCCCTTTTTTAGACTAACAAATACTTCCACGCGGCGGAGCCGTGGAACAACCCCAATCCCCAGCGAGTTATCTTCAATGCGGCGGAATCTCTTCGTATCACGGGCATTCTGCTGCAGCCATTCATGCCGACCAAATCAAAGGAACTCCTCGATCACCTCAAAGTAGATTTATCACCTACCAAACGGGCATTCGCGGCCACGGCGTACGGTTTCGATGCGGCGTACGGTGAAGGCATCAAGAAGGGTATCCTCTTCCCTCCACTGCTGACGTACAAATAAATTTGTCAATATTATCTCTGGTGGTGGTCCCGGGGTGTTTTCGATTTGATAAGAGAATAGGTGATAGACCAATTATGGGGCACAAGGGGACCCATTCGCCGCATGATTTACATCATCTGTGACTGCTCCATCGAGAAAGTTTCCGAAACCTCTCCATACCGCGACAGCTTAGCTGCCAGGTTTTCCAGGGGGTCCCCTTCATCAGGCTTGCGCACGGTATGGTATGCCTGAAGGGGGTGTGATTGGCTATCTCCGCATGCTATCGGGCAGAATGGGCCAGAACCGTGGATCATCTCGCGGTTCTGCTGGGCGCCGGGGGCGACGGCTCGGGAAACGGGCCACTTTCCCGTCGGAAAACTAGGGAAAGTAGGGCTTTCGTGAGTGTATCAAAACATGTGGCTATATTTGTATACTACCTTGAAGAATAAAGAGCAATTGACTCTGCTATCTCTCTTATCAATTCGCTGCATCTTCACTTATCTTCGACTCCTTCGACATTTCATATCCCACCGACCCCTTGTAACAGTACCAGATCGATACCTACCCTTTCCCTGTTTTGGGTTTCATCTCTACTTGCTTCGGTCTAGTCAATTGACCGTCGCTCTTGCATCTACGTCTTTGTTCAACACTACCAAATTCTGGGTAATCCAGTATCTTCAACATGGGAAGCTATCAGCCTACTCCGGAGGACTTTGCTCCCAACTTCAAGACTCCGTGGATCGAAACACCATTGGTCGAGTCTGCCAACCTTTCGCGAGCAGCTGGATGCCGTATTTTCCTCAAGCTGGAGAATGTCCAGCCCAGCGGTTCCTTCAAATCCCGCGCCATGGGTAACCAGATTCTTTCACACCTTCGCAAGCCAGAAAACTTCAACCGACGAGTCCACTTCTATGCCTCATCCGGTGGTAACGCGGGAATTGCTGCCGTCTGCGCTGCCCGGACCCTAGGATACCCGTGCACCGTTGTGGTGCCCCTCTCTACGAAGCCCTTGATGGTTGACAAACTTCACGCAGCCGGCGCTGCAGATGTCATCCGCCATGGCGAGAACTTCTTCGAGGCTGGATCATACATGAAGGACGTTATTATGAAGCAAAGCTCAGGGGACGATGAAGATGTGGCAAAGATTGCCCTCCACCCTTTCGACAACGAGCCTATCTGGGAGGGGAACAGCACGATTATCGACGAATTAGAGAAACAACTCCCAGTCCCTGCTTCTCCGGAAGAAGAGCAAGTCTACGGCTCACGGGCGCTCCCCGTCGACGCCATCCTCTGCAGTGTCGGAGGCGGTGGTCTGTTGAATGGCCTGGTGCAAGGCCTTGAGTCTCGACGCACCAAGAAACAGATCGAGACTGTCCAGTCCAGCACCGGCCACTCCTACCAAGATACTCACTCAGAAAGCACCACCACACCTTTATCCAGCACCCCAAGCCCTATTCACCTTCTCGCCATCGAAACAGACGGCACCGACTCACTTGCCGCTGCCATCGCCAGTAACTCCCTCGTCTCTCTCCCTAAGATCACCTCGCAAGCCACATCACTCGGCGCCATCCGGGTATCAGAAACCACATTCCAATATGCCGTTGCTCCCCCGCCAGGCATCCAGGTTCACAGTGCGGTCCTCACCGACGCGGAGGCCGCCCGGGGAGTTCTCCGGCTCGCAGATGATGAGCGCCTCCTTGTCGAACTTGCCTGTGGTGTCTGTATCGAGGCGGCCATTGGCGATGCTGCCACCGCAGCTGCCACCGCAGCGGCAAATGCCGTCGCCGAGACCCGAAGCGCCAAACGCCGCAAGGTCGATTCTGACGATGTCGTCACCGTGCTTCCGAAGGATGAGGGTTACAGTGATGACCGTTGGTCTTCTACTGAGAACGAGACCGAGCCGGAGGTCAGCGATGCTGTTGCTGTTGCCACCAAGACCCCTCTCCTTCAGTCCAAGCTCAAGACCCTGGTTCCTGATCTCAACGCTCAGAGCCGTGTTGTCATCATTGTCTGTGGCGGAAGCAACGTCACTATCGACATGGCGAGCGAATACAGGAAGCTCCTTGCCGAGGGCTGGGCTTGATTTTAACTATTTAATAACGCTGGGACGTTTCACTTCTTGTCATTTAGAATTCGCATTAATCCTTTTGTGGTTTTGGTCATTTGGCATTTCCTATACTTCTCATCACGCATCATGTCACTTATTCCCCTGCATTAGCACATTCTTGTAAATAAAAGAAGGTTCATTTGATCAAACGAAGTCTGGAGAGCCCTTATGTGTTAAGGAGGAAACCCTAGTATATCCGACGAACGTTTACATTGTCTACTATAGTCTATCTCATGAATTACCGTCCAATCCTCCACCGCACCAGTTCCCTTCGAAGCGACTGGACTCTCTACATCGTCATTTGATCGATTCTCATCTCGCCCTTATACATGATGGAATTAGTTGCAATTGGTCATCTTGCCGTGCTGTTCCCAAATTCGAAGATATCACTGGATTCTTGGCCCATGCAGTGAACGTACGATGTCCATATTAAACTCCATCATCTTCTCAAGAGACCTACGCTGAGCTGCAGCGATACTCCATCCGTTGGCAGCGCAGAGGCCTTGGCGTCAGACAATGGGTCGCGCACCGAAACTCTGCTTTCATCTCTCGACTCTGAGACGGCAAACATCTACCCACGCCTCTTGGAGTCCCAGGACGCTGCCGTCACAGGACCTCCGCCTTGACGATCAATAAGACTGCGACTTAAATGATCCTTATACAGTCCCCACCGTAAATAGATTCAACCATCACATATTGTTTAAGTCCCCGTCTGTTCTACCTCGTAAAGAGCATGTGAAGCATTCCATAATGCAAAACTGTGGGCATACTGTGGATTAAGTAATATGCAACTCCCACTTATCGTGGCATACTACGAGGTCTTCGCTGTTGGGTGCCTTGCTCAGCCACCACTATTCAGCAGGTGCGGCGGCTCTCCTGCGTCCAATAGGAACCGATGGTTCTCAGGGCCTGACTTCAGCGGCTCTTCAGTGATAAATAACAAAATTTGGCATATATAGTGTCTATATACTCTATTCTATGTAGAGTAAAGGCGTAGTTTAAGTTATGTTTCGTAGACTCTGGACGGAACGACTTTGTACATGAGTCCCGTATTGTTCCAATTCTAAAAAATAAAACCCACCCGCCATGACATCGACTGGCAAGGTGATATGTACGTAGCAAAAAATGACGACATTGCAAATTGCTCAGGCAGTACAATGTAGTGAGCGATAGGCAGGAAGATGGGATTGTTCAACAGCGTAAGATCTATCATGTCCTCGTTCGTCGACCAGCGATTATTACTACTGTTGTGCTCGATGTCCTCCGTGAGTACCTTACGATACAAACATCAAAATCCTGAATTGTGGGAATTCTACCAGCATAAACTATCTGAGTCGCATTCCTATCATTAGGTTTTGTCGACGAATCCGGTGATATAAGCGGGTGGGTTATCGCGGGCGATGGGGCGGTTGGTCTCGTTCAGGAGTGACCCCAGTCTAAGTATCTAAATTCCAACGGAGCGAACGCTACCAGATACTACCAGCATACACACATGGCGACATCGTGTTATAAAGAAGCTTTGCAAGGTCAATACATGCTAGATTTTTCCAATTGATTGCCCCTGCAGCATCGTGCGTGGTGGCCAGAGTAGGTCGTAATCATCCACGTTGTGCATGTTCTCGCTGCGTGGAGGAAGAGAGAGCGTTCTGGAAACTGTAATAAGGGGGTGGCTTGCAAGCGATGCACCGGTGCATGAGCATCGCTGGGCTCCTGAAGCAGCGATATCAGGGCCTATTAATGCCTCCTACGGTTGTCGCAAGCGTCCAGATTCAGTGGTACCTGACTGGAGACGCTGACTTTGGGATACCCTGTGTTCATTCACCAAGTTTGCGATAGCGCGAGAGGAGGATTGGGTATCAGGATGATCAGCCCCTAAAACTTTGGTGCGTAACCGGCAACATTTCTTCAACATGGTCAATGAGTCTTCAAGTCTCCCCTGAGATTTCCAGATAAAGGCAAGGTTCGCCATGCTGGTCAGAGTGTTCGGATGCTCAGCCCCAAGCACTGCCTTCATTGTCTCTATAACCTGTACATATAACTTCTTGGCCTCACTCCAACGTCCTTGATTCCAATATGTTGCTGCCAGGTTCGCCACACTGGTCAGAGTGTCAGGATGCTCCGCACCTAACACTGTCTTCCTTACCTCCATGACCTGTACGTTCAGCTTCTCCGCCTTATTCCAATGTCCTTGTTTTCTGTAGGTTGATGCTAGATTTGCCATGCTGGTCAGAGTATCGGGATGGTCCACACCGAACACTCTCTTGCTTGTCTCTATGACTTGCAAGTTCAGCTTCTCAGCCTCGCTCCAGCGTCCCTGACTGCAGTACGTTGATGCCAGGCCTGCCATGCTTGTCAGAGTAGCTGGATCCTCAGAGCCTCTCCTCTCCGTATTTATTCTCATTGACTTGGCGTATAGTATCTCCGCCTCATCAAATCGTCCATCGCTAGCAAGGCAGTCTGCCATCCTCCCCATCAACAAGATAAAGTCTTTTTGGAGCTCCTTAAACGCCTCCTCTCGCACTAGGCTCAGAGCAGCGGGAAGATATTCGCGCCACAGCGGTCGATTAGAATAGTCGTCATCAGGAAATACCCGTTGGATTTGTTCGGCCACCCTGTGAATCCAGTCTCTGAACAGCGCATTCTTTCTGAGCCAGTTCCTCGATGCGATATGCACAAGTCTGTGCATGATAATATTTGTATCTTCTCTGTTGATAAAGGAGTACGCATGTAGTAGCCCCAAAGCGTCTGTCTGTTTCTTAGCTGTTTGTGATGGAAGAAGAGACTGAGGGATCTTCCGTGGGCCAACACAGGCCATGAAGGATAGATAGTCCGCTGCTAGTTGGTCTTGCTGTTGGATTTGATGGAATGATATTAACCAAGTGGCTGTAACAGGATTTTGAATGTCCCTATAACGACCAGGATCCCGAAAGTCTTCGCTTAGGAGCTCAATGGCTTCTTCTTCGGTCTCTTGTAAGAGCGCGGAATACGAAGAGAGGTCAAGGCGCTTTTTGTTGATATATGCTGATGCCTGTATGATCGCTAATGGAAGGTATGCCAGCTGCTCGAGAAGAGCAGCCGTTACCGTCGGGTCATTGAGTAGCTCTTTCTGTACCAATGACTTCTGTAGGATCAGCGTTGCAGTTTCTGGGTCTATATCTGGAATAGTGATGATATTCGAAAAAGCGAGATCCACTGCGAGTTCCAAGTTCCGGGATGTAAATATTATGCGGCCTTGATCACTCTGGGGAAGAGAATCCTCAAGGGCCTGGCCCGTCTGTTCCTCACCTGCCAAGCACACCTTGGCATCGTCTGCATTGTCGAAAACCATAAGCCATTTTCCCGCACGCTCGGAGCTGAGATATGTTTTGATCTGTTCTCTAACCTCCCTGGGACTCGCATCTGATATTCCGAGGACCTGTGCAATGCTCAAGAAAGTCTGGTCAATCATCGCATGACTAGTACATGGGACCCAGAAGACCGAGCATTCTTTGTCTCGCTCCCGTACGCGGTATGCTATTTCTAGCGCCACCTGGGTCTTCCCAATCCCTCCCAGGCCGGTGATTGCAACACGAGTAGGGCCATCTTGTAATAAAATCATTTCTTCTAGTTCTGCCAGTTCGTGCTGGCGACCAATAAATCTTGGATTCCTTGCGAATGGGACCATCCAGTGTCGCACTCTATGGTTTGCGAAGCTCAGATCTGTACGCTGCGCAGGCACTATCGATATCAGCAGTTTGGCATAAGCGGCCGCCGACAAGGCTGCATATCCTTGCCAGTCTTTTTGCTTGTGTGAGTCGCAGTAGTCGCATATTCCCCGGATCACCAGAGTCGGTAACTCGTCCATTAGGCCGGCAGCCTCCATCTCGAAGCAGAGTATTCCATGTCGCTGACCTAGACGGTCTCGTGCTTCCGAGTCCTTCATCACTTGATTCCCGGATGCAATTAATCCATAGTGGACGTGAGGTGACCGCGTATCACGGACTTGTCGCTGGACTAATTGCTCTTTATCACACTTTTCGCACCCTTCATCCCTCGCGGCATGGCGATAACCAGAGAGGAAAAGAAGATCCATTCCCTGCTCTGGGGGCGAAAAAGTTTGGCTCATATGGGAATTTCGCTGCAGAACATCCGATACAATCTTTGATACCGCATCTCTGCTTTCCGTCATTTGCTTTGGCTCAAGTTGACTCATGTGCATCAGCAGCGTCGGTGGGGGCTTATTCAGAGTACCAATGGACTCAAAGATTCCGCCTTGAATCGCCTTGCCATAATCATACTGGACCACCCCGCTGTACGTCCCGGACGGTTTGCTGACCACCACATCGCCCAAACGGATGTCATTGGCTTTACTTGGAACTCCGCCCCCGATTCCCACCATCAGCGCATATTGAAGCCGAGGAAAGGTTGAGCGCATGCGAGATACAACAGCTGCAGCAGAGACTGTTCCATACACGCCAGCCGGTAGGCAGGCAATGACGATCAAACGGCCATTCAGTTCGCCAAGCTCGTAGGCGTTCGGATCGGAAGGAGGTTGGCGTAGGGGACTGTGGGTTTTGTCCAGCATAACTCGAGCAGCTGCAACCTCCAGCGGCAGGGCGCATATCCACGCGATTGTGTAGTCATCGTGGGTCAGGGTAGACATCGTGGGCCAAAACATGAATTGTTGGAATCAGATTCACCTTTGAGCTCCAGGGTTTTCGGAATTGGCAGAGAAGGAGCAGTTGTTCTGGGAAGGGTGATGGGTGCGATGTTCATGCGGCTGAAAAGAGGGGTCACAGCATACACACCTGCTTGCGAGGCTGAGCGGTCCGTCACATAGCATTAGCAACGTGTGCCAATCATCTGCCGAAAATTATAGTCTATAGGATACAACGGAAAGAATTTTGGCATAGCATTCATAGTTTGAGGCCCATTTTCCATGCCCACGTTCCAGGTTACCACGAAGGGTTCGCAAAATGCGCAGAATCAAGAATATGCGACGTATTGGGGTGGTATAGAACCCAATTTGAGGTTCAGAAGTCCGGGTTATTGGAGTGTAGCGAGTGATGTTTATTTCATGCACCATATCCTATAGTTAATGACCATTCTGGTTGCCAAAGTCTCCTCCCCATAAGAACTCAGCACAACCAGCCCGCTACTAAACATCGACCTCAATCTGCTTAATCCGATAATCCCAATAATTCTTTCTTATAGGATCATACCTCTCCTTCAGGAGCGTCAGCAAGTCCACCGCCTTCTGCCCCTTCTCCCCATCCTCCGCATAAACCTCCGCCAATAACTCCACAGCATGCGTACTCTTAACCGCATCGCCCTCCACGAACCTCCCCGCAAACTCCTCCCACTCGCCCAGTCCCCGTCCAGCAGCCCGGAGCACCCCACGTGCATACCACCACGGACTCCGATTCTCTGGTGCCAGCACAATTGCCTTCTGCGCATACTCCAGCTCCGCGTCCACCATATCCTCGTCCACAATAGCCAACCGGCCCTTATCAGCCGGGGTAGTGCTCATGTCGCCCGCATTCGCCAGCCCTGAATCTGGGACATCCTCTTCGCGCGGCGAAAAACGGAGCATGTACCGGTGGCTCCAGGCGGAATTGTTGCGCACATCAGCCTTGAGGAGGGCATCTATGTCCTCGATTTCGCGAGGCGAGTCCCATAGCTTGAAGTGGCGAACCAGCCAGTGACGGTAGGTCCAGACGTGGTAGTTCTTAGAGTCCTGGGCAAACATCTCCATCAGGAAGTCTAGTTCCTTGGGCGGGATGGTGGGGAAGTGTTCTCGTGATGACATGAGGACTTGGCGGTGGTGCCTGGGTTCTTTGTCAGTCTGAGTCTACTAGGGAACAGGTCTTGTGGATGAAAACCAACCATATTTGGTAGTTCTTGAGATACTTGAGAGAGACCTTGTTTAGCCAAGCCATCTCTTCTTCTAGGCTCTTGTTCAGCGCGAAGAGGATTTTGGCGCGGTAGATCCTGGAGTGGTGACATGTTAGTGTTTATTGTGGAAGGATACATGGTAGTTGTGCTGGAGTAGTTCTGTAGTTTGGAATACTCACCATACGGTGTAATGGGCTGGATTCAGCGCTATCACATCCTGGGTCAATTTGAGTGCTCTCTCAGACATTTCATTTGCGGCCATTACAGCCCGCAAATAGGACGTTGCCTCAATGTACTCCGGAGGGTAGGCAATAGAAGCCAGGGGCATGACCTCCTCGTTGGATCCATCATCCAAAGGAATTGGAGTCACGTCGGCCCATTCTGGGTCATTGGCATATTGGCCGTCCATACTGTGCAGGTGCGGATATCAAATCTGATGCGGGGAAGTTCTGAGGTGCGCAAGCTGCGGATTGAAAGAATCAGGCGCAGCAGCGAGCTCGGGGAAAGGAGCCTTTTTGTTCCAGAGCTCTCGCTTTTGATTTGAAAATAATTTTTCTACGAGATGAGGGGGACGGGGGCTCAGTTTCTGCTGTCAAAGAATCAACGGCGACTCGGAAGCGGGGCGGTGGGTGGCCTCAGGCCAAACTGTGGACCGAACAATGAATGAGGCTTGATTGTTCGCCCTTTTCCAGTTAGGCCTCGCCCATTTTGCATCCTGATTTGTGGAATGACTGAGTCATGAATAGGTTTGGACAATCGTATATGAAGTCAATTTGTTCTTTCATGCAACCTCTCCCCCTGGTTGCTCTCCTCGTTTAGTAACAAATACCAGGCCCGTCAAGAACCAAGACCCAAGAACCTGTATAGCAACGTCTGCAAGTGTGCCTACACTGTCTTATTAATGATGAAAAATGTCTGTTTATATAGAGACATCTTCCGCTCAATGTAATGATGATGACTCTGATAATGATGACAGCAGCGTCAAGCGATCGCCATCTTCGCCTGAACCACTATCTTCTCTTCCAGCTTCGCTTCATCAAAAAGGCCTCTTTATCCTTGCTTTCAAGGGATATATTTTGAAGCGCATTTGCCGTTGGAAAAAATGGATCATGGAGTCCATCAAATTTGTCCTCCTATTGACCAGGTACGATATATGCAAATGACCAAATCCCTCTCATGCTAATTCACTGACACTCAGCAGCCTATATACATGACTACCCAGAATATTCCATGACGACATATATTGATTCTATAACCAATTCTTACTATTGTTTCTTGAAGGCTGTGGGTCTCAGTGGTCCTACTCAGAACGATCCCGCGAACTGGTGTACCCTTCTTAAATATACGGAGATGGTGTTCGTCCAAGCACGATACTAACTGTCTCCAGCGGGATACAAGTTATCTGACGAACACGTCTATATGGTTACCAAGATACTTTCCGCGAAAGCGCGTTACGCGCAGAAATGGACCGAAGACTTTAACGCGACAGGCGACATCAAGGCGGAGCGCGTACCTCTTGACCCGAGCCCATTGTTCTATGCCTTTGGTGTGCCGTGCATTGCACTTTACCGCGGATATTACATTTTAGCCGGCTTTCAAGCCCTTAGATCCTATGGGAGATCGGCGAACGTTAAGAATAACGCGACTATCAAGACGGCGCAGAAGGACTGGCTGATAGGCCCACTCCTTGCGTCAACGGATTTCGTTAATACCCAAGTGAATCTGATACGTATCTACCATGACGAAACAGCCCAAAAAGTTACCGCAAGGCTGAAATCCGAGGCGAATTCTGAGAGATACGTGCTAGTCTTTAGAATTCAAATTTACACTGGGACCAGACCTGATATACAATATACGAGAAGGAACCTGACTGAGCCATATACTATTTCACCAAGAGTTAAGTCGTACTGGCTTGATAGATCAGTTGCCAGTGATAGAGCGTCAAACTTCCATTAGGCAAGTTCCTCTGGATTGTCGCATAAAATTGAATCATATAACACGAAGATTTTGTACATCAAATAGAGAAACCTGCGATGGTGTACTCTATCTATCAAAAATTTGCACAGAAACAGTTCTTGCGTACTCAATTTCGGCTAGCAAAAAGCGAGCCATCTCGCAGTATTCCGCACAGCCCGAAAAAGTCATGACGCCAACGCCAGCAATCCCTGCGCCCGTTAGTACGGGCCCAGAGTCGTTGCCGCACCGGCAACCCGGGTAGTCCAGCTAGGAGTGCTATTAGAGAACCGGGTAGGTTCACCACGCGCCACGAATTCGGTCACTGTGACTATGACCTCAACCGGCTCTGGCTCAGAGGTAGGAGACGAGGCCGCTGCAGTCGGAGTAGAGTCCTGCTTCAAATTTGCAGCTGCAGTTTCGGTGGCGCTGTCTCCACTGCCACCGAGAGTGAGCGAGACGCCGCTGGGGCTAAGATCTACATTGACGCCCCATCCGGTGGGCGGGTTGTTACCAGGCAGCCGATCGAGAACACCGGAAATTTTCTCGGGGACTAGGTTGGGGACGTTGCAGCTTTGTGCGGTGGCTGGATCATTTTGGGGGCCGGTGATGTCGGTTGAGCAGGATTCCATACCCGCGTCTCCTCCGTTGCAGTTGTCGATGATGTTTTGCAGGGTGTCGGTGTCCCAGCCGGCAATCTATTGGTTCGGTCAGTTGTCTGTTTCCTTTTCTACCCCAAGCTTTGGGACGAATGACTTACAAAGTCTCCGTGGAGCGAGTATCCGGTGCGATCTCCGTTCGCAAGGATAAACGGTTGTTTCCCCTGTCCTGGTGTCCACTCGTCTTTGAAAGCCGGAGTGTTCCAGTAGACCTCATAGAAGATATGAGGGAGATGGATCCATCCCTCAGGGCAGTTAGCTTTGCCTCCGGTGGTGCCCTTGCTACTTGGGAAAGCAGTGTTACTTTTGTAGTCCCGCAGACCGGCTTTGGGGTTGTAGCAAGAGGGGAAATGAATGTCGGCCCGCAGAGGGGACGCGAATCCATCGCAGTTCTGGTCGGGGAAACCCGCACCAGATCCTTTGTTGTTTGGATCGCCGATTCCAACGCCGTTCAGTCCGTCCGAGTCGGCGGGATACGAAGGAGGATCGTAGCTAGTTCGAGGACAGGTCCACTGGACGGGCTGGATATCGCCAGCAGCCGGTTCAATGTTCAGCCCTCCGCCATTCTTGGGAGGTGTGCGCGCGAAGTTATCACCGCTCAGCATACGCAAGCCGACGGGAAATGCCTTGATCTCGTCGTCGGTGGGCTCGAAGCTTCATCTATGTTAGCTTGATACTGGACGCTGGCCATCAAGGTTAAATGAGGAACTGACAAGTAATATACATTCATGTAGTAGAAGTCCACGGAAATGAATGATCCGTTATCAGCTTGAAAGAACAGCGCCGGGGTCCAGTAGTTGCTGTTATCCTTTTGGATGCGAGATGTGGTGCAGTTGGAGTCCATGAGAATCTCGTTGTCCATCGATAGACCAAAATTGCTTCCACCGTGAACCGCATGAACATGCTGAGCGGCGGTCCCTGGAGAAACGATCGGATCCATGCGTCCCATAGTCAGAGGACTAGGAGTCCCATAGAAATGGTTGACAGCAAATGTACGGCTGTCTTTCGCTGCAATGGCAGCGGATGAAAACGCTGCCAAAATGGCAACAAAAGTTGTCGATCGCATTTTCGAGAGCGAGTGTATATATTGAAATTTCAGGAAAAGGAGTGACTGGGTGCTTTTGAGTCCTCAATCTCGAATGGACGTGAGTCGTAGAAATGAATGTGAAAGGTGTACCTGCACCTGTAAGGAAGCGAATGGCAAGAAAGAACGAAACGATTTACAAAGACAAATGACTTTCCCAAGTCCCTCGAGGCATTAGGTAGTATTTATGTGCCAGACTCTAGCGACGTTTCATGAAAACCTTGTCAAATGATTGAGCGCCTAAAAGGCGTAGATCAGGGACCGTACGTATTAGACGATTTCAGTTAGCCTTGATACCCTTGTGCGCCATAAGTTTGCGACCCCTCAGTAGCCGCCCACATCTGCCAGCGTCAAGAGCATACTAAAATACGCAGTACGCGCTCGACAGGCCTATTCCTATTTCTTGTGTTCCGCCGGACGCCTATTGACGTTATCATGCTTTGTGTGACTGCTGCAGTGGCCAGTCTCTTAAGGGCCCTCAACTCTGAGCTCAAAGAGACCCCTCAAATCTAAGCACTTTCACGTATACAGATTTAGCGACCCTGCCAATGGCAGAGAACGACTTATACCCTGAGGGTCACAGACTTTTGACTGCCCAGTCTTGAAGCGCCCCCGACCTGTCTGGAACCCGCACGAGCCCCACCCTTCACAAAAAGCTATGGCCTGGTTTGCGGAACCAAGCCACGAGGGACGCTAGCGAGTATGAAGGAAGATCCCTGTTACAAGGGGCTGTTTCATGAAGGGGCAGCGCAAGAGGCATCACACCCAACTCCATCCTTTGATATTAAGGGTCGTGGGGATCAGAGTTGCGATGGGTCGTAGCGCCACTAAATTATGCCGAGCATATCGCCCCCTCGAAACCTCCGCGCCCAGTGTGCATGGATTGCTAATATCCCAAGTCCCACATAGATGAAACTGGGCAATCCGCAAACTGGGTTTGACAGTGTAGAGACTGTGAAATTGACGTCTCCAGATCGGCAGCCACTCCAATGGGACTAAACAAGCTCTTGATGAACGGTCAATAGGTCTGTACTAAGACCCGCTCTCTCTATCTCAAACGGACCCCATTTTAATTTCATCCTTAAAGTTGCGAAGTCCTTGTATACGGAAAGCAATATGGCACGTCGCCTGCGAACTGTAATCTTATCGGCCGTGCAATATGTTCACTTGTTGTTCAAGTTATCTACCAGTAGTAATGTAGCACAGCAGTCACCGCATATGGAATTAGGCCTTTTAGAACCTTCAGAGTGTCTTCGATAACTGGATTGGTCCTCCATTTTAGCGCCGCCAATCACCTGATATTAACATGCATCTGTTGCGATTCTCAGCCGCAGAGCCCCGCGCACTTTTGCCAACATCATACAATGACTATGGCATCGCATGTGCGTTTCGAAGGGGACAATAGTGGGTTCCAACTGGGAAATAATTATGGAAACATACACATCCAAGCCCGTCCTGGTATGTTCAACTTTCTAAGTTGCAGAAATCGAACTAACACGCTCATAGAGCGACCGGAGACTCCACCAGAGCCGCTCTCCACAGTTCCCTTCGATCGTGATCCTGATTTTGTCACCTGTGGGTCGATACTCGATGATATCGATGATAAATGCTCCTCTCCTGCTTCGAGAATTATTGCCCTTTGTGGCCTTGGTGGTGTCGGGTAAGTTTAGAAACGTACAGCGTCATCTACACCAGCTCTAAGCCAATTTCAGGAAATCGCAGTTGGCTATCGAATACTGCTATCGTGTTCGTGAAAGATCACTGGGCACGTGGGTTCTGTGGGTCCATGCGAGTAATGCTGCACGCCTTGAGCTGAGCTACCGTGAGATTGCCGACCGTCTCAAAATCTTCGGACGTAAGGACCCTCAAGCCAGTGTATTTCAACTTCTTCATGACTGGCTTCATGAGTCGAAAAGAGGGAGATGGATATTGATACTGGATAACCTCGACGATGAGAGCCTTCTTAGCGAGTCTGTACAGGCTCACAGCCAAAACAGCGCCCTTCGCAAGCCTTTTCGAGGACTCCTTCCTCGATGTTCCCACGGTACCATCATTCTGACTACACGCCACATGAAGGTAGCGCGGATGATGGCCAAAGAGAGCGATATTCTTGGAATCACTCCCATGGATGAGAAGTTCGCATCCACCTTGATGAAACAGAAACTCACTGTCGGAACGACCGAGAAGGAGATCAAGGAAATTGTGGAAACACTTGAGTTCATGCCCCTTGCAATCGTCCATGCCGCTTCTTACATGGAGCATCAATACCCACCATGGTCGGTGGCAAAATATCTCAAAGTATTTCGAAAAAGCCATCGCCGCTTATTAGTAGATCATGAGGCCGAGCACATGCATCACAGACGTGACACCAGTGCTAGTAATTCAATCTTGGTCACTTGGCAAATCTCTTTTGACTATATCAGACAATCCCATCGATCTGCAGCTAATTTGCTCTCTCTGATGAGCTTCTTCGACAGACAAGGAATCCCGAGAAAGTTCCTTCAGGACCAACGAAGGAATAGCCCTCCTGATCTGCAGACCACCCGCCCGTCGCACAGTGATAGCGAGGAAAGTGCAACTGAATCCGACGAGGACCTCGATTTTAATAGTGACCTCCTGACTCTGAGGGACTTTTCATTCATCTCAATTAACCATGATGGGGCAGAAGAGACCATCGAGATGCACAGACTGGTGCAATTCGCACTCATAAACTGGCTAGAGATACATGAAGAGATTGAGCACTGGAAATCCAGATTCATCCGAATTCTATGCAGTGCATTCCCCGATGAAGTATCAACCCATGAAGAATCATATGGCTGGAAGAAAGCACAAAAATTATTTCCACATGTAAAATCGGCTATGCTACAGCGCCCAAAATCAGACGAAGATCTCCTCCGCTGGGCTTCTTTGCTTTTCAACGCATCGCTTCATGCTTGGGATGGTGGGAAAATTGCAGATATGAAGCAGTTGGTTCTTAATGCAAAAGAGGCGAGAGAGACACTCCTGGGTCCAGAGCACATGAGCACTCTAAAGAGCTCCAAAATACTAGCTCTTGCATATACCCTTCAAGGACGTTTTCCTAAAGCTGAGGTACTCCAAACTCACTTGGTTGAAAACATAAAAACAGGACTGGGAGGTGATAACGAGATGATGATCGACGCTATGAATGATCTTGCTTTGACATATAAAGCTCAGGGGCGATTGCAAGAGGCTGCAGAGCTTCAATGGCAAGTAATGGAGAAAAGCAAAAAGCTCTTTCCTGAAGATCATCCAAACTCGATTGCGGCTCTAGCAAACCTGGCAGCAACATGCAACAAGATGGGTGATTACCAACACGCTGAAATATTAGGAGATACATCAGTCAGGATCTTCGTGCCAAAGCTTGGTCTTCATCACCCTAATACAATGGCGTGCATGGGGAACCTAGCGTCAACGTATATCTCCCAAAATCGCTTCGATGAAGCCAAGGTTTTGCTAGAGCCAGTGCTCGGATTCTCTCAAAGGTTCTACGGAGTCAATAGTCCCAATTGTTTCCCCGCAATGAACAGTCTTGCAACATTACATCAGGAGCAAGGACAATGGGAAGAAGCTGAAAAATTATACATGCAGATACTCACGAGCCCAGAGGCCCATGGAGAGGAGCATCCGGATACCTTAACCGTACTAAGCAACCTTGCCGCTTTGTATAGAAGTGTTAATAATTACGCGAAATCTGTGGAACTCCACGAGCAAGTGGCCAACGTCCGAAAGCGGGTACTTGGAGAGGAGCACCTTGACACGTGTGAAAGCCAGGGTTGCCTAGCGCAAGCCTATGGAGATCAAGGTCGGTGGAAGGATGCAGAGCAAGCCCAAATCAGCTGTCTTCAGGGAGTCAAGTCTGCACTCGGAGAAGATGACCCCCGAACTGTGCACGCTATAAATCATCTTGCCAAGATATTCGAGCATCAAGGTCGAATGCATGATATTTTTGCATATGTAAAAGATGTCTCAAACGTGACGATGCCATATTTGACTCGAATACCAATTCAGGCTCTTACCCCGTCCGGAGAGCAGAGACCCAGCGAGAGATATCACCCAGCGCAGCCACGAGACATCTTTGAGGTTTTCAGTATTCTATGTCAATGTGGCCATGGGGGATTACCTCGTTCCATTATCCTACAAATTTTGGATCACGCGAGATATTGGCTTCTCCATAGGGCGTGGCGAAAGGGCTTCTTACGCGTTACTGAAAACGAATGTCAGGAAAAGACACCATATTTAGCCACCACGCTTGTGCATGGCTCAAAGCATCCGGTTCAGATGATCAAATTTCGAATTATAAGCTATGAACACGGACACGCCTCTCATCCTGAAAGTCATGACACTTCTGAAATCTCGGGGACATGGTTTGATTTGAATATCGAGCCCGGACCTCAACAAGGTCCTGATAGGATCTCAAGACAACGGCACTTGATGACGAATCTATACGCGCGTTTGGGATTTGCACTACATATTATTTCCTTTCCTTCACTGTCAACCCAATGGGTCAGAAATCTCCAAGCTGGAGATCGGATTTCTGTCGTTCCGATGGCTCGTTATCCTGGCTGGGCTAATCATGTTGAAGGAGTGTGCATCGAGGTGTACACTAGCTGTCTTTTGGCTCAACCCATTACCGAGTCACCTTGTGCCGGCGGTATGGAAGTTTGTCATTAACGTGGTAAGAGACAAAAGTGCCGTAGAGTATACTGTCAAATTTGTGACTAACCCTAAGCAAAAATGACAGACTAGGAAAATGCTTCCATTTCTCAGTCGACCACTTATCGGACACTAACTCTGGCTCGTCAAATCAAGGGAAATTCCAGTGCGAAAGCATGCAATCTGTTCTTCGCTGAGGGTTTCGCTGGCAGACATAAGCGCCAAGATACGCTACTTCCTCCGATTTGGCTCATGGATGCGCGCGAACGACTTGGCAGTGATAGCCTTTCCGCCCAGATTTGTCGGCTAAAAAGCCGCGTGCTTTCGCGAAGAGCCCTCGCCGTAGTGATGGTTGGCGGTGACAAGCCAGGGCTGATTTTATCAAGGCCAAATTGCCTGGGTATGTCTCCCGGTCATCTAAGTGGACGACAAATGACCAGAGTAGTCAAGGCTGGAGGCGTCCACTGAGAATGCAATCTTGATTTTGACTTCAGCTGAAGTCAAATTATCATGCCTAATCCAAAGCCATTCCTCTTCAACTGTATGTGGCATTCTAAGTGGCATTAGCGGTGAAATCACCCGAGTCTATCTCACCATGGCATGACGGCTTGCATGAAAAATAGTCAAGTTCATCGTTTATCCGTACCATGATAGGTGCAGAGGGTGCCAAAGTTCCTACCACCACGGAGAAACGATAACAAGTGCGTCCGAGATGTATTAGTTCATACTATGGTTGCTATCTAAAGAGAAAATATTTATATTTTGACATAAATTTAAAATGTTTCAATGTACCAGGTTGACGTCTGGCCCTACTCGCTTTTGTAGTAAATGCGTCCCTCGAATAGCCGCCGCGCGGTGCGAAAGACGGTGGCAGCCTTGAGCTCGCCTCCCTCGAACTGTGCACCGACGAGCAAATTGCCGCTAGCATGCCCAATGGTGATCCCAGCACCATCGATCTGGGTTTCCGTTTTTGACTTAGCCACAGTTGTTCCATCCACTCGTGCAGCACAAGAGAGTGCCAGTGCAACTGTGATGGGTACGGCCTTATGCGGCTGGCCCACAGAGAGTGAGCGCACCACCAGATCAACATCTTGCTCAGTCTGCTTATTCTCAGATGCGTTCGCATCAGCAGAGGGCGGGGGCTTCGCCACCATGCAAATCTTGGGAATGCTCCCTGGCACTTGAGAAGCTGTCTCCGCAATTCCCATCTTGACTCCTGCTTGACGGCGAATAGAATCCAATCGGGGCAAAAGATCAGGATGTGCTGTGATCTCGTCTGGAGTGAGATTGCCCGCAACTCCCAGATCGTCTGCGCAGACGAAGACACATGGATTTGCGACATCAATGCAGGTTACTGGGACCCCGTCAAATGTATCTTGCACGTTTCCAGTGGGAAGAAGTTTTCCGGTCACAGCGCCGGAAGGGTCGATGAAATCAAGCTGGATACGGGCAGCAGTGCCCGCAACGCCGTCAATGGCGAAATCACCACTTGACGCAGCCTCGCCTTCGACAACAGGGAAGCTCGCATTGATCAGCTTTCCTGTGTTCGTGTTGTGGATTCGCACGGTTGCCCACTCGGAATCTTGAGGGGCGACAAGCTGCTGGTCGATAGCATAGGGTCCAACAGCACTGCTCATGTTTCCACAATTGCTGGAATAATCAACATCTCTATTCTTGACACCAAGGGATACAAACGTATAGTCGACGTCTGCCTCCGGATGCGTCGGCTTGCCCACGACACAGACTTTGGATAGGCTGGAAATGCCGCCGCCCAGCCCGTCGAGCTGACGACCATAGGGATCTGGGCTACCAATCACCCCGCGAAAGATCGGATCCCAGTCTGCGCGATTTGAAGGTAAGTCTGATTGGTTGAAGAAGACGGCTCGAGAAGTGCCTCCGCGGTAGTACGCCGCCGGAAGCGACAGTTGTTTCTTGGTCGCAGTACCCAAACGCCGCCTGGCAGCCGACAAAAGGGGAAGACGAAAAGAGCTCTTTAACATGCTGTTGGATCCAAATCCAAGGTCTAAGATATAGTAGTATAGAGAGTAAGTGTATAAAAGCTCTTCATCGGGATCGAACCTAGGTCTATAGCTAATAATACCAAGCTTGGAAGACTACCGAGGTGGAAATGTCCCTCCGGTTCCCGCTGCGGATGCATCCGACCCTCCTTTGCAGTCATTTGGATACCTTTGCTACATCTACGATAACCAGTCGTTGGACCAGGGTGGAGCTCAAGACTTTTCGACTCTTGACTCGATGTTGATTGACCCTGGGCCGATCTGGTCATGAAAGGCGTCAATATGAGCTTCACGTTCTCTTGATCTATTCCATCTGTTTCTCTAGCACACTCTCGGTCCAGCGCAACTACAACCATAAACGTAAACGAAGGGCCTTAACGCAGTACATCTCCACATCCATTATCATTACATACAAGGCTAATCCCTCTAGAATACAAATTCACCCAAGTTCAGCCTATCCAAACGTCTCACCCCCATTTTCCAAATACTCCGCCTCCTCAAGCGTAGACTCCCTTCCCATCGCCTGATTCCGATGCGGATACTTTCCAAACCGCTCCACGATAGCCTTATGTCTGGCCTCAAAGTCCAGCAGTGCCTTCAATCTCTCTCTCAGCTCCTCCTCCCGCCCCTTCAAAACATCATAACACGCCTTCTCCCTTCCCTCCAACGACCCCGCATCCGCCTTCAAAAATCCCTCAAAATCCTCCCGCGTCTCCTCATGCAATCGTATCGCCCGCTCATGGACCCCCAAATCCTCCGAATGCATAAGGGGCAAAAAGAACCAAGTCCGATACGCAAGTCGCCACCGCACGTCCGGATCCAGCATCGGGATTCCGCGCTCAACAGCCTCCAGCGCGACACCCACCGCCAGCGGATCGAACTGGCTGAACACGATCTTTGCCGCATCGCCGCGGTAGCAGTTCCGAGGGATCTGGTCCAGGAGCAGGAGCAGACTAACCCAATTCAGACACGAGGATGTGTCGACCGCAGCGAGGAGCTCGGGGGCTGTGGCGCCGGTATTGAGAAGAGTATCTAGCGCGGGCTTGAACTGCTCTCTGGTTTAACAGTGTTATTAGTAGCTTTATTTTGCGTTTAAGTGGGGGCCATGAGGGAGAAGCAGGGTCAGGACATACACGCAGGCTGCGTCGAATTGCTCGTCTTTCTTGAACCAGCGCATTTGGTCCTCCTTGCCCGGCAGGATCCGGGCATCTTCGGTACAGATGTGGCTGAACCAGAAGTTATTTACTTGAGAGAGGAGTGCCGGGGTCAGGGTGCGGTTTAGGGTTTCTTGCTTGCTGGCCATGGTGGGCTTGGTTGAGTGGAACTGGCGTGCGTGGGTGGACTGCGGGATTCGCGGTCCTAGGGGCTGGCTATACGCTTGTACTTGTGTGTACTTGTGTTCAATGACAGCATGCTTTGGATACAGTCGACTGATGAGTCTTGAAGAGTATGTCCAGGGTGCAAGTCGCGTTGGTTTAAGCTAACGCTCGAATTGGATTAGTTAGCTTGTTGATGCGCTGTCAGAGGTTTGTTATTACCTTGCTGGCAGACGCCAATTGAAGCATAGTGCACTGTACGTTGCTATTCACAGGAAGACGATATGTTAAAGGAGTCTATGCATCTGAATCGAGCTTCCATGTATTAGCTCTCAGGGACGGGGTTTCTCCACTCTCATGGAACGGAGTCGGTCCCGGAGTTAAGATCGCTGAGTAATGAACGTAACTAGTTTATAAGCGCGCTGCCAGGTTCCAAGGTTCACCTGAGCTGCGCAGCCCGCTTATAAACTACGTGACTATGTCCACGGGTGGGTCGAGGGCTCCTGGGCTGCTATCAGATCGACAATCCCCTGGTCTACTTGTACGATCTACAGGCAGAGGCAATATTCCATTGGATTCGTCAGTTTGATTATTATTCCGTTCATCCGGCCCTTTCTTCTATTAAGATTACCCTGCGCCGAATTATGCTAATGTAAAAGACTGAGGGGTCCATACGGGCTATTCAACTCAAGTGAACCATGACGATGACAACCCAGAGAGGCATGGAAGCCGCTCAAAGATCGAGTTTTGATCATGTTCACAGAAGAACTCGCGAATATGGCGTGAAAAAGTGTATGGTGGATAGGTTGTACAGAGAATCGAACATGACTGGGGAATAGGCACTGCAAAATGAGATACTTAAACCGAAAAGGAGGTGGGAAGGGCATACAAAGCTTCGTGAGGCGTTGGAGGCGTTGGTGACGGAGTAATGCACAGCGGCATGCTCAGTATCAGTCCGTAGCACGTTTCCAGAACTTCCAACCCTGACGCTTCTCGTGGAATCCGACACCCACCAAGCGCTCAATACCCGCGTGGCCCTCAGCGTTCTCGAACTTCTGTTGATCAATTTCCTCGCCACCTTCCTCGTCGTCAGAGCCGTTGCGCAGGACAGCGGGGTAAAGCACCCCAATGCCGTCACCACCAAGAGTGGTCTGATACTTGGCGAAGCCCTCTTGAGCCAATTGGTTCTTGAGGTTCAGAACCGCCTCCGGCTCGGCATTGGGGCGCAGCAAAGTTACTGCGCACCCACCCCCGCCAGCGCCAGTCAATTTAGTCCAGCCAATATCGGACTGATCCACTAACTCACGGATCCGCTCCAGACGCGGATGTGACACCCCCAACGAGACGAGAAGGCCATGGTTAAGACGCATCAA
The DNA here is from genome assembly GCF_028974085.1 of Penicillium chermesinum. NCBI lineage: Eukaryota > Fungi > Ascomycota > Eurotiomycetes > Eurotiales > Aspergillaceae > Penicillium > Penicillium chermesinum. The sequence goes on from NW_026695315.1 coordinate 1,249,963, forward strand.
GGTTCCAAAGTGGGCCGTCGTGTCGTCTGAAGAACCGTCAAAGTCAGGGGATTGGAGAAGGTCCTGGGCTGATGTTGTGACCTGGTCGATAGCATCAAGAATAGACTCCGTTACCACCGGATGGGCCTTTTTCAAGGCACCGACCTTCGCGACTTCAATCGCAGTTGAGCGAGTCTGCTGGGTATCAACAATGAGGAGAGGCAATTCGGGAAATGCAGGTAGGGAGGTGACTATAGGGGGTTTTGCGTAGTCAACACGCCTAAATATCACAGCCTTTCCGCCTGCGGAGACTGTGTTGTCGACGCCGCTAGGATTTCCATGGATACACATTTCACCCACAAATGCCCAGCGGTTGATACGATCTATTTGGCTTTCGGCCTCTGCTGGCTCCTGATCGGGGTGGGGGCCGGCGAGTGTACGAATCTGGAGTAGCAGGGCAGCACTCATACAGACACATACACTGGCACTGCTGCCCAAGCCGGCGCCGGTGGGGATTGTGGAGCGGAGAGTGTAGATGGCGCCTGGGCTTTCCGGGGAGCCCAGTGACATGAAGAGGAACAGGAAGGCGAGGGCGGAACGGACGTGAGGTTTGCGCGTTTCCTCGGGGACATTCAGCGAAACGTTCTCGAGGTGCGGCTCGATGGCTTTCAACAGTTCGGGGTCAAGAGAGGTAACCCTGTCGTAGTAGGTGGTCTTCTTTTCGGGGGATTTGAAGATTCCCCATGGGAGAGAATCGATGTCCCAGGTATGATTTAAGCCCAAATCACGGAAGTTCAAGGTAATTGTGCGATGCGATTTGGAGAGCGTAGTGACCAAGAGATAGGACCGAAGCGAAATGGCCGCCGCTAGGGCAGCTCTACCGTACACGACCGCATGTTCACCGTACACAATGACCTTGCCCGGCGCAGAGACCATAAAGGCCGGGGCCATAGGAGAGGAAGCCTTGCGCGACATGCCTGGTCGTTTGGTTGAATTGCCGTTCAACGCGCGGGAGCCGGAGGAGCTGTCGTAGTCTGTAGAATCCGAGTGGGCGCCGTTCAGGCGAGGGTGGCCGTTTTGTAGAGATTCGGTTTCGAAGCGGGCGGCGGGGCGACTGGCCAGTGGTACGCTTACGCTGCCATTGAGTTGCGAAGCAACTGACATGGTCGAGATTGGAATTCAGGGGTGGGAGGAGCGACCCGGGGGAACGGGAAGAAAAGCAATAGGATCCAGAGAACCAAAGAATCATAAACAGGCGGGCATGTTCGACCACCCGCAAATCGCGCAACGCAAGAAACAGCTGGCGCAGAAAGGCGAGCCACGTCTGGAATCTCGAGCTGATATCGATCAGCAATGCTCTATTTTACGAGTATACCAAGGCACGCATCTCCGCCAATCGTTCTCCTGCAGTCTGCTATTGGTCAGCCCGCCTGAGGTCGGGCCTATCAGCTTCCGTCCATTTTCTGCAATTTTCTGCCTTCGATCTTCTGCTTCTAGTCTATGCCCAGGTGGGGTTAGGTCTGCTTTGGGGCGTCGCAAGTGTGAAAGACTGGAGCTGACCGGGCACTGGCACTACTGTTAGCAGTAAACATCTCGAGTCGCTTCAGCCCCGCCACACGCCCTGCGTAACCCACAGTCAATATCAGACTGCCGCAGCCAAATCGGCACTAGACGTGTCGTAAAAGGGTTTTGCAGAGGCCTGGCTGCGCTGGGATCCAGTGTTCATGAAGTATGTACTAGTATTGATATTTCATCTATGTAAAGTCCGGTGCAGCGTTGTGCTACAGTACAGTCCCGAAAGGTACCACATGTAATCATGGAATGCAAAATCGACATTCAAAGGTTCATCGTCACGGTCATGCTATTGCTGTGAACGAGAAGGCAAGGCGGCAGATCCTGCCACAGCACTTCCAGGTCACTGAGATAAGAAACGCAATCTTCTTCGCTGCGCCAAGTCCCCTCTACCGGCGATGGTAGAGTGGTAAAGATGACGGCCGTTTCGCTGCTTTGCTGGAGCATCAGCTCGTTCAAGATGAGATGCTGAGCCCGGCTCGGCAAGTCGTTGAATGAAAGAGGAACAGAAGCTGGGCCCGGAAAGCCTGTCGCTTTACGATTGGCCGGACCGCTGCTAGAGGGCGACGCGGCGCCAGGTCCTCGAGCATAGATTGAGTCAAACTTGTTGAAACGCGGGGGGATGCGCTTGACTCGAACATGATCGAGGGACCAGCGTCATCTTCGGTATTGACCTTAGCTTCCGGAATCGGTGACGAGCTGAAACGGTTGCTAGATGCAGACCGACTCATTGACGGTCGATTCGATTGGCTAGGAAGGTTAGAGAGAGAAGCTGGGGACTTGGTCTTCGGAGATGCTTCTTCAGCCACAATTTTAGGGATAGTAGATTCTGCAGCTGAGGTTGGAATGGATCCTTGCTCTCCTGAGAAACTGGGCTGCGGCTGGGAACGAGTCTTGGGGCTAATCCCAGAGCTTCGATCGGCACTCCTGGTGCGGGCAGAATTTCGCGTGAACGCAAAGTCCGGTCGAAGTCCGTCCTTGGGGACAGGGGCGGCTTCATCCTCGGGCTCGCTGACGTATGAGTCCAGGTCACTGTCGGCGCTACTTTCGCTGCTGGAATCGTCCCCGTCATAGTCCACAAATGCGTCCAGCAGACGATGGGTTTGCATTCCCAAGTTCAGTCCGCCCATAGCCCTGAATGATGATACAGAACGCCGACGTCGAGTAGACTCGATGAGTTTGCGTAGTCCGCTAACACGGCTGCTCAGGGACTTGCCTTCACTCTCTCCACTCTCAGGGGCCCCCGCTGGCGTTTGACCTGAAGGTCGGATATCAACATTACCGGTCTCATCCAAGTCACCATAGTTATTGCGGGCCTGCAAAGCTCCTTGCCACCATTCTTCGGCGCCCAAAACGGATTGCACTTTCTCTTGGGCATCCTCTACTTCCGGAGACGTATCGCCATTGACGATGATCCGATAGGATTTGACGTCGCCGCAGGCAAGCCAGAAGACAAGAACTTCAGCCTGTATGCGCAATTTCTCGAGAAGAGCTTCGACTCGAGCTCTTTCCTCTTCAACATCCGTCTCATATTCAACGAACACGGCGACTCGGAGTTGATATGTCTTTTTCCAAGATGGAACAGTATTCAAAATACAGCCCAGCTGAAGAATGAGAGTATAAGTATCGAAATTGGTTGTCGTCACGTTTTGCTTGCTTTCGCTATCGGCCCCCAGTTCTGCTGACATCTGAATCGGCCACAGATCAATGTACTTCTTCGTATGATGTCCATTGCGGTCTGGTAGTTCAAGCTCCTCAAACCCCTTTGCCACGGCGACGTTTATCCGAAGCTTGAACAAGAGGTCTTCAAGAATAGTCACATAGCTTTGAATCGACATTGGCTTTTCAGGTAGAGCTGCTGTCGTGGCGTCATCCGGCTCTCGAGGAAAGGCGGATGACCGACGCCGTGATTTGCTGCTGGCCGAGAAAGTCTCCACGAGCGAATGATCCTCTCTAAACTGGTCAATTACAACAATGTTGGGCCGCATGCCTCCCAGCCCGGAACTGAGAACAATGTTGCGCATTCCCCATTCAGCAGCAGGGGCCACGGCGACATTCACAAACGCTTTTATTTTGGAATATTCCACTAGCTTGGTCCATGTCGTCTGCTGGCGACGGGCCTCCGGTACGGCTGAGGAAAAGTCTTCGGTAACAATGACATGGCCCAGCACGAACAGCGCACCTTTCTTGAGCGAATTGCAAAACGAAACCATCTTATACTGCCTGTCAAGATCACTGACAAAGAGCAGAATCTGAGGGCGCCAGAATTTAACATGTTCGGGGCGCAGACGGAGCAGATATTTGCGCACCTGATGATAGATCAAACTTTGGCTGACATCCCCCCAGGGCTTGGGTGGACAGCTGTAGTGTATGAACAAGAAAATCACGATCAGTATTCCAACACAGCCAGCAGCATAGAGCCCATCCACGAAGAACATGCTCATCCCACTGACGAGTGTACCTGCAGCGGCCGTCTGCCAATTGAAATAACGAAAGGATGGTCTAAAGTTCGGTGCGGATCCGATTTTCAGTAAGAAACAAGCCAGGTTCATCACAAGGAAAGTCATCAAGTATGCCATGGTAATGAATGAGGCGATCCGATTGATGTCAAACAGCATCGTTATTTGCGCAAATATGAAGGTCACAATAATGGCATATATGGGGTCATCGCTCTTCTTAGTACCTTGACCAAACAAGTTGAGCCCTGGTAGCAAACTGTCTCGAGCAATGGCTTGCAGAAGTTTTGCAGACCCGATAACACCCATCAAGGCGGAGAAGAAAGTAGTTGCAAATTCTCCGAGAAGAATTATGGTGTCGGAGAAATTGACCTAGTAAGGTTAGAAAAGTTCAACATGAAGTTGGCGCAGGAGACTCACAATTTGTATCACATTCACATTGTTATAAAGGGACTCTCGGGTAATAGAAGCTGCCATTGCACCAACGACCAGCGCATAAGTTACAAAAGTCAGCGCCAGGCCAGCCAGCGTGCCCTTGGGGATGGCCTGACTTGGGTTCCTCAGATCCCCAGACATGCTTGCGCCTCTACGAATGGTTAGTAAGAGACCATGACTATGAATGGTTCAGAGACACACTTACGCGAAGATGCCTCCTGTTGCAGGGAACAGGATACCGAAAAGATCTTGAAACGTCTCCTTTCCGCGTAACTGACTTCCTGCTGCATTTTTGGTTAAACGGGGCTTCAAATTCCCCATCAAGGTTTGCATGCTCAGTCCCGTAAACTCCACGCCGTCTTTAACCGAGTGGAATGGCTTCATGAAAATAGCGGACAATGGAATGCTAAATGTAGCAATCAAGAGGATTACCAGCAGACCATTGCTAGCTTTGGCGAAGATGGAGCTTCCAGCTAAGCAAATAGCTGTGCAGAGGACCAAGACCACAGTACCCCAGAGATACTGCCACCAGAACCCTTCCGCAAGAAAGTTGCTCAAGGCCCCAGAGACAACACCAAAGTTTTGTGTCAGACAGTCAATCAATCCGACGGCATTCATGCCCGTGTTGAATACATAGCCCAAGTAGAACACGATACCAATGGAGCCACCAAACTCCGGTCCCAGAGAACGAGAAATCAAGTAATACGCCCCACCGCCTCGCACAGTGCCATTCGTCGCAATTGCAGAGAGAGACATTGTGGTTACCAGGTTAATCAAATAGGATACAACCAGAAGACCTGCTCTTGGTTAGCCGTTAACTCCTCTTCGAAGCTTTTGAAATTTACCTAGTATGCCTAGCAACCCTGCTTGGCCCAAGATGAAGCCAAAACGCAGGAACATCAAAATACTCAGCACATTCAATGTTGTCGGCACAAAAACTCCAGAAAAAGTACCGAGCTTCTTGGACTCCTCCGCTGTACGAGACCTATGTCCATTCTTGTCTTTCTTATCGTTGCTAGCTCCGCTCAATGGGCTTTTCGACAGGGGCATATGTACCAGCGCACTCGCCGGGTTTTGCTGGGAAGATTGGCCCGCATCCAATTCTCCTGTTGTCCCACTCCACCATTTTGGAAGATCGCGAATATGTGATGGACGCTGGGCCGTCGCAGGTGTCGTGGAGGCCCTTTCCGGCGGAGCAGATGGCTCCAGGGGACCTTCAGAAGTGCTTTCTTGGCGTCCTGGCTCCCCAGGATCGAGGCGAACAGCATCTTCTTCGGCAGTTCGAGTTAAGAAGTTCGGGCGTCTGCGGGTTGACATTTCGCAGTCCTAGTACTGGTCTCTGCCAGGTTCGGCGTTCAAGCACAATCGGCTACCGGTGAAACATGAGGGGGGGAAAGATAGGCTGTGAGAGAAATAATGAGAAGAAGACACGATCTAGAAGACTAATAAACCGCGCCCACCAAAACAAAAGCAAAGATATAAACTCGATGTTAACGCCGCGGACGTCACCAAACGCGCAATGACGTTCGGGGAGAACAAACAATGCAAAATGTCGAGCCCCGGGCTTGCCAGTGTGTGACCCGCACTCGCCGATCCACTCCTGGACGTGACAGTTCTTCTTCGTCTCTAGTCCCTAGGAACGTCGATTCCATTGCTCTGTATATCTAGCTTCTGTCCTCTGGGCATAGGGCATCGTCGACTTGGCTGCCCGCTTTTTGTGTCTCCTAGATGCCCTGAACCCCACATTCTTAATTGAAATCAGGAGCTGCCAACATGGCGGACAACGGCGAGAGCTCCTCGCAGAACCCCTCTCGATCTTTACCCATTTCGGCCTCCTCAATTCGCTCGACTTCGCCAGCCCCTGATGGTTCAAATCGACAAGCCTCGATTGCTCGACTTGCTTCACCTGTTCCGTCGTCTCCGGCATTTGGAACTTCTCCGTCATCGCGCCAGGGTGTTCCCTCCAGTCGCCCTATAACTACATCCGGCACAGTGGCCTCCGATCATGACTTCCGCGCTGTGCCTTATCCGCCCTCACTTCCAGGCCCCGGTCAGTCGATGATTGCGTCCCAGCTCCAGGAGAGCCTCGGCCGGTCACCCCCAAGACTCGGGACCCCCTCACGAGCTGGGGAGCCTGCCGGGCTTCATTCGGCTGTGGAGAACCGCGCGATCAACTCGCAATATGGATCTTTCGATATGAGAAGTGTTGGGGAAGCAAATCCCCCACTTGAGGACCCAGAGGTGGTGAAGCGACACCTTGTCCTCCCACAACATGCCACCGACCACCGTGAAACAGGTCCTGAGCTCGGTACCAGCATTGGTGACGAGAATTTCTCGAGCCTTCAACTTCAAGGTGGTGATATGACCCGAGAAGTATATCGTTGGGCCGAGGATGCGGAATCAGAGAACCGCTTTGCCCGCAGTAAAAGTTTCAGTATCAGTCGACCAACTCCGGAGACTCAGACAGAGGATATCCAGACCATTTTAATTCCCGGAGGATTTCGACGTGATTTCTTGCGCCGGACTGCAGCCAGTCCTCATCGCGGAAGTACCCATGGATCGAATCATGGAGGTGCACCTCCTCAACCTCAGCTGCCGACAACGAACTTCCTAGAATTCCTGACGCTGTACGGCCACTTTGCTGGTGAGGAACTCGAGGAAGATGACGAGGTTTTGGGACCCGATGAGTACTTTTCGTCGGGTAACTGGGATGACCAAGACGAGGGCCGAGAGTCGGGAGAAGACGCAGCTCTGCTACAAGGCGATAATGCACGCCGAAGGGTTCGGAAGAGGAAGCATAAGCAGCGAGCACCTGCAGGAACTTCAACCACCACCGGTGCTGTTCTTCTACTTCTCAAGTCTTTCGTGGGCACCGGAATCCTCTTCCTTCCTCGAGCATTCTTGAATGGGGGTCTGCTGTTCAGTTCCCTTGTTCTACTTGCTGTCTCGTTGCTGAGTTATTACGCATTTATCCTGCTGGTCAACACCCGCATGAGAATCGAAGGATCGTTCGGTGATATTGGCGGAATCCTGTACGGCAAGCATATGCGTCGCATCATTCTCGGATCTATTGTCCTCAGTCAGCTGGGATTCGTGTCCGCATACATTGTCTTCGTCTCCCAAAATCTGCAGGCTTTTGTCTTGGCCGTGAGCAAGTGCAAGTCTTTCATTGACATCAAGGTTATGGTTTTGGTGCAGCTCATCATCTTCTTGCCATTGTCACTCATTCGTGATATCAGCAAGCTTGGTTTCACCGCCCTTATCGCCGATGTCTTCATTCTTTTGGGTCTGCTCTACATCTATTATTACGATGCTGTGACTTTGATCGGAAACGGGGGTATCTCGGATGTCATTTCGTTCAATCCCGCGACTTGGTCCATGTTCATCGGCACGGCTATCTTCACCTATGAGGGGGTTGGACTTATTATCCCTATCCAAGAATCGATGAAGCAGCCCCAACGCTTCCCTGGTGTCTTGGCCGGTGTCATGGTAATAATCACGCTGATTTTCCTTTCCGCCGGTGCTCTTAGCTACGCGGCTTATGGCTCTGCGACGAAAACAGTTATCCTTCTTAATCTGCCGCAAGACGACAAATTTGTCAACGTGGTCCAACTTCTCTATTCGCTCGCTATCTTGCTGAGTACGCCACTCCAGCTCTTCCCTGCCATCCGTATCATGGAGAACGAGCTGTTCACGCGGAGTGGGAAGTACAATCCATACATAAAGTGGCAGAAGAATGGTTTCCGCTTCTTCCTAGTTCTCGTCTGTGCTGTCGTTGCCTGGGCTGGTGCAGACGATTTGGATAAATTTGTTGCCCTTGTAGGAAGCTTTGCTTGCGTCCCATTGATCTACGTCTATCCAGTAAGTGATCCGGGCATTACGTCGTACCAGCTATGTACTAACCACCATCTCTCTATAGCCACTCCTCCATCTGCGCGGTTGCGCCGGCTCCAAACGCCAGGCAATTGCGGATGTTGTTCTCGCCGTCTTTGGTGGCATTGTATGCATATATACCACGTTTCTCACTATCCAAAACTGGATGGGTGGCCAAGCTGCTCCAAGTCCCGGCTATTGTGATTCTCCTGGGAACTAATCGGTGACATCACAACGTGAGCTTCTCTTTTTGCCTCCATCTCCTGTGCCTTTACTCTTGATTGGCATGGTACTATTCGTTTGGCCTTTGCATCAGGGAAGAATCACGATCTTGGTGTTAAGGGTTTCTCGCTTTTAAGCCTTTCTACTGGTTGTCTTTTTTGTATAAAATCCGCCGTTCCTGTCAATCTACCTAGTATGTTGCATAAACAAGGAGTTTTCCATATTGAACATCTTCCCACTTCAAAGTAGAAGCTTCGGCTTCCTCATGATCTGAGGACCATGCTGTTTCCTAAATACGGTAGTAGGATGGTATAGTACTTCTGGTCAGCAAATTCCCAGGCATGATACATTCCCAATGACAGAGATGGAGCCTTAACCTTAGAGTAGGTACCTTGGTTGAGGGGGGGGGGGTTGTTTTGTATTTTTTTTTAATTTTTCTGATAATTTGCTCCCGGCTTCTGGCTGAGCATTCGGGTTTTCCTGGCGATTTAAGTTCTGTGATGTTTGGCGTGGTGACTTTGATGTATTTTTGACAAAATTGTACAGCAGATAATCGTCAAGGGGAGTTGAGCTCAGTTCGGCGGTGGTCATGCTCCGTAGTCATCTAAGCTCCCTTGGTACAAATTTGAATGCAGCAAACTTTCCGTTGTTCCAGCATGCTTTGAGAAACCCGAATTGATTCAATAGATCTATGTACAGTGGCCGAGTCAAGCACAATGAGTCAAGAATGAATCCGTAGCTTACCAGCCCAAACCACCAGCTCTTTGGTATCGTCCTCTATCAGCGCCCCATTAGTTGTTGCGATAGATTACCATCTCTTCCATCTCCGGAATACAAAAACACTGGTCATTCAAACCAGACGTGCGATGGAGTTAGATTATGTGAGTCGATGTCGTAATAGCTTTTGTAGAATCCGACTCTTTACGCACCAGCCTCAGCAGCCTGGGCACCCTGCTTAGCCTTCTCGGCGAGCTGCGCCTCACGTCCTCCCCAGCTATAACAAACCGAGTCAGCACCAAATCCCAAGAATACAAACCAGAGTGTCTGTACGCAGGGCATGCGACGAAAGGGGCGGGGTTAAACGTACTTCCAGTAGGCGAGATAACGGTATCCCTGGGTAGTCTGAGCACCGAAGTTGGTCAAGTGGCAAGCAAACAGAAGGTAGTTCTTGGGGGTGACAGCCAAAGCGTAGCGCATGAAAGTAGCGGCGTAAAGGATCAGAGCGCCGGTCATGGGACCGGAGATACTGCAGGGGTGAGATTAGTGAGCGGTCCCAAAAAGGGAGCTGATAAGCTCAGGATGGCTTGGGGATTGGGGATATCCCCTGATTAAGGACCGTTATACATACAGCTCAGCATCCTTCTGAGTGTCCATCACCGCAGCCAAAGGAATACCGAAGTTGGAGGCCGGGCCCCAGAAATCTGCAGGAATAAGCAATGTTAGCAGCGTGATCGTAATCTGCGGCATGCCCAGATTCGTAATGACAGAACAATGAATAAACAGTTGTGTGATCCTTCTCCAACCTCAACAGCCACTGTGGAACCCCATTTCAAATGCTGGTTCCATTACTCGAAACTCGAGGCATTGTTGTTGCAGCCGATCTCGGTACGGAAATGGCAGGAAATTCGGGGAAGAGATTGAACATGGATACGTACGGGTTGAGCAGAGGTAGTCCGTCACCTTGTTGGAGCGGATCTTGGCGTTGATTGCCTTGATAGCGGCGGCCATGGTGACAGTTTCTGGGCGAAGGAAACTTGGGGAAAGGTCGCGGTGAGGTCGAGACGGGGTTTCATGGCGGAATCGAGTCGATGCAGAGCCGGCGTCGGCCCCATGTCACGTGCCCGGTGACTGGATCCTTTCCCCTACTTTGTCAGGTACAACTTCTCAGATAATAGGGTTTGACGATGTGAAACGAAGGCGCTCTTTCTTTAACACTAGTAGTCTTTCCGATATTTGAGTAACTAATTATGAGACTTGGACGTGGAATGTGAGGACTTGAAGCTAGGAATAGGATGTATGTGAACTATATATCTGGGGGTCCACCTATTGCCGCTTGTCAGGGCAGATCTTATCTTGAACTAGGATCGCCCATTACCTAGGTGTTCAAGTCACAGATTTTTCTTCATCCAACTTGAACTTGGAAGGCATCCGACACAGCCCCGCAATGTTGCAGTTTCATGAAAAAAGAGGTTCAAAGAGCAACAGCGTGACCAACTCTGGAATGGAACCTGTAAGTTCCAAGGTTGAACTCCGTTGGAGTACTCACTAGCATTGGCATAGCGTTGCTACCCCGACCGCTCTGCACATGAGCGAACCTCGCAACGTTCCAATGTCTATTGTAAACTCGAAGAACATTGAATTCGTTAGCCTATCAAATCACCAAACCTCCTGGGAGGTTACAGGGCCTGCGCCTGAGGCAGCTGCCTAGGTCCGTGATGACAAGCAATACTTCCTGTCACGAGTCCTTACTTTGAATAACATAGGAGTTCCAAGGATGTAGAAAAGCTCAAAATATCAACTAGATTTTTAATTGCTGATCCTTTACGCCACTACCTAGCGCTTCCCTGTTTAGTCAAACTTTGTCATATCTTGCTTGCACTTGGTATCACGCGATAGAAGAGTCCTGTCTTCTCCCAGCTTAGAAACATGAAATCATCGGCCACCGAATCCTGGGGGAGGGTATCCACGTCCCTGGCCTGGAGGCTGGAAACCCGGGGGAGGGAAGGATCCAGCTGAACATGAAGTGTTGTTAGAGGTGGTCGCAGCGAGGGCTCGAGGAGAACTTACGTGGGCCGCCCGGAGGAGCTCCTGGCGCAAATCCTGGAGGAGGAACGAAACCAGCTAAAAAGAAAGAAAAGAAAGGCATGAGCTTTAGCAAAAACTAAGGGGGGGGGTTAGGACAGATAACTCACGAGGACCACCTGGGGGTCCGCCACGGCCGGCGAATCCAGGAGGGGCACCGGGAAAACCACCGGGAGGGAAGCCTCCAAAGCCACCGGGGGGTGCAGGACCGCCGACGCCAGCAGCTGGGCCACTGAGGCCAATCGGCAGGCCACGACCAGCGGGCTTGCTGATACCGGGCCCGGTAGAAAGGGTGGCAGCACCACCACCGCCAGTGTTGGTACCGAGACGAGCAGAGGGGTCGGCAGGGGAGGACCATCAACAGAGCAAGAGACAACCTGGGCGCCACGGATGATGGCGAGGCCCAGAGTGCGCTTTTCTTCCACTTCTACTTTCTCGTTGGCTCCGGCGGGGGTCTTGTTCTTGCGCTTGAGACGGCGGAACTCTTCTGTGTCGGCGAGAACGAGGTTCATGTGCTGTAGGGAGGTATCGTTAGTTTTCAACCTTGGAGAAGACAGGGTAGCGGGCATTAACGCGGACCTTATCAAAAGCTAGCATTTGACCGATCATCTGTCGGCCATCGTTGAGGGTAATGCGCATGCGGTAATTGATCTAGTCATGTTAGGATTCCCAACAACCGAGATTTGGGTGTTGTTTCTTGGACTCACGTAGTTGATCTAGAAAAAAGAAAACCGCAAGTTAGCCTGTGCCATTGAGCGTGTGAGGAGCTCACACAGAAGAATCAGGACATACCATCTTTCCCTGCTTGTTAGTAGCCATGACCAGCTACGACGCGCACGAATGCGACTTGAGGTCAAAAAAAGAAGGTTCCACGGCAAAGCACGAAGCTTTATTTGCTGGACGGGATCGCGCGATGGGGGTTACGAGAATTCGTGGAGAAGCTAGAGCTCTGCTTTGGCGCGTTGTCTAGACTTTGAAGTTCCCAACTGGGAGCCGCTGACTCATCCACGTATTTTTTTTGGCCTCCTCCACCGCCCTTATCGGGTCGACCCCATATCTGTCGACCGTTGATCACCTGACCCTCTCGCTTCGCTTCAGAGTCACCTGACCGGCGGCCACGGTCCCGTGATTGTGGAGCCCACACACAAACCGCTTTTACGGTTTTCTTTAGATTCTCATCTCGTCGACAACCTCCACGCCCAACACACCCAGTCGCCATGGTAGGTTCCCAGCACTCGCTACAACCACCCAATATCTGTTGCAGACTCTAATTAGCGATGCAGTCGGACGCCAAGGACAAGTCTTCCAACCCTATGCGCGAGCTTCGCGTCCAGAAGCTCGTGCTGAACATCTCCGTCGGCGAGTCTGGTGACAGACTTACTCGTGCCGCCAAGGTGTTGGAGCAGCTTTCCGGTCAGACCCCCGTCTACAGCAAGGCCCGCTACACCGTCCGTACCTTCGGTATTCGTCGTAACGAAAAGATCTCCGTCCACGTCACCGTCCGTGGCGCCAAGGCCGAGGAGATTATCGAGCGTGGCCTCAAGGTCAAGGAATACGAGCTCCGCAAGCGCAACTTCTCCGAGACTGGCAACTTCGGTTTCGGTATCTCCGAGCACATCGATCTGGGTATCAAGTACGACCCCGGTATTGGTATCTACGGCATGGACTTCTACTGCTGCATGTGCGTTTTCCCCTCTATATGCCATCGGCATCTGGTTCTCACAGTATGCCATGAACTAACAATTTTGTCTTTTTTAGGACCCGCCCCGGTGAGCGTGTCGCTAAGCGTCGCCGCGCGAAGTCCCACATCGGTGCCAGCCACAAGATCACCCAGGCCGAGACTATCAAGTGGTTCAAGAACCGCTTCGACGGTATCGTCCGGTAAATGCCTCAATGAAATGAGGAAGCGCGGGGGGTGTTCAAATCTTGTGATTTACGATGCATCGAAGGGAGCCAAAAATTTCTTTCCGCAAAAGGAAACAAGAAAAAAACCAAAAACTAGGCCCAGGACGGACCCATGATAAATCCCAACCGGGCTCCTGATCTCTGCGTCGGATAATGGTGTTCTGAACCCTTTCTTATCTTTTTTTTTTATTCTATCACGGCAACTCAGGATAGGCGTGTTAGAGACATGAATCTACAACCACTTCACAAAAGATTTATTTCTCCTTTTCACAATGGAGGCTGCACGAGAGGGTGTTGTTTTCCGCATAACCATTGGTGAAAAGAGTGGCTGGCTCGGACTTGTCTGATGCCGCCATGACTCGCTTGATTCCGTTTCGACTGGATCAAAGAGTCGGTCTCCCATAAGTTTCTTATGTGGAGTACCAATTGGCCTATCTCCGTTTGTTGCTGTCTACACCTGATGCCGTTCTTGCGTAGTCGTAGATTGTAGTGGTAGGATGCCCAGCTGACAAGGTGGCATAGTTGGCCACTAGTTCTCACTCCTTCAGATACCCATTGGCATGAGTGTAATTGTCTCACAGGCATGCGTCTGCTCTTATCTGATCGACATTATCTTGTTCCTTTATCCACCTTGGTGAGCCAAAACCCGGTGGTAGGTTGAGGCTCTTGGGAATTGTCTCGGGATTACCCCACTGTTCGGTTTGACTTGCAAGAGCAACTTGAAGTTTACCACAAAATACCTCTATATTGGTATGGTCTTGTGAAACAAATTACCTCCCCTCGAATGGCCCATGGGCATGATGTCTATGTCTCCATATTCATAGAAGACCAGCGGTACTCGACAAGCCTACTCCAAGTTGGACACAACCACATGGTCTACGGTTTGAATAAACCGGCGTATTCTATTATCTGGCCTCTCGATAAAGGAGGAATCTATTTATCTATCTAGTCCACCAAAACCGAAACTTCACCAAAGACAAATCGTTCTACGTAATACCTTGATACCTCTACCTGGACTAATACCCAGCTCAAGGTCTACTAGTGAGGACTACCATTCTACAGCTACCAAAGACGGGTATAACACTTGAACTCAAAACATAACTGCCATACTGAGCATCAAATTTCAAATCCATCCTAGTGTAATCACATGTGCCCCCCCAAAGAAACCCGAACCCTACTTTCCGCGCGTATACCCATCCCAAAGCTTCGAAAACATCCCTCCCTTCGCCAGCTGCTCCGAATAACTCTTTCTGCGCGCCGCCGCATCCGGATCCGTCGACTCCCGCTTCTGCGTATGCAGGTTCGAGAATAGCTGGGTCCCCGAGGAGGCGCTTGAGCGGCGTCGCTCAGACAGCGTCGGGAGGTACGGTTCGTTGGTGGCTGCACCGGCTGAGGAGGCGGAGGCATCGGATTCCTAGTCCTATTAGCTTGTTGCTTGCATTTCATTTGCTTTGCTCTATCTTTGGGGTTGGGGTTGGTTGTCTTTCGGTGAGTCTCGAGCCGGTTTGGGACTTGGGACTTACACGGCGGGCAGCGATCATTTCTGGCGTTGGAGCCCATGGGGCCTTTGTAGTGGGTGACTTTGGACCACCGGGCACCCAGACATTACCGTGTTCATGACGGTCGCCTGGCTGGCCGCGCCAGTAGCGCGGAGAGGAGTCGGACATGTTGGATAGTTCGAAGAGGACGTAGTCCGTATCGATATTTATCTTGGTTGATATCAGTTAATGTTTGAGAAGACTAGAGCAATTCTCCTCAATGGAGAAAGATTCCTCGTCACAGGAGATCAGAAATAACTGATGGGATTTTGGGAAAATGCGTGACTGTATAGGAGGGGTTGATGTCACGGGGGGAGGTAAGATAGAAGACGTCATGGATGTGGTATGCGGGAATGAGCCATGGGCGGGGGGATACTTGTCTGATTTGGACGAAGGGGAAAACCAGTGGTTGGGTAGAGAAGGTATTATAGGAACAAAAAGGACGTACCTGGTTGAAACTACTTGTGGTGTAGATGGATGCAGGAGGGAGGGGGTTATAGCCTAGTTATAAGAACGGCGACTTATTAACCACAGAGCAAAAGAGGGGGACAGAGTCATATGGCGCAATCCTCCAGGGATCCAATACTGTCGCGTGCCACTGTTTGCAATTATTGGCTCGATCTGGCATGATCTCTGATTTCTTGAGGGGTTTACGTATTGCAGAACCTAATGAGTAGCTGTCAGAGAGGACATGTGCTGATCTCCCGAATTACTATAGTAATAGTGAGTCGGAAGCTAATGAAGGCAATCCAGACAGATAATCCTTTGAGTAATCCAGGTAGCCTCACTGGCAGTAGCTGCAATGCTAACCCCCGAAAGTGGAGCTGCGCCTTGACGTAAGACGAAATGCGGGGAAAGCTCCATGGCAGATTGAATTCTAGATCGTCAACTACTGCCTAGGCGGAGACATTTCGAGCCTGTAACTCGAACAGCTGTAGTAGCTGTCGCAGATTGGAAGATCATGATTAATGCGTAGTTAGCTAATGGTAGCCCGCAAGAGCAGTTTCGCGAGTCAGCAAAGTGATAACTATAGTAGCAGCGAGGTACCCATGAATTGAGAGCATTGGGACTAAATTCCCAAGCTCTATAAGAGGATTGTAGCTATTGGACTTGCGACAATGGTAAGCCCCACAGTGACAAACATAGCCTGGATAGAATCCCAATGAGCAGAGGAAGTTGCTTCGGACTAGGGAGGATCGGCTAGCAATGACAAGTAGATATAAATGTTATATACCCCCCACTCGTATCTGGATATTTCCAGTACCTTTATCCCAGTCACGAAGCTTTGGAGAATCAATGATAGACTTCAAGGAGCTCTATAGAAGAACCTTGTACAACAATCTCGAAAAGCTCCAAGTAGTGACTACGATCTCCCTAGATAGCCGTCATCTGGCCTACCTCAAGGGAAGCCGAGTTGGTGGGAGCAAGTTAAACAATAGAGGAAACAGAAATCCATTTATCGAACCTAATAGAGCCAGGAACCAAGAATCCCACCGGAAGAGGAAAGAAAAAAAAAGCAAGAAAGACACGGGAAGATATGGATAAAGCCATCGCTGTAAATGATCGTTCACATCGCGCATGAAAGGTACACCTCTTTATACAGAAGCAAACCAATTTTCATTGTCACTTTTACGCAGCCTTGCCGATCTTGCAGACCAAGTCTTGGCCGTCAACAGAGTCTCCCTCCTTGACCTGGAGGCCGGAGACCACACCGCTGTGAGGCGCAGAGATAACCATTTCCTATACAAAGTTAGTATCAATTGCAAGCGGGCAAGCGAGGAACAGAAAAAACCTACCATCTTCATGGCGCTCAGCACCGCAATGGGGTCACCCTTCTTGACCTCGTGGCCATCGTGGACGCGGATCTCCACAACAACACCGCTCATGGGAGCACCCACTTGGCTGCTGTCGGAAGCGTCGGCCTTGGGACGGGCGACGTTGTCGACAGAGGCCTTCTGGTCGTCGACGGAAACTTGGCGGACTTCACCGTTGACCTCGTAGAAGACCTCCCGCTGGCCGGTCTGCTCGGACAGGGGGCCGATGGCCAGGAGCTTGAGAATCAGCACCTTACCCTTCTCCAGCTCAACGTGGAATTCCTCGCCGATCTCGGGGCGGGCCAGGAAATAGCGGGTGGGCAGCACCGAGAGGTCACCGAACTTGGCGACAAACTTGCGGTAGTCCTCGTAGACCTTGGGGTACATAGCGTAGCTGGCAACGTCGCACTCGGTAGCGGAGCCGAATTTCTCCTTGATCTCGGCCTTGATCTTGGCAAGGTCCAGGGGCTCCAGGAAGAGACCGGGGCGCTTGTCGAGCTTGCGGCGGTTGCGCAGGGCCTTGGACCGCAAAGGCTCGGGGAAGCCACCGAAGGGCTGACCCATCAGACCCTCCAGGAACTCCAGGACGGAGCCCGGGAAGTCGAGCTGGTCGGCGCGAGCGACAACATCTTCCGAGGTAAGCTTGTTGGAGACCATGAACTGGGCAAGGTCACCGACGACCTTGGAGGTAGGCGTGACCTTCACAATATCGCCAAGGAGGTCATTGGCGGCCTCGTAGGCCTTCTTGGTCTCGGCCCACTGCTGGCCCAGACCGAGCTGGCTCGCCTGGAAGATCAGGTTGGTCAGCTGGCCACCGGGGATCTCGTGCTCGTAGACCTCCGGGTCGGGACCGGTGAGACCGGCCTCGAAGGGAGAGTAGAGAAGGCGAAGCTGAGCCCAGTAGGTGTCAAGGGCACGGATATGGGTGAGATCAAGGTTAAGGTCCTGCTCGGTGCCCTGGAGAGAGGCCAGGATGGCACCAATGCTAGGCTGCGAGGTCATACCCGACAGACTGTCAGTGGCGGCATCGACGGCATCGGCACCAGCCTGGGCACAGGCGATCATGGAAGCCACACCCGTACCGGCCGAGTCGTGAGTGTGGACGTGAATGGGGAGGTCAGGGTAGCGCTCGCGGATAGAGCCGACCAGCAGGCGAGCGGCCTGGGGCTTGAGAACACCAGCCATGTCCTTGATGCCAAGCACGTGTGTGCCCAAAGCGACAATCTTGTCCACCAAAGCCAGGTAGTACTCAAGGTTGTACTTCTTCTTGGGGTTCAGCATATCACCACTGTAGCACACAGTGGCCTCAACCACACCGCCCGCCTCCTGGACAGCCTTGATGCCAACCTCAAGCTGGTCGATGTCGTTGAGAGCATCGAAGACACGGAAGATGTCCACACCGTACTTCTTGGCTTGCTTACAGAAGTGGTAGATGGCGTTGTCGGGAAGGGAAGAATAGGCGACACCGTTGGCACCACGCAGCAGCATCTGGAAGGGAATGTTGGGCACAGCCTTGCGGAGCTTGCGCAGACGGTCCCAGGGGTCCTCGTAGAGGAAACGCATGGCGACATCGAATGTAGCACCACCCCAGCACTCCAGGGCATACGCATTCTCGAGAGCGTGACTGGTCTCGTGGGCAATGTTCAGCATGTCAATGGTACGCACACGGGTGGCCAGCAGCGACTGGTGGGCATCACGCCAGGTGGTGTCCATGAGCAAAGTGCCTTTGTTCGATCGAACGGCCTTGGCGAACGCCGCGGGGCCCTCCGTGTCGATGATGTTCTTCCATCCCTTGAGGCTGGGGGAAGAGACATCGATGGGCTTGCCCGAGGCATCCTTGAGGATGGGCTTGATGATCTCGCCCTTCAGCTTGGGCTCGCCGATCTGAC
Source organism: Penicillium chermesinum (assembly GCF_028974085.1). Lineage (NCBI taxonomy): Eukaryota > Fungi > Ascomycota > Eurotiomycetes > Eurotiales > Aspergillaceae > Penicillium > Penicillium chermesinum. The sequence goes on from NW_026695315.1 coordinate 1,268,448, forward strand.
CCTTAATGCTACTGCCGTTGACAGCGAGGTCACCGAGGTAGGACAGAAGCTTCTGAGCACGGTTCTGCGAGCTGACCAGAGCAAACAGCTCGGGGGGTATCGTCGATGAAAGTGGTCCAGCAAGTACCATCGATGAAGGTGGGGTGGCTAAGCAATGAAGCAAGGAAGGGAATGTTGGTCTTAACCCCACGGATACGGAACTCGACCAGGGCACGCAGCATCTTGCGGCGGACGATCTCGTAGGTAGAGCCACGGCAAGAGCACTTGACCAGCATAGAATCGTAGTGAGGAGTGATGATGGCACCGGCGAAACCGTTGCCACCGTCCAGACGGACACCGTTACCACCCGCGGAACGGTAGACCTCGATCTTACCAGTGTCGGGGAGAAGCCCTTGGCCGGGTCCTCGGTGGTGATACGACATTGGATCGCGAAACCGCGAGTAGAGATGCGGTCTTGGGTCAGGCCCAGCTGCTCAAGAGTAGCACCCGCGGCGATCTGAATCTGGGCAGCCACGATATCAATACCCGTGATCTCCTCAGTGATAGTGTGCTCGACTTGGATACGGGGGTTGATCTCGATGAAGTAGTGGCGGTTCTGCTGGTCAACCAAGAATTCGGCGGTACCGGCGTTGCGGTACTTGACTGACTTGGCAAGCTTCACAGCATCGGCGAGAATCTTGTCGCGAACCTCGATAGGAAGATCCTTGGCGGGAGCAATCTCCACGACCTTCTGGTGACGACGCTGGACGGAGCAGTCCCGCTCGAACAGGTGGACGACATTGCCCTGGTTGTCACCAAGCAGCTGGACTTCAATGTGCTTGGGTTTGTCGAGGAATCGCTCGACGAAGACCGTGCCGTTACCGAAGGCAGACTTGGCCTCCGAGGTAGCACGCTCGAATGAGTCACGTAGATCGGCTTGGTTCCGCACCACACGCATACCACGACCACCACCACCGAAGGCGGCCTTGATGATGATGGGGAAGCCGTACTCATCAGTGAAGGCCTTAATGTCCTCGTACTTCTCCAGCGGGTTCTCGGTACCGGGGACCACCGGGACGTCACACTTGATGGCCAGCTTACGGGCTGACACCTTGTCACCCAAGCTGTCAATGGTTTCGGGAGTAGGACCGACGAAAACGATTCCAGCCTTCTCGACATTTCGGGCGAACTCGGCGTTCTCCGACAGGAAACCGTAGCCGGGATGGATCAGGTGCACGCCGTGCTCCTTGGCGATCTTGATAATCTCGTCGCCGGCCAGGTAAGCGCCGACGGGGGTATATTGACCGCGGTGGCCGATCATGTACGCCTCGTCGGCCTTCTGACGGTGCATACCCATGCGGTCTTCGTAGGAGAAGACGGCGACAGTCTGGAGGGACAGCTCGTGAGCCGTACGGAAGATACGAATGGGGATTTCACCCCGGTTGGCCACCAAGATCTTCTGGAAGTGCATAATGGTGGAGTTAGCACGCAGACGCCGGTGGACGGAGTCCTGGTGCTGCTGGTGATGGTCCTCGACCATCTCGGAGTCATCGATCGCCTCCTCGGGCTGGCGATGCGGGGCAGCCATTGTGCAGAGATCGAACTACAGCTATCTTTAGGAAGGGGGCGACCGTCAGCAAGTTGCGCTAAGACCTTGAATGCAACGCCTCTAGCATATACGAAGCAATTGAGGACAGGACGCAGAAGACGGACGGGCAGTGACTCACTATATGAAAGCTTTGGGTTTGGCAGCTCTTGCGGATAGAACGCCGGACGGGAACCCCACCGGTTTCGGTTCGCTATTACAAGGAGAGAAACTCTGCCACAGATGGTTCCACTCAAGAGTTTCTGCAGGGGAGGGTAGGAAGGGAAGTTGCAGAAGATGACTGGGGAAGGGGGGGGGGTGCTTCCGATAGATAAAGATAAAAATTAAGAGGGGACAGTGCTGCCAGTGATCTGCAGTTTCCGAGGCGGAGTTGAGTACAGGAATGAGGTAACAGGTACTTCGTTCACCGGTACACCGGGACCTTCCAAGGATTCGCCCAGGCTTGATAGCTTTGCTTTTGACAGAATCGTAAAACAATTTTCTGGGTCCTCCCCCAAAATTGACAATCAGATCGCCTAAGATTATCCTGCGGGTATTGGGAGGTACTGGGGTTCTGAGCTACTAATTGTTCCGCGGCTTAGCCGCTTATTTGGCCCTCACAAGTCGGCTTGGTCAGGAATCCCCGCCATCCTCGGACACGATAAGAATACGCGTTTCCCCTTGAGTCCATTTAGGACCCCCAGACTGTCACTGACGAGATCTCCCGACTAAGCTCATATTATCCACGGCTTTAGATCGGGTGGAATAGGTGGAAGCACCCGGTACAGGACAACCTCGGGCCCTCGGGGCCCTCATGGGCTCATGGGGAAAGTAGCGAAGAAGGTCTAGTCTCCTAGACAGCCCCTCCCGAGACAGGACGGATATCAGCGGGAAACCTCAACCCTTGGGAGCAACCGCGGGGCAAATTCGGAGAACTCTCGATCCCTACGAACACGAACTGGTCGCAGCCAATCATGCCAGAAGTATCTCCCATCTGAAGGGGAATCTCGCCAGGCGGAAAGGCCCTTGACCTCGGGGAAAGTCATTCCGAATTCCCTCATTTCCTTGTCCTTTCCCTCTTCCTGCCTTTCTAACTGGAAGATTTTGCCCCGAATGGTCAAGCTGAGCTGTGGTTCCGGTCAAGAATTCGTCCTGGTCATGCGTCCCAATCTCTAGAGGAAAGGATCTGTGGTTCGGGCCCTCCAAGCCCTTTTTGCCATGTGCCTGACTTTGCCCTGAAGCTCCCCACCTCCAATTGCCCGATTTCATAATTTCACAATTTCGCAATTTTCCTGATCAGATCTACCTGTAGAACATTGCCAATCTAGTAAATCCAGTGCGGCAGCCAGGTACTGCTGCTTGGCGTAGCGGTGATCTCCCGCCCAGGTATGACAGTGTTGATTTTTCTTTGGTAGCCAAGCAGCCAAGCAGCCAAGAGCCGTGGCTGTAATTCCTGCTTGTAATACCTGCAAATCGGCTGGCATTTGGCATTCTGAGATAAACCCTACCCGGGTAACCCAGTAGAGCACATCATACTCCCCCGTTCCCGTCGTCAGATCTAGACACGCACTCCCCCCACGCGTCCACTCGTGCCCATCGCTTCAGACACTACGGTTAAACCTCCCGATCTCCATCTATGACGTGTACTAGTTAAAACCGTAATAGTTGGCAAAGCTGGCAAATCTTAACCCGAAACCCGATATGCAGGATCGCCTGCCTATCCTCTGCCGTGGCCGACCGCCTAAGAATATCCCTGTGTACGCCCCGCTAGCGACCCCTTATCAGCTCTCGAGCGTCTGCCATTCGGCGGTTTCAAGCGACCCTCGTGCATGGATGATGCGGTATTTCTCCACCGGAGCAGAGCCACTTGGCTCTAGCATTCGATCTGAATACCCATGTCCCCACGGGAAAAGAAGCCCATATCAATGATCCCTGTAGCTATCTATCCCACCTTCAGCCATACACAAAAAAAAAGCTGCTTTCTCCACAGGATAAATCATTCTCCGTCAGATCTCCATATGACTGAGCATCTCGGTCCCCCGTGTAATACCAGATATACGAGTATATGGGACGAGAGCTACGAAGAGAGGTCTAGATAATTCCGCAGTAAAGCGAACCCCGTGACCGCAAGAGTGGAACACCATAGCTCGCCTAGCAGATCGATATTTGGCACATGCCCTGGCACCCGCCGTATACACCCCACCGGCCTGAGGAAATCCACCCACTGTTGTGCCAAACCGCATGCTGAATTGCCTCCACGGGGAACGGGCGCTCGGCATGCTGGTAAGACCGACGAAGCCAGAGAACGTAACCGTCTGGCTTCAGAGAGACGGCTGCGGAGAAGCTGCATGGCTGGACAGGGGCGGCTTGGAGCATTGCCAAGATCTCGGCCCCATTGTCTCTCATTAGTACGAGTGATCTACCGATAAGGGTGGTAGATAGTTTCTGCAGACCGGTGAGAAAGATGGGGTTACGCGTTGCAGGGGTTTGGTCTTTTGTCTGCCATTAGATAGTGCAAGGATCCGGGAGGCTCCAGGCGCTTGGGGCGGAGTCAGTGTATTTCTAAAAATTCACATATTGCCGATTCGACTGACACTACTTAGTAGCAGTGGAGCCTGGCTGGATTAATGGATAAGACAGCTCGCGCCCTAGATCATCACCACAGTAGTTGCTATAGTACCTAGGTGCTCTCCGGGGCCTGAGAAAAGAAACTCATGAAGATCTGTAAGCATATCACCCCAAATTTTGAACCACCCGAAGACCACAGCAGCTCCCTATACACCAAACAAGGCACCAAGACCATGCTATAACTCCGAAACCGCCACAGCAGCCCGGCCTAGACCTGGCATATATGAACCTCCTTGAGACCGGTCGTACAAACTAGCAGAAGACACCGTCACATCAGGCTCTGGGCGTTGGATCTACGGCAGATCATTTGCTGGGCGGGCGTGTTGGATAGTCGGTGAGCCTTGGCGCGCTTGGCGCTTGCTACGTGAGGCTGGATCCGCAGCGTGCTGCCTTGGCGGGGCGGCTATGGGTTTGATTTTTCCGGGGTTGATTCATAGTTGCTACTAATTGGACATTTTTGGGAGCTGGGACTTTGAAGCAGAACGTGGTGGTAGGAGGGGAATACTGCTTTTATTTTGGACGGTTGTAGTCCGAGGCCGAGGCTCCATGGGAAAAAGGCAAGGTCTAGAGATGAACCATTACAAGACAGGGTGGTGACGTGGGATGAGAAGTCAGGTCGGATGGATGGAAAGCTTAGGAGATTCAGAGAGCACAGTATAGCTCTGTGGTTGATAAAGGAACGCAATGCAGATTACTATCAAACCAACCCAGGCCGAGGGGGGCAGAAGAGAACGCAAAACCGGTGGAAAATACATTGGATAATAAAAGAGAACAAATTAACGGACCATCATGAAAGTCCTCCTATGGCACATCTCTCCGCCCGTCCATCTAACCCCGGAGTCTCATGACTTTTGCTGCACACCAAAGGGGTCATCACTTCGCTTTATGGTACACATAAAAGAAAAAAATCGAGCAAGAAACGGCGCATGACAAACATATGAGGGAATCGTTGCATCAGTCTCAGAAAGCCCGGTAGCCGGTGGCCTGGGGAGTGAGGCCGTTGACTTGCCCGTACGGCGCAGGGCTGGCTGATGGCCCCGGGCCTTGGGTAAGCATGAGACGCGAGCCACCCAGAATAGGAGTGTTGTCTTCCTCGGTCTTCTGGCTCTTCTCCCTTAACTTGCGCTCCTCGTTGTCCTTCTTCAGGGTCTCGATGGCCCGGGTCTGCTCGCAGAGGAAGTTGATCATGAAAGGCATGGTGAAGTCATGCAGGCCCTTGCGCCATGAAATCTCCATGATCACATCGGGGCGGATGAGGTCGTAGCAAGCGTAAAGCATACCGACGTAACACTCACGGCTGCCAATATCCACAAACTATAGTAATTATTGTTAGTTGACAATGTTCAAAGGTTGAGGTAGGGTTGGCGTTTCCACTTACGTAGCGGAGCAACTCTTCAACAATCTCAGGCTTGGCAGACATAGCGGCGGTCTCGATAGCATCCTTGTAGAGCTTGTCTTGCTTAGACAAAGCAATAGACTTCTCCCAGCGCTTGTTGTTGCGGTAGATGCTGGCGGCGATCTGGCGGAAGAAGATGAGGTCGTGCTTCTCCAGGCGTTGAGCAAGATCAACGGCATCGAAATTGTCGTAGTTGTCCACGGAGTCACGGAGAGTCTTGTAGTCCTCCTCCTCGATCAGAAGCTCATTGATAGCATCGTTCACAGCTCGCTTGTTCTGGGTCTGCACATTGAGCAGGAAGGGCTTGATCAGAGGGATGTTATCGGAGCTCTGGAAGATGCGCACAACACGGTTGACATCGATGCGAGGAGTCAACACTTGGAGGAGATCGGTGATCAGAAGGGGCTGCTCCTGCAGGTAGAAATTGAGCGAGCGGTAGTAGATCTCCAGATTGGCAACCTTGACGATGATATCCTTGAAGGAGTGGTGTTCCCAGGCATCAGCGGCGCGCTCCATCATCGCGAGGGCAGCGTTGTCCCACTCATCGTAGTGGCAGTACAGGAAAACAAGTTCGGGCCACAGGTTGGCCTCCTCGCAAGCACGGATCATCTTGGGGATGTTGATACGGGACCAGAAAAGCTTGAGGTGCTCCATGACACGGTCCGGGTGGTACTTCGACAAGGCAATGCCCAGCTCGGTGAACATACCCATGTGAGCACGCTCCAGACCGAGACCAGCCTCCAAGACAGCAATGAGCTCATCGAAGTAGCCGTTGCGCTCGTATTGGCGGACAAGAGTTTGAAGTTCCTCGGCGTGGACGATGAGGTTAAGACCGCAGATCTGGGCAAGGCGGAACTCCTTCTTCTCAACACAGGCCTCGTTGACCTGCTTCCAGACCTTGACGCTGTTAGCCTTGCGGGCGCAGTCGACAGCGGCTTGGTACTCTTCAAGATGGACCAAGGTGGTAGCAAGCTTGGCCCAGTTGGAGATACTGGAGTAGAAGATCTTGGCAGCCTGGTGGTAACCCTCCTCGTAAGCCTTGTCACCCGATGCTTCGATGTCTGCAACGTTGGTAGAGCGAAGGAAGTCCTCGAGCTCAGGAAGCTGGTCAAGGCGAGCAAGGGAGAATGCGAGAGCGGTGTCGATAGCGGGCTCACGCAGGGTCTTACGGGCCATACGAAGGAACTTGACGAGGTCCTCATCCTTACCAGCATGGGTGGCGGTCTCGATGACCTCGGCGTAGTTGGATGGGTCAGCGGCACGAATGTAAGACTCGATAGAGTCGGTGACGCGAAGACCATCGAGCTGGGCCTTGGCAACCTTGCTCCAGACATCAGGGAGCTCCACACGCTCGGCAAACTCCTGTGCCCGGTCGATGCTGACAATGTTCTCAATAAGGACGCTGACGGCAGCCAAGTAGTTGTTGACCTTCTTGTAGATCTCGAAGGCCTCCTCGTACAGACCAACGCTGATACACATCTCAGCAATCTCATCAGCAGAGAACTCGTTAAGCTGGTGAATGTAGTCCATCAGACGACCCTTATCAGCCTTGGCAGCCGTCAGCATCAACAAGTTCTGCAAGCTAGTGTTGTCACTGAAAGGTGAGGGCTCCAGGATAATCTTTTCGAGCAGCTCGATCAGTTCACCAGGAAGATCGGCCTCAAGGAAGCACTTGACGGCAACAGAGACCTTGTCAGGCTCAGTGGACTCGGGAACGGCGGTGGCAACAACCTGGTCCACCAGGGAACGACGGTGGATGTTGGACTCCTTCAGCACGAAGTGCCAGACCTCTGGATCAGCACGCTCGACAAGGTAGCGAGCTTGGGCACGGTACATGGAGTTCTCGTTGGTGATGTTGATGAGTTCCAGGTCATTTTGACCCTTGCGGTAGGCGATGTACGCGAGATTGGGGTCACGCTTCTCACAGTACTTTCCGACAATGAGAGTATCGTAGAGATCGTTCTCCTTAAGGAACTTCTCGGGATTGTTGTTGCTGTCAATGTAGATCTTGGCAAGAGCGTTGTAGACAGCTTGCTGCTGGTTGCCAGAAGCCAGAGTAGCCTCAAGGAAAGGTAGCAGCAGCTTGAGACGGTTACGGTTCTCAACCTCGGACACGAGCTCATCGATAGGGATGACGGATGGGTTGACAGTAGCGAGAAGATTTTTGATGATGTTCTCATCACAGTCAACATCCAAGAGACCCCCGACAACAGCAGGGGCACGGGATGGGTTGACATTCTGCACGTAAGTCTCGATGGACCGGAATTGCTGGTTCTGGTAAAGGTAAAGAACCAGATCATGGATGAAGTTGAAGCGGTCGCAAACGATGATCAGAGGAAGCTGCTCGCTGAGGTTAGCCTCCTTGAGGAAGTTCTTGACCTTCTCTGGGTTGTAGTAGTTGCTCTCGCGACAAATACGCTCGACCTCGGTAAGCTGGCCGTTAAGAGTGGCAGCCTCGATGTACTTGTAGTGCACCTCGGGATCCTCGCTCAGGTTGACGATACTGCCAAGGTAGTAGTACAAACCCTCAGCAGTGCGGTACTTCTCCAACAAGTCGATGAGGCGGTTAGGGCCCAGAAGATCGGAGAACTTGATAGCAATCTGGACAACGGCCTGCAAGTTCTGGCGGATGTTGGCCTCGAGCATGGTGTCAAGGCAATCCAGAGTCTGTTCAACAGACAAGCGGCCGAAGTAGTTCATCAACCACTCGGGGCTCAGCTTGTCGGTGCGTACGATGTTACGCTTGATGACAGAGGGATCGTCCGAGTTCTCGAGCGCACGTTGAATAAGCCCAGCACCCTCACAGAGACTGGCGATGCGAGCATGATCGTAGTGAGTGAAGATCTCGTTTCCAAGAATGGCATCAGCTACCTGAGGAGCGTTGATCAGGTTCATTTCAAGCAGACGAGTCTGCAGGTTTCCTTGTTCAGGCTTGTTGTCCTTGAGGGCATCAAGGAGGAAGGAAGTAGCTTGCTGAACCATGTTCTGGGACATGAAGACATCCACAACGCGCTCGAGGTCAACCAAAGAACCGGACTCCTCATTGGCCAACTGAGTAGCAAACTCAGCACCCTTCTCGGGATTGACACGAACAATGTGCTGGAGAAGTTGAGTGTAGTCAGGCTGGTATCCAACCTCCTTAGAGTAGGTAAGGATCTTGTCAAACTGTCCGGTCTCAGCAAAACCGGCGACAGCCTTATGAGGAACATTCGCCTTCAGGTACACGTCGAGAGCGAGACCCATGTCGTATGGTCGGATGATGTCTCCGAGTTCCTCTGAGGCCTCCAGCTTATTCTCACGCAGCCACTTCTCCAGCAGGTGCTTTCGATTCTGTTGCAGCACAGGCCGGACAAGCTCCACACTTTCGTATCTGTTCAAAGTTCCCTTATCCAGAAGCATACCGAAATATTGCAGGATGACAGACATCTGTCCAGTCTGAGGGGCAGACTTAAAGCGGTTGATGGTCTCGGGAGTACGAAGGAAGCCACGAGGAGAGTTGGCAGCGACCTTAGCAGCCTCACCATAGTCACCCTGAGCAATAAAGTTGTCAAATTGCTGTTGGTAGAGGTGGTCAACACCGGGGGAGACCAGCACGCGAAGCGAGCTTCACGGCAAGACCGGACATAGCAGGGTTGCTCATCAAGTAGTTGATGATGTTGTTCTCATCGACGCTGACAGCGAGGACCTGTCCCTTACGGTTAAGTCCCACAAGGCCAGCACCGTCCGCGTCGGCAGCAGTAGTGAAAATAGTCTCGCTGGAGATACGGTTCATGAACAGACAGGTGCCAGTCTCCAGGTCGTAAAGGTGGATGAATCCATATTTAGTGACAAGATACACAATGTCATATTTGGTGGACACCTGCATCGCCACGGGGAAGTCATTGACGGCCTCCTGGGGGAAGAAGACCTCCACGGCCTTCTTTTGGAATCGTGGATTGGGTTCTTGGTGGTCGATCTCTGCAATTTGTAACTTGGCACCAGTAGCGGTTCGCACGGCGAATGAGAAGAGGTGGTGTGGTAATGGAGAGCCTTCGACATGAATAGAAGCGAATGCTGCAGCGTGACCCTCAATGAATTGCGAAATGCCACGTTCCTTCGAGTATAGCTGCATTGAGCCCACGACGCGGCCCTGTTGTTGGCTGATACCAACCACGACCATCCACTTCTCTTCGGAGTTGACGCGGTAATTGATGATTTGGCACCCCTAAGAAACATCAAGTTAGTCAGTCAATTCGCATAATACAAAGCCCTTCAACGTACCGAGAGGTTGGGAAGTCGATCGAACATCTTCACGGGGGACTCCTGTGCAGTGTCGTAGACGTCCCAGTGGTACACTGCGCTATCAGTTACCAAACCCAAAGACCTCTCACTGAACCACTTCCAGTAAACGATATCTTCATTCATCACGGCAGACTTGAGCTTCGCCTTTGCGCCGAGGTCGAATATCTGGATTGTGCGGCCCTGGGCCTTGAGGGCGATGATGTTCTTGGTCCAATGCATGATGGCGCTATCGGCGTTAATGGGTCGGCGCATGACCTCATTGTTATTTTTGAGGTTGACGATGATGACTTGTGGCTTCTCATCTTCGTTGAGCTTCTGGCGTACACAGACATAGTGGTCGGATTCGAGGGTCTATGATGCGGCCATCGCCGGTCAGCTCTTGCCCCCGCTGTCTGTTTATTTTAGGTTGATGAGGGATTACCTACACATGACGTGAAGCCAATGGAGGCAGGCTGTAATTGAGGAAATAGGTTAGTCAAGTCGGCCAACAGATAACAGGTGTCCGCTTGGGCGCGCGTCCGGGAAAGCCGGGCAGCCCGTTGTCGCGTTGCAGAACCCTGGGGGCTAAGTACAGGTAGGGAAACGAACCGCGATGCCAACCTCGGTCAACTATGAAAAGATTCTGATTAGCCATTGAAACCAAGAGATGGAGTACCATGATGGACGCGGATATGCTCACATTGACCAGCTCCGTAAACTTGATGGGAAGTGCCGCCATATTTACTTAGGCCGCAGCACGACCTAATGCACCCAAGTGAACGCCCAAAGGAAATAGAGAAATTAGGGAAAGGAGAGGAAGCAACTCTGCAAGGAGGAGTCACGAAAGAGAAGATGAAGAAGTATAAGAAAGGAGGAGGGGGAGTCAAGGGAATCTGAGGAAGCGGAAGTGACCTCAGGAGGTCCGCTGTTGTCCTTGCTGAGGTGTCGCTTATGGGGGGAATGTCACGTGACAAGGGGCGTCTGGCCCGCATCGCGGATGGAAATTTGTATGAAATGATTGGCGTCACGGCCCCCACTTGCTTTCTGCGGGCTATAAATGGCAGTGGGCACGTTCTGACTTTAATGGGGCTCTACTCCGGAAACTCATAGTAAGACCATGTTCATGTGTTGCCTAAAACTGCCTCGTTAATTATCTGTATACGGCCACTACGAACCGTACTTGCTGCTTGAAGTCATTCACACACCAAACGGTGGCAATATCCTTCACTTTGCTATAACTTCATTAGTTACAGAGTTCTGATAATGTCACTCCTAGTTCTCTAGTTCCCTTGAACATTGCCTATCTGGAAAGTTCCGTAAGCGTTATTCTAGGATCACGGAGACCTAACTGCTGCGATCTAGCAGTCACCACAACTAGGCGGTATTAGTTGGGAAAATCTAGCACAGTCACCAGGACGTCTAGGAAACCTGGCTTGGCATTATCTTATTCGCTCGCAGTTAAGGCTCGAACCTCTGTATGAACAGACATAGAAAAAGCGCAGTCATGTAGGACTAGACACTATTATATAATAGGCGTAGCTTTCATAGGATCATTAAGAGGAAAATAGACATTTATTGGAGTAAGGCAGGTTAGATTCAAATTATTTGTTTGGCATATGCCAAAGAACCTTCGGCTGTATATCACTGTAGATGCCACCGACCTATTAGGGAAATTCCATAACGGCCGGTCCGACTCAGTAGCCTTGTTGCGGCGAATACTTTCCTTGGCAGAGGTTACAATCGCAGTTCGAGGTAATGTACTGCAAAAATCCCCACATAGAACTGAGATAGTTTTGCTCTGCCCAGGTCTCAGTTTGAAGAGGTACCTCTACCCAGGCTTGATCTTTGGCATATGCTTGTGTGGCCATTGTCACAGAGAACTCATCCTGGTCATCATACGGATGCATAGTAAGCATACCAACTGAAATCGCAAGCATGTCCAGGATCTCTATCAGAATGCTGCGACTGATCTGGCTTACAAGCCGATATGTTGCCTTCCAGGGGCAGGAGTTGATGGATCCTTGGTCAGCTAATGCGGCATGCTCCGTAACGACTTCATGTTTCATGGGGACCCTCGTATCGGAATGAGCTGGCCGATGCAAGAGCTTATCACTTACCTCGAACATGACCATTTTGATCATCTCACATCTATTACGAAAACATTGACCGGAGACATTCCCTGGGCTAGTAAGGGTCTTGAAAAGCTCAACTTTGCCGCCATTCAGCTCAAGAATTTCAGCAATGTGCTCATTTGTGTGAAGATGAGTCTCTCGAGAGAGGGAGGCGAGACAAGCCCAGATGTTCTGTCGCTCGTTTTCGAATACTTCAGGATTCATGTTGCACTGGGTTGCAGCAAAGGCTATAATACGGATGACTAAAGGAACTCAAATAAGAAGCTAACGTGAGGCTATCCAGACCGTCAGACTGATGGCACCACTGTCTCAAACTTGGGATATCAATGAATTTCCATGCATATATGGAGGAAAGATACTGTTACTTATAACGAGGTCGCTGCACTGACTGTATAGGTTCAAAGGCTTTGTTTCAAAGCGTTTTGCGTAGTCGAAAAAGGAAGTAGAACCAACTTTCAGTATTCAGGCCAGCACCTCATGAGCATAAGGATACGTAGATCCTTTTGTCAATATAACATTGAATATATATAGGTACCAAATATCAAACAATGAAAGGGAAAACTTCCTTTTAATACAAAATTTGAGTTAGAAAGGGATTTCTGGAAATGAAGGGTGAAAGAGCCATTGCCTGGCCTACTAGCACCGGCAATAAGCTTAATATCAAGGTAGGGTTAAATGTCATTTATTGGGTACTGCCTCGGATGCCAGTGGGCTGACAATATGTCTACCACCTTTGTTGTATGTATGATACCCTCTTCTTTTCTACGGGCCGAGCTTGGCCCACATCAAGTAGCTTCTATGATTGAATGCTCAATCGCTTGTGTATGCAAACCGAATCTAAACATAGCCATGGAGTTATCTTGGTTGATTACATCAACTTAACTTGACAGCCCGCGCCGGAAATCATATGCTCAGTGCCGTTTAGGATACCTGTTCGGGCTAAGCAAAGAGATGCTCGCGTAATGTTTGATGTCTGGCGAAATTTATTTCAACTCTTGGCTGGAAATGGCCGCCCAGTTATCCTTTCGCAGAAATAGACTCTAAACAGCCCTAGCTCCCAATAAAGCGAGCTGCCTTATTTACTTGCTGGTCCAGGTTTTCAAGGGTTACACAAACCACCCGTGGACACTCTCAAATCCATCAGTCAGGCCACCCATGGCAAGTCACATTAGTTTACTCCTAGATACTGCGCTGGTTTCAGCAAATGTCATACCAATTCCATGCATCCATACGTCTGTGTTCCCACAAAAGGTGGTAATACTTGACCTTCTGGAGACAGTGGTTGTAGATCAACATGATGTAACAGTAGAACAGACCAGGGCTTTTGAACTTACAAGGCATCTTGCTGGCCAAAAACAGATGACCAGGGGCCCCGAAGGTTGAGACATAACAGCTTTTCCTCAATAAAAGGCTCTTGCTTGATATTTTCGGTGTGCTTTCCCTGTCAACTACTCTAACGTTACAGCGGTGAGCGCCTGTCACTTGTACAACGAGCAGGAAAAGGAGTCACGCATGTTACAATGCGGCACCCTCAAACGCTTCGACTACATGCTGTTCTCTTGTGAGACTTCTCCATAGTCATCGGATACTGGCATGTCAAATTACTTGGGGTTTCATGACAGTCTATAGATCAAACAGTGCACTTTGCTTCGAAAAAACTCAACTGCTCATCTCCTAACTTTCTGTGGCTATATAAGCTGCTTTCACGAGGTCCTCTGAAAACGTTACTCCCAGGTCAATCTCAATCAACAAAATCATAGCATCTACACAGCAAACTCATCTATCACAATGGTTGACTTATGCACATGGTTGCTCTGCACACTGGGTTTGGGCAACTTCGTCTTCTCTGCAGCAATACAAAAGGAGGAAATGAGCAAGAATAACGAAACAAAGTGGACGGGCTGTAAGTTGGATTGATAGGTGATGCGATCTCGAATGCTCACAGTTTGAAAAAGGCAATCTATATTATAAAATTCAAGATGGCGATACTTGCTGGGATATTGTCAACAGGAACGAGAACACCCTGACTGTCGGGCAACTTTTGTGCTGGAATCCAGATATCAACCCTCAGTGCTCGAACCTTATACCTGGGCACATTGTCTGTGTGGGATATTATGGTGCAGCGCCTCTGTGCACCTAGGGAAACTTGCAACCTTTGGAGCCTTAAGCACAGTGGGTGGCTTCTGCGAATGGTTGCGTCTCGACGTTCATCTCGTCAAAATAATTCGAGTTGGAGAAGCTGCTTATTTTGGGGGGGGAAAGGGAACTCCTCCGATTTTATATTCTTGGTCACTTATCATTGCGGCTCATTTGAACTAATTCTAAATCGACCTGTCACTCATTTACTTCTTCCAACTTCGTTCCAAAAGTTCCTTCATTGTAATTGGGTGTATGTCCGGGAATAGCTCATTTAGCCTATTCTCCTTTGGTAACTCAAACACGCCGTTGACTGTGAGCCGACTGACTAGCGCAGTTACCTCACGCATTTCCTCTTCGGAGTATTTGGTACCCGGGGGGTTGGGAGGTATGGTGACATTCCCCGCGTTGACCTGGTCTACGCTATCATAGGTCACTTCGAATTTGGTACCTGGACATTATTGCGTCAGTAGGTGGATATGACCGTGCGACGTCATTCTCGTTAAAGCTATCAGCCTTACCGGTAAACTCTTCGGCCATCTTTAAAATCTGGTTGTAGGTCACCTCGTCCCCGACGATGACACTAAACTCAGGCCACTCGTCAAGATCGAGTAATTTGACCAAATAGTTCGCCATGTCGTACGAGTATGTCGTACAGATCACATCGTCTCCGTTACCCGGGATGGCGGCCGAGTGCTTGGCGATGTTGATACCGAACGAATATGGCTGCAGATTTGATTGAATATTTGGCATGCCCCAGTAATCCATGAAGAATCCCGGAACGACTCGGGTAAATTGCAGAGAGCTGGACTTGAGTCTGTTTGCTGCATCAAGCCAGTACTTGATGCTTGGATCTATATGCAGTAGTCTAATGCGTTGTTAATCACCGACAAGGGAGGGAGGAGAGGGTCGTGGTACACACTCTTCGGTTTGGATAAAAGAAAATTCGCTTGGGATGAATCGCTTTGTGGTACGGGATTTCTCGGCCGCTTCGATCAGGTTCAACTGAGCCTGGCTGGTCTCATCGGAGACAAGGCCGATCGCGGAGACGATAGTATCGACATGGACATCCTCCAACACTCGGGCCATCGAGGGAATGTCATTGTAGTCGATCTGGACTCTTTGAAACCGAGATGATGAAAGACCCTGAATCGATCCCTGCACGTTCTTCTTAGCAATTTGTAAGTACTTAGCCCTTTCAAACCGGTCTTGTCTCACCTGCCGTGACAATACAATGACTTGGTGCTTGGGCTCAGAGACCAATCTCTCGACGATGGTCTTCCCCACACCTCCAGTACCGCCAGCTACCGCGATAACAGGCATGATGAGGCTATAATCTTGCCTTTAACTGAAAAGATATGGTCTATAGGAGGGTTCAATGATAGGCGCACTTGTCAGAGTGAAAACGCGCGCACACGCGCGGGAATCTAACCCCCGCGCTTGCCCCACCGAGCACGCCGGCCCTCATTGCCCTCCAATGACTTCATAGAATCGGGGATTTGCAGTGTAGATAGAATACAGACAATGATTGTGGTCCTTGCCTAATCCAGGATCCCCACTGGGCACGCTAGCCTTAGATTACTCACAGTAAATTTCTTATCGGGATATCGGGCTTCACCATCGGCGTCCATGACTAAGATCTCAGGTTGCCCCGAGGCTAAACCGCGATATAAAACCACTCTCCCCTCACCCCCACTTACGCTCGTATCACACCCCTAATATCTATTTTGAAGACCTTCCACGGACACAAGTCTTTGCCTGCAATCTCACTTTTACAATGTGCATGAAAGCTCAGTGCTCTACCTGCAGTAAGTGACAAGCGGGAAGGCTAGAGAAGAGGTGAATCTAACCAAGGAGTAGACAAAGCCACTTGGTTTGGCTGCGGCAGCCACATTCCATCTGTCATGGATTCCATCCCTGCAGATGAGTGGTGTGCCTGCACCCCGCAGGTTGAGAAGGATGGCAAGAAGTACCCACCCAAGGCTGCCAAGCCGGCCTGACTACAAGGTTGCGAAATTGCCTGAGTCGCTGGCGAAACATTGTGGAGGCTTGTTTATTGGAGATATGGCGCAACTATGAAGGTGGTAGCAGGGGATGGAGTTGGGGGTGTTTGAGAGGCGGTGGGTGTGCTTTCAGATCTGAACAACTTGAACAACGCAGTATCTTTTTTCCGTCCATGTACATTTCATTACATTATATGCTACAATATGGGGCATAGCTTGTATGAATGCCATGGTAAATTCAAAAAGTTTCAACACCCGCAGTATCAGTTTCTTCGTCACTGTGATCCTCACTGTAAATTGTCCCCGTGGTTCCCATCTCAACAGCTATCAAGAATGCCTGCTTCACCTGGTCTTCGCGAGAGAAGTCTACATAGTATATTGCTACACGTTCGTTGGAGTCGCAGCTAGTATGGGGCTTCATTCTTTACACAAGCAGTAATCTAGGTCTGATTTGAGATAGTCAAAGCTTACTTGAAATAGGTCTAAGTTATTTCGATGGCCCACTTCCTCGCCAATTGGACTGTACAAGTATTATGGAATCTGGACTCTTGCTTCCAGCCACAAAGCACATGACGCGCTAGGTAATATGGTGTCCCTAGTGTACGTTGGAATTGAGGATATCTGCAAAAGTTGCATTAGGATTACCCCCAAAGCTTAAAGCACCCTTGCATCTTCTGGCTATTTGGCTAGTGACAAATACCACAAGAGCGCTCAGATTCGTCCATGAAGCGTCCCTGGATGTACTAGAAGCAGCCGTGAGGCTCATTTAATATGAGGCCTTAATATATGAGCATATTTCCAATCTGATAATTTCCATAGTCGCCTTCTCTCCAGAGCAGTCAGAGGCTTTCTGATTTTGTTGACCTGCAGTCACTCGGGCACGCGCGTGTAGACCTATGCATATCATTACCAAATAAGGATTAGGCTATGCCACAGGTGGCTGAGTGTGGCGCATCCTTGACGGCCATTCCTTCGCGGACGCGATCGCAGCTTCTCTTGTCGCTTGATTGATACCTTCCAAACTGGTTTCCTGGTCAGTCTGACTTCAGCAGATTCTGCCTACCAGTCTGACTCCGTTTACTTACTCAATTGTTTCGTTCATGCGAAGAATCTGCCAGCCATCTTGTCGCTTGGAGGAAAACCACGACCACGTACAGGGCGCCTCGACCTGAATCACTACATTGAACCAATAAAGTCGGCCTCTTCAGCTACTACGGAGCATTTCTCGTGCCACAGAATATGCCCCCCCGTACCCGGATCAGCTGCGCCGGCAGGGAATGGTATCCCAGCGAAGATAGAAGGGGCAGACACGAAGGTTACAAGCGCCGAAACCCCCACAGTCGATTGGGAATCGGAGGTGCAGCTTGTGTCCTCACTGGCCAAGCTTCAAGAACTTGAGCGCAAGGTGAGTTTATGTCGTCTATTCCTTTACTTTTCAACCCCGCACGGCTTCCGCAACTGCAAGCATGTTCCCCGCAGACTGACAATATTAGATCCACGAGCTGCGCCAATGCATACCGGCCGGTATCCTGAGCCCTCTGGCCCCGATCTCAACCTCTAACAACCCATCCGATCAAGCCGCGTCCCCATCGACCCTCCATCATGGGCTTGAAATAGCAGCGCGCGAAGGCCTGGCCAACATTGAGCAGTTTCAATCCCTATGGCGTAGCCCGGAGCTCAAGCCTGTGTGGGACCACGTTCAAACGCGCATAAACGAATCGAATGGCCAACTGGTTCAGCCGACTGGAATGTGGGAGAAAGATTACGCCTCTATCCTCGCGCATCTCACTACAACCAAGCAGAGCGCAGAAGAAGATCGTCTCAGGCAAGAGGAAGAGACGGAACGTGCCAAGGCCCTTTCTTCAGAGGGAGGATGGAGATCCGTTATCGAGCGGTTCTCCCAGCGCGACCTACCTGGTGTACATATCATTCGGAGCAAAAACCAGGATAAACCTGAATTTGCCGTCACCCTGGCAAGGGCTGGTATGATCTTTTTGCTTGAAGGCACTAGGGAGCCTGATTCGCCTGGTGTTGCGAACTGGCAGGTGGCTAATAAGGTGGCTTCCGGTCGGTCTCCAACGAAACTTGAACTTGCCATCCTGGAATGCCTGGACTCACGTCCTCGTAAATGGGATTTGGCTTTCTTGCTAGTGAGTCTATCTGTCTACCGAAACTAAGAGGGTGCGAAGTTGGTTGAAAAATGCTAACTTTGAAAAAGGACATGATATCTTCATATGCAGAAATTAAACAGACCCCTTGCGCCAAGTGCACGAAGCTTACCAACAACGCCGCTCAACTCCCTGTCATTCGCCGTGTACAGCCCGCTGAACAACCCACCGACAGTACACAGATATTTTCCTTTAACGCATATCACCCAGACTGTCTATGAATCAACGCTGGCTCCAATATAAGTCTGCCGCCGGTAGCCATAAATCGCAATCAATGGCCCCAGAGCCACGCTCTTGACCGGGCGGCTGGCTTGGTGCGGCATTCCGGTTGAACTTTAATCGAACGTCGTCTTCCCCGTCTGTCATGGCCTGGGAAATCCTCACTTGCTTCATTGCCAGTGAAGTCGTCGAAGTTGCCATGTTGAGTAGGCAGAGACCGGAAACGTGGACTAGGCCCAGGCGAGGAAACTGGAAATCTGAAACCATTATTGCTCGATCCTTGGCTTGGATAGAGGCTGCTGGGGTCAAAGGGTGCGAACGGATCAGGGGCATGACGTGGCGCCGTCTGGGCAATCGCAGGAGCAGTCGACTGTGACCATAGGATATTCGCAGTACTACTCCTGCGACTCTCGTGGATGGCCTCTTCCATGTCATGTGTATGCATGGCTGGCCCGTAAATAGATCCAGTGGGCCCACTGTCATCAGAATGATGATCTTCGCCTCGTCTTGGCCTGTAGCTTCGGTGCGGATTACGAGTATTCGCTTGTGGCCAGCCTGAATTCAGTGGCTGGGAACCACCAAGAAACGCAGGATTGCCAGGCGGATTGCGAGGATTGCGTGGACGGCGATTGCCGGGTGGCCGAGGATCATCAGGCGGATGAGAGGTATGACCCGGCCGATGATAGCCATTGCCAGAACGATCACCATGAGGAACAGGTGGCGACGAATCCTGCGCCGGGAATTCCCTGCATTTACGGCCATGGATAAGATCATGCCAATGGTAGGCCGGATACATCATGCCATTTTTGTCACGGTATTGAACCGGAACGCAGTGCTGACCCTCTCGGCGACGACGCAGAAAACTGCGTGGGTTCTCAAAGTCGCAGTATTCCACTTTTGACCATGTTCCCTCATCCGGCAAAATGTACTTGCGCTGGCGATAGTCATATATCTTGCCTTCGCGGGTTGGCCCCAACCACGGGTGGCTCTGCTGCCCTGGTTCATGAAGTCTTTGATTGCAGGCATAGAATGGCCCCGGATATGTCGCCTGCAGGGGGTAGCCATCTTGCTCTCCTCGGCCTTGGTCCCACATGTCCCAGTGTATTTTGGGGACGCCTTGTTCTGGACGTCCTCTCCCTCTCCTTCTCCCTTTCTTTCTCTTTCTCTCTTTCCCAATTGGCCCGACATAGATGTCTGGTCCCATGTTGTGGAGGACATCTGTAAAACGCCAGCGTCGTGGCCAGCTATCTGGGTTCCCTGGTTGGGGGTCCTTAGGCCAGATGAAACCCATCCGAGCCATCTTCGAATCCTGTATATCGAGGTTGAGACAACAAATGGAATGGAATGACTGCTTTGGGATGATTTTTCTCAGTGGAGACACCAGGATCTATGAGAATGATTTGGTCTATTTGTATGGGAGATGAGACTTGCCTATAGTAGAGCCTTTGCGAGCAATTTAAGTCTTCTCCTAAGATCTTATGCTGGTACAACATGGTACTGTTTGTCGCATCTCGGCAGTTTGACAAGGACTGCTGCTTCTTTCTTTCATCTCTTCCCGACGCACAATTTTCTAGAATTCCCCTTGACTCCCTCCGTTTGTATGCGGGTCCAGTAATCCTACATTGGTAAGAACAGAAAGAACATTCATCGCGATCTGCAATGTTGACCGACAGTACTACCATGATCAAAGGTCATTACTGTCGAATTGCGGTAGCTGGTAATGCATTTCGGAGACTGCTCATGTTTCTGGCAAGTGTCTAGCTCTGGTCAGACAATGGAGGTGCTGTGCCATCTCTCCCTGCTTGCTGTCTCCTGCTTGTTGGTAGTTTTCCTTCGAGCTACTAGACGCTAAGACATTATGATGCTGAGAAACCTTTTGAAATGATATTTGGGATCCATCCCGTCTTTATTCCTCTAACGTAGAGATTCTATACAAAGCCCTGAAGAGGACAGATGCGAAAGTATGCAATTCAATTAGGTAAGTCTGTAACTAACTCCAGCCGAAATAATAAAGGCCTGGAGTTTGATATGCGTATGCATGTCAAAACCCGATGCAGACGGCAAAACAAGAATGATCCATCCCGATAATATCAACAAACGCCATTTTTTCTGCTAATAGTCGTGAACCCAAGTCGCTTTCAAACAAAGAACACCCGCAGTTCGTAGAATTATATCCATGTGAATGCTCATTTTGACAATTACAAGTGGAGATCAGAGTGAGAAGAGCCCGAATGTTCCCGCGAACCAGGTAAACGACAGCACCGTGATCAGGGCCATGCCGGCTGCAAAAGTAAGGCCGGTACGCTGGAACTCGGACATAGCGCTGCTACATGTGACGCAGAGAAACTCTGTGTCCTTCGTTAGTTCATGGAAGAGGTATTCAGGGTGGGCTAGTTTCACATACCGTTGAGCGGGGTTGGTTTCGACCCAATATACATTCCGAAGGGGAAGCCCACGTTCGAACTCAAGTAACCGGCCTCTGGGGTGTCATCGAGAGACTTTTCCGAATCCACAACGAACAGTGTGTAGGTTGCAGTCAGTAAAGGGATGGTTGGGTTGGCCTGGTATTTGCCCGTGTCCCAGACTAACGAGCCCGTCTCCTTGACGCTCATGTTCGAGGTGAGAGTATAGGTAGCACTGTTCAAGCTGCAAGAAGCAACAACGTCAATTGCAGATGGAGTCACTGAGAGCGAAGTGTAGTTCCAAACGAAGGTGACATTGTGGCCGATCTTGTAGTACGTGGTGGTGGTGGAAGCAGGAGTGATCATGGAGATGCCACCGGCACCCGCGGCAGGATCGATCGAGATGGAAGTTGTCTTGGTGGAATGATCTTTGGTCTTGGTATCCGTGCCTGATGCAGTGCCTGATGCAGTGCCGGTCTCCGTGGCAGTTCCCGTCTCCTTGCCAGTCCCAGTTCCGGTAGTGGAAGCGTCGGATGCTGTGCCGGTTGAGGAAGCTTGGCTAGAGGTCATTTTTGGCTCCGAGCTACTGGCTGTCGATGATTCATCTGGTTATGCAAATTAGCTCAGTGTTTTCTTGAGATTGGACGAATCCATCAATACCTGCACGCCGTTCCAAGGTGTCACCGCGACCGAGGAGATCACCATATTGCCAAGACCAGGCCGATGCAATAGTTGCTAGGAGAAAAAGGGTATAAAAGATGCTCAGAAAGGACCGCATCGTGGCGGAGGCGTCTGTGCTGACGGGGGTCGATGATCAGAAACAGGAGGATGGCCCTTGATCGGAAATAACCGAGCGGAATCTGTCACCCCTTGCGGAGTGGAAGGTGTCTAGATCGACGGTCGACCAAGTCAAAGCTGGTACCCAGGGAGAGTGGATGGATATTTGCAGCTTCACTAGGAGGATGGCAAAATGTTTGGCTGAAGAAGTATGGGCGACCGGGTGACCCAAACAAAGCGGAGCGGGAAAAATGGCTGGTCTGACGATCTGGACCGGGTGTCGATCACAGGAATGCCTGGCGTCCGTAGCAGAATTCCCCTATTTTGGCGAGGACGAGGGCGATGAGGTGCAATGTAGCGAGAGGAAGAGCCAAACGAGTGACATGAAAAGCGAGAGGAAGTGAAGAGGTTCAGAAGAAGCAAGTCGAAGGCGAGACAGAGAAGTGTCTGGAGTGTATTGCGGGGCTAAGCCCAAATTGGTCAGGATCATTGTGAGACATCCGGCCTATTTATAGGAGGCTCGCCCATACTGCGTACTTGATTCACATGGAAACCACACAACGAATTCTGAGCTGGCAATTCTAGCTCGCCACACAAATTGATTGAGTTGGACAGCAGGTTTTGATTAATCAAGATCTCGCAACTAAACAATTGTCAAGATCCTGTAAACAATCCTCTTGCTGTATCTTGACAGATCCACTTCTACCCGAACATTCTAAACCCATGGATCTGCTATATTCTTGTAGCATTGCCCGCCAGATCTACTGGAGTAGGCATGGACCAGAATCTCTAGAGGACGTCTTACATTTAAATTCCTCTGTACAGACAAATCTCTCTCTACTATCTCGACTTGCTATATCTACAAGCATTCATATAATGTTTTTGTTTATTGATCTCCTTGCAGGTGGCGTTCGGCCAATCAGCACCCCTGGGCAAACTTATCGCGATAAGACCCGGAGGGTTCATGATCAACTTCTTACTCCTAATAGACCTATTTTTTATTCGAGCAACATGTGAATAAGCCCAAGCTAATGACTAGTAAGTTTCTCTTTCAAACATGGACTTAACTGTCCTTTCAGCTTCGTTTCGTTCTCGGCGTGTATCTAGGACGTAACTTAATGTTAAGGATACCATGTTTGGAAATATATGTTGCAGGTCTCGGGTATCCCGGGTCGTTGTGAACATATCGCAGTCAAAGTCTAATCATAGTCTAACTTGAACTCGTTCTCGTCCAAAGTTATCTGTACTGTTGGTATTGGTACAACATTCTCAGGTGCCATCTTCTATGATCATGGTGACCCCTTCCTCCTCGGATTTTAGATTCCTGGTCGTTGGTCGGACTCTTTTTGTGTCGTCTCGGGCGAGTACAGACTTCAAGCCGAGAAAGGACCTGGCATTATGAATCCTAAGGTGTCTGAGTTTCACATCAATCGTGGCTCATGTACCGGACCTCACCCCACGGTAGGGGAGAAATGTAACCGAGCTCGGGTTTGCAGGATTATATCCCCTATAGCACCTGATTGGAAAGTTTGAGAAGTGCGAGGTGATAGCAGCCTTCAAGTATCGTTCAGTAAGTTCTGCGGAGACCAGTACTCCTTTTCCGGGCCTTGGGCATCCACCCAAACCAGCCCGTCCGCAACGAGGTCATCGATCACGGTTTGCGCCCGAGCTTTTTCCCAATTCAAGTTGAGACGTAGCATCGAGACGCTCACAAACCCGAGCATTTGGATCACATCTAGGACCGTAGCCTGGTCGGTATTCAGCTCCTTCGGAATGGACCGGATGTACTGTTTGGAGCCAACATTGACAATGGAAAATCCAGAGCCAAGAGGCTCAAGCGATCGAACGGCGCGAAGAACGTCATCTCTAACATTTCCACCCGGTTAGTCCCCCATGGTCAAGAAGTGATCCGGAAAGGCTGAGCATACGCTGAAACCTCTAGTCCACTACCGATAGCTTTCCCTCGCCCAACCTGTTTCCGACATTCCTCGACGCCTATCAAACCTCCGTTCTCACTTCGCGTTTCTCTACAGAGCTCCACCACTCGCACAGCAACTTCAAAGTAAAAGTCGTTCATGTCTCCTCCGAGGATCTGGGTCCAAAAGCTACCCCCTTCGCCCAGCCCTCGCCGTCCATTCTTGCCCTTGATGTTGCTTGCTGCCAGTGGGTCGACACCGATTGTATTACACATGCGCGCAAATTCAGCACGGAATGTAGGGTTGGATTTAATAGTAGAGCTGTGCTCAAGTGCAAAAGTATGTAAAAGCGACTGGAAGACAGAGAGCTGAGTTTGGAGGGACGCCAGGTGGGTAGATCTGAGGTTCGCGCCATGGGTGGCATAGGATTGAGTCGCCTGAGTTCTATTCGCAAAGGCCCCGAGGCCAACACCCCGGCGCGACATGATCTCGTGCGTGGGATATTGTTGGATGGTAGAAACAGTTGCGGGGAAGATAGGAGCACCTGTCTTGGGAGCGCATGCCGTCATGCCCAATGGATCCGTATCTGGAGGCTAGCCCTAGTCACGTGAAGATAAGGGTATGGTATTCTGGATCGGGGAAAGTTTGGTCTTGGCAGCCATCTTTCCAATTATGGTTAGCTTCTCATGACCCGCCCACACAACCATTTCTTCGTCTCTCGAACTTTTCTTCCGCTTGAACTTTTCCACGACAACCTTCGACCAGCCAACTCGCCTCGACCGTCGCAATGGCCCCTACCACGTATGCTTTTCCCTAATCCTCTCTGACTGATCCAATCTTTCGAGATTGTGAGGTTCCAGGTATAGTCGTCCTTCTCGCTGGAGATGCCATCGCTGTCGTCAAGGTTGACGACAGTCAGGCACCAGCTCGATCCTTCCGCGTTCTCCTTCTCGAACGACCTTGATTTGCGTCACGCATCTTTATCAGGCCCGCCGACGGAGACTATGGAGTTTTGAGGTTGAAAGCTTGCTACGCCTTCTCCTCCAAAATCATTGTTGAACAGCGATCGTCTTCCTGTGTGCTTGATACGGTAATAGTAGTCATCACACTTGGATCGAAAAGCGTCAACACATAATTCCTGAACATTTTGTTCGGGGTGTTGTCGGATGAAGGCAGATATGGTTCTTTGCGGATGGTCGAATTTTTTTTTTCTTCATTGCGAAAAAATTTGTGCTGAAATATTGCCAAATAGTAGCAAGGAAAAAAAAAATCGACCGTTAAAGCCCCTGACCATAGCCCTCACTGACTAAAGACATTTCGTCGAGTTATATCTTATCATTGCCTTCAGTTCGAGAATGTGGCACTATAGCTGCAATTCTTACACTCGGCGGATTGTTTAGTCTTTGCTTCTTGCGGATGGACTATACTAACCTCCACAGTTCCGTTCCCACCCAGGACCACGTCCTCGTCCCCGAGACGCTCCTCAAGAAGCGCAAGTCCCAGGAGGCTGCCCGCGCTGAGCGCCGTGCTGAGGCCGAGAAGAAGAAGCAGGTCAGTTCTCACTCTCGTCCCGATTTCCACATCCCTCCCTTGCCTCCCCAACTTCCTGATGACAACACCAACCACGCGACTAGGCCCAAAAGGCCGATGCTGTCGCTTGTTAACCATCTTTCGGGTCTGACACTTTGTTGATCCCACCTGCATCTGTGTCTCACGCATGGTGACTTGGAACCTTGACTAACATGGGATCCATATAGGCCAACAAGGAGAAGCGTGCTGTCATCTTCAAGCGCGCCGAGTCCTACGTCAAGGAGTACCGCGATGCCGAGCGTGAGAAGATCCGCCTGGCTCGTGCTGCCCGTGCCGAGGGCAACTTCTACGTCGATGACGAGCCTAAGCTGGTCTTCGTTGTCCGTATCAAGGGTATCAACAAGATCGCTCCCAAGCCCCGCAAGATTCTCCAGCTGCTCCGTCTGCTGCAGATCAACAGCGGTACCTTCATCCGCCTGACCAAGGCTACCCAGGAGATGTTGACCATTGTCAACCCCTACATTGCCTACGGTTACCCCAACCTGAAGTCCGTCCGTGAGCTCCTCTACAAGCGCGGTTACGGAAAGGTCGACAAGCAGCGTGTTCCCCTCACCGACAACCAGATCATCGAGGAGGCCCTCGGCAAGTACGGCATTGTCTGTATGGAGGATCTGATCCACGAGATCTACACTGTCGGCCCCAACTTCAAGCAGGCCAACAACTTCCTGTGGCCCTTCAAGCTGTCCAACCCCAACGGTGGCTTCCGCACCCGCAAGTTCAAGCACTACATCCAGGGTGGTGACACCGGTAACCGTGAGGACAACATCAACGCCCTCATCCGCCAGATGAACTAGATGTAGTTCCTTCAGGTCATGACGGTCGATTGGCGTCCAAACCAAAACCAAAAAAAGCTTTTTTTTTTCACGATTTACTTCGTTACGGGTTGTTTATGGTAGCACACGGGCTGTGTATTTTCACGTCAATTAGCGATACTAGGTCTGGGATTTCCGTTAATTAATGAGCTTCAGACAACCCGCAATCGTATGTTTTCCCCCGTAGTGATCAATGTCCTGGTACTGAGTCTAGTCAAGTCTCCAGTCAAAGTCCTTAGCCACGTAAGTCCTGCTCCACCTGGGACCCGAGTTCCGACTCCTCGATAAGGTTATTGATCTTCCCCAATACGAGACGCCTGTCATCATGACCGGGGTACGACGAACGATTGGTCAATTCGAGTTTACGTATACATTCCCAATGATGCTCCCGCCCTAAGTGGGACGATTCGGATTTCGAAGCGGGAGCAAATATGGCTGCCTAACAATTGACAGCACGCAGCCAAAAACTCAACCTTGGAATTGCGGCAGAGCATGACTCGTCACTTTTTGTCTACCTCCCGGGCTTTTTTCTTACTGGCAGTCCCGGTAGGCAGTCTCCGTAGCTTGACCTGGTGGATACTATGGTACGGAAATTTTCTACCATCAGCCTCAAACTGACCCTTTTATCTGAAATATCTCAAAGTAGATATCCAATCGCTAGAATGTGCTTCTGTGCTCTGCTCTAGGCGCTGAGTAGACTGTCTATCACGTACGGTCCCTCTCGACCCTTTGCGTTTTGGTCTTCAAGCTGCAGGGATTACCGGAGGTCAACAAACCCAGATCATCGTGCTGCGGGTGAAGCACACAGAAACTGGTAAATACGCCCTGTATCACCGCCGTTCCGTATCCTATACCTGGTAAATACACTGGCCGCGCTGGAGTATCCATCTGTCTCCCCTTTCCTGCGCCAACGTGCTCCAGTGGAGCAAAGTAGCGAGCAAAGCGACCAACGGGGGGAGTCCTATATTCGCTGACCTTCTCCGTACGATACGGTTAGATCGTAAGACTCCATAGCACGGTCCGTTTCAGGGTCCGTTCGTTTCTAACGTCCAGGTCTAGGATTGACTCGTACTCAAACGAGGCAGTGCAGCGGGGAGGACCCGTTGAATGTCACTGGAGTCCCTGGATTGGTCCCTGAGGCTAAGCTTTCTACCAAGCACTCCCGGAAACCCGGCCCCAGATGCTCTGATGATCCATTTCGTGCCCACGCAATCAGTTGCGTCACTTTCGATATTTTTTTTGTTGACTTGGCTTATTGTATACTAGCACAGTCTCATCGACCTATGGGGTTAGCGGGGCTCAATTCGGAATGGAGACTGTCGCGGAAGGCTTTTTTCTTCTTCTTTTCTGGCCCAGCCCGCATAGTTCAGGCAGACGGATTTTTTAGAGTGCGATACACGTTGTCTTGGCGGTGGCAGCTTGTGGTTCAAAGTGAATAAGACTCTTGCAAGGATCTCTGAAGATGTACTAAGTGAACTTAATTACTTTTTTTTTTTCGTCGCCAAAGCTTGGCTCAGTCTTGGCTTCCCCGTACCTTGGAGGTAGACTATGTCGTCAATTACTAGGGTTTCAGATGCTTGGGAACTCATGCCTCCGGGGGTCACAGCAGAAGAAAGCCAAGACACCAAGGGAAATACAACTGATGACCCAGAGAGCGGCTCTCCGAGTCCGCCTGCCAAGCGTGACCTTCCTAGACT
This sequence comes from Penicillium chermesinum, assembly GCF_028974085.1. Classification (NCBI taxonomy): domain Eukaryota; kingdom Fungi; phylum Ascomycota; class Eurotiomycetes; order Eurotiales; family Aspergillaceae; genus Penicillium; species Penicillium chermesinum. The sequence goes on from NW_026695315.1 coordinate 1,296,148, forward strand.
GGTGATAAGGCGTTGTTTCTGGGGTTTGCTGATTATCTTGTAAGCGAATCCATCCTTGACCGACCACAACCCTCGCAAAAAACCCTCAGATCGAACTCATGCATCTCCAGGTACATTCTCAAAATTCTGCACTTGGCCCAGCAGAAAGATGCGCTCTTCTTCGAAAGCACAATAGAGTCTAAGGAGCACGTGGATCATCCCCAAGACCGCATCTTCCATATTCCTCACTACCAATCTCGCCAAGCAGTCCCTGCCGTCTGCGCTTCCTACGACATCCACGGCCACCAGATCCCCTTCCACGATGCCATCGCCTCGGGCTGCACGGGCATCGAAATAACCGTTTATCCGTCCGGCCGCGAGCTGCTCGTGGGCCACCACCCGGACACGTTGGCCCGCGGCCTCGATCTACACGGCATCTACCTCGACCCACTCCTGGATCTCATTCGACGGCATAACCGTCCCCGGCAAAGGCTGCGTGCGGGCATGCATGACGGCGAAATCAGTGGAGTCTTCTTGGAGAACCCGAGGCAAAGCCTGGTCCTGCTGATCCGCTTGAACATGAACGAGCAGAATGCCGAGACGGCCTGGGCGCTGCTGAGCGCGCAACTCAAGAGTCTGCGTGAAGCGGGCTATCTCACCCATTATGAGGGTTCCACGCTGGTGCAGGGGCCGGTGACCATCGTCGCCTCGGGCGATGCGCCGTTCCACCGTGTTCCGGAGGGGAGTGCCTTCAGGGACATCTTCTACGATCTTCCGCTCGCGGACGTCCTGTCGACGCCCGCGCAGACCTGGGATCACGAGCTGGAGTTTAATATGCGGAATGTGTACTATGTGTCGGTCGATTTCCATGAGACTATCGGGGAGGTGTCTGAAGCGGGCTTTGCAGAGGAGCAGATCCTCAGGATACGAGACCATGTGCGGAAGGCCCATGAGCGAGGGCTGAAGCTGCGCTACTGGAATTCGGTGGGCTGGCAAAGCCAGTATCGGAACTATGTGCGGCAGATCCTGCTCCACGAGGGGGTAGATAGCATTACCATCCAGAAATGACAATCTTGGAGTGGAAACTGTATTTGTAGCTTAGAGGGTGACCGGCGTTGGCGTGATTCAAATGCCATATATATCTCATTTGTCTGCTCCCCAACTGGACAAGTTTCTGAACTGATATCGAGGAGAATGCTACCTCGATATCGCGAGAGGGGGGGGGGAAGGGAAAAAAAAAGCACCCTAGCAGGGATCCGCTCTGGCGCAATTGATCGCCGTGTCTCCGTATATTTTCATCGCAAGCCGGATGAAGATTAGCAATGAAAACAAGGAATATTGCATCATGAAGAGAAAATCTTTACGTCGGCGCTCAGCGCGGGCAGTTGCCCGAGGCTCTTTACGCCCTGGCGAGGGGGCCCCAGAGCGGAAATCGGTCAAAAGTGATCCCCTGCACGCGAAGAAGTAATTGGTCAGGATTTTTTGTAACAGCTCAGGGTTATCAGTTGAGGGTGGAGTCCGCGATCCACAAGGATGCGACACTATGCAAGTACGAACTTGGCGTTTCAAGGGCGCGCATGACCAGGGGACTGTTCTGTTAAAGAAGCATGTAGAACTTCTGGAATCTTTTTTAGTATCCCTCTGAAAGGGGCGGAGGCTCCCCAATGTCGGAATGGTCGCGAGAAGAGACGATTATCATGCTCTACTTTACGTCGCGAGGGCTCCAACCGAAACCAGTGCGTTCGCTCCTCCAGCGCCGGGGCTACGACCGATCGACTCGCGCTATCGAGCACAAGATCTCCGCCATCACTCGTGATAATCCCCATTTGAGACCGACCAGAGGTCAGTGGGATCTGAATGCGGTTGATCGGTGGATTGATGATTATCTTCAGGACCACCAGTTGGTCAACAAGCTGATCCATTTCTCCTCTCCAGGATGCTGAGGATGTTGCTCTCGTGAGTATAGCCTTGGGGAGGGGGGTGCCCTTTGACTGGATTCGTAATTGAGCTGATAATGAACTAGTTCCAACCAATCAATCCAATACTGGAGCTTCTCAGAACACACAGATCTTTTGTTACCGAGGTGAACGATTGGGTGTTCCTGTGCCCAGAGTTAGTAGGGCCCCCCTCTTCCTCCTTGGCCCTTGGCGTCTTTTGTACATTTTCAGTAACATTGGCATTTTCTCACAGATAACCAAGAGCCAAGAAGAACACCGCCAATGTGTTGGCAAGGCGGTAGACATCAACTTACGCGAGGAGAGGTGGCGTGTCGTGTAGTAGAGCCCAAATGAAAAAGAAATCCCCCGGTTTTTTCCCTCTTGACTACTTCCAGTACCGTAAAAGCCGAGGTCTTAACGGCGCCGATCACGAATCTTGCCCCGTTTCCCTAAGCCCCAAAGCCGGGATTAACAAGCAGACCAAGCTAGACGCAGAGAAAGAACCCAGTCTAGATCGCTGGTCTGCCCACGCGGCTTTTCTAGATGTCCATATTCTTCATTGGGTTTAGTACCCGAATGGAGAATCTCCTGCAACATTGATCGGCCCTTGTATGGAAACCGGAATTGGTATTACGTACGTTACGTATCGTTCTCAATTCCTCCAGAACAGCCCGTTTAGGCTGTTTGGTCAACTCGTAAACGCTTGGGTACCTTTGTGAGGTGCCTCTACTACAGGATTTAGTGTGGTGCACGAAGAACGGCAGCATCACCGCCAATCGAGGTAGCGGCCATCCAGGACCCCATTTCCAGGGCGAGTCGTTCTTCGCTATTTCTTTTGAGCAGCTTGGGAAACAGCAAGCATGAGACGAGCTCCCCCATGGATCAGGACAGCGATCGAAAAGTCAGTGCTGAGAGCAATGTTCTTTCTCTTTCGCCGGAAACCTCGACTGACAACTTGCAAAGCACTCCGAACGTCTCGCACGTATCCGTGAAAACCAACGAAAGAGCCGCGCCAAGAAGCAAGAATACATCCGCGAGCTGGAGCAGCGACTCGAGACCTGCAAAGGCGAGGCCAAGGTCGACTGTATCAAGTACCTCCTGAAACTCCAGGCCCTTGAAGCAGAAAATGGATGCCTGCGGGAGCTGCTAGGTACCCTGGATGTCTCAGCCGAGACGATCCAGGAGTACCTTCGCTCCCAAGCTCGAGGTCCAGGCGTAGCGGCGGATTACAAGATTGCAATTCCCGGCCTCGTACGACCAGCTGCGCCAAACGCCCCTAGGGCGAGCGCAAGTAGGTCCCGATCGAGGACCAACCAGAAGAGCGCTTCCTCTGGAGGATCGAATCACCAGGTCGACCAGATCGGGCAGGCACCTAACGACGGTCAAACCGAAGTAAATCTGCCATACCGTGACACGAACCTCGAGACACCGGAATCAGGAACACAAAGCCCCGCTGGAGAAGGACTGGATGTCGCGGACAAGAAAGAAATGGATACTGCCGACGCAACGTTGCACACCAAAGCCCATGATCTCATTTGCCAATACAACACTCGTGGTATCGACATGGATGAGATCTGGCAGCGGTTGGCACCTGCAATAATAGTGGATCGAGAAGGCAACTGTTGTCGGGTGCAGAACCAAGCTCTGTTCCAAATCCTGGACGAAATCAGTAGCGAGATCTAATTGCATCAACGCCGGGAGCATCTCTTATCTATCCCTCCATCATCTATGCGAGGTGTAGCGTATCATTCCGAATGGCGGAGCTTCCACGCGAGACACGGGGCTGCTAAAGGGGAGAAGGAGGAAGGGGGTTTGGATGAACAAGAGATTTGGTTCGAAAAAGTAAGCAAATGATGTTACGTCGGCTAGGGGATCGTCAAAATTGCCGGTTTCGTTCCGGGTATCAGATCCACCACTACACAAAAGTCGAGGATGATCATGCGGGCCGTTGCTTAGGGATAATCGGTTCGATTGGAGAGTCTCCTGGTCGGACTGAGCCGTAACAGAAGTGCAGCTGAAGAGGGGGTTTTCGAGAGGTGCGCCGTATTATACTGTAGACCATCAGCGGCGTGCGCTCGGCTTTCGCGGAGAGGCTTTTCAATGCGTAGCGCGCCAACCCTGAATCTCGGCTCACGGAGCTCATTGGCCTCCCTATCGGAAGATTTGGTCGTCATCACATTTGTTTGCCGCCCTAACTTCTTCTTGCGTTCGAGAAATTGAGGAGTGGGAGAGATTAGTGTATGCGCAAGTGAAGATCTGATCTGCCCTCGACCCTTGGCTAGCGATAACTGTGATGAAAAATTATTCTCACCAGACAAATCTGTAGAGCAATGCACTGCTCATATAGCGAGGGCTTTAGTTCTGAATCATAGCCCAGAGTCCGATTGATGGGTTGATGCCCATTTCCTCTTGAAGAAGCTTGCTTGGGGACTTGTAGCGGGAGATCTGATTTGATTGATAAGATAGGTTGGTCTTATATGATTTCGATGCTCATTTCCGTGCTGGGAAGTCTCCGCGAGCCCACCAAAAAGCAACTCCGTCCGTGCATGACTCATGATGCACACTGACTCCGGGGCTGATCAGTCGACCCTGGGAGCTCGAGCTGCGGCCCACATAGCCACCTTTCCCGGTAAATATAGTAGCTCGGTGCACAACCATAAAGAGGGCATTTCTTCACCGCATTCGATATACATGGAGGCCAGCTGAAGTAGTTGTAAACCGTGGCCCGTACAATGGACCGCCGCATGGGATGTAGCTGCATGGCGGCGAAAATGTGGCACTCCAGTAATATGCCTTCCTTCCAGGCAATAAACCCATCGCCCCGTTCGCGAGAAAGTGTCATCAGATGATGGACAGTTGCGGCCTCGCGGGAGCTTATCTGGTACAGGTCTGCGAATTGGACGAGTTCAATACACCGGGTGATCACGGACTCGTGGTCGTCGCCCCAACCGATCTTTTGAGTGTAGATCCACCGAGCAAAGCCTTGGAGACTACCGTAGGTCGTGAACCCCTCCACTAGGTGTAGACGGATGGTCTGCATGAAGACATGTTTTGCTCGCGGCGGAGACACATAACCAATTGTCTCGTAACGGGTTTTTGTGGCCAATGAGGGTGCCACCTTGCTAAGATGTCTGGAATGAACTTCGATCTTGCAATCTAATTCGTCGGATATTTCGATCGTGTTCAGGGAATCACCATAGAGAAGGTCGTAACTGAATTTCATTAGAGCATATGCTTGTCAGAGAACGGTCCACTTACTCTTTTGAGCCCCCAAAAGCTCTCTCGCTTCGGCTGCTTCGGCTGCTTTGGCTCTCCTGCTGATCCATATTTTCTTCTGAATCCTGCTCAGTAGCCATTGTCTTTGACTTGATCGAATGAGCCTTCGACGGAAGGGTGAGAGTTGATTCCATATGTGGTATTTGACTCGCTACAACGTCCTGGAAAAGCCAGGGGGTAATAAGATATGAGATGGTGAGGACAGAGAGAGAACAAGATGGAGAAAAGAAAGTCAACGTCAGTTGAGTACCTAGCCTGGGCGTAAGTATCAACTGCGTAATTCAATTGTTGCGGCCGACACCCGCAGATGAAATACAGATGAAAATTAGCACGCTGAAACGACTGCTCTCATCCAATCTTAACAACTCAAGTTGAGGATCTTACAAACACTCCCCTATCCCCATGACCTAGCGCTTCAAGTGTGCTAGTGCGGATGGGGACGTTCTCCGCTTGTAGAACTACTCCTACAGCTCATTTCTACACAGCACAAATCGAACAGGACAGATGTACTTTCTAACCATTTATATTCATTTCATTTTGAGTCATCGAGCCAACGCGGGAGATACTACTCGCGCGCCGGAAACGGCATGAGAAAGAACAAGGGGCGAACCATGACAAATGAACCAAGGGGAAAAAAGGAACTCGGTATGGAGAGAGGAAAGAGGATGACAGGGAGCCTTTATGGATATGGAGGAGAGGGTGGTAAAAGGGGAGAAAGAAAAAGACATGCCATTACATCAAACCGGGTGTAGAAAAGAAAAAGAACTCGAACCCCTTTTTAAGCCTTGATAGCACCACCCAATGCACCGCCACCGAACTGCTGACCACCTGGTCTCCGGCCCTGCCCGCCCGGCAGACGGTGACCACCGCGGGCCTGGTTGGCACCTCCGCGGCCACGGCCGCCACGAGCCCCGGGGCCTTGCTCGCGCTGGAAAGCATTGGCCATACCCTGGGTACGCTGCTCGAGGGTCTTCTCGTTGGACTCGAGGAGAACCATCGACTTGTCAGCCAGGGTGACGATCTGGGACTGCAGGCGGGAAAGCTCGACGCCCTTGCGGAAGACGATAGCGTCGTTCACCTGGTCGAGAGCCGCAGCGAGCTCTTCGTGTGAGATCATCCTGCTGATAATGGCGGTGATCTTCTTAGCGGGGAGCTCGAACATGTCAGCCAGCGAGGAGATGGAGAGGCTGTCGTAGAAGGGGGCATATGTGAAGAGGTAAGTGCGCAGACCCTCCTCTTGAGTCTGCTGGGACAGCATCTCCTTGACCTTCTCGGGCTGGGGCATCAGATCCCAGATCTTGATGGAGGCGAGCATCGAGGCGGCCTTCTTCCAGTCGCCGGCAGCGAGGAACTTGGCGCTCATGATCACACCGTCACGGGTGTTCTCGGGTGGGCCAGTGAAGACTTGGCGCTCGTTGTAGTCGAGCATGCGGCGGGAAGGTCTTAGAGATCATGCGGCGGCGCATCTCGGGGGAGGACGAGGTCTGAGCCATGAGGGGAACCTCGAGGAACATGCTGGAGGTCAGGTAGATGCACTCAAGCAACTCCAGGTTGATGTGCATGTGGAAGGGCAGCTGGCGCTGGCGCTCCAAACGCTCCTGTTCGGGGGTGACAGTAGAGTAGCGCTGGAGAATGATACCCTGAGCGAGTAGCTCCTTTTGACGGCCGCTGCCGCAGATATCACCGAGAGTGTTCTGGGCCTCGTAGATAAGACCGGCGCGGAAAGCGCACAGGCCAATCTGAACCAAAGTGCGGTTGAAGAGGATCTGGGTGCTGACATCGAAGTTGGAGATGTTCTCGGACAGGTGGGACATGAGCATCAGGTCACGAGAGCGGTAGTACTGGTCGTGCAGGGCAAGGAAGTAGATCTGGCACAGCATCGAACGAGCACGAATAATGCCGTCGCTGAACTGGAACAGGTAGTTGGTGAGGGTCTGGATGAGAGCCGAGACATCACCGGCCTGGCTGCGAGGGGTGACAGGGGAGTCCAGCTCCTCGGGAAGAGCCTTCCAGGTGGAGTCCTCGAGGATAGAGACCACTTGAGCAGGCTTGAAGTAGACGTGCTCCAAACGACGGATAACGACACGGTTAACGCTGTCCTGGCGGGCATCGTTCTTGTCACCGGCGTTCAAGCTCTCGGCGTAAAGCTGTGTCCGCACAATGTTGTTGTACAGTTGTTGCTCATCGCTGAGGCGCTCAATGTACTCGGCAGTGTGAGGGTCGATCTGCTGCAGGGAGCGGGTGAGCTCATCGTCGAGACGCTCAATGTAGGAGACGATGCTTCCGGGCACGTAGAAAGTCTCGCCAGGCACAATTTGGGGCTGCTTCTCGTCATCCTCCCACTCGTCAGCACTCTCGCTGACAATGATGTTACGGTTCTCCTCCAGAACGGCCAGAAGGGCGGCGAATTCGTCGTCGGCCTGCTTCCATTGCTCGGCGCTCATGTAGTTGGCGGAAGAGCTAGCGGTAAGGTCGAAGCGGGTGGAGATAATAGTCAGGTAAATGCGGATACGCTGGTAGGGCGATGTAGCGACCTCAAGGAGCTTCTCCATGATCTTGATCTGCTCCATGCGATCGGTGTTCTTCTTTCCTCGCGACTCAACAATCGTACGCAGGTGCTTGAGGATGCTCTCTGAAGTGTACTGCATGGTCTTACCACCACGGCCAACGGTGGCGAAGCCATCATCCTCACCGGCTGCAGCAGCGGAGGCAGCAGCGACGAAGTTCTGGATCTTCTCAACCTTGGTGGGCTTGGGCGCAGGGGCGGCCGGCTTCTCAGCCTCTTCGGCCTCCTCAAGGTAGGCCTCCTTGTTCTCACGGTACTTGTCGATCTGAGCGGCGTAGTCCTTGTTGTTCTTCTTAATACGCTGCTTGACGGCGTTGAAGCTCTTCTGGTTGCTAGCATTCATCTTTTTGCTTGAGGCCTGCTTCTGCTTGGCAGCAGTCTCATTGACGAAGTCCTCGAGGTCGGCGACGGCCTTGACATAGAGCTTGGGGGTCGGGCCCGACTGGGTAATCTTAACAATCTGGCGGTTCAAGTTGTCGAACTCTTAAAAAAAAAGCCTTTGTATTAGCACAAGTTTCCAGGGAATAAATGAGTCCACATCTCTGAGTTCCCCCGCCACAGAATCCCACGATCCCACCCAGCCAATATCCTCAAAAAAAATCCAAAAAAAATCATCGAGTCACGGAGTAGACTCACCGTTCGAAATAACAACCCAGTCGTTGATCTTCTCGGCATTATCGATCAGGCGAATGGTGTTCTCCAGACCCTCAAGTCGCTTATCCTTGGCACTCTTGACGATGGTAGGCTTCTCGTCGTCGCTCTCCTCATCCGAGTCCTCCAGAGAGCTGTCGTCTACATCGCTGCTCTCGTCGCTACCGGAATCAGAGCCAGATTCTTCCGAGCTGGACTCTTCCTCGTCGCTCTCCTCCTCTTCGGAACGGTCGTAGACATCCTCCTCCTCTCATCGGAGGAGCTGGACTCGCTGTCGCTGCCGCCGCGGTAGAAGAATCGTGACATCGTGGATGGTGTAGTAATCCGGTGCACGAAGGCAGTTTGAAGGCAGATCCTTTCACTATGTTGAATGTCCCGGGAGCGAGAACCACACACGAAATTTAAGCGAGGGGTTGACTATACCCAATCGGGACTAGCGCCACCGATGATTTCCTCCGCCAAATCAGTCAGGAGTATAAGGGCGAAATAAGACAGGGAGATTCTCTTGAATAGGGATTATTTCATTGCTAATTCCAAAGTTCAATTCATGGCGCTTTATAGGGCATTCCTGTGCGTCTTATCGCTAAGTCAGATGGCTTATGTATGCTAAATTGTACCTACCTAGGTAAATCTCCCCCTCATAAGAGTGGCGGCAGCCGCAATATGTACGCCTCGCTTGCCCGGAAAAGTCCAGTACGTACAGCTATCCAGGTAAACTTCCCGCTTCGAGCTCGCACGTCGACTATTCTACCGTGAAATGAAATTTGGAAACTCGAAGTAGACGCCATAAAGCAGCAGCATATCCGTCTCTAGAAACCATGCAACCGAACACCCGCACCGACGTTTAAGGAGGATCACTGGAAACGAGGATCCGGGGTTTACTTAAGACAAAGAAGAATCAAGTCGTTCTTTCATACTCCCGGCTATGCTGAGAAGGGGAAAAGACATGTGCCAAAATGAAAATGGGGCAAAGAAGTAGTAGAAACAGGACTATCGCTCGGAAGTCGTTCGTAACGCATCAGAGCGACGGTGTAAATCATTTGCAGGGCAGGGTAACGTCACAAAAGAGCAAGCACAAAAGGAAAGGTACCCCGCAAGACCAAGGTCCGAAAGTAGAACAAAAAAAAAGAAGCATAGAAAAACCTCGACCACTTTTTTCAGTAGGTTGTGCTTCTCATCTGTGAGACGCGGTAGTGGCCGACACGAGCTACGTAAAGAGCCTTGTATCGATCCTGCATTTCCACCCCTGGTGGCTATTTTCAGATCCACATGCAATACTGAGTATACTCCGGCCACAAGGGTGGATCACCGAAGCAATGGCCTGGAGTCGAGAAATAGCTGAGAATCGAGCCAGGGGACGAAGCCAGGATGGGCCACGGTATGTCGAGTCAAGCAATAACTCCTCATGATTGTGCCAGCGATCAGACAGGAGATAGCAGATCGCAGAATGGAGCATCATGCAGATCAAAAGATTCTCTGCAGGATTTTCTGAAAGCGAGAATCGAAGGATGAAGCTTGACTGTAAACCAAGATAATTCAATATACCACACCCCAGGGCACAGCAGAAGCATCCGATGCATGTGCCTTGGGAACGCCGACAAGTCCACTAATGCCATTGGCCCTGGCCCTGGCCCATGTAAGTTTCACCAAGAGCTCCGTCTTCGAGTGTGCGAATGAAATCTCGATTCCGCTGGCTTCCATTCCCACTAGCACGGCTTCCACGGCGTCGTTGAGCATTGGCGTCGACGTACCCATCTGGTGGAGGGGGATAATAGGCCGGGCTAGGCTGCAGGCGGATGGGGGCGTTCGGGTCTAAGTGGCTTGCCACACGTTGGATGGTAGGCGGGATGCCGCCACCCTGGTGATCCATGGTCGAAGCTCGTTGACGACCAGCTCTTGTAGTAGCTTGAGCGTATAGGCTTTGGCTAGGGCCGTATTGCTGGGACTGCTGTGGTGGCATTTGGCCGGGAATCATGCCCATCTGGTGGTTGTATCCCGGGGGCTGGGTAGGGTAAGGAGGTGGCGCGCCCTGCTGGTACATTCCGTTGTACATAGGGGGCGCCTGGCCATGAGGAGGTTGGTGATATTGATTCATCTGCTGCATGGAGTATGCATTCTGTGCCTGGGCAGCCTGGGCAGCTCTTTGCTTGCTGGCTTGCTCGGCCTGCTGCTGTTGCTGTACACCGGGAGCAACGGTCTTGTTGAGAGACGAGTACTTCAAGTTCATCGGCGGCATGAAGGGACCAGTGAACTTTTGCTGGGTGATGAACGGATGCAACTTCGCCTGCTGAGGCGACCAGCGCTCCAGGGGGTTGATTGACAGTAGGCCGCGCACAAAGTCAATAAATGCGACACGGTTGTTCAGTTCTAGGTCGAGTTAGTAGCCATTATCGCACGATAAACAGAATATGGAATCTTACCTCGTTCAATTTCTGCTTGCTTCATATTCTTCCTCGGCATTGGGTAGCTTCGGATGATTTCCTCCAAAGTCGAAGCAGAAAAGTACTTCTTGCTCGGTTGCTCCTTGGTATTGTGCTCCCGGGAGTATTGCTCCAAACTCTTCAGGCGATATGTCTTGCGCCCATATTCATCCTGGGTCTTCTCAAAGAACTCGCCAGATTGCTTGCCCATTTCTAACATCCATGTTGGGGGCAGGCCCAGCATCTCAACGATTCGACAGACTTGGTTGTACTCCGACGATCCAGGGAAGAGCGGGAGACCGAGGAAAAGTTCGACGACGATGCAGCCAAGAGACCACATATCGATAGCGGAAGAGTACCTTGAAAATTGAATTAGTCTCATAAACATCACTAAACGGTAGGCACAACATACGGCAGCCCAAGAAGCACTTCGGGGGGAACGATAGAACCGTGATTGGATATAGGTGTAAACCGTTTGGCGCTCATCGCAGGCAGAACCGAAATCAATAACCTTGATGATCGGGCTTTCAAGACTGTCCAAGGACTCCAGTGTCAGTAAGAGCGGGAAGGGAAACCCCCGGGGTTTGTAGGAATCATGACCGACTTTTTGAGTAAGATGTTCTCAGGCTTCAGATCGCAATGGATCAAGTGGGCCTTATTCAACAAGCTGAGGGCATTCAACAATTGTTGCGCAAAGACACGAACAAGGGTTGTGCTCAATCCTCGGAATTGGTTCTGCTTGATAAGTTCATACAGGTTGACACTGAGCAGCTCAAATGCAAGACATAAATGTTGGCGATGGATGAAGGTGTCCTTGAGGCGGAGAAGATGATGGTCATCGTTCTTGTCGTACTTGCTATTCAGCTGGAGAGGACTTAGTACACACTCAGACTGATCGGCGGTATCTGGCTTACCAGGTCTAGAACAGAGACTTCCATCATACTTTGATTAAAGTACGCAGTTTTGTTCTTGATCACTTTGACCGCCACGACCTCTTGCGTCTTCAAGTTCTGGCATTTCACCACCTGACCAAAGGTACCTTGTCCAAGAACATCCAAAATGAGGTAACGATTCCTAGAGAAGTGTTAGACCCTATGTCGTAGCGGCAACGTGGGAGTGGGCGATTTACTTGTGGCCTGCCTCCTCACTTCCAAGAATGTCATTGACATAGAGGATATAATCACTGTCCTCATTGTCATAGCCGTCGTTCTTGGTGCCTTTGCTGGGTTTCGTCAACACGCGTCGGGGGTTCCTTGATGATTCATAGTTGAAGTTGGGGTTGCAAATGCGATAGGTCGATGGCAGGTGGCTCGTCAGAGCTTGCAGGGGCTGCATACAGCAGTGTCAGTATGAGACATGGGCGAAGGGTTTATGGGTTCTGGATGGGTATGTCACTTACGCTGATGAAGCCGCCCTCCGGGTTGGCACGGCGATATGCGGGCTGAGCGTGCACGCGGGGCTGAAGCTCCTGCACGGACTGGATCTTCTGAAATCTGGGCACGGGACCTCGCCCAGGGACTTGCGATGGCAGTGAACCCGACCTGGGGGATCGGGTTCCAGAGCCGAAAGCTGGACCCAGGTGCGATGATGCGGAGGGGGGGTAGTATTGATCGGGACTGAGGTCGGTCGCTTGGAGCGGCGGGAGTCGAGGTGTGCGGTTGGAAGCTAGGATTGTCAGCAGGCAATCGGTTGTTTGCGACGATGCAGACTCACAGGGAGGGGACTGGTATCCCTGGGGTGGTGACGCATACTCGTTTCGAGCAGGCGACCGTCGCGACTGGCCCGAAGGCGAGTAACCGTAGCCCTGGGGCTTCCCAGGACTTGTAGGGTATGACATCGGCGGAGACAGAACGTTCATGGGCGAGTATCTGCGAGCGGCGGAAGACTCCTCGGCCTGGGAGAGGAATTGAGAGGAAGCCCGGCTGTGCTGGGTCTGTCTCGAGGAATACTTGGCGCGGTTGTACGGATCAGCGTCCTCCATGGCAGTGTCGGCATCGGTGACATAATCCCGAGTACGTGGCGTGGCGGTGGGGGACGAGGCCATGGACTTCGAGTTGGGGCCTGGGGGAGCCTTGCCGGGAGTTTGAAAGGTCTCGTACGTGTATCCGACGGGGGCTTGTGACTGTGGTGGCTGACCGTACTTCGAGGGTAGTCGCTGCGAATGGGCCGCTACGCCAGCATTGAGCGCTGCTGGGCGTCCCATCAGGGGATCCTGTTGCGGTTGCCAGCCAGGATCCATAATGGGCAGATGCGACCTCAAAGGGGGAAATGAAGCAAGAATTGGGCGCCACCTAATCTACCCTGGGCTGCGGTCGGGCCAGGAGAGGGGAAGAGACAACACACGCGAGAAGCGCGCAGGGGGAAGGGGAAAGGAAAGCCCGGCGCAGATGCGATGACGGGACGTGGAAAGGTTAGGAGGCCCAGGACATCATCAAGTTCAATGAACTCCGCCTCGAAGGTAATGAGGTTGTGGGGGAAGAGAGGGGGGGGGTTGAGTGGATCGCGCTCAGGTAGCTGGACTACCCTGACTAGATTGTCGGGGAGATGGAGAGGGGCACACAAATCAGTACGAATCAGTAGAACTTCGGAGGGGGAGGGATGGCTGGGATGTGGGACATGGACTTTTTGCCCTGGAAAGATCGCCGTAGAGATCGGACTCTTTGCTATCGTTTCGACGACTTTGGGATCTGGAATTCGGAGTCCCGGAGGACTTTGTAGGGTTCGATGATACATCATTCCATCTGCCTCTCGCTTTCCAGCTTTCCAGCTCTACAGCTCTACAGCTATACTACGTGTATAATAACACTGCCCCTGCAGCGCTCTCTGTTCGATATCCCAACCTCCGGGCCTTTTCTGGCGAATGGCTGATCTCGTGAGTGCCATGTCAGATTCGAATTTGGTTCGAAGATTGTTGGTCTCCTCGGCGACGTGTCGCCCCCAGATCGTCGCGTCATTGCATACCCAACTGAGCAACACAGCCTGGATGCCTAAGACCGTTTCCCCCCCCACTGATGGTTACTACCCTGTTTGTCAAAACTACCTTACATCTCCTAGAGCTCCGCCGCTCGGAAAATCGAGAGAAGCGGATGCGCATTAACGGTTGATACTCCCACAGGAATTGCCCTCAGCGCTTGGATCAAGGGCCCACTGCATCCAGGTCTCCAGTGGCTTGGGTTCAAGCCAACCTGAACCATCGAGCCCACTTTGGGGCGTCAAAAAATGGTTATGTAATTATCTGGTCACATGACTGCTCTGTATTATGTACACTCATACAGACCCGTGGACAGTTTCCTAGATGTGATTCATCACATTGGCTTTAGCTGCAAGGGTGCAGATTCTCGAATGCCCAAGGACCAGTGCAGCTCAAAGTGTCGAGTTGCTTCGACTGGCGCAGTGTCTAAACCAGGGGACTGAATCTTGTAATATAAAACTATCCCCCTAGGCCGGGGGGTCTTGTGAAGAGGCCATTGGCATTGCTAGTAGATAGCCAAAGAGGATGCATCGACCCTCAAATTGTTATATGAGCGGGTATCCTATGTACGCCGAAAAAACTTTTACAAAAAAAATAGAAGAAAAGCATGCAAATAGCAAAAAGTGGCGACTTAACTGCGTCGGTATCGGAAGCCACCCAAGCTCACCAACTAGTCAAATAGATGTCAGTGACTGATATCGATCTGGAAGAATATGAAGAGACATAACTTACGAAAATGGTTCTGAATGCAGATACACTTCCTCGACCTCGCCAGCCATAGCTCGCGTTTGAGCGGCCGCTACGGCATTCCGAGTATCATGAAGCATTGAAGCGGGTCCACAAACGAGAACTCCGATCCGTTGCTTCTTCCCCCGAAAGTCTCTTGGCTGTGGGCCATGGCGACCGTGCGAGCTAGGAGGCCTGGTATGTCGGGCCTCGCGTTGCGGTGAACGTTCAGGCTGAAGGACCCAGTAGTCGTGATCTCAGCCGGGGCCTTGGGGTTCTTTGCCGAACCGAGCGCCGGAGACGAAGCCGCCGATTCGAACGCGGCCGTGGTATGCACAGATACCGAGGTCTCGAAGCCAATCTCCGGGGCCGGCGAAAGTATGGTCGAATGGGAGAGGCGGGACTCGATCTCTGCGGTGTACCAGTCTGCCATGGCGGAGTCGCGAGTCGAAAAGACGACTTCCAAGTTTCGACGACCTTTGTGGGCTGGCTTCTCCCCAGTAGCTTCAAGCTCGGATAGGCGGAGGGCTTCGTCGACCATAGCCAACGAAAAACCACCACCCGAGCCACCGGCGATCACGAGGATGGTGTCGAACCGAGCCATGTTGTGTGCGCTGACACCTCCGTACGGGCCTTCGATAAAGATCTTCTTCGAGCAGCCTGGTTTTTTCTTGGCGAGGGCAGCGATTCTGCCAGTCACGCCACCACGCGGCTTGATGTAGAAGATCAATTCCGAGACCTTCCCTGTAGTCGCTGGGTCGTGGTAAACGGAGGAGATGGTGAAAGGGTGTGCGGTGAGAAGATGTAAGTCGGAAGTCAGGAATCGTACATAGACATGCTGACCGGGAGTCCAGTTGATGAAGGTTGGTACTGCGACGCGAACGAGACCACTGGGAAGTACTTCCAGAGTGGCTGTGTGAAGGCCATTGAGCAGAAACGTTCTGAAGTTTGCAGCCATCAAACTGAGCATGTAGATGACGCCTGACGCAATGAAGTAATCCCTGACACTTTGTTAGCAAGATGAAATTTGATATCTTCAAGGGATTATATTCGCATACCACGATGACAGTCGGAAATCGCAGTGGAAGAAGAAGAAGAGCACGAACACCAGCGCAGCGACCAAATGCGTGGCTTTGAAAAACTCATAAAAGCGATTTCTGTCAAAGATTAGCACAGGTTATGACAGTTTTCTAGGATCTCAACACCATACCGAATCGAAGGGAGTGACATGACCGTCAGATAGGTTTGCGCAAGGAGAGTCACGACCCCAGTCCAGTACACCATGTCGGTCTTCCATTTCTTCACCATATCTCCCTTCGAGATATGATATATGATGAAGGGGAAGGTATGAACCAATGCTAACACGAACATAGCATAGCTCAACCAGTGATGGAAGACCTGCAACTTTTCGTGTGGAACACCTGTACACGCAGTGATCAAATTCGCTTTCGTACTTAGAGCCCTGGTTAAGCATTAGAATCGGCAGTTGCAAAGTTGTGTGTAGTCTCCTACAATATGAAAGGCAGCAATGCCAAGGCCATCCACCCTGCGCGTGTAGCAATGGGTGGACTGCTACCGTAGGAGACCTCAGTAGGCCAGTAGTATGGTTTGGGCCCGAGTGTCATGGCGAAGAAGAATACGAAACCCACAACACCAAGCAATATGACCCCCAAAGATGGAGACCAGTAACGGAGAGTTGGGAGTCGATATCCTCGATATGCCAAGTAGCGAGACGCAGAGGTCGTCGCGCGCCAAACTCGAGTTCGCTTGATGCAGTCTGGGGCATAGCGGGTAAGGATATTGGCGATGGTGAAGACGCCGATGATAGCACAACAAAGGTAGATAGTGTTCAGGGAGTAAACCAGGTCGGCCTTGTACCTAAATTATAAGGAAACCCCCACATTAGCATCTGGCCAGGGAATCATCACCGAAATGATATACCAGAATCGCCAATGGCCTGTTTGATAAGCACACTGCTCAGGGTTCAGCTTGCACTTGAAATCACGTGAGGAATGAAGCATCACCGGCTTGGTGAGCCAGGGAATGCCTCGATGCATGTTGTTCATGTCCATCATGATGGGCGAGGTGCATCAAAGATATTCACTGGCCCGACCGGCTTGGTTGGACGTGTTCCACCACGTTCTGGGATGATGTAGGAATCAAGAACCAGCCCACAACTTGAACCCAAGAGACAGAAGAAGTCAAATAACGAGTGTGGGGATTGTGAAACTTGCTGAGGCCATTTGTTGCACCGAAAACGGGAATCGGTCCAACGATGACGGGGAGATGTCCAAGGGGTGACATTCCAGAAGGGCCCGGACGTTGGAGACTCTGCCGAGAAATGAGCCCCGTTTACTATGTCTCCCCTATCATATGCTTGCAGTACCTGCGTCTCCCTTCATCCTCCCTTCTGGGTCGAGCATATTTGAGCATGATCGCGTTGGCACGGTACTATATTAACTTTGGAAGTATAGAAGTTCCCTTTGGCTGCGGCTCCATCGCACTTTCCGCATTGGGACAGCCACCATGCTGCTTTTACCATCTTCTATGATACTTTCGTCTTGCAGGAGTTTCTTCATCTAGTATGCTGGCTATTATCTATACGATACCTGCTTATAACTATTCTGTTTGAAGAAAAAGTAATTTAATAAACGCGCCTTGGCAAACATGTCCACTCCTCCTGATTTGGAATGCATCATTACGAATATGAAACAAAAACCGGCGTCGCTAATATCACGTAATAATTGGGCTTCTAGAGCTGTCAATAGCGAAGCAATTGCCCTAGGTTGTCTGTTGCTCAACTTGAAGCTCGGCAATACCGCGCGCCACGGACAACGTGAAGGCGCCAAAAAGTACCTCGGCGTGAATAGAGCCTAACTGGATTTACTTCTATTTGATCCGAGGCAAAGAAAGAGCCAAATTCAGGCTCTAGACAAGGTTGTGGATGTCACGCTCTGTAGGTGGAATGCCGCTAATGGATCTGCGATGGCTGCCCAGAACCCGGACAGAACAATACCAACACTGACATATGCGACTACGGGCAAATGTTCTCCGAGAGCCACTTGTACACTTCAAGGAAGCCGAGCCGAGCGTGTGCAGTCTTTGCGCGTCAGATTAAGTCCGAGCTGTGGGAGGATCTCGAGGACACTAGGGAGCAAAAAGAAATTCGGACCGAGCTCGGACTTGATGCAAATCCGATAAATCTTGCGAGAAGCGCGGGGTCGCCCGATCGCGTCTTGAGTATCCTTTCTTATACTAATCGAACTAATATCCCTGCCAAAAGTGTGTGTCTGCAAAATGGCGTCTTACCCTTCTACTTCATGCTGCTACCAGGGCTTCAAGCACGAGGGGCAGCCGACCGGCGAGTTGTCTCGGCTGCAGGACTTCGAAGTCTATACCAGTTATCCCCCGGATAAATCGACCGAACATGCCATCTTAATGTAAGAAGCAAAATCTATCTTCCTGAATGCTTTCTCTGACTCAGAGCAGTCTGACGGATGTCACGGGCCATGGGACTCCCAATATTCAGCTCGTCGCTGATCAGTTTGCCGCGAACGGGTATCTCGTTATAGTCCCTGATTTGTTCTTTGGAGATCCAATTCCTTTGAACAGACCGGGCGACTTTGATATGCAGAAGTGGCGATCTGGGGGGGTATCACCCCGAGGGCAAATCCCACTTCCCCGAGACCGTGGATCCCATTGTCACGGCGAGCTTGGAGGCGCTCAAGACCAAGTATAACTCCAAGGTAAACCCTTCCCGGTCATCTATTCGTCTGTTCAGTTACGAACTTTCTTCGGTCCTGACACGAAGCAGAGGATTGGCCTCGTCGGCTACTGCTTTGGCGGCAAATACGTCGTTCGGCATCTACGGTCTGGAAAGGCTGATGTCGGCTATACTGCTCATCCATCGCACGTCGACGAGAGCGAGCTCAAGGAAATCCAAGGGCCGCTTGCTATTGCTGCCGCTGAAGACGATCATATATTCCCCGCCGAGAAGCGTCATCAGTCCGAAGCCATTCTCCGGGAGCTGGGGCTGCCCTACCAGGTGAACCTGTATAGTGGTGTCAAACATGGATTTGCAGTGCGCGGCGATCCCTCGGTTAAGCAGATTCGCTACGCCAAGCAGAGTGCTTTCCTGCAAGCTATTGAGTGGTTCGGAGAACACTTGAAAGAGTGAATCCTCCATATCTATGAAGCCCGAAGCGACGAGAAGCATGTTTTCCGTATAGAGCTGAATCTTGAACCCTGAACCTTGAATTACGCAATGGTAGACTATAAAACATCCCGTCGTAAAAGCAGCATCCCTCAATACACCGATACGGAGATCTCAGGAACCGGCCCTCCAAATCTACGGAACTGAGATCATGACTGCCGCGAGATACTACATCGTAAACTTTCCTCACAAACCACCTATCATTGTGATCTCATAACGTCGTATCTCACAAAGTAGGCTCAGCAAAGCCTAAAAGCCCAATCCCAAGCAATTTTGAATATAGCGCATATATACAATAAAAAAAGAAAAAAGAACAAAAGAAAAAACGAAAAAAAGAAAAAAAGAAAAAAAAAACTGAAAAGAGGAGAATAAGAAGACAAGGAGAGAAGAAGCTTCCGCATCAGGCCTAGCCACGCTCCCCCTACATTCCTCATCCCCCACTACCCGCATTCCCGATCGATCGTCAGTCAAGGGGCACCGCTGCAACAGAGACCGTCGCCGCAATTGGCTTCGACACGGACTCTGACATCCCCACAACCCCATTCCCAAGCCCCGCCTCGTAGGCCCGCAGCGCGTGGAGCCCGCCACGCACGCTATCCGCTTCGAGGCCCTTCGCCCGCAGCACGCTTGTTGCCACGCGCGCCGAGTCCCCGTTGTAGCACACGAGCAGGACGTGGTGCGGCTGCAGGTCAGCTAGGAGCTGTGGCTCGCTGAAGAGCTTTTCCAGCTCTCTCCACTGCGCTTCCAGGATGGTGGGGTCTGAGAACGGCGAGGGGGTGTGCGGGCCGGTGCTGGAGAGGGGCAGGTTGGTGGAAGAGGGGAGGTGCCAGGATGAGAAGTCTTCGGGGCGTCGGAGGTCGAGGACCAGGTGGTTGGGTTTCAGGGCGATGTCTTGGAGGGGTGTGGTGGAAAGGGGTCCAGTTGAGGTGTAGACGGTGGGGAGGACGTCGATAGCATCACGTTCCCAGGCTTCATCGTAGCGGTAGAGGTCGACTTTCGTGAGATACTGTTATAGACAGTTAGGATATTGATTCAGTAGCTGGAGGGTTAAGCAGATGGGCCTGGGGCCGTGTGTTCGTTGCATACCTCGTTCCGGATGGGAGGGAACTGCTCGGCGTTCAGCTTCTCGAAGTACTCGCCAATGTACTGGTATGGGAGATCGCAGCACAAGAAGACGGAATGGATCAAGCCATCAGGGCCGGCTAGCTCAGACAAGGTGCCCGCAGCCTTGCGCTTCTCCAGCATCTGGAACAAGCCCTGCAAGTTGAATCCTGAAGATGGACCGCACACGAGACCCTCTCGGCACAACTTGAGAGACCAAGTATATGAATCGGTGGAGCCCACTTCTTCGATGGTATCGACTGCATCTTTCCAAGGAAATTCAACGGGGCGCATCAGAGCAAAAGATCGAGGGCCAGGCACTCTGTCTCCCGCTGCCGTGCAGACGCCGAGCCTGTAGACAGAAGGCTTGACTTGTTTGAAGTATGTCCCGAGCCCGGTAAGGGTTCCTGAGGTTCCCATGCCGGCGCAGAGAACGTTGATCTCGGGCAGCTGCTTATAGATTTGGGGTCCTGTCCATCTGATATGTGACTGCCAATTCTTGTCGTTTTCGTATTGGTTAGGGTTGATGATAGACTCGGATTCTTGTGCTTGTCTGCGAGCATTTTGGATACCCCCACGCTCATCAAGGGGCTCCGGCTGAGAGGGACCGCCAAATAAGGTGATATCTAGGCCGAAAAATTGCATAAGCTTCAGCTTTGCGTCACTCGTCTTGTTACTCAAGAACGCGCGAGTATCGTTGATCCCGTGCATGACTCGGGCAACCATCGACATGGAAATCACCGTGGAACCGGAGCTGTACTCGATGATTCTGTTGGTCTTTTGTGGAACCACACTTGACTCGAGAAGATTCAAAGCTATTGAGGTTAGCCCGGGAAAAGGGTCTTTCGAGATAGTCCATCTATTGCCCCAGGGCATCTCGTACCTGGCATGGCTTTCACGTTATTCGCCGGGTGCATCGTCATCATCTTGGCATAGATCCTCACCCCATCATGGTAGTAAGGGTTGAGATATTCAGGTAGTTCTACCAGAGGGAGTGGGGGTTGACAATCAGGATCAAAGTATTTCTTCAGCGAATCTGCCCCGAAGTATACATTGCGTTCGTTCAAATTTTTTGTATCGTCAGAGATAGGCGCCATATTGACCGAATTCTGCGGTGCTCATGAACTTATAAATAGAAATTCTATACCGTATACTTTGGCGAAAAGAAACTCAAGCGAAGGAAAAGAGGGATGGGCGAATACAAATAGTCCAGGGCCAGGCGTTGTATGCATCAGAGCCCCCGCCCTCAGTTCAACCCGCAATTGGGCCCTCGGACACGGAAATCAGAGTGAAATAGAGGCAATATGCCCCACAGCTCCACCGAGATTCTTATACAGGTGCACGCTTATGTCTTTCCAAAGAGGGGCACGGGTTGCGGAAACGCTGTATGCGCCATAATTACCAGTGCTCCGTGTGCTATTCAAGCACGCACTGCCGTCAGCAGATCAAGTTAGGCCTCCGTTGAGATCTTGACCTGAAAAGCAAAGATCTCGCTATTGCAAAATTCAATGGCGAAGTTTTCCGAGGCTGTTTACAGGGAGGAGATTCGACGGAAACGGTACGATCGGCGGCGGCGATTCCTCTGAGATGTAGCATCTGCAGCGATTTGGGCCGAAACCTGGATGCCTCGATGATCACGGTTTTCTAGAACACAGTGGATTCACTGTTTCTAGGAAGGCTCTCGTGTTACTTTCCCTTCCAACAATCCCTATTCTCCTCAAAATACCTCGGGGTTTACCGTGTCCAAAAGCCCTACAAGGTCCTCTCGCATCCTTCCATGCCACGGGGCGGGTCATTTCGTGCAGGTTTGACACCAAGGTAGACTGAAAGGCCTCCAATAATCAATTCTCTTACTCATGGAGCCAACAAATTGCCTAATAAAGCCCCCAAAGGAGCAATACGGGTACCCTGAGGGCGTTTGAGCATGTTTACTTCGCGCTAAGTTTTAGCCGTGCAGATCGCCCTTGGCTGTCAAGATTCCGCATGCAAAATAGAGCCGATCGCTGCCGTTTCAGGACAAATCTGCTCGTTCTATGCACAGACGCTGAGAAAATGTGCTCAACTTAGAGCTCGCGATCGGATGGCTCCGAGAGTCCAGATGTGTCACTAAGCTGTTCTTCTTTTCTCCACGTCCTTGGTTCCAGAATCCCGGGGATTCCTGAAAAATTTATCCCCGGGGCTCAGCAGAGTGGCCCCTGAATGCCGCGATTGACTTGATTTCTTCGTTGCAAGCTATTGCGATTACAAGACAGCATGGCCGGGGTCGTTGAGGATAGACCAGGAAACGAGAGCTCCGATAGCTCCGAGGGCGCAGCCCCAGAGAAGAATGAGACCAAGATCACGTTCAACGAGCAGACAAACTATGTGCCCAAGAGGACAATCATCATTGTGAGTTGCGGAAGACCAGAAGCCAGCTTCCTATAGAAGCTTGATTCCGAGCTCTAACCACCATTTTCAGATCTTTTTAGCATGCTCGACGGTCGATCTCCTGGCATTGATGGACCAGACAACGCTAGCAGCGAGTCTGTACATTATCGCCAATGCCCTCGGCGGAAGCGACCAAGCCTCCTGGATCTCAGGAGGCTACTTCGTGTACGTGATTCAGCTGTTGTAACTCATATCCCTCTCGACAGAATGCTTATACGTCTTAAAAAAAACAAAACAGAACATCAACATGTTTTCAACTTCTATACGGCAAACTATCTGACATCTGGTCCCGAAAACACGTCCTCTTTGTCGGCTTAGCCATCTTCTTCATCGGCTCCCTCGGCGCCTCCCTCGCGCAAACAGTCACTCAGCTCATCGTCTTCCGAGCCCTCACCGGCGTCGGAGGCGGCGGACTAATGACCATCGCCCAGACGATCGTGAGCGACGTCGTCCCCCTCCGAGAAAGAGGGAAATACCAAGGCATTCTGGGTGCGGTAGTCGCTATATCCAACGGCATTGGGCCTGTCATCGGCGGTGCCCTAGCCTCTATCTCCCACGATTCCTGGAGGTGGATCTTTCGGCTGAATTTACCGCTGACGGTCTTTACGACGCTCTGCGTGTATTTCTTTATGCCGCTTCGCAAGGTCAAAGGCGATTGGAAGCTGAAGTTGAAGGCCGTGGACTTCGTCGGAGCATTGCTTGCGCTGGGTGGAACGGCTGTCTTGCTGCTGGGACTGAATTGGGGTGGCGGTGAGTATCGATGGGACTCAACTCATGTCATTGTGACTCTGGTGATTGGGTTTGTGGTCTCCGTTGTCTTTGTCATGTGGCAGTGGAAGGGCGCGTCTGTCCCGCTTGTGCCGATGCATATTTTCAAGTCGCGGATGGTGATCGGGGCGAGTTTAACGATGTTTATCAATGGGTGGAACTTCCTGGTGCAGGTTTACTATATACCAACTTTTTATCAGCTGGTGTTCAACTACTCGACCGTGAAGGCTGGAGCGATGCTGCTACCGGTGACGTTGATGCAAAGTATGAGCTCTGGACCCCTGGTGCATTGATGCTATGCTAATATTCTGATTTGCAGCTCTTAGCAGCACACTTTCAGGTCTCGTTGTCCACCGCATCGGCCGGTATAGGGAGTGCATCTTGCTCGGCTGGGTCATTTGGGCTGTGGGACTTGGCCTCTTCTCAACGCTGGGCCCACACTCAGGATTAGGGAAGCAGATCGGATATGGCCTCTTGACTGGCGTGGGAGTGGGAAACACTTTGCAGCCGTGAGTGATCACAATCTTGTATGTATGATTGGGCTGACATTTGTAGTGCTCTCATCGCAGTTCAGGCCGGTGTCGAGCGTCGAGATATGGCGGTCGTCACGGCCTTTCGGAAGTAAGTGAGATCCTTGACTTGGGTCTGAGATTACCACCCCTTTCGGAATTCTAACATCCAGAAAGCTTTGTTCGAAATCTCGGCGGAACCCTCGGGCTGGCGATTAGTGGAACAATCATGTAAGGGAATACGCCAGGACGAGCTACGCAAGGCCATCACTAATATTTGACTCCAGTAACAATCTCCTGGCATCGTCGATTTCGTCGCTTGATCTCGATGCGTCTGACTCGAAATCTCTCCTGTCGAGCCCTCAGACATTCTTGAAAAAGCAAAGTACCGAGGAAGCCGCGCATATTCGGAGCGTTTTGATACCTGCATACCAGAGAGGCTTCCGACTGATCTTTATTATCGGCGCCTCCCTAGCAGCGTTCGCTTTCTTCCTGGCATTTGCTCTCATGCCGCAACTTGGACTGAAGAGAGCCGATGATGATAAGCTCAAGGAGGAAGGGAAAAAGCGAGTAGAAGGGGCCCTCGACGAGGAAAAGCGGACAACGTCATGAGAATAGCCCGCTTACGTTCTTGCATAGGTAGTGGAATCATTGACGGTTTTGTAGAATAGATGGGGATGACTTATCTACTGGGATAAGGTTTGATAACAGATGTGGAGTCAAAAAGAAGATCAAATTCATGTATTAAAGAAGAGTAAAACGAAAGACCCGGTTCATCAAGAAAATGTCATATCAGTCGTGAAGTCGTGGCACCCACTATGCCCGTGCGAAACGAACCCATTCAGCTTGAATGGCTCGTCCTGATTTGCAGATCAAAAGCAACATCTCATAATAACGAGGGCAGAAAACGGGAAGAGCAAGAAATGCAGAACAGGCTCAGATATCCTCGATGACAACCACTTGTTCCACGATCCAGTTTACCAGATTTTGTCCTTCCAGTCTCCACCGTCCTTCTGTCCACACATCATAGAGCCAGTAATCCCAGGGCTTACCAGGAACCAGTTGGACATCCCATAGGGACTGAGGTGCGCGGCGAGTGGAATTATTATGGCCCTCATTTCCCATTGACAGATCCTGATTCACATTACGGAGAGCAAGTACAGACGAAGGCGCTTGAGAGCTCGAATTGCCCTGTCGGATAAGCCACTCGCGCTCAGCCTTTTCGCCCGCACGCCGGGCAACAAGTTCCTCGTCTTCGGCTTGGTAAAGGTCGCATTTGGTACATTCCGTGCAGCGAGAGCCGGGGTTTATTCGGAAATGCTCGCAGAAGTGCTTGTAGCCCTCCATTTCCTCGGGCTCGTCTTCGTCTAGCGCGTCCTCGTTGTTCTCCTCATCGACTGCCCCGTCAAAGAGTTCCGGCCCTTGCTGTCGAGGCCGTCGGTTACCGCGGCGGACTCTATTGGGATCGATGGGAGGACCGAGCGCTTTGCGGCATAGATAGCACATGGAGTAACCGCAAATGCAGGTCAGTTTATTGCAGCCAGAAGACTTGACGAACGAGAGGCTGCAGCGTGGACAGGTGCGTTTCACGGCAGCTGTACGAGCAGCTTCGATTGTTGCGCGCAAGTCAAGCAGCAATGGCTCGTGGCAGACATGTGGGTCGCGCCATGCCTTTTGGCATGTTAAACAGCTGGTTCGTTTACAGGTCGGGTTGGCGCATGTAAACCGCTTCGGCCGAGTCTTGAGACACAGGTTTTGGATGGCGTTTCGGAAGAGGGATGTGAGGAACAGAGGGTCAAAAATCAAGAGAACGAAGAAGGGGATGATCAATAAGGGTACAAGGTCGAGTAGGAGTGTGATCGTTGTAAGGGTCGGGAGTACGCCGGCATCTGTGCGAATACGCCAGCCAATGCCCCGATCCGAAGGATGATAGACCGGGTCCGCTTCGGCGTATGAGCAGAAGGGGCAACGTACAAGCTTCAACTGTGACTTCAGCAGCACCTCAGAGGCTAGCCTGTCTTCGAATTTGCTGTAGGTCTCCGACCCAGCCTTTCCAAGAAGAATGGCTTGGCGCACGATCTGGGGATGAAGGCGTCCATC
Organism: Penicillium chermesinum; assembly: GCF_028974085.1. Taxonomy (NCBI): domain Eukaryota; kingdom Fungi; phylum Ascomycota; class Eurotiomycetes; order Eurotiales; family Aspergillaceae; genus Penicillium; species Penicillium chermesinum. Next base: position 1,321,792 of record NW_026695315.1, read on the forward strand.
ACACGCACCAATAGACAGCGGAGCGAGGCATTTCAGCGTCGAGTGCTCCAGATCAACCGATTTCCCCCAGCCCTGGCCGAACAATGCTTCCTCAATCGTGCGCTGGATGCAGTTGTAGCAAATGATGTGGACATTCGCAGAGCAAGTGGCAATCTGCTCAAAAGTAACATCGGCAAAGCAGCACTCGCACTCGAACAAAGCGTTCACTGCCTCAGCTTCTTTCTCGTTCAGATCCGAAGCTACCTGGAAATCACCAGTTTCCTGCTCCTGGCGTCTACGCTGCAGCAGCGGAGCCACGATCATTGCATGTAATTCCTCATCCAGTTCACCGCACCCAGTGCCCTTAACGCGGGGAATCAGCTCCCCATCGGCACGGCGTTGCCATACCAGGAGCGGATGTTCTTCTCGATCCTTCTTTCGCTTGAAAGGTAGATAGCTGTTGAACGTAGCACGCCAGCTTTGACGCGAAAGGTCTCGTAGGGTCGGCCTGGCTCGAAGGTAACTGAAGTTGGCTTCTGCAAGAACAGCCTCGAGGGTGCTTTTATTCAGGGCACTGAATTCTTTCTGTAGGGCCGCTCGTACCGCAGCCTTATATTCAACCGAGCGAAACCGCTCGTCGAGAGGCACCAGACAATCTGCAGCGGCAGGATCGTGCTTATCGGTGCTGGAGCTGTGAGTATTCTGATCATCCTTCTCATCGTCGGCTTGTGGGATGCTCCAGCGTCCAGAAACCCATTTCTCCTTATGGCGCAGCAGTTGCTCCACGCATACTTGTAACCTACTCTCGCCATCGAAACGGAGCAGGAGCTCGCGGAACACTTCAATACGAATGTCAGGGAATACACGAACAAGCGTCTCCAGTGCAGCATTCAGTTCTTCTTGCTCATGCCTCCTCTCCTCCGCCTCATTATCGGGGACTTGCGAGCGGGTGCGGGAGGAGCTACTGCCGAAGGGGTTATTGCGGAGGGCTTCACTCAGCGTGGCAGATTGGGTGTTTGAAGAGGACGAGGGGACCGGGCTTGAGTTTCCGGCCCAAAGAGTAGGTCTCCAGGCATTTCGGCCGCTTGAGGAGCTGGAGGATGCGCCGCGATCACGAGATGCTGGTGTGTTGGCGTCCGCGGGGCGAGGAGGAGACGTGGAGGATTTAGAGAAGCCGGGGACTGACAGCGAGAGCACCATGTTGGAAAATGGCATGAAGCTACATTTCGGTGCCTCTCTCTTTCAGATGCTTTCTTTGTTGCGATCGAGTTGCAAGGAATGTCCAGGTGTTTGGTGCAGGTGAGTTACATAAGATTTGGCGGCTGCCTGAATCGAGACTCAAGGAGACCGCAGGATCCATGCGCCGAGAGTTCCAGAGGTTCAGGTCAGATTCCAACCATGTCTTGGATGCGCACATTGTCGATTTTCCGCGCGATTCCGTCACACACCTTTTTGTGCTTGCATGTTAGTTACATTGCGGAGCAAAGCCCTTACGCCGACCACTACATACCAGGGCTGCAGTCAGGGCTGCAGTCAGGGCTGCAGGAGGCGCAACACCAGAGACTCGGATATTATGAAGACCAATAGTTCTGAGCCAGACATACCATCATTTTCCTGTTAATACCGAAACCTCATAAGTTACCAGTAACAGGGATCCCTTGTACTACCAGTAGATGGTATAGGAGTTAAGAAGAAACCAGGGATTATGTTCAAGCCTCCGAATCTATATGCGCATGGCCGGAGTAGGCGCAAGGTCCATTTCTACCTGCCTTCGCTGGTGTTCCAAGGCCCATTTCCGGAATAAACCCCGTTCAGGTTTAATAAAGATTCGCCGGGAATTCAAGACTTAGACTCTTGCAATGTTGGAGCGAAGGTCTAGGAAATCAATCAAAATTAGAGTCACGTGCCAACTATAAGATGGACATTATAGACTTGCCACGCTTTCTAGCTGCCAGAACTTATTGCATCAAAAACACTGATCATTCTATGGCCCTTCAAGTGGCCCCAACCCATACGAGGGCCTGCAGATGCAATAACGCCGCCGGGTACAGTAAAGAAATGTCTAATTCTTCATTATATACATTAATATACAGGGAGTCAACATGATCCCATCCATCGCGTATGTATCAAGCACAGAAATGCTTTTCAGCCAACCGACCATATAAAACAACAATGCAGCCATGGATCCAACCATACAAATGGCCCAACGCTCCACACGATGCAATGTGCCAGAATACAGGCCACACGGGCCAACTCAAGCGAGGAAAACAGAACCTCTATGCAATGTCGTTCAAGAATGATAACCCAGCCGAACACCCCTTTTTTTTAGAAGAGATTGAATATGGGTATACCGTCGGAGAGACGAGAAGTCGGTGTCGAGACCGACAGTGAAAGATCGGGGGTGAGAAAGGAGCAGGGAGGTAGGTTTAAGCAAGAGCCGCGCCCTCTGTTTGAGGCACTGGAGGAAGCTATTGAAACGTCAAGTCAGACAAACGGTCACATATCCCATCCTCATACCCTCTTCCCAGAAGAGGCCCCAGACTCGACATACCTCAAGCTTGGTATTATCAGCCATAAGACGCTGGAACCCAATGCCCACGCCCTCGATCACACCCAAGAAAACAGCACACATAATCGCAGAGTTCCGAGCAGCCTTAACGCCGCCACGGACAGCTAGCGCACCACCAGTAAAGAAACCGGCAATGATAGCATTGTACGGGTCCTCCTTCTTGCGGATGCCCTTGATCGCACAGTCGAACGTCGAGAACAAGCCTCCCCACACACCGAAATTCCCGCCCAGCACGGGTGCGCGTGCCTTGATGGCTGTAAGGGCGCCTACCCGGCGCTCGCCGTAGGGACTGTTGCGGAATCCCTTGATGCCGTGCCAGACGGAGCCACCGATGGCGCCCATACAGAAGGCGCCGCCAAAGTCGCTGAGGGCTACCCAGGGGCAGGGGTCGCGTGAGTGATCCATTGTGTGTGAGACGACTGGTGGATGGACGAGATGGAGTGGGTCGGAGTGGAGGTGAGGGTGTGTTTCCTTTTAAAGAACTTTGTGAAGTGACACGATGAAAGGCACGGCGACGATAAGATAAAGCCGGGACTTGCTGGATTTTTTTTTTCACTCGGAAATCCCCGGGCGGAAATGCGGCACTGGAGGCTCGAGCTACATGAGTTGCATGGGGGCGGTGCGACCACAGGGATTTTCTTTGGCAGGATCGTAGCCATTTGCTGAGATGCCAATGCAGGTGACGAACATTCTACTGGAGGATTCGAAAATTTACCGGGCTATCTTTGGAAATGCATATCATTCATTTGCCAGGGGTTCCAACCAAACTAAGAAAAAAAAAAGTATTTACATACAAACAAAGAAGTCAGTCTGATGGGAAGGTGTCCCTAGTAAGCATGCCTTGGTATATCGTATCAAGAAGAACTCCCATATTTTACAGCTTAGCCTTAGCACCCTCCAGGAGCTCGGCACCAGCACCCGAAATAGCGGGCTTGCCAGTCTCGACAACGGTGGTCTGGAAGAGGACAGTGTTACCCTCCTTCCAGAGCTCAGTGCGCAGAGTCTGACCAGGCAGAACGACGCCAGCGAAGCGGACCTTCAGGTTCTTGAAGGCACCGTACTTGCCGAAGACGTGCTTGGCTGAGATACCGAGCGAGCAGAGGCCGTGCAAGATGGGGGTCTTGAACCCACCGACCTTGCTGAATTCAGGGTCGATGTGCAGAGGGTTACGGTCGCCGTTCAGACGGTACAGGGCAGCCTGGTCCTCGGAGGTCTTCTCCTCAACGACAGCGTCGGGCTGGCGCTTAGGAGCCTTGTATGCGGCCACAGCGCCCTTGGGACGAGCAGCAGTGGGCTTAGGAGAGCCACCGAAGCCACCGCTACCGCGGATGAAGACGGTAGACTCATTGTAGAACAGGTCCTCGCCGGTCTTAGCATCCTTGGTGGTGTACCCGATGATAACAAGCGCGGCGTTGCCCTTGTCGACCACGTCGACAAGCTTGGGGTAGGTCAAGGTGTTGGCAGCGGTGGGGATGGGGTACTTGCGGACTTCCAGGTATTGCTCGCCGTGGAGCAGCATCATGGGGGAGAAGTCCTTGACAAGCTCATCCAAGCTCCAAGGAGTAGCAGTGTTGAAGTAGGGGACCACACCGAAGGAAGGCAGAGGCTGGAAGTTGTCGTCGTTCTCGTAAACCAAAGGCAAGTCAGTGCGCTTAGCACCCAAACTCAGGTTGTAGAGGATCACGTCGCGGTCAACGTAGTTGAATTCAGTGCCCTCAGTAGTCACAGACTTGGCCTTCTCAATGGCCTTGATGTACTCGTTCTCACCACCCTTGGCGGCACCAGAACGGTTGTCCATGTTAGCCATGACACGGGAAGAGCCATCCTGGAAGTCTTCAGGGTGGTCGGCGCGGCCATCGTCGAAGTTGGTGATTTGCTTCCACTTCGCGACCACTTCCTCGGGGGTCAATGGGACATCCACAGGGAAGCCGTGGCCACCGGATCGTTGCCAGCGGGTGCGGCCGAACCAGCCACTACCACACTCGTAGAGACCCTTGGTTGAGGGCTCGGGAGCGAGGTCGGAGGTGAGGAGGACGACAAGAGGAGCAACGTAGTCAGGCTTGAAGGCCTGGACCATCTCCTCGGGCATGATGGTGCGGGTCATGTTGGTGCCAGCGTTAGGGGCAATGGTGTTGACCTTGATGTTGTACTTGGCACCCTCAACAGCAAGAGCACGAGAGAGACCCAGGATTCCAAGCTTAGCAGCAGCGTAGTTGGCCTGGCCGAAGTTACCGTAGATACCACTGGTGCTCGCAGTGTTCACGATACGACCGTACTTCTGCTTGAGGAAGTAGGGCCAAGCGGCCTTGGTGACCTTGTAGGTTCCGCGGAGGTGGACATTGATGACAGGGTTCCACAGGCTGTCATCCATGTTGGTAAAGGCCTTGTCACGAAGGATACCAGCGTTGTTGACCAGGATATCAATGCGGCCGAAAGCATCAATGGCAGACTTGATGACAGCGTCACCATCCTCGCACGAGGCCTTGTTACCAACGGCCTCACCACCAGCCTTCTTGATCTCAGCGACCACGGGCTCTGGGTCAACCAGATCGTTGACCACGACCTTAGCGCCATACTTCGCATACAGTAAACAGTACTGACGGCCAAGACCGTTACCACCACCAGTGACAAGAGCAACCTTACCCTTGAAGTCAGGCTCCTGGGCCTTAGGAGCGCTAGGAAGCTTAATACCCTCTTCCAAGAGGCCCATAAAGTCAGCAGGTCCAGTGGGGTATTCAGGCTTGGAGAAGTCGTTGACGTCGGCCCACTTCGCAGCAATAGCACCAGGGGTTAAGGTGTCATCGGTCTTCAAGAGAGCACCCTTAGCACGCTCCCAGCGGAGCTTGGCCACAGCACCAGCGCCGACTTCATAGATACCACCGGTCTCGGTGGTGTTGGACGAGTGGACGAGCGCTGCGACAACAGGCACAACCCACTCGGGCTTGAGGTTCTCGAGCACATCTGGGGGCATGATAGTGGCAGTCATACGACTGGCAGCAATGGGAGCAATGGCATTGGCGATGATGTTGTACTTAGCACCCTCCTTAGCCAAGGTCTCCGTGAAACCAACCTGGCCCAACTTGGCAGCGGAGTAGTTGGCCTGGCCGAAGTTACCGAAGAGACCAGCAGCCGAAGAGGTGTTGATGATACGACCGAACTTTTGCTTGCGGAAATGAGGCCAGGCGGCACGAGCAGTCTATCAATACATATTATTAGTCGGGTTTCCCTCTCTTGGGCTTTGAAAAATAGTTGCATACCTTGTAAGCTCCGTAAGTGTGCACCCGGTTGATCAGGTCCCAGTCCTCGTCCTTCATGTTCTTAAAGCTGACATCGCGCAGAATACCGGCGTTGTTCAAGAGGATATCAACACGGCCGAAGTTCTTGATGGCAGTATCAATGATAGCCTCGCCATTCTCGACGCTGTCGTAGTTCGCGACCGCCTTGCCGCCGGCAGCGCGAATCTCGTCAACCACGACATCAGCAGCCTGCGAGAGGTTAGAAGGGTCGCATTTAATTGACAGAATGGTTACGTACCTTGGAGGACTTGCCCTCGCCGGAGTGAGAGCCACCGAGGTCGTTGACCACGATGTTGGCGCCCCTTGAGGCAAAGAAGAGAGCATATGCCTTCCCCAAGCCACCGCCGGCGCCGGTGACAACGACAGTCTGATTATCAAAGCGTAATTCGGACATGATGTGCAAAGTCCAACCAGTCCAGACTATTTGGTTCAAGGGACTAGAAGTTGGAGGGAAAAAAGGAGGAGGGAGGGGAGGTTTAAAGACCAAATTCCCCAGCTCGGTAGAGCTGGAGGGACCTCGGCACGTTCGACGGTAACAAATGGGGGGCGTAATTTTGGTACGGGAAGCAAATCGTGGCAGATGCAAATGATTTCACATGCCGGCTGCAGCTCTCTCACAAGCAAACCCTTGATTTTCGATTGCTGCAAATGAGAACCCCAGGAACAGATACCTTAGCTATTGTGTACCGCTTCTAACCGGACCACGATCTCAGGTCCCCTGCTTGCCATTATCCTCGAGTCGCCGTATCCCAGCTGTGGTACCGAGTACCGTGCTGACTCAGGCATGTGACAGCCGACGTCATCACACTGCACGTATTGTGTAACGGTGTACGGAGTACGGGGTATAATAATCAATAATCCGGAGGTGCCTTTTTTAAGTACGCAGTATATTACCATTCTAGTCGATTTGAATCGAGCAGATAGAATAGGCTTCCTGTATGAACCCTCGAAGGAGCCTGGTCCTGATAGGCTCTCCACCTTTCGCCCGAGAATGTCGGGCGATTCCCCGGATTATGAAACCCCCAGATTTCTGCCGCTCAGCGGAACACCGAATAAATAAGAGAGCCCTTCCCTAGAGGCACCAGTTTATCCCCCATGGCGATTATAGACGACAAATCACAGTACTGTATCCCATTCCTCCTCGAGCGCCTGCGCATCCATAAGGAGCGGCACGGCAACTCGGACGGTACCCCACCATTCTTCTTGGGGCTCAATGGCGTGCAGGGAGCCGGCAAGACCGTCCTGGTAAGTCGGCCCAGACCCGTAACCTCGGAATAAAACATGCTCGGCTGTCCCCCAATCGCGCATTATGATAACTGATCGTTCCCCGAGCTTGATGGGCTGATGCTGTCAATTCTTGTAGGTGTCGACCCTGTATGAAACTCTTCGTTCGGAACCTTATTCGCTCGATGTAGCGACCTTGTCACTTGACGATCTCTACCTGACCCATGCCGATCAAGTCGCGCTCGCACAAGCCAACCCGACAAACCCTCTACTGCAGCACCGGGGGCAACCTTCGACGCATGACTTAGCGCTGGCGGAGAAAGTTTTCGCTTCGCTAGCGGCTGAGCAGCCGACGGCGATTCCGCAGTATGACAAATCGGCATTTGCCGGCCAGGGAGATCGGGTGCCCGAATTCCGATGGCCAGTGGTGAACAAGGAAGGGCAACCTAAAGTCAAGGTTGTAATCTTCGAGGGTTGGTGTGTCGGTTTCCGGCCCCGGGACGATCAGACCCTTCGTTCTCTATGGGAGGCTGCAGTGCGGCAAAAAGAAGCGGGCAATTATCAAGGTCGACTGGGCCATGTTAAATTCGAGGATGTCCAAGCTGTCAATGATGCATTGAAGCGATACGACTCGTTGACTGAGTAAGCTCCTAGTGTCCCAATATGCCCCTTCCTGACTGACTGGATAACAGTAAACTTGATGCACTGGTTCACATGTAAGCAATATACCTTGACCTATAGTTGCTGTTAGTCAAATTTGCTTACAATAGTTCCCAGTGACGCCCAAGATCTACGCTTCGTCTACGAATGGCGGCAAGAACAGGAGCGTACTCTGAAGGCAACCAAAGGCACTGGCATGACAGAAGAACAGGTCAATCACTTTGTGGATGGATGTACGTACGCGTCTATGAAGGTCATTCGACTTGAACTTAGCTGACTCCATCATGCAGATTACCCATCGTATGAGCTTTTCACGGAGACACTTCGGAATGGAGCTTTCAAACCGACAGCTCAGGTGTCCTCAGCCACGGCAGACTGGCAGGGAAGGCAACTGCGGTTGGTAGTGGATCGTAACCGAAAAGTACAAGAAGTAATCCAGATCTGATGGACTTGATGTTCTCATGATTATCTTAGATATGAATGCTATGGATATGGATTGACAATGACTCTAGTGTGGGCTTGAGATGTTTCTGGGGGCGGACTATTCATGAAATGAACGACACAGCCCCGTTTCAGGCATACTCAAATTTTGATCATATCTACTGTCTCGCTGCTCTGTTGCTCTAACGGACAAGGGTTCTACCCTCACTGCATTTCAGCTCCTAGTAGAAACGCTGAGCATGCATGGTACAACGCAAGGATCATTGAATCTAATGCAATATTGATTCTCGTAGAAATCTTGTCAGGGCCGGCCCTAATAAACTGACGAATACTACTGTACTTGCTAAGATTGACCTGACTTTCAAGGTTGCGGTCAATCCCAAGTGCTACTTAGTAGACTGGCTTGTTAGTGCCTGAACAGCCAACTTTACTATGACTCCTAACTTCTCCATATTATCTTCCTTTTCTCTTCTGTCTTTTGGTATCCTCCGCTGCCGGTCCGGTCTCTGTCTCGCAGGTAGCAAGAGAGAGTCCTCTCCAAAACGCCTTCAGGCAATTCATCCAGGCACTTACTGCATGCCAAGCCAATGTTCCTCTGGGCTCTTGAGAGCAAATAGTATATCCGAGCCATCAGAAGACATTCCCGTTCAGGCGACATTCCATATTAGGCGGGAACAAGCCAGAGTTCTTAAATTTGTAAGTGAGGACACAGTATGAGAACCAAAGCCCGCCGATAACAATGTATGCCCCAATGAGCCATTTGTTCATGAAGAGAACTTTCAACTCTTCCATGCCAGTGCTCCCTCCACTTCGAAGGAATGCGACGCCTCCGACAAGGAGTGCACCGCATATAAAGAACATAGTAATGAATAGCGCGCCGACAAAGACTTCCATCAAAAGGACGCCGACCGAAACTAACAAGAGGAGGAGGTCGATGATGTGGACGACCTGTCCAAGGCGTTCGCCGATTGATGAGCTGGCGATCATGGTGAATGTATCAGCTGTCTCTTGTTATCGGCTCTAGAAGGTTCGAGGTATCATGTGCAGCTGGAAAGATCTCATGCCAGTGGCAATGTCTTTACTGTCGGAGGTTGAGACTCTTAAGCTTCGAGGCAGGCTTTGATCTTGTTTGTCTGTGGTGCGAATTCAATGGTGACAATATGAAGTTTAAGTAGTCTAGTGTGCTGCGCTTCCGCAGCACCATATGAATAAGCGACACAAAGCATGCCTCAACAAAGACATCCGGAATTGAATATGTCCCTGATGCTGATTGTAGAGCCTTATTCTAAACACGGGCTTTAAACTGGCCCTTGGTCTCCAGGGTTAGAACAATCAGACTGATGAAACATTGCTATGTCCAATAATGAACAAGAAACAGCGTATGGAAGGTTTCACTCCTTCGACTGCGCAGGGTCCCTTTGTCTAATAACTTGAGAGAAATGACTATTCTGGGACATCTAGGTACTGTGGATCCTACTGAATCCTTATTTTGAAAGTTGATAGCTTGTGAAGAGCCCTTTAAAATGAACTCGAGCCCTCCATTGAAAGACCGACTTGAACAGCTGGGGTAATTCATAACCATGGACGGCCGCATCAACAAGACATGATCCAGCCCGCCTGCGCAGCCCGACTTTGGACTAGTAAGCACTTTAGACGAGTAAGCACATACCGCAAGGATCCTTAGTTTGTATTGGAGAGAGCCCGCGGGGATCATCCCATTTCCTAGTACTGTGCCCAGATTGTCAAAAGGGTCTTCTAGAAATCAAATAGTGGTGTACCGTTATGGTATCATATAGTGTGAACATCGGGCCTCGAAGGATCTCGGAAGCATAACCTTGGAAACCTGAGTCAATAGTGTCAACACGCCACTCTGGTCATCATCGTATGAAAACTTAGCATACAGGAAAGATGATACGACCTTCCTGAGTTCCTTCAATCATTTCATAGAACCCGGGGTTTATCAAAAGAAGAAAGTCTAGAAGCCTCAACTTACGCAAACGACGTGTGTCCCGATATTAGAACCAGAAAATACCAGACCACCTAAGTTCATGCACTGCGGCCGACCTTTCCGTGAGAAGCAAAACACTCCACCAGAATAGAGTCTTCCATCACAAGGAATAGAAACGAAACAGTTTCCGAGCATAAGTAGCGCAGAAACACCACCCTCCATGCCACCTTTGCTCCCGGATACCCAGCCTACTTCCGTAGTCCGTACCACGGCGTTGTACTCAGCATACTCCAGGCTGGCTCTTCATTCGTCCATATATGTCCTTTCTCCGGTCTTCCATAGCCTATGCCTTTCCCAAACAGCAACAGTCAGACACAGCAGCCATCGGGTTTTCGGCAGGATATTTGGCAAGGACATTGCCGAACTGCTTTCCGAGATCAAGTTGCTTCGGATGCTAGGACTCGATATTGCTGGGATATATGAGAGGTACTTTCACCAATATATCGCTAAATAAGGGGTAATGATGGGTAGCTTAGCCTTCCACTCCAAGGATCTAAATGGACTTATTGTGAGCTCGAGCTTACTTCCTTACTTGTTGACATGTGTGTACTATTCGAAAATACATTGTTTTACCAGAGGATAGCATTTCGTATGGACTGTCCAAGAAGTATCATTTAACCATCATTGATCCAATTAGTTATTGCGGCTCCTGCTATGTAAGACCAAGAAGGTCATCCTCCAACTTGAACCCCACGGGGCACAGATCAGCACTGATAGCAGATCACTAAAACCGTGCATGGTTCTTATCAGATAGAATCCCCTTTCGCAAAGCTTCGAATACGTCTAGACAATAGTAATGTTCGAAGTGACAGTCTCAAGCCATGGCTCAGGGCCAGCCTACGTCCGCACCGTCAGCGATGCATAAGCGATACCAGGAGGGAAAGAATACTTACTCCGATGAGGGCAGCATGGGCAACATTGATGCGAGCAGCCCCCTTTGCCTGACTACTTGGAATAGTAATAGTGAAGTTCTGGTACGGGGCCTGTGTTGACTCGTGGTACACGGGGTCGTAAGGGCCGTGGTAGAGGACGTCGCCGAAAACTTCACTGGGGTCCTTGTCGATGTTGCCGATGGCGATAGCGATACCGATTTCCTCGGAAGAGGAGAGGCTGTTCTGTATTGTATATCAGTATAGAACCACTGGATCTTGAGCGAGGTTGACTAACAGGCTTGGAGACCTTGACGGTTATGTCCGAGCCAGCGCTCACTTTGGCGTTGGAAGGAGGAGCGGAGATTCCGACGCTCTGGGCAACGGCGGCGCCGGCGAGGGCGGCAAGGGCGACGAGGTACTGCATTTGAGAAGGTAGATGCTAAATGTCTGGAATGTGTGGACTGGGACCAGAGCTTAGCTAGTGTGATAGACCCGGTTTTATAGATTTTTAGATAGCAAGTACTAGTATAGAATACGAAGTCGCAGAAATGAGGCACTGTTTGGCTGGAAAGACGTCACCCAGTCAGCCAGGCAAGGCCCCCAGTGTAAAGTCGGAGCGTGAGATCCAAGTCAGTCAAATGGGGAGGTGGATACGCGTCTGAAGCCTTAAAGCGAAAGATCTTTCTATAAATGCCCGCATGTCTCACCTCCCGTTGCCGTAATTCCCGTGTATTCTTGTTTAGGAGGATCTTGATCATGTCCCCAAGGCGTCTACGAGTACAGAATGAAACTCCAGCTGAAAAGTCTGAGGAAAGGGTGGAGACGAGAGCCGAAGTTTAGCAATAAAGCCTTGCCGTTATGAATGTAGGTTAACAATAGCTATGAATGGTCCTGCGCTAAAGATGACATCAATTGATATAAATCCATATCCTGCGAAGGATACCGAGAAAGCTACAGAACTTGAACCAGATGTTCACTCCCAGCGAAATCTGTCAGGGAGTTGGGCTATATAGCATAACTTCTAGGTCGCCCAATATACTTGGGGTATGTACGGTGTACAGCAGCTAAAATTAGGCCAAGTGTCCGGGTTATTTCCGAAAATCCATTTTCGACCTGTCATCCACATACGCCATCTTTCGGGTTCCCAGGTCAGGCCAGCCATTATGGGGCATCCTACTCAGCCGGCGCTCGTGATGTCCTCGGCCAAAGGGGCAATTCCATCCGCACTGGACGCCAGACTGTAGATGGCTGAGACCTGTTTTAGTGAGACTCACGGTGAAATCAAGATTATTGTAAATATAGCATCGGATCTGTTGGCATACAGAGGCCTCTATTTGAGAGTTATCTGGCTGGAAAGAAAGAGTTAGGTGAATCTTGACGCATATTGACAGTAAGCCATCTCAACGTGGCGAATCAAGCATATAAGCATATTAAACAGTCTATAGATCCATTAAGACCGAAACCCTCAGAAACAAGGGTAACATATGAAGATTCAAAGAACGCCACGGCCATGCAATGTATACCCAGGCCAGGCACCCATCATGATCAACTCCGAATCCCCAAGAAATACGAAAACAGACAATAACAAGTCTAGAGCGGAGAGTATAAAGCGAATCTCATCACATCATCAATCAGCCCGAAGCCCTTCCCCCAATCTTTTCCATCAACATTGCCCTCATCCGCACATTGGCAACACCCCCACCCCGTACGCCGGCACGATCTTGGCCATCCGCGCGAACGAGCTAGAGATCAGATCTCGGCGGATCCGAGCGGCCCGGTCCGTCCAGTGTAGTCCGCCCGGAGGCTGACGGTTATACAAGTCCAGACCGAGAAGATGCATCGGCGTGCTCACGAATTGCATGAGGGCGGGGCTTGCGAATTGCGCGATCGCCGCCTTGTTTCCCGGTGATCCGGCGACGAAGTCGGGGACGGACGGGGCGATCAGAGCGGGGACGTTGAAAGAGGCGAAGATGGTGACGCTGTCGCGGAGACAGAAGAGGGAATAGGAGAGCACGGGGATCTTCGGCGCCGGGGGTGTTGGCGGGTGGAGGGTAGTTTTGGCGTATGGGCTTGCGGCCGGAGAGGGGGTTGTTGGGGGAGGCTTTGCGCCGAAGATCTTCGCAAAGCGCGCATCTTTATACACGCAGATGCCCATGTTCACAGCCGTGGTGGCAATGAATTTGGCCGGGCCGGCGGTGACCGCGGAGTAGGAGAGGTTGCGGATTGTGGAGGACGCGGTATCGATGACATTGGCGGTGAGGTAGGTCGAGGTGTAGAGAGTGTAGATGAGGAGAAAGGGAGTGCCGAAGAAAAATGCCCCTGGACGAGCTACCATCGACTTGAGGCAGTCCTTGACATTTGGCGCGATTGGAATGCCTTTGGAGGCTTTTTCCATGATGGCACTGCATTGACACGAAATTAGCATACAGCGTGGTTGCTTTGATCCGAGTTTCATGCTTGGACGGATGAATTCCTATTATCCATGGGAGGTCCAGCGCGTTATAGCTCACCGGTCAATGATAGTAATCAATGGACATGTCAGCGCGCCGGCAGACATGGCGCTGACCACGTCCGCGCCTACTCGCAGTCCCAAGTCATTGGTATTCCAACCTGAAGCTGCCTTTGGGTTTAGCGGTTGTGTCTTTGGTGTAGGGGCAGCTCCAGGCCGTGGAGCAGGACGCTCCGGAACCGATGATACGGCGAACGAAGCATCCGCGACAGCATCGCGAGTCATACTCATGCGGGAGATCGGGGATGGGTCGATCACTTGCGCATTGGACAAGAGATGGGAGAACAGGAAAAGCAGAAAGCAGAATCTGGGGACCAAAAGCTGGAGAAGAGCAGAAAGCTCTCCAAACGATAAAGCACTTAGCAATCGGGGCTGGAACCGATCGTTGCGGACGATAAAAGGCCGGGCGCGAGTCGGCACCGGTCCCGATGCCGGATCTACTTTCTACGATAACGTGGATTCACTGCCAGATTGTGTGATAACCGTATTTTGAAATTCCCCCAAAACGCCTGGTCATTCACAGAAAATTAGAAAGAGGGAAAAAATATATATCTACGCAGCATTGACCGCCTGGAAATCGTCCAGAGTAACATTCACAGCACCGGACTGCACGAGCTGTAGAGCAAAAAGGTCAGCGCAAGGGGTCCTTATCGAGGCCGAGAAAGGAGTTGTAGAACTTACCGCCCGTTGCAAATCATCAATCAGATCCTCCACATCCTCAATACCAACACACAGCCGGATCAGATCCTCTGGGAACTCCCGCTCCGCTCGGGTCTTCGCGTCGATACTCGCATGGCTCATCCGGCACGGCATACTAATCAAGGAGTTGACACATCCGAAACTAACGCTGATAGCCCAGATCTTCGCGCTCTCCACAATCCGCTCGCTGACGTTAACATCTCCCGTCTCGAACGAGAGCACGGCTCCCGATCCCCGCGCCATGGAGTGATGCAGCTCGTACTGTGGGTGCGAGCGCAGGCCAGGGTACCGCACCTTAAAGCCGTGGTTCTCCAGGAACTCGGCAATGCGCTGGGCGTTGCTCTGCTGCTGGTCCATGCGCACCTTCAGCGTCTTCACGCCACGCATGAGCAGCCATGAGTCGAAGGGAGACAGGCCGCAGCCGGAGGCGTTGATTGGGAAGAACAGGCGCTCACCGAGCTCGAGGTTGTTGACGGCGATCACACCGGCCATCAGGTCGTGGTGGCCAGAGAGGTATTTCGTCCCGCTCTCGTAGACGATGTCGGCGCCCAGGTCGAGCGGGTTGAGGAGAAGAGGAGACATCATGGTGTTGTCGACAGAAACTATGCAGGAGGGGTTGGCTTCGTGGGCCGAGGCGGCGATGCGCGGGATGTCGGCGATCTTGATGAGGGGGGTTGGTGGGGGGTTTCCAGGAGGACCATGGCGGTTTTAGGGGTTAACACGGATTTGACCTTCTCGTGGTCGGTGGTGTCAACGTGGTGTACAATGATGCCGCCGTTGGTTGACAGGTACTTCAGCAGGCGATGGGTGCCGCCGTACAGGTCGTCACCGGTGACGACCTCGTCACCGGGTCGCAGGAGTCGAGTGATCACGTCCAGGGCGGCCATGCCGGAGGATACGACGAGGGCCCGTTGGGCGGACATAATCTTTGCCAGGTGCCGTTCCAGGTGGGTGCGAGTTGGGTTCCCGGAGCGAGTGTAGTCATATTCTCCACCACCGGCGCCAGAAGATTGCTTGAAAGTAGCGCTCTATAGGTCATGGTTAGGTTGAGTACAATTCACTTTGAAGCCATGATTGGCGGTGTCCAGCAGGGAATTTTCATACCTGGTAGATCGGCACACTGCTGGCATTGTATTGGTCATTGCCCTCGGTGAAGACTAGTTCGGTGGCAATATTGTATCGACGGCCGGCGTGGGGGCTTGAGGGAGCTGGTGAAGGGGGCAAGTCATTGCCCTCCAGGTCGACATGAGGAAATGGCTTCTTAATCGAGCTTGACGGTCCCGACGCGGCGGAGGCTCCTGATGGTGCCGACATCGCTTGGCGGTAGAGGCGGGGCAGATATGTGGGTGAGGGGTTATACGGAGGGATAGGCAGATAGGGGAGCAACGAATTGAGGGGATGCAAGACAGGAGATCAGACGAGGAAAATGAGACGAAACACAATGGAGAGAAAGTTACTCGAGAGGACGGGATAGATTGGAATTAAAAAAGCGAGTACTCCCACCGACCCCAGATCAGTGACTCCGATGACTCCGCTGTCGGGGAGCTCTGATTGGCCAGCCGGGCGGATCTTGCGATTTCGTCATCCACTAGGCCTGATTAGGTTAAACTATGCAGTGTTTTGCAAAAGGAGTCATCAGCAATATAGATTATATATTCCAGTAAGGCGGCCAAACTAAATCAACCAGCAGGCTAATCAAAGTCCATGCCTGCAAAACGCCTTGGAAAACCCAAACACCCCCAACCCCCTCCAGCATTTCCATTTTAAGTTGCCAGCAAGGGCACAAAAAAAACTTATACACCGCATACATTAAAATAATAACATGAACCAGACAGACGGCCTACGCTGCTAGATCGGCGAAGCCACCATTAATACCAAAGAATTGGAACCTACAGTCCAGGGTTAGAATATCGGGGAACCACCACATAAGGGAAGTAACATACCAGTCTTCCACGTTCAAAGTGGTTGGGGCGGTCGGTCCGCTGCGCGAACTGCTGCTCCAGGTGTCATTATCCTGGCTAGTAGCGTCCAGCGCTGCCCCGCTCATAGTACCATCCATGCCTTGCACCGGCCATGGCTGGCCGTCCATTCCAAACATCTGCTGCTGGCCAGGCCGCATTCCCATAGCAGGTGGAATTCCGGGGATGACTGGTGGGCTGCTTTGCGACACTGACATACTACGTCCAGGTGCAGGTTGCGCCGGGTTGCCCATCATATGTCGTTGAGACATGCCCTGGGCGGGAAGTCCCGTCGGCATCTGCATTTGCGGGTCCATGCCAGCCGGGGGTGGGGAGGCCAGCTCGGGGAAGATAGCGGTGCCGTCGGGGAAGAGCTGATCAGGCTGGAAGTTCTCCCAGAGGGAAGGGGACAGGTTGGGGGAATTACGTGTGACAAGGAAGAAGTCGGGGGTGTAGCGGGGAGGGAGAACTGGGCGTTGAAAGGGGTCGTTGGCCGAGTATTACCACGCGAGTTTGCAGGACCGCCGAGAGGGTCGTGCGGTCCGCGAGGCTGCATGGGCGATGTCTGACCAGGTTGCGGTTGATTTAATTCGCGAGATGGAGTAACAGCGGGTGTCTGTGGCCGTGATCGTTCGTATGAAACAGGGGGGGGTAGGTCCGCTATTTGGCAGACCAAGTTCCATGTCATCGAACTTTCGCTTAAGAGGGTCCGACGATCTCTTGTGGGAAGCAGCCGCAGCGCCGTCTTGTGGCCGGCGTTGATGTCTCCGACCAGCTGCTTTTTGGAGACGCTCTTCGAGGACCTTGTTACCCAAGATGGACTCAAACAAGGTGTGAACCATCTTCGCTACGAGCCACACCTTAGAGACATCCTTCAAGGCTGCCATACACACGTTGATACGTTCTTGGCAGGTCGCAACAATTGAGGGAACCGAAGAACGCATCTGGTACACGTGCATGATCAGAGCTGAGAACAAGCTGTAGACACTGTAGATGAAATGGTCAGCACTTATTTGAATGGGATTGGATGTTGGACGTACATGAACGCAGGAGTGTATCGGAGCTCATTGTGGGCTTGAAGATTCTCGACGATCGAAGTCATCATTCCTGCTGCTTGGAAGGCAATGGTACGCGAAGGATAGGCCATCTCTTCTACTCGGTAAGTGTTGGGGGCTGAGGAAGCAGGAGGCATATGGGCTCTATGCAGGAGACAGAGCGTAGTACTACAAGCGAGTTAACTATTGACCGTCTTGGACCCAAATGACGACAACTTACTAGTAGTTTGAGTGAAGAAGAGCAGCCCAGAAACGGTGGCAAGATCGTTGCCAGCAAACCTCCTTGGGGCAGTTTTGAAGCCAATCGGCCAAGGCCATATCGGAGTGGGTAAGATCCATCGCATTCATGCGTCGAGACTTCGAAGCCACGGAATATTGTTGCGAGAGGACCAGACCCATGATCTCACAGAGCTTCACATACTGCAAAAAGAATTGTGTGTGGACAGGATCTGGCGGGTATTCAGCGACCATGTCAAGTTCATCTTCGATGAAATCGTCCTCAGTCACCATCTCAACGTCAGAGTCGTCAGTGTTGATTCCAATCGGTCGGCCCAAAGCCACCGCAACGGAGCGGTCTCGGGTGAAGAGTGTCCACCAAATTCGCTTCCAAAGTCTCTTATCAGGCTTGCTGAGCTGCGACGCCTCCACGCTACGATGCATTCCTGAACCCTGAGCAACAACCATCGCCACACGAGTCCAGTAGAAAACGTTCTTTGTGACATCCTCGGGTCCTTCCCAGTACCACCCCAGCAATACCAAGGCCTGCACAATAGTAACGCGGTCGTCTTCGTAATTGGCATCGTACAGCGCCTTGGCACGCTTATAGAATGTCATGGCCGCAGGCGTGGTCGATCCATTCGCATCCATCAGCTGGGGGGTTTGTGCACACCCTGGAGCCAGCCAGCAGGATTGCCTGTAGAAGTAATAACGAAGGCGGATTCTTTGGGTCTCGGTAGTGTCGCATGAACCGACTGCGGTTGATAATCGGAACCACTGGGGCAACCCATTTGAAGTAAGCTTCGACGAGCTCATCACACAGGGGCTTCGGTGGCAAAAGGAATGCGCCGCGTTGGTGCAATATCTCGATCTCCAAGTTATCCAAGTCCGTGAGTCGCGCACGCGATCCTCGGATATTCGGCGGCAGCGGGTAATGCACGACGTCGCTAGTTCCATGGCGGTCTTGGACCAGCAGAGATAGATTTGACGATTCTCCTAAATATGCGACACGGCCTGCTTCTTTGATGGGTGCACGAGCAAACTTGGGCTTCATGAACTGAGCGTAAGCATTGTCGACGGAGGCTTGCTGAGCAGCATCGGCTTCGGACAAGGAGGTACTGGGCATCCCTTCGGCAGACATCTTGTTCGGTCGGTATCCAAACGTATCATCCTTCGGATCAGATTCCGGCGATGGAAGCCGGTTGTCGGGGGGACTGTCCCTTGGTCCGAATCCTCTACATTGTTTGGACGGAACTGGGCAACGGCAGCGTCGACTAGTGAGGAGGCGGATTGAGGCGGCGGGCTATCACCATAGCGAGCATCTTCCTTGGACTTCGAAGAGTTCTTCTTTCTTTTCGGGGAGGGAATTTTGCATTCGATGGAGAAGGCCACGCAGTTGGTGCAGGGGACTCCTAGGCTGGCGGCGTCGCAACGAACCTGGAACCAGTACAAGGTTAGCACAGTCACAAGACGAAGAGATATGAAATTTCATAGGTTTTTTTAAACAGCAAGATGCAACGTACCTTTCGAGCATGACAGGTCTGCAGGCCAGCAAAAGCATATGTTAGTTGATGGGGTGCAATGGGGGTGGGCAATACTGGGGCGACCGCGGAGCATCGCGATAAGGAGGGGACCGCGGCACACAGCAGCCTCGGCTCTCCCTGCCAGATCGCGTCTGCCAGGGCTAGAATCGAACATAAAAGCGTACCTCGCACGCGCGTGATGCACGTTGTCTAAGATAAGATAAAATGCATCAGCAACCATCTATAAGGATCCAAATTTTACCATTCTGGGCGCAAGTGAAAATTCCTGCCGCGTTACTTCGCCTTTCTCTATCCTGACGACCCCCGCGCAACCAGCCCTTCTGGATTACTCGTCCCCACACTTGCGCACCCAGATACTCCGGGGAAAGCTCATTTGGAGATTTAAATGGTATCAACAGCTCACTTACCTTCTGAAGCTAAGTGGTTGGCCTCCAGGGCCATTGCGCACTGTGATGCCGGAGGTGCCAGTCGAGCCGGTAGCACTGGGCGCAGGACTGCCGCCGGCGGGTTCGGCGTGGGATTCGATCGTAGCACTCATAGCCGGATCAACCCCATTCAGAGCCCTCGAGCAGACACACGGGGCAGTGAGGAGGGTTCAAGGGAGGGGGGGGGCGAGGGCGTGAAGGACGGGGAGCACAGGAATAATATAAGGAGCCAGGGATCAAATCGAAATCGGTGTATGGAGGTGCAGGGCAATTCCGGGGTCCGTGTATGATTAGGCACAGGCCAGGCGATCCGGGGGGAAAGGTAAGAAAAGGAACCGGAGGGAGAGAAAAGAGAATGGAAATATCAAAGATGGAGGAGGGAAAGAGAGAGAGACCAGGATGTGGCAATAGTGGATTGAGGTCACCTTTGTGGGGATCACCGTCGCTGTGACCAGGTGGGATGCGCCCTCTAATGGAGCGCCCGTTAAGGATCGCCTTCCCTTATCGATATTCATTGTGCTTTGCACCTTCCCTTGCTCGACATGATTTGGCCAATTTCACCTGTCCCTCCCTTCCGATTCCTCTTTTCGCCACGTCGCAAACCCCCCTACTCTACTGTCGCATCGTCTTTTCAACGCGCTCCACTCTCTCTCCCCGATCAATTTGGTCTTCAGACACTAGCGCGGGCTAAGCCAAGTAGATCATCGCTAGTAGTTATCCACAAAGTCTACAAGTCACCCGCTATTCTCATGGCTTACGAGGATCATGCACATCGGCACTTCTAGACGTTAGGCTAACAACGGTTCCAGCCTCCAGCCTCCAGCCTCCTGGGTACAAAGTCCGGTTCGATGCGGTTTGGGGGAGGATCGACAGAGAGGGGAAAGGGAGACCGAAAACCAGAAATGAAGAGGCTCCGGCGAGTTCCTGCTCGAACGGTCGAGTAGGATGTTAGGGCGCATATTAATGCGGAGAATCCCCAAGTCATGGGCTTCCATGTGGCTACTTGGACCGACCAGGGCCTTGAGCAAAACCAGATCCCACGGGGGTCCTCGTGTCTTGTCTATGGGTGGGTTCAAATTCTGAACCAGGCACGGCGGAAATACCTTTTTGGAGCAGCCCGCCTCCACTAACCCGCGCCGTGGAAATACCCGTGGAGAGCCGCCTTGCGCTGTGGAAAAGGTTACGCGCTCCAATCGTCGTACAATTCGATGCTTCTAGTGGCATGACCTATTGCTTCAGTAGTACCTGTGCGCGCCCATCTAAATACTAGTAGAACTATAGTCGTGCAGCGCAGTAGTGCGCGAGGTAGATGTACAGGCGATCCAAGCTCCGCCCCCAGTCGGCTCTCCAATCCAGACCGCCACGCGGGAAGTCACGGATAGGCTTAGAAGGCGGGGGAGCCAGGGATTGCAAGATGAAGGAGTGGCTCGCAGCTGATTTGGTCAATGTATCGGGGGTGTGGGGGCGTGCGTATGCGCCAACAGACGTACGTGGTGTTCGGGAGGCTTGAATGTACGAACTTCGTGAGATATTGGCGGGCTTTCGCCTCGTGGGAATTTTTTTGTCCTTAGCTTTATGCAAGGTGCATTTCTTCTAAATTAATTTATTCTATTACGTACTCCTAATTTCTTCCATTCGTATAAGTCTTTTATGCCGCCAGTGGTTTGGTGGGACTGTCCAGTTTCTCCACTATCAACTCGAAACTCCCGCATTTAGACCCCGATTATCCCGATTGCAATTTGCGGGGACAAACTGGGGAGGACTGCGGGGAGGAACTTCAAAGATCACAGGGTCGACGAAAATGAAACGCGACAAGCCAGCCTGTTGCGAGTCGCGAATACTAATCAGGCGTGAAGCCTCAGCAAAAAGGCTTGTGATGCCTCGGCAACTCTGCACATGCGGGTCCACCGATAGCCAATCAGAGCCCGCACTTTGCAATGTGGCTTGTCTCCGTCCACACTTCAAGTTCTGCCAGGCACCTTGCTATATTTGAGTTTTGGGCTTTGAGTTTGACATTTCATGCTTTCGACTAATTCTTGTCGAGAAAAAAAAAACGAACTATCTTTTTGTTTGTCATACTCCGGCCCGTTCGCCGGTCCAGATCTGCCACCTACCTTAGCTCGCGTGCTCTAGCCCATTCGGGCCCCACCTGGGAGATCCGGTACCATTAGATGGAATGAACGATGTGATACGGTTGCAGATCATGAGATTTGATCTATTCGGATGTTTCAGCTTGGGCCTTGTGAGGCGGAGTGCACTGACATCAGATTATCAGCATGACCGTGTAGACTCGAAGACAGCTTGGCCGCTTCAAGCTTAGACCTAATATACACCTGACAGGTAAACTGAGACATACCTAATGCTCTTCAGCTTGGCAATAGGGGTTCCATACACCTCTTCTAGTATTTTGAGCACCCAACAGCGATAGTATACGTTGAACCAATTCCAGTTCTCAGTCGAGAATTACACTTTAATGAACTTCGACACGGTTGGCTATACGGGTTGCCCCCTCATTCGAGAAAATTTGAACACAATCATCCAATATCGCAAAGGAAGAGAGTAATATTCGAACCCGGGAAAACAGGGGGCTCGGGTCTCCTAATAAAAGAACTAGCAAACCTTCCTGTACTTCAAGGGTATAGCTCGACTTCATTGGTGAACGATGTGCTGTCATTGACAAGGGTATCAATCAGCTCCAACCTGACATTGAAGGATTACGAACTTGACCTTTGTCTTGTGATACTAGCACTTGAGCTTTGAGCCCTCGGTTAGAAAGTCTATGTTTCGATTTGCGAGTGCGAGTCGGAGTTCTGTCAATGGACCAATTGGCTACATATGTTGTTTCTTATCGTTCAGAGGTCATAATTGATTCGATACGAAACGTTGGCGATATTTTGTCTATGGACTCGGAGATTCGGAGATTGTACCTTCCGATCTCCGAAAGATACATCTGTATCGATGCTGTGCCGCAATCGTATTTCCCTGCTCTATAGAAGCAGACGGTCACCCCATCAACGGCGTTGTCAGTATAGCACACAAACATCATCACAAACAACAAATTCGAAAGTACATGCTCGTCATGGTAGGAACCAACACGAATCATCAAGTATGCAGGTCGATACCGCCGTAAAATCACGTCTAAAACTTGAATTCATACAGGTTCATCACCAAATGTCGTTCTATATGAACAAGAAATGGCCGAAGCAGCCAAGTGGGTAAAGTACATGTATGCAAATTAAAATCATGTATTACTGCGTCTCCTTGCCCTTTTTCTCGCCGTCAAAGGGCTTTGAGGCCTTAGCGGTCTCAACGCTTGAATCGACAGCGTCGCTTACAGCATCCACAATAGCGGTAGCTGCAGAGCCGAAGTCGACTCCGCTAACGAATTGCTCGCTGAGAAACTCCAAACCGGCAACAAATGTGCACATGAGACTGGCAATGCAATAGTGGCTGATGGTCATTCCGATGTCCAGCCATGATCCCTCGTCGCGCACCATGCAGAAAAAGTTCAGGGTCATCACGTCCGAGATGGACATTACGACCATGAACAGGGCGCTGGATGCAACCTCGAGACGACGGTTAAGGATGCCGAGGTTGGCGCTGATTATAGTGAAGGGAATTAAAATTTGGAAGAGGAGGAGTGCTGAC
This sequence comes from Penicillium chermesinum, assembly GCF_028974085.1. NCBI lineage: Eukaryota > Fungi > Ascomycota > Eurotiomycetes > Eurotiales > Aspergillaceae > Penicillium > Penicillium chermesinum. Next base: position 1,344,895 of record NW_026695315.1, read on the forward strand.
TGGGCAAAAGGGTTGAAAACAGGGATGAGGCGACGGACGCTTTCCAAAGAGAATGTTGAGATGGATGCTATATTGCCCGTGCTGAAGAAGGCGGACTGTAGCAGGAAGAAAAAGAACAGTGCCACTCGTGCATCAGAAACGGTCAGAGCACGGTATTTGTATGTTTCGCCGTCGACTTTGGCAGTGGCGCTTGGCGCTGGTTTTTCAATCGATCCGTTGTTCGTTGGCGATGATTTGGCGTAGACTCCGGCCATGTGGACGTAGATGGCATGCTCAAGGCGAACCCATGTGACAAGAGTCATGCAGAATGCAAAGTAGAATAGTCCCTCCCAGGAAATGGTGAGAATGATGAAGGTCGGGGAGAAGGTTAAGAAGATGACCATGAGGCGGTGGAGGTAGTGGCTATTGGGGTACAGTCGGTGGAAGAATGGGAGCGCAAGAGAGGAAGCTAGATCAATATTAGGCTGCATGTTGTTAAGTAACAGCAACGATAAAACATACCAAGGACAGTCCAGCCAACGATCTGATTGCCGAAGGGCACACCTTGGCGCGCTTGGAGGAATGACACGCTCGATCTAGTGACGACCAAAGCGAGAAGAACCATCCCAACCTGCAATGAGTTAGTACCCATGCATGGTAACGAGATCTGCATAGCTTACCTGAGTGCCCATGATGATGCGCGACCCCACGGTGCTGATAGCCGCGGGGTTCTTAGAGGCTGTGGTGCTTTTGCCAAGGATATTGTCCTCGAAAAGCAGGTACAACAGACCGGTGAAGAACATTAGAAGTCCGCCGTACGTCCTGAATGAGCAAGTTAGCCACTGTATTTCAAGTCCAGTGGAAATACACACAATGTGTTGACATCTTCCATCTTAGTGACTGGAAGAAGAGTAAAGGTGCTCATAAGGGAGCATCCAATGGCCCATGTGACAGTCAAAAGGGCGTTGCGGCGAACAAATCCAAACCCATAGGACGAAGGCCAAAAGGCTGCAAGTCCAAAGCCAACGCTAAAAATCTCACGATGAAAGTAAGATTGGACCTGCCAAATAATTAGACAACTTCGAGCAATATCCAGAGCGAGGCAAACGTACAAGTGCTTCGAGCACACCAATAAAGACAATCACCTGTACGCCAAAGCTCACGTAGCCACCGAATGAGTGGACGTGGCCAAGGATGATTGCGCGACCAGCAGCAAGAGCCTTACGCCGGGCAAAGACTTCCTCCCAGAAAAAGACAGGGAAAAAACCATATAAGTAGTAGCGCCATGATGAGCCCTGGTAAAAGAAAACAGAGTACAGAGCAATCAAGACGGAAGAGAAGAACGAGGTACTGGCAACTGTTCGATGGGAGTCCGAAGTTCCGTGCAGTACATGCAGGTCAATCACAGTTGTTAGTGCATAGGCGATCCAGCCCAGATACCCGAGAGTGACAATGTTTCGCAGGAATAACCAATCATAAGTCTGCAGGTAACGCAAGCCCTCGAGGCCACGCACTAAGAGGTCCTGCGAGAGAGAAATAGACTCTTCGTATTCGCCATTGGAGATAAGCGCCTCAAGGTTGGCAAAACGTCCCTCGATAGACATCTCTCCATCGCCAGAGAGAGGTTCGAAAGGCATATAGCGCAGTACTGCAGCTCGTTTCTGCTCCTCCTTAACACGGTACATTTCGAGAACACCCCGTGCATTCGCTAAGGCAGCAGAGGCCTTCTCCTTAGGGCTTCCTTCTATGTAATTCAGTGGTAATTGACCAACAGAGTTCACAGGATAGTCAACACCGATCAGATAGGCCATGAGCGCGGCAACGTCTGCCTGCGCTACATCATTCCGTTGCACATGGTCGAATCCCCAGTCTGACGAGAACCCGTCCTCATGTCCAGGAGCATCTCCCGCCTTGCTGATCTGAGGTTTAGCAACACCTGAGCCCCACACGACCAGAGGGGTACGCGTGTTATCCGGGTGACCGTCACCGTGGCTGCCGAAGTCATTCATACCATGGTCTGCAGTGAAAACGAATGCAGTTTTGTCATCTGCATAAAATTCCTGCACAAGCTTGGTAACAGACTCAATTCCGCGATCTACAACCTTAATGTTGTGCAAGTATTCTTTCGAAAACGGACGGTACCCATGACCCGTAGTATCCAACCCTAGCAAATGCAAGAAGAAAACGAGCTTATCTTCGCGCAATTTCTGATCAAGCTCAGGGTCAGTCTTAGCCGACTCAAAAAGGCCATGTACCTTGTCAAACACCCAGGTATCCAAATGCGTCGCGTCCACGCTGAAATCCTCGAACTCTTCCCCGTATGTATCTGCATCGACTCGACCCGGAACTGCGCCCTCCTTGAACATGGGCAGAATGTCAGGACTGCCCCAGCTCCAAGTATGCCGGCTCTGGTTGAAGACACTATCAAAGTTCACCGGGTTCATCTTCCAGCCCGTCGTCACAGCTGACACGTCCTCGTACAGACCCGCAATCAGGGCGACATGACCGGGCCGAGACTCAGTGGGGACCCGGGTATGCGACACACCAAACGTCCCTTCCTCGAGGACCTTGGAGCGAATAAACGGAGCCAGGCGAATAGGTTCGTCGCTTTGTTCGGCGGGATTCTCGGGGGAGGGATCAGGGAAGGATTGAAAGGCCTTGTCAGCACGGAGGCCATCGGCGACGAAAAGGACAAGACGTTGAGCGGGGAGCAGCGGAGCCATCGGATCGGTCGACACCATAGGAGCGCATGCCACTCACGATCGGGCTCACGAAGTAGATGTCGAAGATCGAATATGTATAGATCAGGTGGAAGACCACCGCGAGGGTCACAAACCCGACGCGGCCTAGACGGGCCATGATCCTCTTCTCTCACAGGGGGCAGCCTGTATTTGATTAAAAGAAAGTAATTGGGCCCCTAGTGAGAAGGAGGAAACAAAAACAAAGGTAGACTGAAAAGGAGGTCATCTCGACACTTTTCTTGACACGCATCGGGGAACCCTGCGGGCGGTGAAGCGCCAATCACAGTGCCCCAATTGTGCACGAAACACGGCGCGTCGCAGATCGTCTACCGACTGTAAATATTGGGTCTACTATAGTAGCCTACGGACTTAGAGTATGGAAACACCGATAGATTGGCTTTGTAGGTCCACGCATATTACTACTATGTACATTTGTAGGGTAATTAGGACGTCGAACTGATCCGTCGTTTAGTCAACGCATCGATGACCCGCGTATAGAATTTGGATGTCTGCTGCCGTGCGAAGGTTATATCTACCCTCAAGAACTCAGGTAAGACATGGAACAAGTCACGGTCTCTGTTCTCGTCCAGGAGCGGCAAGTACTGGAACTCTGCAGAGTGGAATTCCGCACCCGACTCTTTGGGAACCACCAACTTGAAGTGGAGGCCTATAGATGATTAGAGCGAAGAATACAAGAGAAGGGACACCCAGAGACTTACTGCCGTTAATACCAGTCTGTATGCAATCAAACAGGTAATCAGACTCTCGCATCTTAACATCTCGTACAATCAGTCCAGTCAGATCACTGAAAAGGTCTTCCTTCAATTGGGCAATCTGGGCTGCCTGCGCTGCTTCGGCATTAGCGGCCGCGGTTGCGCGATTCGCTGCACCGCCTTGGCGGCGCTGCCAGAAGCTTTGACGGCACTTTCAAGGGTCGCAGCCGTGTTTCTGGCCGCGGCAAGCTTAGTCTGCAGGTTTTTGATCTCAGTTTGGGCTGCAGCAAGTTGAGAGCGTGATTCGTGTGCTTCTGCTTTCAGGCGAGCCATCTCACTGTCTTGCTCTTTCACCTGCCGTTGGAGCTCCCGGCTTTGCTGTCCAAGAGAGCGCTGGGCTTCAAGTTCGGCTTTGAGAGAAGCCACTAGGTCATTAGACGCTAGAAGTAGTATTAGTCCGATGTTCCCACCACAAATCATTCAGACGAAAGGACATACCAGCTGTAATAGTATTGCATTGTTTGCGTAGTTTATCCATATTTGAGTTGGCCTCTACTATTCCAATTTCACGGAGATTGCGATACTTGGATTCAAGTGCATCATGTTTCTTGGTCAGTTCACCAATTCTACGCCTTAGATCCGGGTCCCCGTTGTCGATTCCAATCCCCGACTTGCGTTTGTTCGGAGACAATTCCTGGCCAATTCGTAGTGAGTTGACACGAGCACGTACATTTCTCACAACTTGATTGGTCGTCTCTGGGAATGGGGCTGATTCTGTTGCCTCGTCTGGAAACACAGACTCATCTACTTCGTCTGTAATGGTTTCCTTGTCATTTTTTCGTCGTTGGGCCCCACTGGGGCGAGGCTGGCATCACGCGCATTTTTTGCTTGATGCTCATTCGCGAACTGGCGGGCAGATGTCGGTGTATATTGAAATTCATCTTCCGCCTCGAGTGTTTTTGCTGCGTTCGGCGCACGTCCACCACGACGAGTTGCGGCCGGTACTAATTTCGCGGAATTTGTTGCGCGAGTAGCTTTTGCAGCAGGCGCTGCTTGGGGATCCTCGTTTTCTTGCTCATACGAGTCCTTGGGCTCTTGTGTTACAGGGGCCTGCGCATTTGTATCGTCGGTTTCAGAGGTACGACTGCTGCCTCGAGGACGACCCCGTCGACCAGGCCTCTTGGCTGCAGCAGTCCCCTGAGCGGTAGCCGATGATTCTCGTTTTTTTGTCTGAGTTGATTTCGCGTCGGCGGTATCATTTGAGGTACGCGGTCTACCTCTTCGTTTCTTCGCGGGAGGCTCGTCGCGCGACTCCTGCGGCGGGACTGCAGTTGAGTCCATTTGCATTAGATCTTCATCATCCGAGCCAACAAGGCCGGATATGTTTGCCTTTGTCGGGGCTTTTCGTTTGGGCATGGTGCGAGACTGGGGTAATTCTGGAGTGGGGATGTGATCGCAAGACGCGTTCCCGCGCGAACCGTCAACAAGTCTCCGCCTTGGAGTAACATGTGACATTCCGCCGATCGCCCGCTCCACAGCCCGATTCATCTCCGGAGCAGACCTGTTCTCTCCGGGCCGGCTTTTGATCAGATCTTCTGTTGGTCACGTCGCCTGTTTCGTTTTCCAACACTCTTGCCTACCATGTCTCCTCAAGGCGACCGAGGAGGCATCCCCTGGATGCGCTTCTTCCAGGAGGTGGGGATGATGATTGCTACGGTGAGTGCCCACCGCCCGGAGAGATGGACCGAGGCCTCGTGGTGCCCGCGCATTGCGAAGAATGTAAGACTCTAATACCCTCACCAGGGCGTTGTGGCATACGGTGGAGTCAGACTTGTCCTCAATCATCTCATGCCTCCCGATGCCGAGAGCCAGAAAAAGGAAGAGCAACGGCAGAAATCCCAGGCTATTCTGAGGAGATTATACGGCGGCGAGGAATCAAAGGACGGAGCCACCAAGAGCGAGCTCGTCCTCAATCAATACGAGCAAGTCATTGCCCAAGAGCTCATCGACCCAAGAGACATTAATGTTCGCTGGGCGGATATCGCCGGTCTTGATGATACTCTACAACAACTCAAATGGTCTGTGATCTGGCCGTTGATCTACCCGAAACTGTTTGCCTCAGCAGACTCAACGCTTGGGGGCGCTCCGTCTGGCGCCCTCTTGAAGGGTCCTCCTGGCTGCGGAAAGACTACAATCGCAAAGGCGCTGGCCGCAGAAAGCGGTGCTTCATTCATCAACTTGAATATCTCCACCCTGACCGAGAAATGGTACGGTGACTCGAACAAGCTTGTCAAGGCAGTCTTTACTCTCGCACGCAAGGTTCAACCTTGCATCGTGTTCATTGATGAGATTGATGCTATTCTTGGTAACAGAATGAGCGGCGGTGAACACGAGGCGAGCGGTATGGTGAAGGCCGAATTCATGACACACTGGCAGGGGTTGGACTCGTCCAATGAAGCCGGCGAGCCGCAACGCATTGTCGTCCTTGGTGCCACCAACCGCCCGTATGTTATGGATGCTGCTATGCACCGTCGTATGCCCAAGCAATTCGAGATCTCTCTTCCAGATGCCAAAGGTCGATACAAGCTGTTCAAGCTCTTCCTCAAGGGTCGCCGAGTCGACTGGGAGGATCTGGAGCTTGAGGAAGATGAAGAAGAGCTGGCCCAGATGACAGAGAGAGATGTTATGATGAAACGATTGATTCGAAAAACGCAAGGGTGCTCTGGCAGTTTCATCAAAGAAGCTTGCCGCTCAGCTATTCATGATTGCACATGCGAGGGTATCGAGGAGATGCAACGCAAAGGCGTTAATATGCATGAAATGAGCTCAACCCATGTCCAGCGCCCGCTCCGCCTGGTCGACTTTGCTCCCAAGCAGTCGAAAGACTCCATGGACAGCAAAAGCTGCAAGATTGACGGGCTCTTTGACCCAGAGCCCGCTCCGCGGTCAAGAGCGACCAGTCGGTCCGGCGAGGATGAAAGAGAGTGGCGCACCGAGTCTGAGACCCCCGAGACCTATTCCGCAAGGGCTGAGTCCCCAGAGTGATGAATGTACGATGTTTTACTAGAGGACTGGTATTTCTTGTTTATTTTCTCTTCAGAACATTCACAACGCAGCGCGCAGGAAGTGATTTTATCGGGATTTGGAAGACTCTTGGCTCCCCACCGGCTGAAACAGGATGTTTTAAATTTTTTTGAGGGCCGTGATTCTTACTTCCATAGATGGTATTTCCCTTGATCTAATGTAGAATATACGCGATCAAGATGCAACTAAATAATAAAATATCTTTGCTTTCCAACCGTCTGTTTAAGTAGGGTGACGCGGGCAAGTACCAGTACCCGCCAAGTCGCGGGAAGTGCCAGGCAACGTCATGTAACTACTACTTAGGCCAAGTCAGCTGCCGATCATCCCAGAGCGCCTCCCGAAACCCACTCCTGCATTACGGTGGCTTTTCGACACTCCTACCTCCTTGTCCCTCCCCCGAAGACCCCGAAGTCACTGGGTTTCATTGCCGCCTGGAATCTCTGTATTTCTCTGCCGGAGCTATCTGCCGCTGTGGCCTGCGGGTCGTTATCGTCGCTTCCACCACTTCTCCCATCGCATCGTACCTCCTATCGCGTTGTACCTCCCTCGAGTATCTCCCCCGCCTTTCAAGCCTCGTCGGCATAGCATTGAGTTCATTTCGGCGGTATTTTCCTGGTCAACACTCTATCCGAGCTTTACCTTTGGAAGGTACGCATGCGAATTTGGTAAATGACGGATGGGTCTCTCCTAGGAGACGGCGGATGGCAACTAGCGCCTAGGACAACACCTATGCTTGCGAAGGGGACTTTTACCTCAACGTCCTCGTAAGAGCGTCTTAACGGACCTAATTCACAGGAATGAGTTTCCAAACTAGCTTCGCCAATGCGTCCTTGACCCCCAACTCCGTCAGCGCAAGCTCCGCCTCCACCTCCATGCGGTCGCGCCCTCGCCGATTGGTGTCCTTTCTGGAAGACGACGAGGATGACTCCCGGCAGAGCAACAATAATTCCTCCGCAGAACCGCCGCCATTGACTACAGGTTCATCTGCAAATCTCCTGGATGGAACCGTTCGCTCTCGCGGTGCCACCCCCTCGCCGCTTTCATCCCGAGGGACGTCGCCGATGCCTCTGAAACATCCTTCGCGAGTCACACAGTCAGAACGTCGGAGCCGCAATGAGAACAGTTTTTTTGGATCAAATGGGACATCGAAGACATCTTCATCGCGGGGCGCTACCGACTTCCTGGATTCGTCCTGGTCTTCCATCCAGAGCCTTGCGTCATCGGTGTTGGGGAGCGATAACGGGCGAAACGCTCTCAACAATGGGACGAAATCGCACGCGCGAAGGAAACCATCACGATCGGACGTATATATCAAGAGTACGCCACGTTCAACACCAACGTGGGGTCCATCCGGGCCCGCCTCCCCGGAAATTGGAACTGGAACCAAGGAGGAACGACAGGCGCTTGTGCAAGCCAAGAAGAGAGAGGCGCTTTTACTTGCAGATTCAGATTTGATATCCGGACGCAACATACGACACAAAAGACGCGACTCAGAGGATTATTTTGATCAGGCGCCTGATCCTGAACAGGACGAGGACGCCCTTGCTTATGTTCATCAAGTTCAACCATCGGACAGCATCACCGGAGTTACTATCAAATACGGGTGTCAAGTTGCTGTGTTTCGAAAAGCCAACGGGTTCTGGCCAAGTGACAGCATTCAGAGCAGGAAGACGGTTCTTTTGCCGGTTGACGCGTGCAGCGTGAAAGGACGACCAATACGGACCACCGAGCCATTGGACCTGTTGGGTCCTGATACTGAGGACGCATCTGGCAGCTCTATCACTCCAGATGTGGAAGCCCCGTCAACAGAGCAATCGAGCTTGGATTCAACGGAAGCCGAGGCCAATCGGGTCTGGAAACACGAATCATGGGTGCAAGTCGACGGATTTCCGGCGCCAGTTCAGATTGGACGCGTCCCACGAAGAGCTTTGGGGTTCTTCCCACGATCACGCAGGAAATCAGTGTCCCATTCCGAGTCTGGACCTCCTTCTGTCTTTTCCCCAGATGCAACGAGATCTCCATCGCCAGACGGATCTCCAGATCTTGACTCATTCCAGGATACCCTTCCTCGCACCCGGCCTCGTAACAGTCAAGCGAACCCGAAAGACTCTAGAAACCCTCGCCCTCTCCATCGTCGCCAGCGCAGCAGTATCAATCTTTCTGGAACTGGTGTTGGTACTCTTGATCGCGAGGCTACGGGACCTGGGCCGGCTCTTGACGGTCTCACAAAGTTTTTCGCACAGCATATGCCACACCTCGCCCCGCCACCTCAACCAGACCCTCTACGAAAGGCTTCATTCGAGTCAGGGTCTCCGGCAGCCTCTAATGCCTCTACCAGCCTTGAAAACATCGGTGGTGCCCTGGAGGGCTGGGTCCGCAAAGTTGCGACTCGCGCGAAGGTCGGCATCAGCGAGCTACAACAAGGTTCTGCGAATCAACAAGCCACTAGCCGGGGTCGCAGCGTCGGCCTCTGGGGGGATTGGTGATCTGATCGAGATGGACGATACTTCAGAGGGTCGGCGATCACCCAGTAACTCTAGAGAGACCATCCGACGGTCTGAATTCCAAGACTCATCATCCTCTTCCTCAGCATACCAGGTTCCAGCATCTTCTACCGCTGCGAGCAGGTCTCGGGCGACTGCATTTGGCGCTGGCTCTAGGTCGAGGGAGCGAGCAAAGGATGATTAAGTGATGAAACTTTCCATTCAAGGTTGCGGCTGTAAGCGTACATAATAGAGGTTTTTTTTTTTTGTGCGTATGTGGATCGTGTCGTTCACGGACTGAATTTCTCATTTTCTAGCTTTTTCTTCCCTGCTGAGATCTCTTGTCTTTTGTCATGAGCGACTTGGTGTTTTCTTTTTCTCTTTCTGCCTCATTCCCCAAACAATCCGAGTTACTCGATGGCTATGGCCATGGACTTATAGCATAGGTTGCTCTGGACCTTGTATGTATGTATGTATGACATGGACTCAATGAGTCAACATCTTGATGTTGCAATTGGCTACCCAATTTATCCAGGATAATAGAGCGTTATGCAACAATATACAAACACACGTGAGACAACTTGATTCCTTTCTTCTAAGCTAACATAGATGTTAGATTCGGGTGAATCCTAAATCATCATAATCCGTAAATCATAGGAGCCGTTGGCATTCATCTGACATGCCTATCGACCTGCATGAGCCCTCATGAGACGATCCTTGTCAAATTTCAAAATCAACACCCGTCCCGTTACACTTCCGATCACCACAGTCGCTCCAGATATCATGGTTCCACTTGCAGAAGTCGGTCTATACTCTTGCGGCAGGCGGATAATATTCACGCCCTCATAAGTAATCCAGTCAAAGCTCGGACTGAACCCAAGTCCGCTTGGTCTGTGAGCGGAAGCACAACTCTTCATATCGACGGGACCAGCGATGCTTGGCTGTATCTCGAGCCCGCCAATGCTACTATTTAGATAGTTCACCGCTGGTTCGTCATATGGAAGAGCACCGGGGAAATGAAGATTTCCAGGATACAGGTCCATTTCTTTACTGAAAGTACACTTGCCAGTCACAAGATCCCAGACTCTGATTGTTTTGGCACGAACTGATACGAGCTGCGTCCCGTCGCTAGACCAAGCCAGCTGTACTGCTGGAGTGATGAGACCACACGGCCCTGCATCTTTGTATCCGTCAAGAGTCAAGCTGCATTCTCCTGTGTATGGATTCTGAATCATGATCCTGCTGTCACCTGAAACTGATGCAAATTGGGATGCGTCGGGAGACCAAAAGACATAAAGACCGAGATTGTCCAGTTTGCAGGATGATTTGCATTCCCCGGTGGCTGTATCCCAGGACTTCATGGTATGGTCATCATACGACCCACACAAGAGGTGACTTTCATCCACAGACCAACATAGGGGTGTCGTGAACTGTGAACCTTCATCAATGATGAGTAAGGGTTGGTCAGCTAACGCATCCCAAATTCTGATCTTCCTGTCCATTGATGTCGAAGCAAGCTTTTCAGACCGCGACCAAGCCATGAATGTGACGTGTTCGTTATGTTGCTTCATTGTTGACAGCCGGCCCCCAGTCGATGAGTCCCATATTCCGATATTGCTATCTGGCCCAAAGGACGCGATCATGGCTCCACTTGGGGACCACATCACATTCGAGATCCCCGAGTCATGGTCCTGATTCATGGTGGATGAGCTAGCATCCCAGATCTTAAGGGTATGATCTTCTCCTGAAGACACGATTTGCGATGCACCCAGCAAGGCCAGAGAAGTTACTTCACCCGAATGCCCTGTCAGCGTCGACATACAGTGACCAGTTGAGGGGTTCCAGATCTGAATTATGTTGGCACTAGATGCAACGAGCCTTCCATCGGGCATCCACATCATGGCGTCGATCACGACGGACTTCTCATCAAATGATGAAATACACTGGCCTGTGATCAGACTCCAGATTTTGATTCTTGTCAAACTCTTTCGACCTGACGCTGATGCCAGTGATAGCTCATCCAGGGAGAGTGCAATAACCCTCACATCAGGATGCTCAAGCTCGAAGATAGTCGAATACGGTAACGTGGATGCATCCAAAACCTTAACATGACCGGTTGATGGTACCGAGTACATGACGTGCTTTCGATCATCGGTCCAGATCCAGGGTGATCTGGACATTTTGTGTTTGGTGCTAGCTAAGGTCATTTTATGACCGAGTGGCTGCCAGGTCCTCATGCCTCCTTCTGGTGTTGTTGATATGAGAAATTTTCCGTCGGACGACGGGAAAACACGTGGATATGATGGAAACACATGTGCATCGGGCTTTTCGTCCTCGAGTGTTAACTCACAGTGTCCAGTTTCTCGGCTCCAGGTCTTGATGACCATTGGAACGGGCTCATAGACATGTCGAATGCCCGAAACTGAAACTAGGCGATTTCCATCGGAAGACCAGTAGATTGCGCTTATGGGGTCCTTGTGGTTTTCCAAAATCAAGGTGCACTGGCCTGTCTCCATGTCCCACACTCGCAGGGTACAATCCACAGACGAAGATGCCAAAAGCTTTCCATCAGGCGACCAAGCTGTCGCTTTTATGTCTGAAGTATGGCCCTCGAGTCTGAGAATGCATTGGCGGGTTTGGGGATTCCAAATGCAGATGCTATCATATGAAAAGGAGGCGATCATAGTTAGATCTGGTGACCATTCTAAAGACATTACAGGACTGCTGTGTCCTTCCAAGGTTTGGACACAGGGATTCCATGTTTGTATACTGGGGTTTATTGTTACCCAGTCTGCCATTTCACCGAGAAAATTTCTCTGGACTTCACTGCCCGTTGGGGAAAATAGCAGAGATGAGCAGTAAGCTTGCAGGGGACTGCTCTCAATCGCTGGTTGATGGTATTGGATAAAACGCGATGCATCGGCTAACTGTGAAGCCAGGTTCTCATCGGGAGATCTCTGAAGACAAACAGTCAGTTTCTGTTATTCCGTCTTCACCCCCTTCCAAGGGAAAACATTATGGATGAATATATAATAATAATACTTACCTGGCATATTTGGTCGAGGCACATTATCCCGTTCAAACCCGTGGAAATGCTTCCCAGGTAACTCAAAGCCTCCAACCAATAGAGGAATTTGGTTGCAATAAAACATTTCAACTTGGTTCTCCAAAGTTCATCTCCAGAAGTTCCACTCGAGGGTCTTAGAGAAGTATAGTCCGACAGGTGCTCTGTCCAATTCATACAAGCGTATCGGGCTTTCACAAGCGGGTCTGATGTTGGCCTCGGCACATCCATTGGACGGATGGACAATCCTGCAAAGCCAGTGTTGTATAAGTCACGCTTGAGGGTTACTTCCATCACTTCAAGGGAACGCAGGAATATTGCAATGTGTCCCTGGTCCTTACCCGTGGGTAATACGTCGGATTGGGCGTGTTCAAGCAAGTAGTCCTTCGCAGAATTATGCACGAAGAGAATAGTGCTTTCAGAGATAGTCAAAAAGGATCCACAGTATTCAATTATCTCTTCCAGCAAACCATGGTCGTTTTCATTTACATGAGTAGGCAAGTCAATGAACGTAGGCAATTCGTGAAGTGTCAGAGGGCGATATACAAGTGAAGCGACTTCAAGGATTTGCCTGCAGAGTGGAGCCTCGTCATGCTCAAGGACCTGCTGCATCATTCTGTTATATAGCGCATCGAGTCCAGGTGGAAATGCAGTAAGCATTTCTATGGTCCTCATCCTAGACACACGGGCCAGTCTCTCGCAAACAAGCGCTACCCAGAGAAAGGTGCCTTGAGCATGGGATATGAGGCATGAGTACACAGCGTCGAAAACCTGCTGGGTATAATTCTTTAGCTTCGCTAATTCTGAAACTTTGATGTCGATGAAAGTCTTCACGGCACCCGCGACAGAAGTTTCGTCAAGCTCAAGAGTTATTCTTGATTTATCAGGGACCAAATGGAGCCTTTCTGTGATCTCAGGCCAAATCCGGCTTGAGAGCAACCATTTGACGTGCGGAAACCTCGAGACGTTCTCAGTGATCAACTCTAGAAGCTCGAACAACCCATTTGTACACTCGTCGAGAGCATCAATTATCAAATAGACTGTGCTGTGGACGTGGTCAAGCTCGTCCAAGATATCGACGAAGATGTTTGACAAGGCATGCCAAGAGTTGATACCTTCGAAGAGTTGCTTGCCCAATTCATCATACCTTCCGCGGACATGAGAAATCAGAGCTGGGTTCTGGTCAATGAGCATATAGATGAGCCCCCTCAGGATATTTGTAGCTTTGTTCAAGCGTGAATCAGTCTCTTGACAAAAGAAATAGGAGACTAAGTACTGGCCAGCATCGGAGATTTCATCAATGATTCCGCAGAGTAACATGGTCTTGCCTCTTCCAGGGGCACCTTTGATCCAGAGGAGTTCGCCCCCTTTCCCGGGGTCCCTCCATTGATTAAATTTCTCGTCATTCAGTACCCAGCAATAGGAATCCTTATATAAACGTCCTCTGGTGGTCTCTATGCGTCTTTTGTCATAACGCGGATTGGTTGTTTGTAGGTCTCCCAAACATGCTCGGTCCTCGGCATCAAGAACAAACACTTCAGTCTCCTGTTTGGCTTGAACTAGAGCCGAAAAGGTGTATTAGCTTCTAGTTTACGCTGATTGATTGCTTTATCTCAAAACTCACCGGTCGATATTTGGGATGTCCAGTCATGGAGCTGCCATAACACTCTTCTGAACCCGGGATCCTCATCCGAAGCAAACCTGACCATGTCTCGATGGTTTGCATAGATGCTGACGGCATCGAATCCGTCCAAAGTGGCCGATTGTTCGTTCACGATCTTCCCAACGACGGGGAATGGAAGTTCCTCATAAAAGCAGGAGATCTCAACGCGTCTTCCACTTTCTCTCAACCTTCGAATCATGGTGAGAAAATCGACTTGGATCGAATCCAGGAGCTGATTGTCTCTTTGCAGAATATCCAGCAGCATCACATTCGTAGATTTGACTAATCCCAAAGCGGAGGCAGGCGTCTTTGCCCAGTCTGCCATCCAAGCACCTCGATGTGGAGTCCCCATGAACACGACGCCCTTGAGGCAATCGAATATGGATCGAGATTTGGGCTCAGCCGCATTCTGAGACAGCAAAATTGCTTTTTTGCAAACCAGCCCGCCGAGGCTGTGCACGACAAAGATGAGGGGTCGATCAACTGCGCCTTCAAACCCTCGATCCGCTGAAAGATCAGTCAATAGGTTTTGCGCATGATTGATGAGCCGATTGGATGAAGCGACGGACTTTTGTGTGATGTGCGCATTATATCCATACGTAAGAATTCGCGCAGGCAGCCTAGAAGGCAACAATGACTGGGGCCATGGTGTAGAGTGACCGTGGGCAGTCCATGTCTTTTCACGGTCTCCGGTCAACCCATGGATGAAGCAAATGTCTACTACCGCAGAGGGATCTGCGTGTAGGACCTTGATGCCGTAGTGGGATGCTGATGGATCTGCGGCCGGGGGCGATAGATCTGTCTCGTATCGTGGCGGCGGGTCTTCGAGGCTATTGTGTCCCTTCTGGGCAACTATCACGGTTGATTTTCGTCGTGAGCGCCATTTCCGAAGTCTATCCATATTCAAGTACAGGTACACTTCAGATGAGTACGAGACGAGGCTTCTCGTGGTCAGATTATTTTCTTGCCTCTAAATGAGGGGCTGCTGCAGCAACATCGCAGTTAGCGCCCATCATGCGCCAGTGAGGCACGCATCTCGCAACCATTCCTAATTGGGTACGCTGCGTTTATTTTTGGTAAACTGGTAGGGATCTATCTGTGCTACTAGCAGAATGAATCATTCTAGGCGCCCGCGATTACGAATTAACTGCGCATACGTTGCCCGAAGTCGAAGCAGGAGTTGTACTTGAGAGAATTGACTCAGAAATTTTCAGCATCCGGCTTTTGAAAGCTATATTCCCTAAAATAGATGGGCAAATTCATAGTAACAGAGGAAAAAAGAACGGAATGGAGCTTGGGGCGGACCACAAGTCAAATTTCGTAATTTTATGGATTGCTAATTCCCGAAAGAGAGAGCAGTAAGCTATCTCCTTTTTTGGGAGACACCCATTTGGAGAGCCAAGAAACGTTCAATGAGCATCTCAGTAAAGGGGAGTATGAAAGCGTTTAGAGACGCTTGCCGTTGATGCTCATCAGCTCGACCTCGCTAAAAACAAATCTATTAGTATGAATCCACCAATCCAAGAACGACCAGCAAAACTCACAAGACCAAAGTAGCATTTCCGGGGATAACGGGAGGGAAGCCACTAGAAAGATGTCAGAAACAATATCTCAAACATACATGTATTCTCCGAATAGAGGCCTAGAATCATTGGCCGTGATTTCGGAGGGAATCAAAGGGTCTATATTTATATCAACAATTCACATACCGAGCACCATAGCCGTAGTCACTAGTCATCAGATGCCAGGTCAGTAATCAATTGCCACAATCTATCTTTTTTTCAAGGAGAGGACTTACGGTGTAATGGTGAGCCTAGCCTTCTGGCCCAGGCTCATCTGAGGAACGGCCTCGTCCCAACCTGTATCGATGACTGTGTGAGAAATACCAGATTCTTTGGAAGATCGAGGTTTGTCTGATTCGAATTTTTGTGGCCAGGGAGCTCGAATAGTCAACATACCCTTGATGAGGCGGCCAACACCGATGGGAGAAGGCAGAGGAGCCCCACGGTCGTAGGAGCTATCGAACCTATTCACAAAACAGTGTATTAGATGTAAGATTCTTGGAAGGTACTCAATAGAGCTAGCTTGTCTGAGATGATTTCACTTACTGGGAGCCCATTTTGTCCGTAGCCTTCTCATCGTAGAGGCAGCCACGGTAGTGCATCTCGATGTTATCACCGGGCTTGGGGAAATCGGCGCCGTTGCCATCGCGGATGTTATCAATTGTGACCCCCATTTTGAATGAAAGTGATGGGTTTGATGATTTGGGTAATTGGTAGAAGTGACGGAAGAAGGAAGAGAAGCGGAGGGGCGAGGAAGATTTGTCCACTTCTGCTTTGGTGGGGGGGGTTCCGGATTCGTGCCTCGCGAGGTAATGGACTTCCGAGCTTTGCGCTCACATTTTACGGCTCTAATAAGTGCCTTACTTCTATAGGCTGGCACCGCTACATCATGATCCATAAATGGATCACTGCATACGACGATCCTGCCCCAATCCAAGGGCATTGAGCAGAAAGCAATTTGGAAGGGGGAGGGGCAGCCAACAGCTACAGGAAGCTTACCACGCGGGGGTCCCCAGGACGGAAGCTCCTAGCAACGCCGCGCCCAAATTATGCCGCAGTACTTGTGCAAATCATGGGAAAAGCCGGAATCTGACTGTGCTTGCGGAGGCTATGTATGGTGGCTTTGAGTTTGCTCTGTGTAGGCAGGCATCCAATCCGCTGGAGCGTGGCGTTGGACGGGGCGCTGATTGGGATATCCACCGCCGCTATCTCGAGGTACCGAAATTAATTGACTCCAATTAGACTGAGACCAGGCCCTCGAACTGTGCTGATCTGGGGCCGGAGTCAGCTTGCTGATTTGATCGTCGGTTTGTTGTGTCTGCCTCGTCTCAGGCCGTCTGCCCCTCCGCGGGGTCTCAAGCGGGGGACGACCTCTATGGATCTTACAGGTGGCGACAATGGAACACTACAGCCAGCCATCTGCACATCCATAAGACAGGTCCAGAATTGGTTATGCCACTTATTATTATCTGGTTTATCTGGTTCTACCTCTATTCATTGCGCATTATACCTTGAAGTGTGTCATTCGGTCTTCCAGAAAGCCATTTGCTTTACCTCGTCCAGAGAAATAATAGCAATCCGTGTCTGGGGAAACCGAGAATCGGGCGCTGGAGATTTTTCCGATGGCTCTGCAAGGCGTAGATAATGTAGGGTTGAGATCCCTGTACTGTCTAAGAATTCCAGCACGCGATGGAAGTTCAGGCTGATCTGATCAACGCCATGGCTGTCATCCGACAGACAGAAACCCCCTCCCCGCGCAATAAACTCCTATAAGTCGTTAGCAAATCTGTAGAGTCAGAGCTTTATGCCTCCGGAACAACGAACTTTGCAAATCTCAGCCTTAGGATAAGGCTCACTCATCCCCTTCCTCAATGCGGCGCCATTGATCTCCAGAATGCCCCCGTAAGAAGCCACAAAGTCCAAATTCCGCAGCACCTTCGCCCAAACCCCAGGCCACGTCTTGAAGCTGCGTTCCGGGTCATCGCTCTTCAGCCGAATCAGATCAAAGTGCCCAACAACGAGAGGCTTTAACTGCTGCAACATATCCAGCTGCTCGTCGAAGTACGCCTCGTACAAGAGCTCGTCAGACCCACCTGCGAGCTCCCGCGCCTTTTCGTACAGGGGTCGATCGTAGTCAATCGGCACGGTCTTGGTGTAGTGCACTGAGCCGATGAAGAATTCGAATGGAAACCGCGCGAGAGAGCGGTCGATGAGCTCTTTTGATTTGGGGCGGATCCATTCGCACTCGAAGCCGATGATGAGCTGGATTTGCGAGGCGTATTTTGTGCGCAGGCGCTGGGCCTCTTCCCAGTATGCAGCTTCGTTGGTTTCATGCCAGGCCTCTGTTTGGCCAGCTTCGATCTAGATTATATTAGAATTACTCCGGGGCTTATATTTGGGGCTTGTATGTTTTGAATGCATTGCAAGGTTATGAACTTGTGTGGTATCGGCTGCTCACCTCTTCAGGGTAAAAGTCCTCTTCGTGGCGGGGCATATGTTCCGTCAAGCAGAAGACCTGCATCTTCTTGCTGATGGCTTTTTGGATCACATCTTCCAACGAATCTTTGGCATGCCCTGGGCAGAATTGGCCCGAGTGGCTGTGATGAGAGAATGGCATGGCTGACGCCGTTCAAGCTCCTGGTTGATGTCAGTATCCCTCAGAGGTTGGGCGGTCAGCAGGAACACTTGACTGGAGTTGTAATCACCTCTATATCTAAGATCTACTCGGTGAGACTTCCTCTATTTGCTGTCTGTAAACGAATGAAGACCAGATGAAAGTTGGCGTAGATCGCTTCTGAAGAACTCGATATGACTCGATAAGAATAACCGTCCCGCTATTGGCGGGGTCTACCTGGCTGGGTCCATCCATTGACTTTACATGTTTTTACTTTACAAAGTATCAGTTCAGAACTCATAATCTGAGATCCCGATCTGATTTTTGAGACTAATTAGACCGACCCAGTTCTCTACTTGGAGCAGTTATTGGAGTTCTGGTGAGTGATGCCACTGATCTGGATTCGGGTATCTCTGAGCGCTCGGTAGTAGACTATCAAAATATTTCACGAGCTTGGAGCATATCATATTTCTGACACAGTGATTGAAATATGCAGCCGTGACAGACCAGAACATCTGCACACTAGCGCCCGGCGCCAGTGCAGTATTGGTCGAGTCGATATAGAACGCGCTTGGTCTCCTGCAAGCACATAGTCCAAGAATCCCCCCCAGCTTTATATCATATCAAGTTCAACGCAGGACTCGATACTCATCCTGCTGCCAAAACAGTAGCAACAACATACTCCCCATCATGCGAGATAGAAAGCTGCCCAATGCGCGCCGGAATTCCTCTCTCCTCGTCCCCTAAATACACAATCTCCGGCCTGCGGCTGTCACTAGGCTGTTTTGTGTTTCCCGGTGTCCTCTCCTGCACGCGAACCATAACGTCTTTCCATCCAATTGACGCCGCCCCCTCTGGGGCAGCTTTGCGCGCGGCTTCTTTCGCAGCGAAGCGGCCTGCGAGCCAGCGCGTCATTTCGGCGCTAATGGGCGGAGCGCAAGAGGTTGCGGGTTCGATAACCGGTGGTTGGACATCTGGCTTTTGGATAGTTGGTGGTTTGATATTGGGTGGTTGAGGTGTGAAGAGCTTGTGGAAGCGGCGCCGAAAGTCGTCTTGTTCTTGTGTGCAGAGAATCCGGCCGGTGAAGCGTGTCAGGGACTCGTCGCGTCGGGTGAGCAGGGCGGCGATTCGTGGAAGGTGGACGATATCTGTCCCGATGTTGATAGGGTATGGGAATGGGAGGGGTTTCATTTCGGTAGCCTGGAGAGCTTGGATGGTGGTTCGAGGCGAATTTGAGTGGTAGCTTCGTTGGGAAGGAAAGTTCGGGGATATCGGAGAAAAAGCTCCAGCAGCACGTCCACAGCGGAGGCCTTCCCAGTGATACGATACCGTTATACCTCGATGCACGCCACTTGTACAGCGTAAAATATGCCATAAAATTAACCTTATTCTTGATCTTGTGCTTAAAGCCTTATGTTGTTGCTTGGGTCTTACTTTTACCGGATCAGCGAAAGGCGCTCACCCAACATCTAATTTGATCACCTTGTCAGATTTACAAGCTACAAAGTATCTGTATCATGGCTAGGAAGTGAGAGGCCGAGTAGCAGAAGCTACTTTGACCATCCGCACCGGACCAATTCAACAGATATAAACCCAGGACCGCCGCTTGCGAGCTCCAACAACGGGAACACTCCCAAGCACCCAAACATCTTCATGCGCAGTATTCGATAGAAGAAACATTTCTTATGCAGCGTACACGCCTCTTATGTACAAATCCATGGACAAACCATCCGTATACTTCCGGAGATCTCACATCCAGATATTTAGGATGTTTCAATGCATCGGGGTCGGAAGCGACGAACGGGACGACTCGATTCATGCGTCATGCGGATTCGTACCGGGCCGACCCATCGGAGTCATCCGTTATGAGGGCGGGAGAAATTTAATGCCCGGCCTTTTTGTCGCCGCTGTCTGCCTCAGCCAGGAATTGCCTGGAAATGGTTAGCAATCAATTGACACAGCATTGGTGAGCCCCCATATAGCACGGAATGATGCAATTGAAAGCGCAGAGTTTGTAGACGGCGGTCTAGGATTTGGTTGCGTTGTACGTACTGGATGAAGTCACCCTCGTCCTTGGAGGAAGCGTTGATGGGAGGACCAGCAGCGGTCTTGGGCTTGCTGCTGCTACCGGTGGCAGCCCAGGTACCAGTGAAGATGGCGCCGAGGGTGGCCATGGCGAGCTATATGGTCACCGCAAAGTCAATGGTTAGTTTTTCATTCTCGTACTTGCCGTCGGGTGTGAGCTAGTCACAGAAAGGGATAGCCGAGAAGCCACACCCTGGCGGTTGAGCGGGAAATAGCTCCACTTACGACGTGGGAGCCGACCTTCTTGCCGGCGATCTGGTAGTAGACAACCATCTTGGGGGAGTGTGCTGGGGAGAGAAGCTGGAGGGTATACGGGTGTGGTAGCGGAATCGAATCCTCAGGCTTGACAGAGTCGAAGTTGGCTCCGAGACCGCCTTCCCAAATGCGGTTAGCGTAGTTCCTCTGCAAGTCAACCAGTAAGTCAGGTGACCTCCCGAGAAGGTCCGATATCATGTGATGATATAGGCTGTGGCTTGATCTTGAGGAGTCTATGAACAAGCAGCATTGCCAGCGCTTTTTACCGGCTCATACCACATTTCTGCAAGGAAATTACGAAATGTGGGACTGTAGTGAGACAGATGCATCATGAATCAAATGATTGAGGGCTGGACTGTTCCACGGATCCCCGCACAAAGGGAACTTTGTCGGAACCTCGGGCGACGATCTACTTTTCCCACGGTCGAATCCGTCACGCATGTATGGCCGGCTCATGTGTCCTTCGGCTACTACGACGGAACCGGTCGTTGAAGCAGATATAAGCTTGGGTGGTGCCCGATTTTTGTTCCTGTTCCTGTTCCATCCATAGAGCAAATACACTTCCCAGCTTATTACTAGCTATTATTGCCCACCAAACTAGGCTTCTCTGCACGCGACACCTTCCACGAAGTACCCTGGCTCTGTTGTCAATTATAATCTCTTCTTTTGATTCCCGCCCTTGACGAGCATTCTCACCATGGACCCCTGGGGAACAAGCCGCCAGCATGGCTCGAAGGATGCGAAGAAGCTCCCTGCAAAGCTTCAGGACTTAGTTGACCGGGATGAAGATGTGTATAGCGACATCTACGCTCCGTAGTAAGTCAGGGCTATTCTCATTTTCAACCGTTGTGCCTGTCATAGCATCCAGAGGTGTCGTGTCTAGACAGACCTCCTAGAGGAGGAAAAAGCAAACAACGGGTGGAAGTCACCGACTCCACACTCCACATCCGGCGTTTTGCGCCTGGCAGCGACATCGTCCGCCGCGACACCACTGTGTCCACGACAAAACAGGGCTCCAACACTCCTTGAATACCACAGAGCACGAAAGTACTATCAAACTAACCATGAGCTCTTCCTCTGACGATAGCTCCGTTAATTCTACGGAGACCCCGTACCGTTACGCCGCATACGCCCAGCGAGTCCGAACGATCCTGCTCTCTGCCCACCGATATGTCGCCTACACATCCGATATTGGCGAGTCGTTTCGCCCCGTCGCCCACCCATACCTGGTTCGCACTGCCTACGGTATCTCGTGGGCCTACTTGATCGGCGACGTCAGCCACGAGGGCTACAAGGCGTACTTGCGCAACCGCCGCGCGCTGTCCCCGCCCAGCGAGGCCGCGTTCAAGGACGCAAAGGAGCCGTCGCAAGATGAGATCATACGCGGAATGGCTACTGGTAACCTCTACAAGCCCCTGTCCAAAGCCGAGAAAGAGGGTAGCGATTCTTTGACTCCTTGGCCTACTCCCGAAATTTCGCTTGCCGAGGACTACCGTATGGTCATGACCAAGCGCGCTATCTTCCAAGGTATTGCCAGTATGGGTCTGCCTGCTTTCACGATCCACAGCGTTGTTAAATATTCCGGCAATATGTTGAAACGTGTGAAGACTCCCCTCGTCCGTACCTGGGGTCCTATCGGGGTATGTTAATGATTTGTTTTCCCTGCATTCTTTTCCTTTCATCCAGTGTTCGTTATTGCATGGCATTTATGCTGACGTCTTTATAGCTCGGTCTTGCCGTTGTTCCCGCCCTTCCATATCTATTCGACCACCCGGTTGAACAAGCCGTTGACTGGGCTTTTGATACTGCTCTTCGCGCGTACGGCGGCGAGGATGCTGTCCGTCCTCTACCTGCTCATTCTCACGCCACAAGCCCTGCCGAGGGAGCCGTCTCCTCGGCTATGGCGAAGTTTTCGTCGGGGGAGAAGAAGTTGGAAAGCAAATTGAGCAGCGTGCTGAGTGGCTCCTCGGGACCCAACGAAAAATCTAAGAAGGAATAGAACATATAAGGTTACACGGCGTTTCGAGGATGTCATTTATCTCCAACCTCTAAAGGGCACATCTCCTGATCAGCATTTAAAATGATCTTCTCTCCGAGCGTTTTTGCTCTTCCCTCTATATACCAATCTTCAAGAAATCCATATTTTTTTTTTGAATCCAATGTCATCCTCGGTATTAATCAACTAATCTTCTCTATTGACCAATCAGATATCCCGTTTTACGCAACCCATATTGCTTCTTCTAGGCGGCGACAACTCAATGACCCGAGCACTCTGCACCAATAATGGCCAGCGCAGACATAGCCCCGTGTTCCCAATCGCGCCTATCACAGCACCGAGTGATGCCGAACAGACGATGGCCTATATGATGGGTTGCCTTACCCTGCTACTGATTCAACTTCCCGGGACTACCCCTCCTTGAGACTTGACATCTCACTGCACCTGCTTGGAAGCCGTATACAATCATGTCCGGTGATATTAACACCCAGGTGGATATGTCCAGCCTCTCCTTAGCAGATCTAGGCCAGTTCTCAACCCAGCTATCTGTACTGTCTGCCGACAATGTACAACCTGCTGCAATGCTCCAGCTGCAAGAGCTGGGCGCTGTGTTTCCCACCAGTGGGCCGGTTGCCAAAAATGTTCCAAACCATTTATTACGATGTAAGAGCCGGCGCATCGAGCGCTTGGGGCTTATCATCGGTTGGCGTGAGGGTGACTCCGCCTCTCTGATGGCACAATCAGCGGGCGGCCAAGCTATTTCATTAGTGGCCACCTGCTTGTGGAATACTTATGGTGAACGGACGGGAGAGATTCTTTACGATCTTTCTGGTCTTTTGCTGCCTCATTCTTCCGGTGTCAGCAGCCCAGATCTTCTGAACCAAGCAGCAGAGGTCGTCGCCAACAAACTTGCCATCATAGGGTTCGGAAGTGCGGTTGCGGAGCAAACTTGCCGCATTTATGATGCCTATCAGAACCTAGCGGAAAGCCCCCCAGACAATATTTTAGCTGGGATTCCCGCAGCAGAGATGGTGGAACTTCTCTCCAAAGCATCTCGCGCTCTGCGAGAAGACAAATCCGAACTAAGAATACGGGGAACCCATGGTATGGGATACGTGGCAGCTCTTGCAATCACGCTGTTCTCAGACGACTGTGTTGTGACTCTTGAAACTAGCACCATCCACAATGGGAAACGCTCAGCTTCCATATTCGTCGAGATACAAGTATTGCCAGGCGCCGATTTCCTTGAGGTGCATTTTATGGATAAAATCGACGATATCGGCTCGTTCTTCAATACAATGCACCCGGAGCCTCATCATCTACAAATCGAGCAGTTCAAGTTCTTCTGGAAAGGAAGCATAGCTGCAATGATCAGTTTCGAACTCGGGATGCTCAATCTTCCATACTCTTCCGACCTCGTGGAAGCTCTAGCAGTATGTGCACTCGCTATGGCAAACAGTGTTTACATCCATACAAATTTAGTCCGCCACCTGAAATGGTTAGTTGACAACCCAGACGCCTCGAGTAGACGCCTGCTTGTCAGAAGTTTGGGAGATGACTATCTTTCGTTAATACGCCAGCGATATGAATTTTCAACAGGGCTTGAAATGCCCCAGTCATGGCCTTCTTTTCCAGAAGCGCGAAAGCTGCTCGTAGATACCGCAAGTGGTGTCTTTCCAGCCAGAGAGCAAACATTCAGAGAGCAACACGACGAAGACATGGACTCCAGCTCATCATTTGAATCAGTTAGACCGGCAAGTGTTATTCCGATGGGGTATTTTATGCGTAGGTATGTTTTATTAATTTTTCGATTTTTTTTTCCTACACCCTTCCCCGGAAGGCACATGCTCGATTGTTTTAGATCGAGATGATACGGAAACGTACGGCATGACCGGATTTGAAGGTGGCCAGGGATATTATGGTACCGACTTCTACGAGAATGAAACTTTCTCCTGGGACGAGAGGTCAATTCTTGAAGTCCTTTCAGGAATGGAGAGCTTTCAGATAGCATGGTCAACCGGGTCCGAGACATGGGTTCCAGCTCCCTATTTGGCTCTCGACGATGACGATATCTGTAGCCATCGATACATCGAGGTTCTAGATGGATCCATTATTCACAATGGCCGATACTATCGAGAAATCCGGGGCCTAGAAATGTTTTACCCGCGCGAAAACCTAGCAGACGAGCTTCAGGCGGCTTCTATAAAACCGTCTTCAGCTGGCGCTATGAATGATATGTCCATGCAAGTGGAGCCTAGCGGAAGGCACTTGACTTTACAGACCCAGATAACGGTATCGGGTCAGACCTGGCCAATCAACTTTACGAAATGCGTCGCTGGCTTGTTCGGTCTACTGAAAACAGTGCCATGCGAGCATTCGCGAATGACGCCTTTGAAAGACGAGTATTCCAGCCAAGTATTGGTGGTTACAGTGGCTCCATTCAACATGGATCCATACCGTGGAAAGAAGATTGTGGTTCAGACTGCTGGAAACCCAATAGCGCAGATTGTAGCGTTATGGGGTCATGCTCGTGTCGGCTACACCTCCATCTTGTGTCAAAGGTGCTGTCTCAATTGTGCATTTGAGCAGTCGAGAAAAGTGATAGCTAGAACAATTATTGTTAGTTAGTTCACCAGAATACACTGGTAGCTAGGAATGGACATGAGCCTGCTAGTCTTCAATCTGGATTTTAGTTGACGAGTACCTCGTTATCATTCTATACCGTTGCACTTTGAGGCATTTTGAGCCCCAGCCCGTTTAGGTACAACTTCATACCCAAGTTTGGGAGTTCTGCAAGGCGTTGAAGTACCAGTGCATCTTGACTGGGACCTTCAAAGGAACCTTGAAATAGCCATTGCTAGTAAAGGAGCGAGTTCAAGATCATGTTCCAGCTACTCGGATGATTGCCACGGGAGATATTTTCACGGGTATATGGCTCGCCAGCGTTGGCTGAGTTCTAGTTGAAGGAAACCCCCTAGCGTAAACTACCCAGGCAACGCAAGAAAATCAAAAAAACTCTAAGCCTACATTATGAAACAACTACCAAAGCGCAGTCGAAGAACTTGAAACAAGGAAATCTACAATTCCATTCACATCTGACTACTCACACATCCACCACACTGCTGTCCAAGTGTGTACAAAAATGACCAAAAAAATAAGACTCAATAAGGGAAAAGCGCAGGGAACTAGCGTCGGCTCATCAGGGATCCTGGTCCCCCAGACCATTAGGATGTGCAAAGTTCAAACATGACCAGTAAAGATGTAAGATTTCCCATGGCACGGGGGCAGGAATTAAGGGTTCGTCTCAATCGGATTTCTCAGTGCCATCGGAAGAAAATTGGAAGGGGAAAAAAGGGGGTTTGAACAGAAGGGGGAATATTTCAAGAAAAAAAAAGAATTTAGAAAGGAAAGAGGGGGCGACACGGCGCTGAGACGGCTGTATCAGAGAATGGAAAATGGTTGTTGGCCAATCGAAAACCTCGAAAAACTTTCACAGAGAAGAGGTACGTGATATATGACATGTCTGGGCGATGATGAACAATGAATATAAAGTTTTGGGTAGTCACTGCTCTTCCAGGCTTCAAACCATGATTTAAAAAGAGAGCCGACAGCTCGGAAGGGAACGGCGAATCGCTGTGATCTCGAGACGCCGGCTCGCTCCTCAAGGCGAAATGATGGGGAGATATATATAGAAACAAAGAGGACCTGGTCTATCCATGCTGAAGGAGTTCGTGTTGATATAAGGGCGTTTAGTTCCATCCGAGTGAATTTTCGGCCATCACTGGGGCACTGATCATCTGGGAGCGTTGGCTGCCGGACACATGAGCACCGAAGAGAGAGCCAGCACCGGAAGCCTGGCTCATCTGGTCGACCTGAGAGCTTGATCGCTGGTGCAGCTGCTTCCGCTGGCGGTAGCGGCGGGCGAGGTAGAACATACCAGCACCGTAGGCGGCAGCACCAGCCACGGCACCAACGGCAATACCAGCAGAAGTGGCAGAGCCCTTG
Organism: Penicillium chermesinum; assembly: GCF_028974085.1. NCBI lineage: Eukaryota > Fungi > Ascomycota > Eurotiomycetes > Eurotiales > Aspergillaceae > Penicillium > Penicillium chermesinum. The sequence continues at coordinate 1,371,139 of NW_026695315.1, forward strand.
GAGCTGTTGCTGGAACCGTCGCTCTGAGAGCCGTCTGAACCATTGTCACCGCCGTCGGAGCCGGAGTCAGTGCCGGTGTTGCCAGTAGTGTCGGCATCATCGGCGGGCCAATTGCCGTTGTACACCAAAGGGATTGTTGGGTCGACCATATTCATCAGGCTCCTGACAGAGGCGCTTGAGTCATCGGTGTAGAGGGCAGAGTTAGGGTTCGACTTCATGGACTCGAGCTTGGCGTAACCTTCGTTAGGGAAGTAGAAGATAGCAAGGGTTCCGTTGTACCCGGTCTTCTGCCAGTTGTAGTACGGCTCCAGGGCAAACATCTCAGCCTTGGTGGCCCAGTAAGGAACGGCGTGCTCCAGAGCCAGTGGGATGAATCTGAAGATCTGAGACGACGAAAGAGGGGTAGTCGCAACGAAAGACCAGGGAAGACTGCCATCAAACCCTAGTTGAAGCAGCATCGAGTCCTTGGGAGCCTGGGTGACGCCGTTTGCGGGAGAGATGGATCCGGGAAGCGAGCTTGGCTGGCTTGTTTGAGTAGCAGTGCCAGTGTGGCTTGTCTCAGAAGTCTGAGTAGGCATGATCAGAACGGTCGAGGGGAGCCAGTCAGTAGTAGACTCGGTGGGGTGATGCTCGGTGTGGGTCTCAGTAGGAGTAGCAGTGGTCTGAGGCTCGCTGGTGGGAGAAACAGTAGTCTCGGTCGTGGGCGTCGCCGTGGGGGGTGTGCGAAGCGGGCTTGGAAGTCTGCGGGCTGCCAGTAGGAGTAGGGACGGGGGCAACAGTCTCAGAGCCAGCAGGAATGGTCGAATGCGCACCTCCAGCAGGTGTAGGGACGGAACCAATGCCAGAGCTGGAGTCAGTGCCAGTTGCGGTAGGGGCCAGGCTGCCAGAGCTACTGACATCAGGGGTAGCCGATGGAGTAGCGGATGCCGGAACGCTGACAGGAATAGTCGACTCTGTAGGGCGGCTGGTAGAGTTGCCACCAAGAAGAGATCCAACACCGGCACCTAGGGAAGACAGACCACCGCCAATACCGCCAAGAAGACCGCCATCGGAGGAAGTTGTAGCTGTAGCCGTAGCGGAGCCAGAGCCGGAAATTGTGCCGTTAGCAGGAGGAGCAGCAGTCGTAGTGCTACTTCCTCCAAGGGCGGAACCGAGGCCAGCGCCGAGGGACGAAAGACCACCACCTAGGCCACCAAGAAGGCCACCGCCAGAAGAAGTGGCACTGGAAGCGGTGGCAGCAGAAGGAGCAATGCCGGTAGCGGTTCCAGCTCCAGTTGCGGTGGCAGTGGCAGTGGTCTTGTCACCGTCACCAAGAGCAGAGCCGACGCCTGCGCCGAGAGAAGAGACACCACCGCCAAGGCCGGCACCCAACGAGGAAACACCAGCTCCTAGACCGCCCAGCAAGCCCGGGTCAGTAGTAGTGGTAGCAGAAGCTGGAGCCGCACCACTGGCAGTGGCAGTAGGCTTCTCAGTGGTAGTAGCCTTATCGCCACCACCAAGCAGAGAACCGACGCCTGCGCCGAGGGAAGAGACACCACCGCCAAGGCCGGCACCCAACGTGGAAACACCAGCTCCAAGACCACCCAGCAATCCTGGGT